>NC_057921.1:23058728-23751201 GCF_018873765.1 Telopea speciosissima | reverse complement strand
ATTAACGAGTTCTCGTTTTTACGTCTAACAGCCACAACAAGAACATAAACTCATGAATAAAGCTCAGTATTTTAAACTAGGAAAATTTATATCGCAAACTAACCTCTCTAAATTGTAGTCACGGTGCTGAAAAATAAACAACTTCGATATATCGATGAAAATATCCTCACGATAATGGAGATGCCGATGGTCCCTGTTTGTTCAGAGCTATGGAAGACGATGAATACTGAAAAACCCTCTTTAAGGGAAGACGATGATTAAGGAAAACCCCTCTTTTACCCTTTCCGGCCACTACGTTATATGACATTTTGTAATATCCTTTAGTTCCGCACAACAACTTGGACTGTGCAATTGACGGATTTGTCCTCATTTTTCAAAATATACTTCAAAAGGGAAATTACAAATCAACTGTCAGACTGTCAGACTTAAACATAAATGCTCATACCATAATCCACGGCTCTAAACTAACCCTTTTAAATGGAAGGTCAGATTTCAAGAACGCATTCGCAGCCTATTTCCACGCACGTCCCGCGACCTTTAAGCCGAAATATTATTATGTTACAATCAAAGATGTCACCCTTATGTGCATTTTTTTGAGTATGCATGTGAAATGACACTATTATCCTCATTAAAAAAAATTATCATACCAAAGGGCTAAAAAGTAAGGTTACAAATTATTTGACACCTTGATGGGGTGTCAACAAGAAAATCCCTTTAAAGATAAGTTCAAAATGAGAGTAACTAGATGCCAAGGCCAAGATAGATAATCTCTTCATTAAACTAGCGAACCATCTCATCATCCGCTACCCAAATCATAGCCTCTATGTATCCTAGTTGTGCCACCCTTTAGAGTCCTTAAATGACTACTTCAATCTTTGCTTCTTGAAAACATCCTATAGAATCATTACCTAAGCAAGCCCAAGTAAAATTATTTGAATCAACAAGGCTACAACCCATCTAATACGAGAGGTTGAAATATCAATAGCGTCTAAAGATAAAATTATTTCTAACTAGCAAAGCTACAACCCGTCCAATATGAGAGGTTGAAATACCAACAAAGCCTAAAGTTATGAGAAATGGATGATCTAAGTGTGGGGGTATAGGAATGTCGTGTTCATCCGCTTGGTCTTGGCGATGAACACAGACAATATAACATATATCGCTTTGGGGGCCCACTACTCCTGCCTTTCCTCACCCAACTCGCATCTTCTGGACCATATGTGGGAAAAGAGATGGGCTAAACGTTGGGCAATAGTATTTGTTCCCTCCTATTCTTTACTATGTATCTTAGAGTCACCACCTAGATTATGGCATAATTCACTCTAATGGATAAGACATTGGTCATTTCAGAGTTCTGGGTGCTAAATTTACGGACTGGGTAGGTGTTAGGCATCCAACAACCGCCTTGCAAATGACCGTTCTTTTTCTATGTGAACCAATTTATCAGGATAATTGGGCATACTAACTAATCCTAGATACTATGCGTACTTAATAATACTTCTTCGAAGAAATTTAACCTAAGTAATGATGAATGCATGATTATGACCAAACCATAGTTCCCAGTACATGACTAGGAATATTCTCATGGTTTTAACTGCCACCAAGGTTTGACCACTGATTTTTAAGGGTTTGGATCGAATGAAATTATTTAGATGTCTATCTGATCCTTACTGGACGTTTGGCAGCCTGATGACATACCACATGTATATTTTGGAAAAATATCTGCATCACAACATCATGTCAGACGGGATTAGAAATACAGATTCAAGTATGCAATACTAATATATCCTAGCAATAGTATATATAGTAAGCTACATGGCACATTACATCATGCAGTGAAAAAACCTAGGTTAAGGTTAGAAAACCTTAACTCGGGTATGCAACATATCCTCAATCTACACGTAAAACTAAGTAAAAAGTGTAATAAAAGAGGAGAGAGAAAGGTACATTTGTAGGGCTCAAAACGGGCTTATCATGTGATTTTTGGAATATTTTGATACTTCCATAGTAATCCAGGATCAATTCGGCATTTCATAGGCTAGTAAATGAGGAAAGAGAAAATCATTTTCCAAGGCCAAACTAGTTATTTGGTAATTTTTAAAGATTTTCGGTAATTCTGCAGCAATCTAGGAGCGATTCAGAGCTTCTTGGTAAAATTTGGGAGGAGAAAGAAAATAGACTTTTCAGGTCCGATATGGGGATTTCTGAAGATTTTTCACACTTATGCAATGATCTGGGAATAATTCAGAACTTGTGGGACCTTTTGGGAATTTTAGGGATTTTCTACTCTCTTTGGCTTTTTACGGAATTCCCCCTAGATTTCAGTCTTTCTTCTCCAGGGGTTCCCAACTTTTGGGGGACTAAGCCATGAGAGAGGAGAGAGAATAGAGCCTGGACTAAATGGCTCAAAAAATCAAAAGATCAAAGGCTCAAAGGTGTAAAGGTTTAGAGGTTCCATTTGAAGAAGGGAGGGGAACCCCTATTTATAGAAAAAATTCAGAGAAACCAACCTCTTCAATGGAGGCTCCAATAGGGTTTAGCCTCTCCATTGGAGAGGCTATGGGGTTAGGTGACGCCACCTAACCTCAGAGAGAGAGGCTGCCACATCCCACTGGTTGAAAGGTGGGCCCACTGGGGCTTTGTGTTTTGATCGTCTTTTTATGATATTTCAGGACTCATTTCGGGAGATTTAACCATCATATTTAAGTGATCTAATATCGTCGGAAATAATTTTAAATGTAATTCCAATTTATGTAATTATCCACAGTAAATTTGGCCAGGAACATAGTCAGATCTTTGTTTGAAGCATACATGTTTACAATGCAATCACCTTTTTGGCAAAATTCCAAGAGTGATTCCGGGATATCTGACCGTCAGATTTTGATGATACACATATAATCGAAATTTTTTTGAATGTTATAATGAGTTATGCAAAGATTTGCCACACTTTTCGCTGGGGGCACAATCAGATTTGTGTCCCAAAGCAGGCATGGCTTGTAAAATTAGGATTTGATTAAACAATGGCCAAACAATGTCTAATTTGCAATAAATTTTAGGACGTACCTTAATATCATACAAATTATGAGATCCATAAAGTTTTCACCCATTCTAACAAATGTTTGGACCTCCCAGTCACTTCAGGGGCAAAATGATCATTTTTCTTTGTGCAAAACCTTGGGAGTTGTTTTGGGTTCCAATCAATGCTAGCAAGCGAGGGATGCTTTGTGGTAAAATTCAGGGATTCGACTCCTCTACTTCCAAGACCGGTACTTCCGTCCTACTTCTAAGCTTTTTGATGGTGACACCTGGCCTGGCAACCATCTAACAGTTGCAAGGCTGTGTTTTTAGAATTAAAGTGAAAAACGGTTGGGAGATGGGTTAAGTTACTTAAACCATTGTAAACCCACCCGACGGACCGGTTCACTGACTCTCAAACCGGATTCGGCTTACTCTACTTCCAATCGAGAGTCGTTAGGGTTACCAAAAATCCCAAATCACTTATCCTCTTCTTCTTCCACTGAGCTCAGTTCTCCTCTTCTCCATCAAGCTGCCATCTTTAAACTCTATTCCTTCAAATCCCCTGTTGCTCGGCCCACGAAGAAACTTCTCCCTACATCGAGCTGCCTGACCCCTGTTGCTCACTCTACTTCCAATCAAGAGTTAGGGTTCCCGAAAATCCCAAATCACATCTCACTCTTCTTCTTCTACGGAGCTCATTTCTCATATTCTCCACCAAGCTATCGGCCGACGAAGAAACTTCTCCCTTCTCCTCTTCTCCTTTCATCCCTTTTCTATTGTTCCTTACTTTATTTTTTGCCCATTTCGTTTTTGGATGGAAGAGACTTGAGACTTTGAAGACTATGAATTTCTTTAATGGTGAATCGATGGAGAAATGGTAAAGACTAAAGAGAAAAGAAGAAGAAGAAGAATCCATTAAATTATTCAATTTATCATTGGAGGCCGGGACAGCAGAAGACCATATCCTCTTCTTTAGAGTCCAGAACTTCAGACTCAGATCTGTTCTGTTTGTAGCTATCAGTTCCTTTCTGCTCTGCCTCTTCTTCCCTCTCTGTGCTTAATACCTATTGAATGTACATACTATTGGGGCTTTCTCCCTCTTTTCTAAGGAGTCAAAGTGAATAGATATAAAGTGAAACAGCGAAAGCCTAAAATGGTTTAGTTTTTGAGAAACATAATCTGGTATGAATCTCACAAAGATTTCCCAAATCCAAACCCAAACAAAAGTTATTCAAATTCATATATTTTCTTGTTTTTCGTCTTCTTCTTAGATTGAACCACAAATATTTTAATCATGATCTGTATAGACCTAAATTTGGGTCATGGGTTTTGAGTCATTGAGAAGATAAATTGAAGAAAACCGCTGAAATTTGCAATTGATTCTGACCAGCCAATAAAAAGTTTGGAAGAGAAAAGCTTGGTATTCAATATTTTAGATTTTTACAGAAGAGAAAAGAGTGTAATTGAAAATGTGATACGGCTCCCGCCTTCAATGTCCGTTGCTTGGACTCGGAGATTGAAAATTTCATTTAATTTTCCCCCCAATTTTCTCTTACATCGCTCTTAGTCACATTGATTGCAGTTTGAGAATCGAAATATGTTGATTCCTGCAAATTTTTTAGTCTTCTTCCCTCGTGTTATCATTGTACTCCTGTTTCGATCTTGGAACCGTTCTCTCTATCTTAAAGGAGATTAGGGTTAACACAGTTGGGTCACATTGATTTGCTTTCTCTTTCTGTTGTTCTTCCTTGGCCCCTTCTCGGCTGGTTTCCTGTCTGGTTTCAGTGGTTTCTCCGGGGAGGGAACCTTGTGAAGCTGAAAATCTGGCGAGGGGAGGAATTTGAAGGAATGGTTTCAGTTGTTTCAGGTGTCTGGTCTCAGTCGCCTCTGTGGAAGAACAAGAGAGCCGAAGTGGGAAATTTCTCTTAAACGAATTAGCCCTAACTCTCGGTTTGGGGTTATGATCCATTTTGGTTCTGGAAAGAGTGAACCGACCGGTTCTGGTTTGGAATGAAACGGGTTTAAGGGAGTCTCTCTTCTCCCTCCCAAATTCACTTTAATTTGAATTTAAAAGATTCTCAACCGTTAGATATTTATCAGGCCAGGTGTCACGATCCTAGTTCATGGAAGTAGGATGGAAGTAGGAGCAATGGAAGTAGAGGAGTCGAATCCAAAATTCAGTGTCTACACTAAGGATGGTAGGTCCTAATGAATAGGGAGGGATAGAGGATCAACAGAATCAACTAAAGAACTATCAATAGTCAAATCTTGATCAGGAAGAAAATATGAGAAACTTAAGATGTTCATGTCAGTAATCCATTATTGGATAATAGCTAACCAAAACATGGAGAAGATTTAACCTCTTGAAATAACCGCCTATTCCTGGCAACAAAAATAGAAGTTGTTAGAAGCTATAGACAAGAAATTGATATGTCAATTTTTTGTAACTGACCATTAGAAACAATGTTGAAGAATCATGGAAAGCCTTTGTCTCTAGTTAATATTCCACCCTCTTAACACCTTTCGCAAGAATAGTCCATAACGTTCTCCCATGTCCCAAGGAGGAAGAATCCATAACCATATAATATTTTAGAGATAAACGTTACTCAGCAATAGTACGTTCTGGTACGTGCTCAAAGTCCCTTTGCAAGAGAAAGGTGGATCTTTATCACCTCCAGTTTGCTGACCAGCTCAGTTCCCCAGTTCCTCTAACAAAGGGGGGTTGAAATGACCTCTCTACCCATGCCCAAACACCCTGCCCGGGTGGGGTCCACCATCCCCCTATTAGAGGAACTGGGGAACTGGGCCGGTCAGCAAACTGGAGGTGATAATTTTCCGAGAAAGGTGAATAGAGTTGGTCATTAGAGAGTACGTGATGTTATCTTAGTTCTGAATACAACATTTGCCACATAAGAAGCAAACAATGATCTTACTAATTACCACATTATAGTTCCAAAGATCGACTTATTCGAAATAAGCTCATTATTAAGAGAATGAAAAAGAGGATGCCGATTTACAGGAAGCTGGAATAGTAAAATCCGCAAGAGTGGGAGGGAGCCAATGATCGTTCCATATATCTTATCTACTTTGTACCATCAGCAATTCTCTAACATACAAGTTTCCTAAAAACTTAAGTACTTTCTTGATCCCATTCCAAACCAAGGATCGATTTTTTTTGGGGGGGGGTGGGTGTAAAACAAACTCGTACCCCCCAAAATATAAGTTTTCTAAAATCTGAACCCATGAAGAAGAAGAAGGGGATATGTGATGTGACCAATCACCATGCTAATTTTACAATAAGAGGAACTTGGACGAAAACCTAACCCACCATACTTCTTAGGCCAACAGAGAGCATGCTAAGAGATGGGAATCAATATCATATCATATCATATCCCCCACTTTTATTTTTCTATCCAAAAGGCAGTGCAAAAGAGAGTCCAATTTCTTAGAAATAGGAGAAGGAAAAAGGAAGCAAGAGATGGTATAGGTAGGAATAGCACTAATCACATATTTAATTAATAATAACGTACCGATCTACCTGAGATAAAAGATTAATCTACTTTTAATCAATACACCAAATGTCAAAATATTTTTCATCATCTACCTCTAGGTGTATACACAAGAGTGTTAAGGTACAAGGAACTTGGATCAATATATATTAGAAATCCCTAGCTAGAGTTTGATAAACAAAAGATTTGAAATCATTATTAACGTACATATTTATAAACATGACACCACTTTTTTTCAAAATTAATTTGCTGACCTGATAAATATTGGAACAAACCAAAAATAGTTTTCAACAAGAAGTAAGGATATCAGTCTTATTAACTCTACAAAAAAATAAAACAATATCATCCGCAAACAACATACACATCATTCTGAGCAAGTTCTATTCATCTTAAAACCATGAAAATTGTTTAATTCTTTATACACGTTTAAAATCTAGAGAAACACTCCATGACAATAATAAATAACGACTAAGGGGACAATCTTGAGAACTCAAAAATTCCTCCAAGGAAACCTCATCCAAGTCGATCATAAGCCTTTGACATATCCAACTTAAGAGAAACTCAAACCTCTCATTGTCTTTCTAGTCTAAAGAGAATGAAAGATTTCTTCCGTAATAACTACTTACATTTTCTATGATCTGTCGACTTTTAATGTATGGGGAAATGAACTTTTCTAAAACACCCTTAAGTATTTTGTTCTGTTGAAAAAGAATTTGTTCATATCTTGCCCTTTTACTAGAAGAGTTAAAGGCAACAGGAATATTGGGATTGAAGCTCCATCTCTCGCAAATCTGTTTCAGAATTCACTTCATTTGCTTTATCTAGAATGGTTCTTTCTTTCTTTATCTTTATTTTCCCTATTACTTGTTATTTCATTTGGTCTGCTAAAAACCATTGTGTCATTTCCAAATGCCAGTCCGATTCTATAAATGGATCTCAGATTTACTTCTTGTCCATATCCCATCTCACTCTACAGATCACTGGCCTTCCCCTTAAGCCCTAATACCATTTGCTTCTCCCTAATGGGGTCTATATTATTATGTGGAACGGAGTTTTAACTCTAAAACATATGATGTAGGTTGAGCTTCGGTAATTGCTTATAATAAATGTTTTGTAGTTGTTTCCATGGATGCTGGTCATACAGGAACGAACAGGAATTAGAAGCAAGTGGATTGCTCCAAGGACTTCAAAAAGCTAGAGATTTTGGAGCCACAACTATACAAGCCTGGATTGACTGTAAAAATTTGGTGGATTTAGTAGCTCAGAATATGGGCAATTTATTACCCATGAGGAACTTTTTACAATCTTACTGGATATAAAATTTGTAATTAAATTGTTTACGAATGTTTTTGTGTTGAAACAGGGTAGGGACTGCATATCAATAGCCCATACTACGGCAAAATGGGGCTAAACGGGCTATACCAGAGTATTTTTATCTTAGACAATTTGTCTTCTTTCCTCTCTTAACTAAAGTTTTTATTTTCTGCATAAAAAAATTAAATCGGGTTGGACCTGGGGACATGCACTCATACAAATTTTGATTCAGATCTTGGCACCCTTTGTGTCTATCTCTCTCCTCTTCGTATGAAATGACCTCGCGGCCCTTTGATACCAAATCTATTATCCATATTATTTTGTATCTTCTTTATCTTAAGTTCACACCCTCAATGAACAACAAAGATTAATATTCACATTATTAATTTAAGGGTAATTTACACATACCACCCCTGAGGTTTAACGAAAGTATGATTTTATCCTCCAGTTTTGGAAAATTCTGCGTACCCCCTGAGATTTACAAACGTTAACAAATAAACCCATTCCGTCAGTTCATGACTAACAGTGTTAAAATCAAGGGGTAAAGTTACAAAAATACCCCTTCAAGAAAGAAAAAAAAAAAAAAACCTGCAACTCATCTTCCCCAAACAATTTGGGGAAGATGAGTTGCAGGTATCCTTGAGTCTTGAATGTGCTAGGGTTTTGGTTCCGGAAATGGCGATATTGAATAAACTATCATGGCAGAGAATGAGAATCGCAGAAGCAAAAACGAATTAATTTCGGCGTTGATTCTTCCTCTTTAGCTTCTTATCATCGCAAGAAAAACTCGACGGAGATATGGTGGGATATGGATGAGATTCCTCAGGATTCCGTTGGGAAAGCTTTGGCTTCGGTTGAAAAATCTGTTGAATCATCCCCGGAGACTTGGTCAGATGTCTCTTGCTTGACGTATTCCGACGAGAAAGCCAAAACAGAGCTCTTTGTTTCCTCTTGTTTTTCCACCAGAACATTTTTCCTTTTTAATTCTACAATTTCATAATAATTTCTTTTAAGTCTCTGATTCTATGCTAGTCGATTGCTCCATCCATTGCTTCTAATGGAACATCTCCGGTGAGCTTCCAATGTTAAATTATGACTGATATGGATTTCTTAGGTGTGGCTGAAGATTTTGGTTTCAGTTGCAATTTGGGTTTCTTCTATTTCTTAGAGATTAGGTCTTTCTTCGGGTTGATTCCCTTCATTCCCCCCCCCCCCTCTCCCCCTTTTCTGATGTTGCAGAGCGGAAACTGAGAACATCTTTGAGAAAATCAAGAGGCAGCTTACGTCTGGTTCAAGGAGGAATCTGTTGCAGGGGCTGCTCCTTAAGAGATCTGAAAAGGTAAGGTTTTGGGATTGTGTATGTAATTTTTGAAACTGGGAATTATGTTTTTGAATGACCAGCACATAATTATTTTAGAACTTCTGGTCTTTTTAGCTGGTATAAAATTTAAATATTAGTTTGATTGAAAGAAGAAAGTGTTTAGTCTTAATTAGGTTTTAATGTTGGACCTAACACTTTGACTTTTAACTCCAATGTGGTTCATAGCTCGACTGAGTGCTCTTCATTAGTGTTGAACAAGATGAATCTGTTTTGGCTTTTCCATAAATATAACTTTTTACAGATATTTATATCCGACCATATCTCCGTCAAGTTTTTCTTGCGATGAAGAGGAAGAATCAACTCCGAAATCAATTCGTTTTTGCTTCTGTGATCGATTCTCGTTCTCTGCCATGATAGTTTATTCAAAAGCGCCATTTCCTAAACCAAAATCGTAGCACATTCAAGACTCAAGGATACCTGCAACTCATCTTCCCCAATCGATTTGGAGAAGATGTGTTGCAGGTTTTTTTTTTTTATTTTTTTTTTTCTTGAAGAGGTATTTTTGTAACTTTATCTCTTGATTTTAACACTGTTAATCATGAACTGACAGAATGGGTTTATTTGTTAATGTTTGTAAACCTCAAGTGAATACGTAGAATTTTCCAAAACTGGAGGGTAAAATCTTACTTTTGTAAAACCTCAGGGGTGGTATGTATAAATTACCCTTAATTTAACGACCAAATCTATTGTAATTTCTCACTTCAAAATCACGTTTACGTGGGAGCCAATGTTGAGAAGAAGAAGACAGAGCCAAATCAAACTTAGAGATCGCGAGATCCCTACAATTGTGCAGAAAACAGTTCACAATGAGCAAATGAGCACTGCCCAATATGTAATGAAGATTGGTCAACATCGGCCAACCTTTGGCCGAGGTTGGCCGACGTCGACCTCAGTCAGTACAAATACTGACTTGGACTAACACCATGGGCGAGGGAAAACTCAATCCCTCAAGTTATATGATATTCAATCTATCCACCATTAGATAAATGAGAGAAATTTTGATCATGTGCAAAGTTCTTAGATTACTTAATAGAAATTTAACACAGAATTGAAGAGGTATTTGTTAATCATTTTGACAAATTAAGCTAAACCATGTAGTGACATCGAAGGATATATCATCTATGACCTCAACTCGTTCGATATACAATATGTGCACCTTGACATAAACGAATTATTATAAGGACACAGAGAATATGGCGATTTTTGAATTTATTACTAACAAATCGATCTCATTTGATCATGTCCCGTTAATACTTTATTTAGTTTATTAGATTAAACTTAACAAAATAGGTATTCTTTGTATATAATAAGATAATAAATTATCAAAGTGAACTAAGCAATGATGCGGTTTCTAAGGATCACCAATGACCTTGACTTGTATGATATTATCTATATGTCACTCCACAATGAGATTAAAAAAAAACCAAAAAGTATGAATCCATGTCCTAAGCAATGTTGAGGACTCTTGAAATTAGCTATGGCTTGACTCCCATAATACTCCATATGTCTACCATGAGATCATTAATTAGTCTAAATTCAACCATGTTGGAGATTTTGATTGTTCACTGTCTGGATATTGAGTAGAAGAGTTCAAATAATTAATAAATTCATTATTGACGGAGAATCCTAAGCAATGCTGCATGTGGACTTGGGGGGATCATCTATGGGCTTGACTTGTATAATTCAAACAACGGCAAGAGATCACGGCGTGGGGTCAATGAGTGCACACAAAGGCCTCAACATGGATGGGGTTTTTTTTATTAAGGGTGAGACGGTAATTTTGCATGCTCCTACATCTGAGCGCAAGAGCAATGTGATCATTCAACAAATTTTTTTCCCCTTCAACCACCATGCATAAATTGAATAGTATAATTAACAATTTCATTAGTTCATGGAATGAAAATTTAGTATAAGCTAGAGGTCAATCAATGATTTATTACTTCTGTATTAATGAAAATTTGTTTTACCAAAAAATAAATAATGGGAAATTAACCTAAACAATGTTCTGGATTGTAGGGATGATTTTGTGATCTTAATTTGTATGATATTTCATATAACCACCATGAGTGACAATTATAAATTTGATTGTGTGAACAATTCTCTATTAGTTTTATTAGACAAAACGTGTCCAAAGAGGTCAAGTAATTTGTTTTTCATTTTTAACAAATTGACCTAAACAATGTTGTAGAGACTCTAGGGGGATCATCTATGACCTTGATTTGTATGATATTCCATACTTCCATAAGATAATATAGTATAAATTTGATTGTGAGTTGCATTTCATTAATTTATTTAGGGAAAAAGGACTCTGTTCGGGAGTGTAGCTCCTATGCCTAGACATAGGATGGGAGATGAAATGACTGCCCCACCCTCATGAAAGGTGAAAATACTGCCTCTGCACTAATGGAGGGGCCACGCTCCCCAACATAAAACCTCTACACATTTATTTATTAGATGGACATTAATGGAAGATGGAGAAATGCCACCCCTAAGAAAAGGGGTTTTTTTTGCTTTTTAGTTATTTTTTAAGCACTATGAAAGGCTGCCCTGATGAAGGTGCAGGATCATGTTTGAGCTTGTACATTTGGGTCACAGTTTTTCTTAATTTTTCATAAGCTCATGGTAATGACATTGCAGGTGGATTCATAGTTGCACCAATACCTGGTACAATAGTCATACATTAACAATGGTAATTGGAATTGATAATCTATAATGGGCAATATTGGAGTTTAGTTTGTAAAAATGGGATTTTCTTATTGATACATCCTGAGGTGTTAATAGAGTTGTAACCTTACTTTTTTGCCCTTTGTTTTATTTCAAAAAAATTTTAATGCACTATTTAATATTGAGGTAAAAAAAAAAAATTCAAAACGTTGAAAGTCATTAAATGCAGTAACTATGTAAAATGATAGATTTATCGTCATTGAATATAAACTTCATTAAATACTTTTGCAAAAAAGACAAGCGACAATTAAATGAAGGTATCAAGTTCTAAACACACCTATAGAAGTGTCATTTGGACACTCTTGGAAAAATTCTTATTACATCAAAAAATGGTGAACTTTGATTCTTTTGCTCCTTTAGTATAACAATTTTTTGCTTTTTCTTTCAATGATGGTAAATTTTGTCATTTCACATGAAAACTGCATTAAATAACTTTTAATTTTTTGAAAACTATTTTTTACCCTTGTATTAAATATTACATTTAAATAACTTTTAAGAATAATAGAAATTAAGAACAATTAAAGAAAAGTTACTAATTTCTTAATGCACCATTGCTTACATCCTAGAGGATATTGTTCATCTTTCTATTTATCTTGATACATCTAATTTCACCATCGATAATGTGTGTGATGATGTGACCCATTTCTGAGCCATGACTTGTTGATCTACGTAATCTTCAACCATGAGTTTTCACGTTTTCATAATAAAACTTTTTTTATCAAAAAAATTTATTCACTTTTATCTTATAACCAAATACCATTAAGCAATAGTGAAATATATGGATCATGCCTCAAAACATGCTTTTGTCTGCTTGTGTATTAATGGTGCTTAATTCTATCTCACACATTCTACCCAAAAAAAAAAAAAAAATTCTATCTCACATTCGCTAGACCTGTATCCTGCTAAGCTTTGGGGATTGGATTCCAATCTGATGGTTGAAAATTAATTTTCAATGTATTTTTATTAAAATCATTTCTCGGTGAAAAAAAGTTGACTACATACATAAAAGGAAGATGATCAGAGAAATTGTTCTGATTACAAACTATACATTACAGCCCTATGGTTTGATTTCAAAAAGGGCAAACCCCTCTGGGCCCCTCTCAATATATAATAAGGGGTTACAAAAATTTAATATTTTTTTTGGTAAAAAAAAAAAATTTAATATTCTGTGTTAGGGATAATTGCCAGAATTGGGCCGAGCAGTGGACGTGTCATTTCCCCAGCCGTTCATTTCTTGGACGGTCGGATATCTTCACTCCATGATATTTCCACTTCCTGCGAATTCCATAATGAGTGTGTTTAACTTCTTGTTACTGATCCTCTGTTCGTGAATCCTCGAATCCTCGCAACTGCCCAACAACAACAAAAAAAAAAACAAAAAAACAAAAAAAAAAAAATCAGTCAATTTCTTACAAAGTTAATGGGACAAAATCTGATGATGCCAATCCAACGACCCGTTATTCCTCTCTCCGAGTATTGAAAGAAGAAATTGCCATTGCCATTGCCACTGTGACTGACCTTGAGGAGGAGCGGAAGCAGAGTCGAGCGTTAACATCTGGGCCAATTTGACGGCGTCTTCGGGTCGGTTGATGACATGGTTGAAGCATAGATAACGGCCGTAACTGGAGACGTCTTCGAAGACGCAGATGTGAGCATCAACGAGGAACTTCAGGTCAACCGTTACGAACACACCATCTTCGTACATCTCAGGGGCTCCTTTCTGATATGGGCTTGTGATTGACAGATCTGGGCCCAATATAAGCCCAGCATTGACGGTCACCATACTAAGCCCACGGTCCATCGCCAGAGCCCAAGCCATCTTCTCCGATACCGTCTTCGATAGTGCGTCCCATAACTGCCAAAATAACGAACCAAAAATCTTCTGTTAGTTCGAGTCTAACGGAGTAAATTACAGCCACCATCTGAAAGTACCAAAATACCCTTTTGTGTTTTTTTTACCTTGTATTTTCTACAGAAGTTGACGTCACTCCAGTTCCTCTCGTCAAAATCCGGGGTTGACTTTCTATCGTCACCCCAGATAACGGCCGTTACTGACGACGTAAACACGATTTTGTCAATCGTGTCGATCTGTGCGCAAGCTTCCAGCACATTGTGCGCCGTTCTCACTTCCACTTCCGCCATAAATTCATCGAAGGTGGGTTGATCATGGGGAGGCTCAAAGGTGTAGAACAAGCCGGAACAGCCCTTCAAAGCATCAACGATGCTCTGGTAATCGAAGGGATCGGAATGGAAGACCTTGAGATTCTTGTTATTCTGAACATGAAGTGTATTAATGAACGCTTGTGAATCACCTGATGATCATGAGAAGAAGAGATAAATAATTAGCCAAAGAACCAAATTAAGCAGAGAGTTGAATATATATTGAAGAGGAGAGATGGACATACCATGGTTCGGAAGGGCAGCGTGGACTGTGTAGCCTCGTTGGAGGAGACGATCTACAAGGGAGGAACCAATTAAGGGGACCTGAAGCGTCCATCACGCACACAGTTCTTGAGATTGAGTAGTCGTCATCAAATGATGATGATGCTGGTGCCATAACTTGTCTGTTCTCACTCACAGTCTCAGAGAGAGAGAGAGAGAGAGAGAGAGTGAAATAAAAAGAGGGGAAAGAGGAATATTTGAAGGTGGGTGGGTTTGGGATTGGACAAGATAAAAGGGGTAGATGGGGTGTGTGGTATTTGAAAGAGAAACGGAAGGAAGGGTAGCATCCAAAGAGTGTTGTGAGGTGAGTAGATGGTTAGTTGAGGTAAATGAGCTCAACAAGTATAAAGGGCGGCTGGGGGAAGAGAAGAAAGCCGAGACCCGAGAGAGAGAGAGAGAGAGAGAGAGATAGATTCACAGGAATTGTGCCACGTTTAGTCATGGGTATAACTCCTTGAAAGAAATTTTACACAAAAAGTCTAGGCGATTATTCCAACAAGTATTACTTTTTGACTAGTCAAGAATTGAAAACTGTGGATCCAGTTCGGATCAGATTCCACCGCGATCCATGAATTGACTCGGTTCGTTTCAGTAAATCTTGGTGTTGTGGATCCAGTTCGGATCAGATTCCACCGCGATCCATGAATTGACTCGGTTCGTTTCAGTAAATCTTGGTGTTTATATTGGAACCAGCTTCTCCAATAGAATTATATAGAAAACATAAATAATTAAAGGGCCGGGAGGTTTGGTCAATTCTACTTTGACGTATCATACATTGACTCAACTTAGCTTGCTTAAATGGCTCCACTTGAGTTAAAGCGACAAAAACCAAAAAAAAAAAAAAAAGGGATGGTTCAACACACACGGCCTTCCATAAATCTCTGGCCCTTTCCGATGGTGTTTATGGTTCTTTGCAAGACTGGAGCATCTCTTCGTCTCAACTCTTTTCTCATCCAACTCTTACCTCATCTCTTCTCTGCCAAAAAATGTCGTCAAGTCATGGTGAAAGAAGCAGTACTATTGAGTTTTGACCCCTTAAAAACCAACCCCAACACACGTCTTTACCCTCTCCGCTCTAGATTCACAGCTCTTCCTCTGCTTCACCATTGATATATTATGGTCCTAATTGTTGCATGTGAAAAACTCTGTGGTCCGATTCGCCCACGGATGAGCCCGCAAAAATCGAGTGAGTGTAAGAGAGCCAGTGTGGCTCTGGCCTAGGACTCTCCGACGCACAAGTCAGGTCTCCAGTGCAACAGCGTAACAGCTTGTAAAAAGTGAGATGAGCGTTTGAGCTCCATACCTGAGTATTTGTAGAATGAGGTGAGGCGGTTGGAGGAGTCCTTGTATGGCAAGAGTCCTCCGTTGGTAGGGCTCTTTCGCGCGGGGCAGAGTGGAGAGTTATTTTCGGGGTCGGATTCTCACAAAGGTAAGAGTCCTTATTGGAGTGCGATTTGGTATCGTGATGGGATCGTGGCTTGATCCTTATCCCGCGATACTCGGGCGGTGCTGACGTGGCACCGTGATCCCCGGTGGGGCGTTATGGTAGCTTCTGTGGAGGAGGGCTCGGCCTCAGTGTTCAGCCTCAGTGCTCGACCTCGGACGGGCGTGGTCGGGGTGCTTGGCCTCCGGTCGTGGCCTTGATGCTCAGCCTCCAATGGCCGTGGCCTCGGCATATGTGGCTGGGAGTTTCCCTCGGCCACGCTGGAGCTCGACCGAATCATGGCGGCCGACCTTGGGCCGACCCGTATGGACTCGGCTAATGGCTCGGCTGGCTTGAGCCTCGGCCATGCCGAGGAGATCATTTACTCGTTTTGAACAAGGTATGGCGCCGCGCAGCGGGTGCTCGGCCAGGTCGTCGGCGGGCTGAGTGGTCGGCCTATGTACTCGGCCAGGTCGGAAATGAAGTGTTGCTTCCTTCCGGGAGAAAGGTTCGGCCCGGTCTGGGCATACTCGGCTTAGCTAAGGGCCTCGGTCTCAGCACATCCACATGGCGACCTCCGGTTGGTTGGGAGATCTATGACTTATCACAGGCCCCCCACTCATCAAGGGTCGGCTTGGCACTGATGAGTATAGTCTCCCAGCCTGCCAGTCGTTCTATCTTTAAGACCGAGCTAACCTCTTTTTGTCGACAATTTGATGTTGTATGGTCTGACAGTTGGGGTGTCAGTGCCACGTCACTCGGCGCCATAATGGTGCTCAGGAATTCGAACCGTCTCTTGATCTGGGCCGTTGAATCTTGTTGGATCCTTCTCTGCCCTTAGATCTTATCTGTCCAGAGGCTATAAATAGGCGACTCTTCTTTATTCATTCTTCACTGTTTCAAGCTTTTGAGTGCTCGGCCAGCTCAGCGTCTTCAGCTCGTCCAGCGTTCAACGTGCTCAGCTTTTTAGTTCATGTTCGGCTCGTCTGCGAAGCTTCTCCAACCAGTAAGTCTCCTCTGCCCATTGTGTCAGTTGGTAGTAGTCACGCGGGCGAAGCGTTCGCTAGAGCCGCCGAGGGTGCGAGTTCGAGCCGAGAGCTCCCAGCTCGCTCCCCCACAATAGACCTATTGGGCTCGACCTCGGATGAGCCCATTGTGGCGGAGCTTCAGGCCGACGTTGCCGAAGTCCCCCTGCCTACAAAGTTCGGCCATGAGGCCCAGCTAATCCACGAAGATCCGACCGAGGGCTCGGGGTCGTCTTCCACAGACGACGATGAGTCCGATGAGGAGAGGTCTTCTCAAGAGCGGGTCAGCTAGGTCGATTCTTCCAACGACGTTCCCGAGTCGGAGGAGGGTAGCGTTGGCATAGTCTCAAGTACAGTCACCGAAGCCAACCTCCTGCACCTCAGAACCACTTACACCATTCCCGAGGAGATCAAGCTCCGAGCCCCCAATCCCGGGGAGATGGCCTGCTTTATTCATCCTGGCGAGGTGGCCTTGTCCGAGATTGAGTTCAAGTATGCCTTCAGGCTTCCCATGCTCGACCTGGTGGATCAAATTTTAGACCACTTCCACCTATCCCCGGGTCAGCTAGTACTGAACTCGTGGTTGACATTGTACGGCTTCCACGTCTTCTTCTGCGAGATGGGCCGAGCTGCGAGCGTGGCCCTTTTCGGTAGGCTTTATTTTCTGAAGAAGTCGCTAGAGAAGGGGTGGTACTATTTTACTCGCCGAACTGGGATGGGGTCAGCCCTGATCGGCCATAGGTTTCTGGTTGGGACGCCGACCTCCAACAAGCATTGGAAGCCTCGGTTCTTCTTCGCTTCCATCCCAGACTACCCTTCCGAACTGAGTGGAAGGAGATCCACCTGGGCTACATCAATAGGGTTCTGCCCCTGAATGAGAACGAGTTGTCCTCGCTCGATCTGATTTTCCAACATCCGCCCTTCGATGTCCTGCAGCTCCTGAATGAGGGGTTTCTTCAAAGATGGAATCTGACCCCCAGTAGGATATCCGAGCCGAGCTCGTTACTTGTAATTTTTCTTTTAGCTTGCTCTGATTTTCTTTTTCTTTCTTTTGCAGTGGTCAAAAACGTCCCTCCAATGGACTCGGCTCTGCTCAGGGCCGAGACTCTCGCGGAGCGAAGGAAGAAAGCCGTCGACAAGAAGTCCCGAGGTGAGTCCTCCAAGGCACCTAAGGGCAAGGCTGTGTTGCCGAGCCCAGGGGACACTGTGGTCGGCCTTGAGGCCGAGAAGAGCAAGGACCCAACGGGGTCACCAAGGAAGGGAAAAGGTTAGAAGGGCGAGAGGAGCCCGCCGAGGGACCCAAAGCGATCCAAGATCTCCGTCAACCTCACAGGAGCCAACCTTCCCGGGGTCGCCTCGCCCCCGGAGATAGCTCGGCTGGTCTTGGGGAGGGCCTCAGCCGGCAACGTTCTAGTTCGGTCGAGCTGGCACCTTTTTCCTGGGGACTCGGCCCTGACCTCTGTCGCGCATGCCAAGGAGTAGCTCGACGCAGCTCGGCTCCCTAAGGATAGGGAGATGTTGGAGGGGTTGTCTGATCCCGAGCTCCTCTCCTCGCTATTCCAGGATTTCAACATGGTGAGTTTCTGCTCGGCTCCTACTAATTGGTCCGCCCTAATGGGCTCGGCCTGATTCTTGCTCGGATGTCTTTTTGTAGGGCTTTGCCAAGGCGGTGGAGACCATGCTTCGATTTGAGCGGCTTCTGACCGCGAACGCTTCTCTCGAGGTTCAGGTCTAGAAACCCAACGAGGAAGCTCGCGAGGCCGTCCTGGCGCACCGCGAGACTGCTGGGAAGCTCGAAATCGCTGAGGCTGAGGTCGAGAGCCTTAAGATGGCAACGACAAAGAGCAAAGAGGAGATCCAGGCTTTGAGGGGTTAGCTCGACCAAGCCAAGAAGAAGGCCGAGGCCGATCTAGAGTGCGTCCGACCCGCGACGGTGAGAGAGTACCTCATGTCGAAGGAGTACGCAGAGGTGTGCCACGACCTGAGGAAACCTTCTTACATCGAGGGTTACGATGCGGGCCGGGCTGACCTCCTGAAGGAGATAAAGGCCGTTTACCCCACCCTCGACCTCTCTCAGTTCGACGACGACGTGGTCGCCGTGGTCGAGGATTTGGACAAAGATGTTGGGGTGGAGGTGGACCAGGTCGGCTTGACCGAGACTACCCCGAGGGACGAACTCTCCCCTCTTGCCGAGGACATAGCCGCCAAGGACCCTGCTGCTACGGACCCCCTTGATATCATCGAGCTCTAGACTTTTTCTTTTTCTCTTGATGTGCATATCCCAATGCTCGGGGTTTTGACAGCTTCTTTTTTTTTTCTTTTGAATGTACTAAGTCGACTAGCTCCTCCTTTTTGTAACCGTGCCGAGCTCCTCGGCTTTTAAGGAATGAAATATTTTTTCTCCCAAATTTGGCTAAGTGCATGAGCTCAGCATTTGTCTCTTTCCTTTTTGTTGACGTTATTCTATTCGCCCGAGCGCCGAGGCTGAGTAGCTCCCCTGGCCGAGGTCAGAAACTCGGCTACTTCTAGCAATGATGCCTTGGGTGGTTGGCTCAACCTGGGCGCTCGGCCATACCCTCATCAGACTTGGGTGGTCGGCTCAGTCCTTCATCGGACTGGGGTCAGGATCTTCGTTCGACCTTACATCCTTGGAAAGCTTCCCTTTTGGTTTCTAGTGATCAACTCGAGTCAGTTGCCGTACTGATGGCTGTGCGTCCGATCCTCCCTTTGCGGCCGAGCTTAATGCCTTAGAAATTTTTCCTTGGTTTAAGGTTCTGCTCGGCTCGGCCATGGAGGGAGTTTAAGTTTCTCGATCTGCCTGCCTATGAGGGCTGGTCTTACGGCTTTGTTGCCGACCTATGAGGGTCGGTCTTCAGACGTTGGCCAGTCTATGAGGACTGGTCTTATGACCCTGTTGCCGACCTATGAGGGTCGGTCTTCAGACGTTGGCCAGTCTATGAGGACTGGTCTTATGACCTTGTTGTCAACCTACGAGGGTCGATCTTTAGAAGTCGGCTAGTCTATGAGGACTGGTCTTATGACCTTGTTGCCGACCTATAAGGGTCGGTCTTCATACATCGGCCAGTCTATGAGAACTGGTCTTACAACTCGGCATTTTTAGGCTCAGAATACGTTTGTAAATGTGGGAGAAACTCAATTTATTGAATCAAATTATTTGGCTGAGGCCAGGTACATTTGGATGTGCTCACTCGAAGCCGAGCCGAGCCAAATACTTTACTAAAAAAATTTCTTCAAATTCTTCGAGTTCCAAGGCCTCGGTACCTTCTTACCTCCCGGAGTCTGCTAACGATACGTCCCTGGGCGAATTTGCTTGGAGACAATGTACGGTCCCTCCCAATTTGGTACTAACTTTCCTAACTGCCTTGGTTGGGACGCGCTGAGCTTTCTGAGGATGAGGTCTCCTTGGCAAAAATGTCGCTCCTTCACCCTCGAGTCATAGTACTTTGCCGTCTTTTATTGGTAAGCTGTGTTCCGAAGCAAGGCGTTCTCTCGGACTTCATCAAGAAAGTTGAGGTTGGCTCTAAGCCCATCTTCATAGGTTTTCTCATCAAAGTTGAGCACTCGGTATGATGACGCTTTGACCTCGATGGGAGTGAGGGCTTCGGTCCCATATGCTAGCCGAAAAGGGCTCTCCCCGGTCGGTGTTCTTATGGTTGTCCAATATGCCCATAGGACGTTCGGCAGCTGTTCCACCCATCTTCCTTTGGCTTCATCCAATCTTCTTTTGATCCCCGTGAGTAGTGTTTGGTTTGACACCTCCACTTGCCCATTGGCTTGTGGATGAGCTACCGAGACCGAGCAAAAATTGATGTAGAAGTGCTTGCAGAACTCTCAAAAGCTCGGGTTGTTGAACTGCGCATCGTTGTCAGTGATGAGCACTTTTGGTAGTCTGAACCGATAGATCACCTTGTCTTGGAAGAATTTCTCCATGCTCTTCTCAGTGATGGTGGCTAGGGGCTCGGCCTCAACCCACTTGGTGAAGTAGTCGATGGCAACGACCACGTATTTTTGATTTCCGGAAGCCGGGGTGAAGTCTCCAAGTATATCCATCCCCCACATAGCGAAGGGGATCAGACTCAACATAGACGTCAGCTTTGTTGCAGGTCGGCTCAGCATTGGTGCGAAGAGCTGATATTTCTCGCATGTCTTCACATACTTCATGGCCTCTTCTTGCATTTTCGGCTAGTAGAACCCTTGCCGAAGTATCTTATATGCCAGAGCTCGGTCGCCCATATGGCTCCCGCATATTCCTTCGTGTACTTCGGCCAAGGCGTACTCAACCCCTTTCGGTCCGAGGCACCGAAGGAGAGGAGCTGAGATAGCTCTCTTGTATAATACGTCGTCGATCATTGCATACTTCGCGGTTCAGATCTTCACTTTTCTTGCTTCATCGTGATTCTCTGGGAGTTGATCATTCTCCAAGTAGTTGACGATCGGGTCCATCCAGGTCGGCCTGTCTTCTTCAATGTGTTTGACACTTTCTTCTTGTAAGGAGGGCTTCTCAAGAATCTCTATGTATACCGATCGGCTCAGATTTGGGAGGTTGGCCTCGGCCAACCGTGAAAGGGAGTCGGCCCCAGCATTTTCTTACCTTGGTACTCGGGTCATCTCAAAGTGTTCGAGCTCAGAGATCAATGCTCGAGCTCGGCTCAGGTATGCCATCATTCTTTCATCTTTAGCCTCATATTCACCATTGACTTGGTTGACCACAAGTTGGGAGTCGCTTCGGACTTTTAGTCGCTCAATGCTTATAGCCTTGCTCACTCGGAGCCCGGCTAGGAATTTGAATCTTAGGACGTATTGTATGCGAAAGCCCTCGGGGCTTACTAAGATCAGCCTGGCTCCACACCCGGCAGAATTACTTGAGCCGTCTACATTCATGACCCATGAATGTTCGGCCTTGAGTTTGGCCTTGGCCTCTCCTGTTGGTTCGGTGTCCCGCTCCTCCGGGTCAGGTATTGTGCATTCCGCTATGAAGTCCGCAAGAGCTTGTCCCTTTATTGCCGTCCTCGACTGGTAGCTTATGTCGTACTCGCTCAGCTCTACCGCCTACGCGATCAACCGGCTTGACACATCCGGTCTGTGCAATATCTTTTTGAGAGGCTGGTCAGTCAACACAGCTATTGGATGAGCTTGGAAATAGGGCCTCAACTTTCTTGCGGCCGTTAGTAGGGCAAAGGCCACCTTCTCGAACTTAGAGTACCTTGTCTCGACGTCGATGAGGACGTGGCTGATGTAGTATATGGGCTTTTATGCTCTGCCATCCTCCCTGACTAGCACCACGCTAACCGCGATCAGGGTCGCGGTAAGGTAAACTTAGAGTTCTTCTTTAGGCTCGGGTCGGGAAAGTAGAGGTGGATTCTCCAAGTACTTCTTCAGGTCTTCAAAAGCTTGTTGGCACTCGTTGGTCCATTTAAAATCCTTCGGGCTTCGAATGTTCTTCAAAGTTTTGAAAAATGGGAGACACTTGTCGCCCGACCTCGACATGAACCGTGCTAGCGCCGCGACTCTTCCATTCAGCCTTTGTACTTCTTGGATCGTCTTTGGAGGGTTCATCTCTTGGATGGCATTGCTCTTCGCCGGGTTGGCCTCGATGCCCCGAATGGAGACCATGAAGCCAAAGAATTTCCCCGAGGTTACACCGAAAGCGCACTTGGCAGGGTTCAGCTTCATTTGGTTTTTCCTGAGCACGCTGAAGGCCTCTTCCAGGTCGGCCAAATGAATCTATTGCGTGTGAAAACCTCAGTCACCCAGTTTTACCCACGGATGAGCTGCAAAAACTGAGTGAACGCAAGAGAACCGATGTGGCTCCGGCCTAGGACTCTCCGACGCTCAAGTCAGGTCTCCAGTGCAACAGCGTAACAGCTAGTAAAAAGTGAGATGACCGTTTGAGCTCCATACCTAAGTATTTATAGAATGGGGTGAGGCGGTTGGAGGAGTCCATGTATGGTCAGAGTCCTCCATTGGTAGGGCTCTTCCGCACGGGGTGGAGTGGAGAGTTATTTTCGGGGTCTGACTCTCAGTAAGCTAAGAGTCCTTATTAGAGTGTGATTTGGTATCATGATGGGATCGTGGCTCGATCCTTATCCCGCGATACTCGGGCGGTGCTGACGTGGCATCGTGATCCCCGGTGGGGAGTTATGGTAGGTTCTGTGGAGGAGGGCTTGGCCTCGGTGCTCGGCCTCGGACTGGCATGGTCGGGGTGCTTGGCCTCCAGTCGTGGCCTCGATGCTCGACCTTCGACGGCCGTGGCCTCGGTATATGTGGCTGGGAGTTTCCCCCGGCCATGCTGGAGCTCGGCCGAACCTTGGGCCGACCTATAATGACTCGGCTCATGGCTCGGCTGGCTTGAGCCTTGGCCATGCCGAGAAGATCATTTACTCGCTTTGAACGAGGTATGACACCACGCACAGGGTGCTTGGCCAGGTCCTCGGCGGGATGAGTGGTCGGCTTAGGTACTCGACCAGGTCAGAAATGAAGTGTTGCTTCCTTCCGGGAGAAAGGTTCGGCCCTGTCTGGGGCGTGCTCGGCTCGGCCAAGGGCCTCGGTCTCAGCACATCCATGTGGCACCCTCTGGTTGGTTGGGAGATTTATGACTTATCACAGGCCCCCCACTCATTAGGGGTCGGCTCGGCACTGATGAGTATAGTCTCCCCGCCTACCGGCCGTTCTATCTTTAAGATCGAGGAGACCTCTCCTCATCGGACTCATCGTCGTCTGTGGAAGACGGCCCCGAGCTTTAGGCCTGGTCTTTACGGATTAGTTAGGCCTCATGGCCGGACTCTGTGGGCAGGGGGACTTCGGTAACGTCGGTATGACGAAGCTCCGTTATAATGGGCTCGTCCGAGGTAGCCTAGTAGGTCTATTGTGGGGGAGCGAGCTGGGAGCTCTCGGCTCGGACTCACACCCTCTGCGGCTCTAGCGAACGCTTCGCCTGCGTGACTACTACCAACTAACATAATGGTCAGAGGAGACTTACTGGTTGGAGAAGCTTCGCAGATGAGCCGAACCCGAACTAGAAAGCTGAGCATGCTGAACGCTGGACGAGCTGAAGACGCTAAGCTGGCCGAGCACTCAAAAGCTTGAAACAGTGAAGAATGAATAAAGAAGAGGGCATAGATTACGGCCTATTTATTTGCCAAATTTGTTGCGTGTGAAAACCTCCGTCGCCCGGTTCGCCCATGGATGAGCCTGCAAAAATCGAGTGAGTGCAAAAGAGCCAGTGTGGCTCTGGCCTAGGACTCTCCGACGCACAAGTCAGGTCTCCAGCGCAACAGCGTAACAGCTTGTAAAAAATGAGATGAGCGTTTGAGCTCCATACCTGAGTATTTATAGAATGAGGTGAGGCGGTTGGAGGAGTCCTTGTATGGCAAGAGTCCTCCGTTGGTAGGGCTCTTCCGCGCGGGGCGAAGTGGAGAGTTATTTTCGGGGTCAGACTCTCACTAAGGTAAGAGTCCTTATTGGAGTGCGATTTGGTATCGTGATGGTATTGTGGCTTGATCCTTATCCCGCGATACTCGGGCAGTGCTGACGTGGCACCATGATCCCCGGTGGGGCGTTATGGTAGCTTCTGTGGAGGAGGGCTCGGCCTCGGACGGGCGTGGTCGGGGTGCTTGGCCTCCAGCCGTGGCCTTGGTGCTGGGCCTCCAATGGCCGTGGCCTCGGCATATGTGGCTGGGAGTTTCCCCCGACCACGCTGGAGCTCGGCCGAATCATGGCGGCCGACCTTGGGCCAACCCGTATGGACTCGGCTAATGGCTCGGCTGGCTTGAGCCTCGGCCATGCCGAGGAGATCATTTACTAGCTTTGAACGAGGTATGGCGCTGCGAACCGGGTGCTCGGCTAGGTCCTCGGCGGGCTGAGTGGCCGGCCTATGTACTCGGCCAGGTCAGAAATGAAGTGTTGCTTCCTTCCGGGAGAAAGGTTCGGCCCGGTCTGGGCGTGCTCGGCTCTGCCAAGGGCCTCGGCCTCAGCACATCCACGTGGCGACCTCCGGTTGGTTGGGAGATCTATGACTTATCACTAATCACTCAACAATTGTAGATCATCTCAAAGCTACACTTCCACAAGCGCTCATCCCTTACTATCCACTGGCCGACTGAGCTAGAATAATTCAACCAGACACCACTATTAGAAATTGGGCCTATGATGGCGTTTTTTAACGCCACTATAGAACCAAAAAACATCATCGTAGGATATAGCAGCGTTTATATTTTGTGCCGCAGAAACGTCGCCAAAGGTATTGCCGTTTTTATACAACTGTGTTTTTATAGTGTGTCTGTGTATGTACCTTTTTCGTAGCGTTTTCTAAAAAACGCCAAGGAAAATGTCCTAAAACGGTGTTTTTGAAGTGCCGTGGTAGGTACTGAATTTCTATTTGTTGCGGCATTTTAATGCCTAGAAAATTATACAAAAATGACATTTATAAAAGTGCCATTATATGCACTGCCTTTTTTAATATTGCGGCATTTGTCAATAAACGCCAATAAATGTGTCCTATAAAGGCGTTTAATAAACGCCGCTACAGGTATTAGTTTTGTTTTTGGCGATGTTTTTTAAAACGCCGCTATATATAGTGTTTTTTTTAAAGCACTGCTTTTGTATCTAATCCATTACCCTGTTTCAAATATAATAGATTCATTTTGCCACCTATTTCATATATAATACATTCACCCATATTAATCTTTTCGATCACTTGTTTCTTATATTACACATTAATTCCATGAAATAATGGTTTTACTAATTAATGCCAAGATAAATTAAAATATGTCCAATACCCATTAAACATAAAATAAAAACAGTGTCTAAAGTACTAAGGTTTCGATACTGCAAAAAGATAAGAGATTCCCACCTACACAAAATCCATAGTTCTAAGGTTCTGATACTACAAAAAGACGAGACCCCCTCCTACACAAAATCCAAAATCTATAGTACTAAGGTTCCGATACTGCAAAAAGGCAAGAGATCCCCTCTTACACAAAATCCATAGTTCTAAGGTTCCGATACTGCAAAAAGACAAGAGCCCCCTCCTACACAAAATCCATAGTACGTACTAAGGTTTCGATATTGCAAAAAGACACAAATAGACCCCCTTCTATACAAAATTCATAACCCAATTAACAGAGAAAACAGTATCAATTCATGGATATCTGAAGCCACCGAAGTTATATTCTCAGTGAGGAAACCAAGCCCAAAACTGAAATTCCAAGACCTGACCATCATCTCCATCCTACACAAAACCATCAAATAGCAATATAAACTAATTAGTATGCACAAGTACCAATAACTAAGTAAACAAAAAATTAAGGAGACAAATAAACAAATTTAATGCAAAGATCTTCTGTACAACAAAAAAAATAATAGCTAAACAAGGATACAGATAATTCAACTTGTATCACTAGATAAAGCTTGTCATGATTATCATGTTCTTTACTTCTTCTTGGCTTTTGTTTTCAATGATTTTCATAGGAATATTTAGATATGGAAGAGAAAAAGTTGATCCCTCCTCCTCTACTGGATAACCCAATTCCACTTTCTCCACATCATCATAGATTATGCTACCATGATCACCAATCACATTTAACCAAGAGATAAGTGGCTTCAGTAAAGATAAGGACCCAAGTGGGATGGGTCACAGTGTCATAGTCACCAAATGATAAGGGCATAAGCAGTGTCATAACTATAAGGGAATCCACCCATGACCTTCCCCACTCTTTATATCTTTATAGGACTAGCTTTTTAATTTTTCTGAATAAACAATCCAATCAACCATCCTTCACTGGCTTGTATAAATAAAACCTCTTGACAAATCTTTACACTCAAGCCCACACTCAAAGCCTCAGAGTATCTTCTTCCCAACAAAACCCTTACTCATATTGCTTTGCCTCTTTAGATCAGCCCAAGTGTTCAGTGTCTTCTTCATAACAAAACCATTTTTACCTATATTGCCTAATTTGCCTCTTTAGATCCCAATATTTTCACTCCCATTATTAGCATCTGCAACTGTATTTTCAGAAAAGGATGGATAGGGTGACCAACTCTTCTCACTCTTCAACATAGAGAGCTTTAGTTGGTTTAGATCTTGTTTGGCTGCTGTTTTGATCATTCAAATTAAGTACTACACTCCTTCTTACACTAATCAAGGGACACAAAAAGATGCATAAGGCAAGTGATTCACTTATAATGCTTTCTGTATTGCCCTGAAGGATGAAAACCTTAATCTAAGACATGTCAAAGTTCAATCGCAATCTAGAAAACCTAGAAACAAGGAAAATATATCAGTCTCACTAGGAACAGATAAGTTTTAGGCAATACACCATTTTGTAGGCCACACAAGAAGTTCAAAGCAGAAATTTCCCAAAAGACATTTTTATAAAGAATTAAACAGGCAGGTCTAGACTACTTGAGGACTTTAGATGATCAAGCGTGATCCTGATCACCATGCAACTTTGCTTTTCTATATACATCCCTAAATGGCTGAACTCAAGTTTCGGCTTTGAAGGAACCTAAATAAAAACCCTACAAGTGGTTATATCTCTCCAAATGTAAACCCAAAGAAAAAATAAGAGAAGGATTTAGTAGAGACAACTAGTTTTACTTTCACGTATCACAAGCATTGAATCAGAGCATCAATGAGCAACACCAAGATATGTTGGCTGTCTTAGCAGCCTCGGTCTCTTCAGGCCTTTCTACATTATGGTTTGGCTTTTACACCTGTAAGTTCTCTTTCTTTCTTTTGTTCTTTTGGAGAGGTGGGGTTATGCATAAACCTTATACAAACAAAGATTACAATCTTAGGTGGGGGGACTACTGTAGCTAATGCAGCATTCTTTCCTCTAACAGTAAGCACTTTAATATTAAAAAAATTAAAAATAATGTGGGTTGGCCCCACTGGTAGGTCCCACCACCTAGGGTTCACATGGTCCAATCATGGGAGGGAAAATGTCCACATAAACAATTTATAAAATTTCCCAAAACCAGATTTTAAAACAAGCCCATATAAAGGCTAAAACAAAGGGGCCTCAAAACAGTTTCCAATAACATGGTGATGGGTTAGGGATGAGAATTTTGTTGCTGTGAGTGAAAAAGGTAAAAACTAGAGGAAGGCAAAGCCATTGATGGATCCACCACCACCTGATCACATGCAAAAGCAGAGGATATATAGTTGAAAGGAACTTGATAGTGAGAAGAGATGGAGGAGATGGTATGGGAGGAAATGGTAGTGTTCTACTTGGGATGCCAAATAGTGGAGGAAATCTTGGTGGAGCATCGAGCTTTGGAGGAGATGATATGGGATAAAAATGGTAGTGTTCTACTTGAGATAGGAAACCCAAAACTATGAGATCGATGGAGTTAACTATAGTTACTATATAACTAGAGAAGATCAGATTTCATAGTCCTAATATCAATGATAAACAATATCAGATCTGTTGATAACTAACAGCAACCATTAGGTAATCACAGTAGGGATTAATGGATCAAATAAGTTCAGAAATCAATGGGAAGAGTTCCAGATTCATGTACCAAAGAAAAAAAAAAGTAGAAGAAGAAGCAAGCAAGTAGCAGGAATGCAACAACCATGCAGTATCATCAATTCATCGATCCATCGTTACAAAGGAAAAAAAAACAAAAGAGAAGTATCTCTATAGAAGAAGAAGCAGCAGCTAGCAACATCATCATTAGTCATTATAAATAATAAAAAAAGTAGAGAAGAAGACTGTCAAAAGAACCCAAATCAAACTCAAAACTGATCCATTCAACAATTCAATGAAACTCAAATCTTGAAAGTACTGAAAGTTTACTTGTACAGATAGACTGTCAAAAAATAAGCCAACTTATGCTTCGGCCTCAATTATCAGTTGTTCAAATGAATAGGTGAGCAAAATCAATACATATAGTACTTCAAATTTAAATAAATAAAAAAAAACAACAGAATTTTATAATTTTATAACTTACATAAGTGAGTTGAACTTTCTGAACTAATTCTACCCAAAAGCATTTGGGTTAGATTAGCTACAACACGTTTCAAATCATCAATTTCTTCCTTCATCTTTGCAAATTCTCTTTGTCTTTCTTGTTTCTCCTGTCTTTCTTGTTTCTCCTGTCTTTCCTCAATATTTCTTTGTGTAAGGCCAAGAGTACTCGGCTTTACGCCTAGGCTTGCACCGCGCACTCGGCCTGGAGGATCAGCGCCAAGAACTTTCACGAAAAGATCATTTTGCACAACACTCGTCTCTCTCATTTCTGTGGGCAATTCTTCCAATTTCTCATCAAGCTTATCCTACAAACCAATGTATAACAGGTTAACAACGGACATTCCAAGAGATACCCAAGAATATGCATAAAATTTATAAACATTATTAACCTAGACAAATACTTACTATGATATCTCTCATCGCCTAATTTATGTAACTGCCATCTCTCCTTTGGTGGGATTTCTTAAATAGCTACACTGTAGTAGGATCTGCACCATCAGGGTGTTCAGCCAGCTAAACAAGCAGATATGATAGTTAGATCAAATATATTCACATCCATTTATGATATTACCAAATGTTCATGAGATGTGCATAAGAAAATTACCATCTTGTGTGCTACCTATGCGAAGCCCTTCCGGCCAGCTGTATGAGACACTTGTTGGTTCTCTCTCCTATTTTTATTGGCTATAGATTTTTCGTATCACATATCAAACCCATCATTAAAATATGTATCATACTTAATTAAGTAAAATGAAATTAGATCAATTCATTATTTTAAAAAAAAAACATATTACCTGCCAGTCCTGAGATGTCCACTTCCCTATGAGGTACGCCCATTGAGCAGCTGGCATGTCTATGGGATCAATAGGGCGGGGAGCATTATAAAAATTAGGATATTTTCTCTCTGTCTCTTTTTTTAGAGTTGCCTTGAAATCCCGCCATGAGTGGCCCATTCTCATGAAAATAACATGCTGGGCATCTTTTGATACATTAAATTTTTCCAATTCGACAAATTCAATTAGTAGAAGTCTAAACCCAAATCAACAATCAATAGTTACCTATGAAATTAGGTCAATATTATAGTGAAAATAAGATGGGATATCACCATACCTCAATTTTCTTCCACGCATCTTCTTTATGATACACCCAAACCTTTCTCCAGTCAGGATAGTTTAATGGTAGCAGGGTTGGGTTCCTAGCAAGTACTCTAGAGTATGTAGACACCTCAGCTGCGTTACTGCCAACCAAAATGTCGTACTTATCTAATTCCAAATCTTTCTTATCAAAGCTGATCCTTGCATTGATAGAAAGGCCTCTTGTACGCCCTCTCTTACGAACTATAATTAAAAAAATGTGACGGTATTAGTGACGAATGTGGTGTCCAATTAATGCAATCAGCCTAATTATTAAATATTCAAAACTAGAAACCGAATGTTGACCTTGTAGATGACGATGACGATGATGCATTATGGTCCCCAGAACTCTGGTGCTCAACCATCACCTAAACCTGCATTGGAATAAAATTATAATTATAGTAAGTATATATGCTTGTCAAGTGTGAACTTAAAACAAAAAAAGAGAAGCTAAGCACAGTAAGCACCTTGCCACGAAAAAAAAGTAATAATATAAAAGATCTATAATCCAAAAGTTGTAATAGAACTAAGATCAGTTAGTTGCATCAATTGTTGTTCCCTCTAAGTCTGTCCTTTCCCAACTAAGATCGACATCACCAATATTTACTCGTCTTAGGTCCCTAGTTTGCATGGTCATATGTTGGTGTTCTTGAATATAGTCTTCTTCCATAACACCATTCGTATCAAACACATCGCGTAATGATGCTTTTAGAGCAATAACCCAGCCTTGGATGATAGGGTCTGACGCATAAAACACTTGCTCTGCTTGTCTAGGGAAGACAAATGGGTCATCAGATAAATGTTTACCAGTATGCATCAAATCATTGAAGTTCACACGCGTGAAATCGATATTTTCTTTAAACACTGCCCTATTGCTTGTTTCAGCCCAGTCACAGTGGAATAGCATTGTCTTCAAGTCCGCTAAATATTCCAACTCAACCACTTCCTTCAATACACCATAGTAATGCACATGTCCATCACGTGGCTTATTATCCCTACGACTACTGCGACAAGATGTTATTGCCATTACTAAGACTCCGCTATTCTGAGTTCATTGAATGGCTTCACAATCCTTGGTGTGAAAACGTACGCCATTCAAAATGTATTCTTTGTATTTTTTTACTTCCTGATTGGGACCTTAGGCTAGCCTTTGAATAATGTGAGGTACTACTTCTTCACTTTTTCGTAGCTTGTCCACCTACTCAATTCAATATTATTTGTTATAGAGATAATCAAAGGTAAGTGCTTTTGATATTAAATGCTTAAAGCAAAGAAATTTAATACTGCTCACATGACTTCTAAACCATTCAGTGAATTGCTCTGCATGCACCTTCTTTCTTTGTTGTTGTCGAACTTTATAGCTTAGGTTCTCTTTAAGCTCTTTTAAATGGAGCCTACATTTAGAGAAGTTCTATTAAGGGAAACGAAGACTTGATTGAAGTGAAGTGAAGTAACATTAATCTTGAGACTTACTTCTGATATTTATCAATGGGTTTATAATGCAAGAGAACATATCGATGTGCTTATTGGATATTTTTTCAGTCTAATCACACCATTGCAGCACCCCCTAAAGGTCTACCTTTGTATGAAAAAAATTCAATTTTGTTGCTCTATTTGTAGATTTTCGTTATCAACATTCCTATTTGGACGGGTTAAACGCATCTCAAGTACTTTGATATGCGTAGAACAAAATGTCAGATATTCATTTGCAATGTATCCCTCTGCAATAGACCCTTCTACGTGTCTATTATTACGCTTATAATCCTTGAGGGTCTTGTTGAACCTATTAGCACGCAAAGTTACTATATGAAACAAAAATAAACAAGAGAAAATAAACATACAAAATTAATGTAAATAGAATAATGATTAATCTTTCGAAAGGGTACATCCACCTATAATGGACTGGTCCACCCAATAATACTTATCGTGGTAAATGAACTAGTAGATGAACCATAATATCAAAGAATACAGGAGGGAAGATTCTCTCTAGATTGCATACGGTTTCTGCAATACTTGCTTCAAGTTGATTTAAATCTTCGTTTGTAGCAACTTTTACACATAGACATCGAAAGAACCCGCACAATGACAGTAACACCAACTTAACATTATTCATTGGATGTACAAGTTATTGCTAGAGGAAGGAGTTGTTGCATTAAAACATGACAATCATGGCTCTTCATTCCAGATATATCCCTTTCAGTGACTTTCACACAGCGTGATATGTTTCTAGAATAACCATCAGAGACCTTCAAACCCTCGAAAGCTTTGCAAAACTGTTCTTTTCTACCTTAGACATTATATGGCTTGCTGGAGATACAATCACTTTGGAGCTTCCCTCTATCCTCTATGGATGTAGAGATGGTCTAATGTTCATGTCTTGCAAATCTAGTCGGGCCTCCAGTTTATCCTTTGATCTTCCTTTTAATTCCAACAACGTATCAATGATGTTGTCACACACATTATTTTCTATATGCATGACATCCAAATTATGACAAAGTAGATTATCCTTCTAATAGGGAAATTCATAGAATTTGACCTCTAACCCTCTTCCGTTTATTGACATTATCCTTCTTAGGCTGCTTACCAAATATAGAAAATTTCACACCTTCCATTTGCGCTAGCAAAGCAGTACCTGAAAGGGGTTGTAGTGCCAACCCAAACTCAACACAACCATTGAAACCTCTCTTATCCAGTCAAAATTTATGATTTGCTTTGAGAAACCAACGATGGCCTAGGTAACAATGCTTACGACTATGTTTCAGACAAGTTGACTTGGTGTTTTTGTTGTAACAAGGGCATGCCAATGCACCCTTGGTGCTTCAGCCTGAAACGTTAGCATATGGAGGAAACACATTGATTGTCCATAAGAGACAGGCACGTAAATGGAACGACTCTTTCTTCATTGCATCGTAGGTGTCAACACCATCCCATAATAATTTCAATTCATCTATCAAAGGCTGTAAATACACATCTATATCATTTCCAAGCTGATTTGGACCTGAAATTACCAATGTCAACATGAATGATGTTTGTTTCATGCACTTCCATGGTGGCAGATTATACGGCACCACAACAACATGCCACATGTTGTATGAATTCTTCATATTAAAAGGATTAAATCCATCACTTGCTAACCCCCGCCTAATATTCTGTGGATCTGCACTGAAAGTTGGATGAAGTCTGTCAAAGTTCCATGCTTCTGCATCTGCAGAATGACATATTTTCCCAGCATCCATACGTCCATCTTTATGTCATCTCATGTCAGATTATGTTACTAATGACCTATACAATCTTTGAACCCTTGGTATCAAAGGAAAGTGACATAATGTTTTTTTCAAAACTTTGCTTTTGGATTCATACCTTGATGCCCCACAAATGCGATAAGACCTTTCAATAGATGCATACTTCCAATATAGTATACAATCGTTGGGGCATGCATTGATTTGGTTGTAACTGAGTCCCAAGTTCTTAACCATCTTCTTTGCTTCATATAAAGAATTTGGCAAGGTATTACCTTGTGGTAGTGTTTTCTTCAATAAATTCAACAACATAAAGAAAGATTTGTCACTCCAGTTGCATAGACACTTTATGTGATATAATGCAATAGTGAATGATGGTTTCATGAATTCGTTGCGTACTAGATATATGCCTTCTCTGCTTTTTGCATCAATCTATGTAATTTTTTTGACTCATTTATTATTTCCTCTATGTGTCCACTTGTGGTACTAATACCAACTCCTTCAAGGGTTTGACTGGAAAACGCATCTTGATGTATATTATGCATATTAACAACATCTTCATCTTCTTCATCAACCACAACATTTTCTGTTGTTGCAGTATTTGAAGATCTATCTTCCCCTGAAAAACTCCATATCGTGTAGTCAGTCATAATTCCATCAACTATCAAGTGGTCAAACACTTCATCTTATGTTCCCGATCGTTAATTAATGCAATTTATACACAGGCATAAAATCTTCTCCCCTATGGGTACTTTGAAAAAAACAAAGTCTAGGAAGCCATTTACACCAGCTTCGTATATATCGCCCGCACGGAATACACGATCCCGTGACTTATGAATCCAACTCTTATCCATTTGATGGTACCCTAACTTTCTCAGTAACCTATAAAAAGAGAAAGCCTACAACTAATCATAAATTGACTATCAACACCAGAAATAAAATCAGAAGTTTTGAAAACTATCAGAATGTAGAATAATAGAAAAACTCAAGTCTAAAACCAATGATAGTTATAGCAATTAGAAAAAGAAAAATGAGACTCTATAAAAGACCCTATTCTGGCATCACTATTTTATGCTTCTATATGCATGAACACTATCTTTATTTTTTTTTACATATATGCCCATCAAATGTGTTGGTTGTACAAGTATATGGAGATCTATGGGTGGAACATTGGCTTCATCCACATTGAATCAGTACAATCTTACTTGCTTTTTATATAATTAGTTAGGGAAATCTATGGCAAATTAAAGGTTTGTGATGCAGTTGCATGTACGTGGTTGGATAGGAATGACCCAGTCTCAAAATCCAGACTGAAATGATCTAAAACAATCCAACCTTTTGATCTAATGAGGGTTGGTCGAGAATTTAGGTTATTCTTATAATTTGGTTTATTAGTAGTAGTTTCCTAGTTAGATTCAATTTCTATTTCTGTTTTAGGTTGATATTAAAAGTTTTTATCTTTATATATATGCTTGTAATTCTATGAATTGGTCAGAGTTGAATATAAAATAAAATTTGAGACTTTTGCCTCTCAGCATGTGAGTTGTGCACACCGCTGTTCCCTCTCTCTCTGTCTTCCCTGCTTTAGTGGTTGGAATCTCTTCGTTGATCACTCCTTCCCAGGTTTGTCTTCTTCCATGTTCTTCTTTCTATCTAAGTTTCTTAAACTATCTTCAAGATACCCCATTTCTAGCAATATTAACTTTTTCAATGTGGATTGAGACTGGGCAATTCAAAGAATAAACTTCTCTTCTTCCAATTAAATGGTAGTTCATTTTGACCTCTAACCCTCTTCCGTTTATTGACATTATCCTTTTTAGGCTCTTTATCAAATGTAGGAAATTCCACACTTTTCATTTGTGCTAGCAAAATAGTACCTGAAAGGGGTTGTGGTGCCAGCCCAAACTCAACACAACCATTAAAATCTCTCTTATCCCGTCGAAATTTATGATTTACTTTGAGAAATTGATGATGGCCTAGGTAACAATGCTTGCGACAGTGTTTCAGCCAAGTTGATGTGGTGTCTTTGTGGCAACAAGGGCATGCCAATGCACCCTTGGTGCTCCAGCCTTAAAGGTTAGCATATGCAAGAAAGTCATTGATTGTCCATAAGAGGTAGACACGTAAACGGAACGACTCTTTCTTCACTGCATCGTAGGTGTCAACACCATCCCACAATAACTTCAATTCATCTATCAAAGGCTGTAAATACACATCTATATCATTTCCAGGCAGATTTGGACTTGGAATTACCAATGTCAACATGAATGATATTTGTTTCATGCACTTCCATGGTGACAGATTATATGGCACCACAACAGGTCACATGTTGTAGTAATTCTTCATATTAAAAAAATTAAATCCATCACTTGCTAGCCCCACTAACATTCCGTGGATCCGTACTAAAAGTTAGATGCAGTCTGTCAAAGTCCTTCCATGCTTCTGCGTCTACATGATGACGTATTTTTTCATCATCCATACGTCCATCTTTATGCCATTTCATGTCAGATGATGTTACTGATGACCTATACAATCTTTGAACCTTTGGTATCAAAGGGGAGTGATGTAATGTTTTTTTCGGAACTTTGCTTTTGGATTTATACCTTGATGCCCCACAAATGTGACAAGACCTTTCATTAGATGCGTCCTTCCAATATAGCATACAATCGTTGGGACATGCATCGATCTTATTGTAACTGAGTCCTAAGTTCTTAACCATCTTCTTTGCTTCATATAAAGAATTTGGCAAGGTGTTGCCTTGTGGTAGTACTTTCTTCAATAAATCCAACAACATAGAGAAAGATTTGTCACTCCAGTTGTATAGACACTTTATGTGATATAATGCAATAATGAATGATAGTTTCATGAATTCGTTGTATTCTGGATATAATGTCTTCTCTGGTTCTTGCATCAATCTATGCAATTTTTTTGACTCATCTCTTGTTTCCTCTATGTGTCCACTTATATTACTAATACCAACTCCTTCAAAGGTTGACCCGGAAACACATCTTGAAGTATGTCATGCATGTTAACAACATCTTCATCTTCTTTATCAACCACAACATTTTCTATTGTTGTGGTATTTGAAGATGTATCTTCCCCGTGGAAACTCCATATCATATAGCCAGTCATAAATCCATCAACTATCAAATGGTCAAATACTTCATCCCGTGTTTTCGGTCGTTGATTAATGCAATTTACACACGAACATAAAATTTTCTCTCCTGTGGGTACTTTGAAAAAAGCAAAGTGTAGGAAGCCATTTACACTAGCTTCGTATATATCGCCCGCACAGAATACACGATCCTGTACTTATGAATCCAACTCTTATCCATTTGACGGTACCCTAACTTTCTCAATAACCTATAAAAAGAGAATGCCTACAACCAATCACAAATTAGCTATCAACACTAGAAATCAAATCAGAAGCTTTGAAAACTATCAGAATGTAGAATAACAGAAAAACTCAGGCCTAAAACCAATGATAATTATAGCAATTAGAAAAAGGAAAACAAGACTTCATAAAAGACCCCATTCTGGCACCACTATTTCATGCTTCTATATGCTTGAACACTATTTTTTTTTACATATATGCCCATCAAATGTGTTGGTTGTACAAGTATATGGAGATCTACGGGTGGAACATTGGTTTCATCCGCGTTTAATCAGTACAATCTTACTTGCTTTTTATATAATAAGTATAGGAAAATCTATGGCAAATTAAAGGTTTGTGATGCAGTTGCATGTACGTAGTTGGATAGAAATGACCCAGTCTCGAAATCCAGACTAAAATGATCCAAAACAATCCAATCTTTTGGTCTAATGAGGGTTGGTAGGAAATTTAGGTTATTCTTGTAATTTGGTTTTATTAGTAGTAGTTTCCTAGTTAGATTCAGTTTCTGTTTCTGTTTTAGGTTGATATTAAGAGTTTTTATTTTTATATATATGCTGGTAATTCAATGAATTGGTCAGAGTTGAATATAGAATGAAATTTGAGACTTTTGCCTCTCAGCATGTGAATTGTGCACACTACTGTTCCCTCTCTCTCTGTTTTCCCCACTTTAGTGGTTGGAATTTCTTCGCTGATCAGTCCTTTCAAGGTTTGTCTTCCTCCCTGTTCTTCTTTCTATCTGAGTTTCTTAAACTATCTTTAGGATACCCTATTTCTAGCAATATTAACCTTTTCAATGTGGATTGAGAATGGGTAACAGCCTGAATATCTATGCTGATCTGATTTCTGACATCTGATAATGTTTCGTATCTTAATGATTTCTACAATGGACATGATAGGGTAAGTTTAAGGCGCATCATGTATTTTTGGACTAATTATACATGATAGTAATTGTGCTAAAAGAGATTCATTTGGCCCTAAAAATTAGTGAGGGAAAAATGTAGATCCAAGGGTGGAGGTGAGGTTTTTAAATCCATTTAATTACTTTGAAAGGAAGTTTCCAATTTCTAATGCAAACTGCTGCACATTGATTTATATGCTTGCATTTTGGGTTGAGCTCCCCCCCCCCCCCTTCTCTTTCTCTCATGTCTCTCTCAGTTCTTTTTTGTTTTTTACTTTTTTAGTTATCTCTTACTATTTTTAGGTTGATTGCATTGATTGGTAAAGGTCCTGTCTTCTCTACAGATTTAAGAGTTTCTGATTTAAGTTTAGGTTTGGGACTAGTTCAGATCATAAGTTTTTATGGTGTTTACTTTTATAGGGAATCTCAAGAATTGTAGTTTGGAATCTCATATATGGGGTATTAGTTGGCAAGGATCTCTAAAGGCTCTAGTTGTCGGGGTCTAGTCTACCATTGCAAAGGACAAGTTTTGGCCTATTTTTGGGAACTACCTCATCTTCCATTAAAAAAAAAATTCAGTCTTTCATATCATTAGTGGTAACATCGGTGTGTTTTTTTTTTCCTATTACATGCCTATTGTATTTCTGTGTAAGTGGACCTCAGGGATTGTTATGATACAAACAATAGACATGTTTCCGGACAACAAGTGAAGGGGTCCAGCTCACCACTGCCCTTCCCCTTCTCCTATGTGTTTATAACCATATAAAATTTACAAATTGTATAAGCAAAATCCACCAGCCTCCATACAAACTAATGCATACTTACCTTAAATATTTGAAAATGGAATTGAATCACTTTTACTGTATGAAAAATTACTGTATTTTCTCTGGTAGTATCCTACCCTTCTCTGCAATGTCTTAGCCCTTTTGATTTGTTTGTTTGTTTGTTTGTTTTTAAAGTGAACAAGCTGCAAAATATTCTTTGTTGTACAGCTATAAGCATAGCTTTTCAGGATTTTCTGCAAGGCTCAATTCAACACAGGCCGCCACCTTGGTCAATAAGATCCTCAATAATTAGTCTTTAACTTTCTATAGTTAATTGGTATTTGGAAAAATGGTAATGGATAGAAAACTAAATTTGCAGAGATGGAAGGGGTGATATCAGTGTTTAGGAGCAAGACATTGAGACTACAAACTACTAGGTGGTATGCTTAGTCATATCTTCTTCTTCTCCATCAATACTCAAGTAAGCAATCCTTTTTTTTCTGCCATTGTTACTGCCTATGAATTTTCAGTCCTACCATTACTCGGATTGTAAAGTTGGAAAGTGAATCTCTACTCTGATCTTTGTTCTAATTTCTAATCTCTACTCTGATCTTTGTTCTGATTTCTAATCTCTACTATGATCTTTGTTCTGATTTCTAATTTCTCTTTCTCTTGGAAGAAAAATACATCCATCTAATGCCCAGATTAAAAAAAATTAACAATTTGAGCTCTCTCTCTCTCTCTCTCTCTCTCTCTCTCTCTCTCTCAGGAAACCTTCTTCAATAATCTAAATGTTCAAACCTGACTGCTGATCAGGAAACCTTCTTCCATAATCTGAATTTACAAATCTGAATACTCCCTCTAAAATAGAGTATATGGTGTACCAAGACCCAGGCAACAGTACCTTGCCAGTCGATCTGATGGGAGAAAAAGAAATCTGGTTCAGATAGTGCTGACTGTTGAACTCCCTGTTGTTTAGAAGATGATCTTCAAGTTCAACTCACAGTGATGTGTCACAATGTTAAGGCTGTGACTTTGTTATCAAAGCATACCATTCCGATCAAATAAGAATCTGAGGATTGAATTCAGATATTTTATCAGGTATTAGTGTTTATATTGAATACAAGAAAACCCTGCCACTCTTTTTCTCTCAAGAGTGTGTGTACAAAGAAAGGAAGCAATTCACAGGTCAACGTTAACAACTTCATAGAATATTTCATTAAAAGAATCAGAAACGAAGAACCAGTAAAATTGCAGCCAAAAGTAAAGAATCCTTGAAGAAAAGAAGTCCATGAGCCATAAATCAGCAAAACAAGTATCATCTACACTACAGTTGCAAAGAAGTTTATGTCTAAAAGGAGATTTAATAACACAAAAGAAACCATCATATCATATCAGAGAAGAAAAGCTGAAAATTAAGTAATCTAAAAGCCTAAAACCAAGAGTCAAAATGAGAAAGAAATAGTGCCTTTAACAGAGCAGGAAATGGAGAGAGCTAGAGAGACTATATACATGATTGCAATCCCCTTTACATTGACAAACCCTTTTTTTTCTAGTTTCCAATCATTGACTATATATACAATTTCTTGCATTATCGCCAGGTCATTAAAGGTCTCAACTAATGAAAAAAACCTAGCCGGAATCTTCAATTTCATATTTGGGATAGAGAAAGAAGGTAAGAAGAACCTCACCTGAACAGGAACCCTAGCTGGAATCTTCAATTTCAACTGAAACCACAAAACCTAAATTAGCACTAAAACCCTAATCAAAGGACACAATATGCAACCAAAGAATGGTCTAGCGAGGAAAACGTTGATATCTCTCCTCTACACCTAGTCACAGTACATCCAAGCAAGGAAAGGATTCAAAAGAAACACACACACACACAGAGCGAGAGAGAGAGAGAGACATAAACAGATGTACCGTCTGGAGAAAGGTTACAACGGCAGAGAGGTGCGCGAGAGTAGTGAAAAAGTAAACCACAATGGCAGAGAGGTCGGCCGGGAGCAGTGAAATAGGAGATCCCAGAGGCAGAGCAGTTGCAGTAGGTAGAGAGGTCGCAACAACGGTGTTCTCAATCCGGGAGTAGTGAGAGAGAAGGTTGAAAAGGATTTGAGAGGAGAATTGAGTGAGGGATGGTTAGTCCGCAAGCAGATAGTGGGAGCGGGAAATGAAATAGGATTTGGGAAAGTTTGTGGGAAACCTAACAATTTTGAGCAGTGTTTATTTATAAATGTTGTTGTACTAAGACATATATCCACTATCCCAACAGTTTTACAATGACGCAATTAAGGAAACGCCGTTAAATATCTATATACAGCGACGCTTATAGGAAAAATGCCGTCTTATATGGAGATGCAATGACTTTTTAATACAAATACCATGGAATATTTGAATATTACGACATTTGTTTAAAAACACCATTGCATCTCCATATATGACGGTGTTTCAATTTAGTGCCGCAGTATCTCTACTTGAAGTGTCGTCGCTGCACCAATTTCTTGTAGTGCGCCTTGAACCTTGAGGTCGAGCCCAAGGTGCGGTCTTTATAGATAGAAGGGATGAAGTTGATGAAGAAAATTCTATCGTCATCACACATAACAGCAAAGAAGCACACGTCTAACCTTGATTTCAGACCCAACTAGAAACCCACTTTACATAGATGAAATTAAAAGAGCTTCAACAACTTTGGAGAGGGAAGAGACCTATCATATATCTCAATCTACATCCTTGGCTTGTCCTCTCCATGAAAGAGAAGTAAAGACTATCGGTAACATATTATAAAACTAAAAAATTTCTTGGAATCTTTTGCGATGACTCCTTAGAACAATGAAAGAGAATTCGGTGAATTGAGATTTTAAAGGATAGAGATAGATTCTTGTTGGTCCATTGGTAGTACTTGTAATGAGTTGTCATTGTTGGAAACCAAGTGCAGATTAGTTGTGTTTGTGTTAGAGCATTTCTGGTAGTGTTCAGGGGTATTTTGGTCCATCTATGGTGCTCAGGGCAATCTGATAATTTGCATGATTGTTAGTACAATGTGATAGACTAAGGATAGGAGATCACACACCCTTTACAAGTAGGCTCAGAAGAATAATTCGTAAGCCCGACCGTTGCAATTGTTTAGCCAACGTGGCCCATCCCTCCAAGGGATCCTCTGTTTAGCTGTAAGGGGAATATGTAATAGGGTAAGACATTTTGGGTAAAATAGGCATCTATCAGTAACAAAAAATGCAATCCTTATAAAGAGGATAAGTGGAATGAAAGACTCAGAGAATTAAGGCAAATCATCTTCTCCCTCAATTCCTCTTTTCTCTTCTCTTCTTCTTCTTCTTCTTCTTCTCAGTCCCTCTCTGTTACTGGAATTTGCCTATCAAATTGGTGCTTTCATTGCTCCTCCCAGATCCGCTTCACTATGGGTGATGGTATGCAAACCTGTCAACGGGCTCTTGATGAAACCCTCACACAGCTCTAGAGTGCCGTTCAACAACATTCCACCACTCTTCAGTCCATCACCACGCAACAGGAGGAGTTATATGCTTCTCAGACCACCTTGGTTCATGAGATCTTGGTCAAACTGGCGCGTTTGGAGAAAGCCCCCGACCACTCCCCACCTCTGCTTCCTACACCTTCTGCTTTTTCGGTGATGCCCCTCGTCCAAGCTTCCACTGTAGATCCGTCTGGTCCTCGATTGCCTCGGATCAAGCTCTCCTTCTTTGATGGTTCCAACCCCCATTTTCCAGGCTGATCGCTACTTTGATTTTGATCAAACCCCAACTAAGCAATGTGGTAACATCGCTTCCTTATACATGACCAGTGTAGCCCTATGCTAGTTTTAATGGATGTTTCGAAATCACCAGCTCCAAACCTGAGAGGCTCTGAAACTCGCCCTCAAGCAGTGGTTTGGTCCATCCACCTTCGTCAATCATGAAGCTGCTCTGTTCAAGCTTCAGGAACATGGCTCTATTTTCGAGTATCAACAAGAGTTTGAGACCATTTCCAATCGGATCTAAGGTCTCTCTAATGCAAACATTCTAAATTGCTTTACCTCTGGTCTCCGACAGGATATGCAACGTGAGCTCTCCATCCTCAACCTCCCTCTGTTTTTGAGGCGCTGGCTCTCGCTCGCTTGCTGGAAGATAAATTAGGCCCTCTCCGTCCTTCCCCTGTCTGTCGTCATTTTTCTCCCCGCGCCGCTCCTTCTATTCCTTCTGTTCCCTCCTCTGGTCCTATTCTAAAACCACTCCCATCCTCGGGTTCTACACGTCCCTCTCATCTTCCCATCCGTCGGTTAACGGCGGAAGAAATGCAAACTCATCGCGAGAAAGGCTTATGTTTCAATTGTGATGATAAGTTTGTGCCTAGTCATCGTTGCAACCATAGTCAGTTTCTCCTCCTTCTCTCTGAGGATGACGACGACTTGTCCTTCTCCTCGGTTGTTGTCGATGAACCACCCCTTGGGGATCCTCCAGATGCCGCTGCCCCTGGTATCTCCTTCCATGCCTTATCTAGCCAATCCACTCCCTAAACACTTTACCTGCATGGTTCCATCCAGGGTAAGCCCCTTACCATTTTGATCGACGGTGGCAGTACCCACAATTTCCTCCAGGCTCATTTAGCCCAATATTGGGCTCTTCCAATCCAGCCCTCCCACCACCTCCAAGTTCTGGTCGGCAATGGTGACGAGTTAACTTGCTCGGGTTTATGCTCTCAAGTACCGCTGGTCCATAACCACCAGGAGTTCCCTATAGACTTGTACTTGTTATCCATCCACAATACTGATGTGGTTCTGGGTGTCTAGTGGTTAGCACAACTTAGCCCAATCACATTTGATTATCAACTCCTCCATATAGACTTTCAATTCTAGGGTAACACCATCCGTCTGCAAGGTGAAATTCTCCCCAAACCATCCCAGATTTCTCTTCAACAACTCCAGTGCTCCTTTCAAACCAAATCCATTGCCACCCTCTTTCACCTCTCTGTCCTTCCCTCTTCTCCACCACCCCAAACCAGTCCCTCCCCAGACTTATCGGCCCTTTTGGATCTCCATTTTCCTCTCTTTGATACCCCCATGCCCTTCCCCCGCCTCCCCCATCGCCACCATGATCATCATATTCACCTTGAACCATCAACTCAACTAGTAAATCTTTGCCCTTACCGCTACCCACATTACCAGAAGGCTGAGATGAAGTGCCTCATTGCTGAAATGCTCTAGGACGGCATCATTAGGCTAAGTACCAACCCTTGTCTTCTCCAGTTATATTGGTCAAGAAGAGTGATGGGTCTTGGTGATTCTGTGTTGACTACAGAGTACTCAACTTCATTACCGTCTAGGATCGATTTCCTATTCCTACCATAAACGAGTTGCTTGATGAACTTCATGGTGCTTCGATATTTTCTAAGCTGGATCTTCGCGTTGGTTACCACCAGATCCGCCACCATCCACCGGACATACCAAAAATGGCATTCTGCACACACGACGGCCACTTCGAGTTCCTCGTCATGCTGTTTGGATTGACAAATCCGCCATCCACATTTCAGGCCACCATGAACAACCTTTTCCGGCCATTTCTCCGTCGTTTTGTGCTATTTTTTTTTATGATATTCTGATCTACAATACCTCATGGGCCGATCACCTTCATCATCTCTCACAGGTACTTACCTTACTCCAGCGTCATAAATTCTTTGCTAAACGTAGTAAGTGTTTATTTGGGCAGACCACAGTGGAATATTTGGGCTATATTATCTCTGTTGATGGGGTGGCTACTGATCCCTCCAAAATCTCGACATAGTGTCCTGGCCAGCCAACTCCCCGAAATGTCAAACAACTTAGGGGATTTCTCGGCCTCACTAGCTACTATCACCGCTTTGTCCGCAGGTATGCCACACTTGCCGCTTCTCTTATGGATCTCCTCCGCAAGGATAGCTTTGGTTGGTCATTGGCAGCCGATGATGCATTTACTGCCTTGAAGCTCTCTATGACTTTCGTCCCTGTGCTAGCCCTACCCAACTTTAAATTGCCCTTTGTTATTCACACCGACGCCTCCTCTGTGGGCATTGGCGTTGTCCTCTCCCAGGAAATACACCCCATTTCTTTTTTCAGCAAGTGGTTGTGTCCTAGAATGCATTAGGCCTTCACTTATGCCCGGGAGATGTACGCCATTACTGAGGCTACCAAGAAGTGGCGGCAATATTTGTTAGGTCGTCATTTCTTGATTTATACGGACCAACAAAGCCTGTGTTCCCTTCTCCAACAAAACCTTCACACACCAGAACAACATAAATGGCTTACCAAGCTATTGGGCTTTGATTTCAAAATTTTTTACAAGCCTCGGAAGGAAAATGATGCCGCTGATGCCTTGTCCAGGAGAGACACTATCAACCTTAATTCGCTCTTAGCAACTTCTTCTTTGATTTTTGCCATTATTGACGAGCTCCGCAACTGTTGGAAACTTCCATCCACGAACCACCTTCTTCATTCCCATAAACACTCGCCAGCTTATATATGGCGCCAAGACCTCTGGTTCTTTCGTGACAAGCTGGTTGTTCCAGCCTATAATGGGTTCAACAAGCCTTGTTGCTAATACCATGCTTCCCCTCTAGGTGGGCATTCAGGAGTCCAACGCACCTTCCTCCTCCTTTCTTCAACATTTTATTGGCCTTATATGCGCAAGATGGTTCATGTGTATATGGCCCACTGTCACACATGCCAGCAAGTGAAGTATGATACTACTCTACCTAAAGGACTTCTCCAGCCTTGTCCTATTTCATTGCAACTTTGGGACGATATTGCCATGGACTTCATAACAAGACTTCCTCCAGCGGTCGGGAAATCCACAATCCTGTTGGTCGTCGACAGACTCACCAAATATGCCCATTTCCTTGCACTTCCATCAGGGCTCTCGACTCCAAAATTGGCCACCACATTTGCACAGGAAATCTACTGCCTTTATGGGTTCCCCAAATCCATTGTTAGCGACCGCGACAGATTGTTTATCAACCGGTTTTGGCAAGAACTTTTTAGGCTTCAGGGGACAACTCTATGCATGAGTACGGTTTATCATCCACAAACGGATGGCCAATCGGAAGTCTTGAATAGATGTCTTCAAACCTACCTTCGAAGTTTTGTGAGTGACGAGCCCAAGCAATGGGTAAACTTCCTGCATTTGGCTGAATGGTGGTATATAATACTTCTTGGCAGGCTACTATTCGAATGACCCCTTAATTTTGAAGCCCTTATGGCCGTCCTCCCCCAGGCATTACTTCTTACACCTCGGCTTCCACCTCAGTGGCGTCCTGGATGGGACCCTCCTTCGTCGGAATACTGCCCTCTCCATATTAAAGGACCACTTCCTCCATGCCTAGGTTCGTATGAAAAATCAGGCTGACAAGCACCAGACTGATAAGGAGTTTACTGTCGATGACTGGGTATTCGTTAAACTTCAACCTGACCGCCAATTCTCTGTTGCACCGCGTCACTGCCAGAAGCTCTTCAAACATTATTATGGCCCCTTTCACATCTCGCATCGCATTGGGCTTGTGGCGTATAAACTTGCCTTACCTTCTACTGCCAAAATACACCCTGTCTTCCATATATCTCTGCTCAAGGATTGTCGTGGTGACCCAACGGCTCAGGCGGCTCCTCTTCCTGCCCATTTTCTCGACGATCATCCCCTGCTCCAACCTAAGAAAATTCTGGGGCAGTGCAAAATTATCACGCAAGGTTGTCCTATTATGCAACTCCTTGTTCAATGGGTTGGTCAGCCATCTGATGATGCCACCTGGGTAGACTTCAGCAGTTCTAGGACACTTACCCCTGCTACAACCTTGAGGACAAGGTTATTCTGGATGACATGGGGAATGATAGACCAAGGACAGGAGATCACACACCCTCTACAAGAAGGCCCAGAAGAATAATTCACAAGCTTGCCCATTAGAACGGTTTAGCCAATGTGGCCCATCCCTCCAAGGGATCCTCTATTTAGCTGTAAGGGGAACATGTAACAGGGTAAGATATTTTAGGTAAAATAGGCATCTATCAGTAACAGAAAATGTAATCCTTATAAAGCAGATAAGTGGAATGAAAGACTCAGAGAATTAAGATAAATCAACTTCTCCCTCAATTCCTCTTTTCTCTTCTCTTCTTCTTCTCCTTCTTCTTCCTCTTAGTCCCTCTCTGCTATTGGAATTTGCCTATCACAATGACAGTACTGGCTGAGATGGCAGTGGTTCAGTGGCAAAATCATTTAAAGCTTTCTTTAGTTGATTAGAGGAGAGAGAAAATGGGGGTGGGCCCCATAATTTGTGGACCCCACTATACCTCATGCCATGGGTGAGATGGCTACCAAGTGGTTGTCAAAGGTTTGGAGTTAAGTGGCATAGGAAAGGTGTGTATGGGAGAATAAGACTTTAGTTCTTTTGCAACACTTTTCTTCCCATCCCAAAAGAAAAGTTCCTATAATTAGTCAAATTTTGAGGCTCTTTCCTTAGTGAGCTACTGAAGATTTTTTACGAAACAGACATGACGTTATTTTTTAAAGCAATTTCACCATAGTTATGGTTATAGGGGGCCCTAAAAGATAGGTTGAGGGGCTCACTTGACATTTTTGAGAAATGATGCTTTAATGGCCAAAATTTATGGAGGTTTTTTCAAATTTTGAAAAGATTTCGTTCGGAGGAATATGGTTGGCCATCTAAGTTGACACATTGTGTGTTGCATTGCTTTTTCTCTCAAGCCAAGCAAAGTCAACAGTTTTCGTGCTAGGCATGTACACTGGAACCAGGTTGGAGATTCCAAAAGATAGCTCATGGTTTCCTTTTGGCATCCCTTCCTGCCTAAGGCCAACATCCCTTCCCGCCTAAGGTCGACAACATCCATGGCCACATACTTTTTGCACTGTATGACCAAATGAAAGATGACAAAACATTATCTGAAGCAGTCAGATGTTAAGGAGCGAACCTCACGAGCCCTCTTCTACTGTGCATTGCTCAACTATGGATCTCTCCGTTGCAATTCCAGAATTGATGCCCTCATTGGCCGATGACTTCTTTGACCTGACGTGGTCAGTTTGACGACTGACATAGTCAGTCTGTCCTCTGAGTTCAATCTGATGCACTTTATTGTGCCACACATTCTAGTGCCAATCCAATGGTCCTCATCATGGATAATCTGGTACACCTCTGTGGTCCTCTGATTCCATGCATCACCAAATCACCATACACCTCATACGAAGATTCCATTTGATTTTTTTTCATTGGTCAAACTTTGAAGCCTCATATCTCAACCATCCGATGTCTATTTGAGCTATGTCATATATCAAAATTTATAGAAAAATGCCATCTTTAACCGAGCAACAACAGAATCTGCTGTGGAAGCTTGAGAATAGAAGAAAGAAAGGAAAAAAGGGTTTTAGAGAGGGAGTGTATGCATCAAAGAGCTTGGAATGATTCACATACTTTTGTGAGAGTGCTTTTGAAAGCCCATTGAAGTGAGAATGTGTGTGGTGGTGCTCTATTGAAGAAAAAGAGCTAAAAAATTATTAGTTGTTGAGCATTGATAGTGTCTTAAAGCTCTTCAATGATCAAGTGAACACAAGAAGGGGATTATTGTACAAGTGTACTTGAAAATTCAAGTCTCCTCTATCTTGGAGTCAGTTGAAGATTTCAGTGACACTTGGAGATCTTTGTGAAGCCGCTCAGAGTGAAATTATCAAGCGGGTAACTTTAAAACTTATAAGTCTTTTGTAATTTAGTATAAATTGAATGATAAATCTTTGACATATGTTGTAAGGGGGTGGGACTTGCATTTGCTTTGTTTTTTATTCATATATAATGTAACCAGTTGAGTGGGTGCTTGACTGGAAGGAGGGTAGGTACCCTGGCCTAAGTGAGTGCTTAGGTGGAAGAAGGTGTTGCATCACCTGGACTGTAGTTGCAGTTGAATTCACAGTATGTATTAAGTAAATACAAAACCCTTGTTAGGGTATTACTCCGTGGATGTATGCAACTTGTCAAACCACATATATCTTGTGTATTATTCTTGTATTTGTTTAGAAGTGTTGTGTGCTGTAGGATGGGGTGCACAACCTGATATGCCTGGCCACAAGGTGGTTGCAGTGCGGGTGTGCATGTGTAGTATGTGATTGTTTGTGCGAGCAAGCTCAGTGGCAAACAATTGAGTGTTGAACGAAAGCTAAAGGCTAATTCACTCAGTGCTGCACAATTGGGAGTAAAAATTGGAAAGATTTTTAGACCCTGATTCACCCCCTGTTAATGTCGATCTGGGAACTACAATTACCAATACAATAAATGAGGCAGCGTTCAAAGTTCTAAGAGGGAAATCAATTAGGTAGGTAATTGGTGAAAAAGAGAAATCAGAAACTAAAGGAGGGTTGTTGGGTAGTGGCTGCTGACTTGCTCGATGACCATAAATTATGACATGAAACCATGAAAGTTGATGGTGGAAGATGGTCCAGGCAAAGGAGGAGGCTAGGGTGTGAGTAGAGGTTGTGGGCGGAGAAGGAAGAAAGAAGGAAAGAGAACTTAAGTAGAAATTATAGAATCGAAAGTAGAGGTGAGAAGGCTTCAAATAATTGTTGAGAATATACAAAAGCTTAAGAAATTATCCAAGGAAGAAGACCAATCATATGATATGAACATTTAAAGGCTTAATCCAATCTGCTACACCTTTCAATAAGTCTTCGAATTTACGTAAGTCGAAGGAGGCCAAGCCCTTGCCATTAGAACTTTCACCTAAAATTGTTTCTCTTGTGAGTCTCGATGATGATCAGAGGGGATCCACAAGCGATTGGAGTAGGTGCAGCCATTGGCAAGGATAGGGGCAGGGAAGGAGAAGTGGGTGAGGCCGTGAGGGTTTGGAGGGTAAAGCCTGTGATGTCTCGCATTTCATCCCTATTAATTTATTAGTATTTGTATGGTACTGGCAGGTATCTTGTGTGTTGCTGAAGCCTGAGTGATGTATTGTTTAGTATCTTAAAATGTTTAATCGATGGCTTTTATTGTTATTTTTTTTTCAATTTAAATGATGTATTGTTTGATTTTGAGATTTATTGGCCATTGTACGTTTATTTATGCTTAATATTATTTTATTGGTTAATGAGCATATTTTAAGAGTATTGTGTAATTTAAGTATTTTGTACCTTTTATAAGGCTTTTGTTAATAATTGATTAAGAGTCGTTTAAGGTGATATGGTCATATCCAACAGAGGCCTAGGAACGCCTCAGTAAGTAAGAGTGATATGATTCTGGTTGAAGGAGCTAAAAGAGCTAGGGGCAGCTCTAAAATGATCATAGGAGAAGTGGTGAGAAGGGCATGCATAGGTTAGGTTTTGTACCAAGTATGACCTTGCATAGAACCTATTGGAGGGCAAGGATCCATATAGCAAACATCATTTAACCGAGATTCTCCTGACATGCTAGGCTGTGCCTCTTTTCTCTTATTATTTTTTCAACTTTCATCTTTCTATTTGTTTCCCAACTTTCATTTGTCATTTTTTTTTATTTTTCTTATTTTTAATCTCTTTCCCCATCTTTTCTTTCCTTTTTATTTTTTTTTTATAATATTAAAACTCTATTTTGTTTTAGTTGGATCCATATAACTGACCCCATTAAGTTAGGATAATGCTGAGTCTGTCGTTGTTATTGTTGTAATTCTTTCTCTTACATCCATTAGAGACCAGTCTCGTGATAAGCTAGCTTTGGCGATTGGATTCCAATCTGATGGTTGAGAATTCATTGTCAATGTATTTTTATTAATTAATCTGTCTGTGAAAAAAGTTAACATACAGAAACGAAGATGATCAGAGAAATTGCTCTGATACATACTATACATTACAGCCCCATGGTTTTATTTCAAAAAGGGCGAACCCATCCCCCTCAATATACAACAATGTTTACAAAATTTTATATTCTGTGTTAGGATAATTGCTGGAAGAGAGGTAAGGTCAAGTAGTCGACGTGTCGTTTTCCCAGCTGTTCATTTCTTGGACGGTCTGATATCTTCACTCCATGATACTTCCACTCCCAGCGAACTCCATAATGAGTGTCTTCAACTTCTTATTACTGATCCTCTGTTCGTAAACCTTCGAATCCTCGTCACTGTAAAAACCAAAAACCAAAAGCCAAAAATTAGATAATTTTTTATAAATTTAATGGGACAACATCTGAATATGCTAATCCGACGATCCAGGATTCATCTCTTCAACTTAGATTTTTCTTGACAGATGTGGAAAGACGAAATTACCACTGACCTTTGAGGAGGAGAGGAAGAAGCAGAGGTGGGCGTTAACATCTGGGCCAATTTGACGGCGTCTTCGGGTCGGTTAATGACGTGGTTGAAGCAGAGATAACGGCCGTAACTGGAGACGTCTTCGAAGACACAGATGTGAGCGTCAACGAGGAACTTCAGGTCAACCGTTACGAACACACCATCTTTGTACATCTCAGGGGCTCCTTTCTGATATGGGCTTGTGATTGACAGATCTGGGCCCAATATAAGCCCAGCATTGACGGTCACCATACTAAGCCCACGGTCCATCGCCAGAGCCCAAGCCATCTTCTCCGATACCGTCTTCGATAGTGCGTGCCATAACTGCCAAAATAACGAACAAAAAACACATCTGTTAGTTCGTGTCTGACGGAGTAAATTACAGCCACCATATGAAAGTACCAAAATACCCTTTTGTGTTTTTTTTTAACCTTGTATTTTCTGCAGAAGTTGACGTCACTCCAGTTCCTCTCGTCAAAATCCGGGGTTGACTTTCTATCGTCACCCCAGATAACGGCCGTTACTGACGACGTAAACACGATTTTGTCAATCGTGTCGATCTGTGCGCAAGCTTCCAGCACATTGTGCGCCGTTCTCACTTCCACTTCCGCCATAAATTCGTCGAAGGTGGGTTGATGACGGGGAGGCTCAAAGGTGTAGAACAAGCCGGAACAACCCTTCAAGGCATCAACGATGCTCTGGTAATCGAAGGGATCGGAATGGAAGACCTTCAGGTTCTTGTTATTCTCAACATGAAGTGTATTAATGAAAGCTTGTGAATCACCTGATGAACATGAAAAGAAGAAGAAGAAATTGAGAAACCCCAGACAACAATAATAAACCAAGCAAGCAGGAAGAAAGCAAAGAGTTGAATATTGAAAAAGAGAGATGGACATACCATGATTCTGAAGGGCAGCGTGGACTGTGTAGCCTCGTTGGAGGAGACGATCCACAAGGGAGGAACCAAGGGGACCTGAAGCGTCCATTACGCACACAGTTCTTGAGATTGAGTAGTCCTCATCAAAGGACGATGCTGATGATGCTGGTGTCATAACTTGTCTGTTCTCACTCGATCACAATCTCAGAAGAAAGATAGAGAAAGTTATAAGAGGGGGAAAGAGGAATTGAAGGTAGGTTTGGGAAGGACAAGTTGTGGTGTGTGGTATTTATAAAGGTAAGCGAAGGAAGGGTAGCATCCAAAGAGTATGGTGATCTAGGTGAGTAGATGGCTATTGGGAAGTGCGGCCAAAGTGGTTAGTTGAGGTAAAGGATGGCAACTTAACGAATATAGAGAGAGAGAGAGAGAGATAACTTCACAGGAATTATGCCACGTTTGGACATGGGTAACTCGACAGAAATTACATAAAAAGTCTGGGCGAGTTTTCCAAGAAGTGTAACTTGGAATAGTCAAGAATTGAGAACTGTGGATCCAGGACCAGATCGGATTCCACCACGATCCATGAATTGACTCGGACCGTTTCAGTCAATCTTGGTGTTTATGTTGAAACCAGCTTCTCCAATACAATTATACAAACAACATCAATAATAAAAATTAAGACCGGGGAAGGTTTCCTACAATGGCAGTGTAAGAAGGAAGTTGAAATCCATATGGGGTCTACATGAACTCGATCCACACAATAGAATAGGAGAGAGTGAGTGTGGGTCTCACTATTTATTATGTTAGAAGGACATAAAAACAGGAAAAATAACGCTAAGCAATCGTGTGGCAGAATTATAGCTCAACCCCACCCCCTCCTGACCCCGTGAACTAAAAATTCCCATTCACTTAAGGACCATACACTTTTCTTAGACACCGGAAAATCATATATGCGATATATGACCATTTAACATTCTCTTACCCATAAAATAATCTATACAAAGGTGGCGCATGCTCCTTTTCCCTAAAAGCTAAATAGTTTTTGGTACTTTTAATTCTTTTCTTTTGGCAAACAAAAAATTAGGGAGAGGGTTTTCCATGCTGTCATTGGGTAGAGAAATCTACACATCACATCAATGGATGTTCTTTGTATCATCAAATTATGGGATTCACAAATAAAAAAATTAATGACAAAAATAATCATGTGAGAGAAAAACCACAAACTGAGAACATGACAATCTTTTTCAAAACCAGATCCTGCGTGCATCCAATGGCTAGGCTAGCATGATGTGCACCCAAGCACACATACCAAGGCACAACATGCCTGTCTAGCCGTTGGATGCGCATTGGAAAGGGACCAGCACTAAAGAAGATCTGAATCCATATTTTTCCCAAATATTATTATAGGTGATCTATTTAATCCATTACTTAGTTCCTAGTTACGTTTTTTTTAATGATAAAAATCATCTTTATTAATTAAACATAATAGGTATAGTAACAAAAAGTTTTGATGACGAAAAACTCCTAATTCTAACAGAATAAGAGAGATTATGAGCTGGTTGGATATAGAGCCTCAGTTGTTTACGAACCATCACAAAAGAAAACAGACTTAAGTTAGTTTTTACATCAAAAAGTAAATGAAAAAGAGTCCATGGCCAAGGGTGTTCATCCGGATCCAATAACCACTGTGAAATCTCCAACGAATCAGTCCAAATTTCTAATTTCCGACATTCCAAAAAAAGTGCTTCTTTGATTTCTTAAGAGTCCCCAAAGTTTTGTTTCCTGTGCTCTTCCTGCAAGGCCAAAGTTCATTGAGGCTGCAATAAAAGTATTATTAGAAATTATAACTGAACCCCAACCTCAACTCTTTGTTTCTGGATCACAATTACCATCAGAAATAAGTATTGCAACTTCCTTTGAGTCCAAGTCCAAGAAAAAAGAAGGTAAGGATTGGAGTTGTGTAGACTGTAGAGGTGAAGAGGAGGGAGAAATCAGATTCGGATCATGGATTCGAAGATCCTTTTCCCCAATGAAGAATTAGTCGTAGAAATGCAATTGGCTTCAAACCGTCTTCTTGGAAAACAACTTTATTCCTGTTCATCCACATGAAGTACATGGTTATAGCCTAATATGGAATAGATCAAAGAACTTTTCATGTATCGATCAAGTACCTAACATGTAGTGATTAGTATCAATTGAAATGATTAAAAAATTCTGAAAATCGCTATATTTTTTTTTGGGTAGACATCGATACCCAAAATCCTGCTTGCTTGCACCCCAAGAAAAAAACATTATATGTTTATTTTCGTCAATTCTACTTGAGACGGTATTGACTTATAAGGCATTGATTTTTTTTTACCCATCTCTCTTTCCCATTTTGGCCGACACCATGGACTTGACGTGCAATGAAAGACGGCGGGTATTGAATATTGAGTATCAAATGAACAACTTTAATTCTTCAAACCTGCATTAATTTGATTATTATTATTTTTTAGGGTTTTTGTCAAACGCTCCCTTAAAAATGCTCATTTGTTTAAATGCCCCCTTACAATTTTTCTAATTGTAAACTTTTCCTGTTTTCAAAATATTATAGCACTTTAGTCTAGTCCATTCATTTAGGATGTTAGATGTTAGTTTTAGGATATTTAATGATCAAAATACCCTTCTGATAAAAATTCATCAAAATTAAATAATAAAATGATCAAATTGCCCTCATCTTCCCCTAATGTTTTAGGGTTTGAAACTAAAAATCAAACCCTAAATCATTTGGGGAAGATGAACACTAAATTCAAACCTCTAAAATTGAAATTGCAGTGAAGGAAGTTTCCCTTGAATCAAGACAAGGGATGAAGGAATTTGTTGCTGACATCGTTTGAAAGTTTCAGGTTCCTCGAGATCGTATTCATTAGGGCAAAGAATGAATGTAGCACGCAATAAACGAAGCCCAAAGAGAGAGAGAGAGAGAGAGATTAGACGAAGCTCTAACCAATTTGGGTGTCAATACTGCCATTAGAACGACCAATGGAGAAAGCTTGGTTGGGAGAATCCAAAATCTAATCAAGAAGTTATCAGGGAACTCTAGCAACTCCATCTGTTCGCATAGCTTGACTGCCCCTGAGGGCACTCGATTCAAACAATCGAGTCAGGATTTAACTTTTTGATGTTTAAGAAAATACTAATTGATCATGAGTCATAATTTTTTTCTATGGATTTAGTCCAAGTTCTTCTAGGATTTGGAATTGATTATTCTATTTAGCAAAAGATCTACGGACTTATTAGTATTTCCCAATTCAATTATTATTATGAAACCTCACACTTGTTCTCAATTTCACCTCACTTCATTCCACCTGCAAGGCTGCAACCATTAGACTAAACCCAAGAGAGAAACTGAGAAACCCCTTACGTTTTTCACCTGTACAACACTTTGTTCTACCATGAAAGTTTTGAAGAGAGCTGTAGTGCTTTACCACTACCCTTGCGCAGACGGCGCATTTGCAGCTCATTTCTTCTTCTCTGCTACATCTCGTCCCGTAGTTTTCTTCCCCAACACTGTCTATGATCCCATCAGGTCACTAAATCCTTCTCTGGGTTTTTCCTTTCTTATCTCTGTTGTTGCTGCAATTGGTTATGTTTAATAAATTTTCAGCTCTGATTGAGTTAATCCGTAGGGTTTTGACATTGATTGTTTGATTGAATATTGTAGAGAAACTAATTTTTTCATATGGGTTTGAGTTTGTTATCGACAATACTGCAACTTCAATTTGGAGGTTTGATTTTAGGGTTAATGTTCCCCAAATGGTTTAGGGTTTGATTTTCAGTTTCAAACCCTAAACCATTTGGGGAAGATGAGGGCAATTTGGTCACTTTTCATTTTAATTTTTGTTGGTTTTTGTTACAAGGGCATTTTGATCATTACATACCCTAAAACTAACGTTTAACGTCCCAAATTAATGGACAGGACCAAAATACTACAATTTGTTGAAAATAGGGAGAAATTTACAATTAAAAAAATTGTAGGGGGCATTTGGATAAATGGGCATTTTCAGGGGGGCAATTGACGAAAACTCTATTTTTTTTTTGGTAAACCATTAATTTGATTATTAGTTACTAATAGACCACAGGTTGTCTCCCTACCCTCTACTTTTGCTTTAAAAAAATATAGACTATATAATATGTTGTATAAAATTCTTAGTTTTTACTTAATTAAACTTTTATTTTTCTTAATCAATAGCATCTGCAAAGATGTAATATAAAAGATCTTAATTAATAAAATCCGATAAATTAGAATCTCTGTCAAATAAAGCAACCACTGTTGGATGTTAAGTCAAAGTCAAAGTTTTGAATCTACTCTATAATAGGGATATCCAATCAGAACAAAAGTTTAAGCTTATAATTAAATGGTGCGGTTTTGGTTAAATGTTATGAATTGGTTCGGTTTATGATGTCAAAGGTAGAAACCAAAATTGAACACTTAATTAAATGGTTATACGATTTCTAAAGAGTTTCATACAAAATACCACACTAAAAAAAGATCTATTCTCTTAAAAAGACAAACAATTATTTAACATAAACGTAATTTATTTTTCTAAATTTTTAATGATTGCTTTATAAATATAAGAATTTTCATCGATTAAAAAATAGAACCGTAGTGAGAAGTTGAAATTCAAGAAGATGTTATTTATTTAATGGGAAGCAGTGTTCTGTACGGGAGTGTGGTCTACGTCAGCACTCCAATGTGTCTATCTCTCTCTTCATTAAAATAAGTGGGCAATGATATCTTTTCACATGGGGAGGAGAGAGATAGACTCATGGGAGTGCTGGCATAGGCCACACTCCTGGACAGAGAACTTTTTCCCTTATTTAATATATAATTCAATTATTCGATTTTAACTAATTTAAACAGTTGAAATAATTAAAATTGAATCAAACCATTTAACTAAACGATCTCATTTTTTAAACTAAAATTAAATCATTTATCAAATGGTTTCGTTGTTCAAGTGTAAATGGTTTCAACGTGACTGTATTGGCACCAATTTAAATTATTGCAATAAGTATCCACTTTGTTACATTCTATAGCTGCTGACCCAGCCCTGTCATTCTATTTTTGAAATAGAACCATTCTAGTAGTATTATATGGTTCCTGCATACATGGGGGCTAATGGGAAAACACGTGGGAGCATTAAGTGGGCGTCATTTGCACATTTTATGGGGGACGGGATGGTCATTTTGCCCCCATGTGTCTAGGCCCAAGGTGCATGTACACTCTAATCAACATCTCAACTTAAAGTTGTCTTTGATTTCTATTCAGAATCAGTTGCCTCAATGAGAATAGTGAGAATTAGTTGCTTCAATGGGAAATCTAATCTATCAATTTAGCCTTTGAAGGAGCGGGTTTTCTGTCTTAAGGCTTTGTCATTACTGAAGAAGGGGGGTCAGCAAGAAATGAGAGACCGGAAAGGGAGGAGTCCTTGTCCAGGTATTTTTTTCTCCATGGAAGAGTAGGGTTTTCTTTTTCTTAGGGCTCCTGTCCTTTAAAGTATTGTATCAGAAGGGTGATTTTAAGAGATGTATCGTAACATATCGTATCATATTGGAGAGATGCAAGATATATACGTTAAAGATACGTTTGAAAATGGTCAAAACTGTATGGAAATGCAAAAAAATACATGCAAAATACAGTTTTGAAACATGAAATATTCTAAACAAGCAATGTGTAAAATATATTATGAATAAAAATAAGAACAAAGTATGACTAAATAAGTGAATTAAATTGATTATGTATAAATGTTGAGAACGGTAAATGGAAGAAGAGAAAGACAAAGATAGGTTTACGTGGTTCGGTTGTGAGCAACCTAAGACCACGGTAAGGGTGAGTTTTCACTATTATGTTTTGAATGAAATAAACCTGATGAACAATAAAAGTAGCCACCAATCAGAGATTGACATGTGGCCCGTCCAACGTCGAGTGGAAGAGCCCGGTCGCGAAATGAACCAGACGTCGATCCACTTGGGGTCGGTAGACCCACCAAAGGGCACCGGTATCTTAATGAAAGAGCTGACCTTACAAAGGCCGGATGACGTAAGACATTGTAAGCCGACTCCTACACGGTCGGTCGTCAAGCCGACCCTTCCGTAGTAGGCAATCAGGCTGAGCCCTCCACGGTCGGTAGTCAGGCCGACCCTCCCACACACGTAGGCCCAGTTGGGCATGTACGCTCGGGTATCAAGCCAGGACCAAAGCGCCCGGAATGCCCCGAGGTTGAAGGGTCAGACGTCACCGACCGAGCCATAAACTAAGGTGATAACCGTAACCCGCACGAATCACGGGACCACGTCAGCATATCCTGACATTCTCGGGTATAGCTGAGTCTGCCGGATCAGACCATTATCCGTAAGGGGGATCATGCCACACTCAAATAAGGACTCGTTCCAAACGTGGAGTCATTCCCCTAATATAACTCTGTCATAGGGACTCTTACCCAAAAAAGGACTCTAGCCATACAAGGACTCTCCCCATAACCGCCTAGGACTGATCTATAAATACCCAGGTATGAGCCTTAAATGCCATCTCACTTTTCACTAAGTGGAACTGCTGCTATTTTGGAAACCTAACTTAGGTATCGGAGAGTCCTCGGCTGGAGTCACACCGACTCTCTTGTGCAAACTCGATTTTTGCAGGGTCATCAGTGAGCGGACCGAATGATGAAGGTTTCCCATCGCAACAGAATTGGCGCCATCTATCCCCTGCACCAAAGCCTAGCACATCGTGAAGACAAACAGAGGAGCACCCGAGTGGCGGATGTCCAAGAGAATGGACAGGGACACACTAGTCGAGCTGACCGTAATGTCCGACCTCGAGCTGACGACCGTGATGGCCGATGTTTGCACAAAATAATAACCGCAAGCGTACGGATCAATCGTAGCTGCGGTTCAAACTCAAGGAGATGTACGCCACTCTATTTTACTCACTTAAAACAATGCAAAGTGAACCAAATTAATTAAAGTGGTGGACTAAACTAATGATAATTAAATTAACTCGTCCTAACTCACAAGCATCTAGCGAATTAAATTGGCATCCTAACACACAAGCATCTAACCTATCAATACTAACGCAGATTCAAAGGAATAAATTGCAGCCACACACCACAACCACATAAAAAAAAAAACAAAAGAAAGAGATTAGAGAGGGAGATTGAGACTAAGAGATTAGAGATGTAAAACCCGAAGGGGCTTGAATCGGATTAAAATTGCTTACTTCTCACACTTGAAATGGCGCTACCAAATCTGAAATTAAAATAAAAATAATTAAATTAAAATCCTAACATAATACATAATGATAATAGTAAATAAAAAATAAAATCCTAAAGCATGATTGAATTAGAGAAGTAGAGAAAGAGAAGAAAAATAAAAAGTGGAGAATGAGAGTCCTACTAGAATGGATAGAATAGAGGTGGTGAGAGTGTGATCAAAATAAAAGTAATGGAGGAATTAGAAGGTTAAGAAGAAGAAAAAGAACTAAAAATAAAATTAAGAGATTAAGAAGAAGAAGAAGAAACTAAAAATAAAATTAAGAACTAATACTCCCTTCTACCAAAGTTGAAAGTGCATGAGTTAATTAAGCCTTGCATGAATATAGTTGAAGAAGCTTGAATAGTTGAATAATCCTTGCATGGCTTCCTCTTCCAAGTCTTCTAAATCTTCTCACTAGAATTAGAAGCTTAGACTAGAAAGCTTTAAAACTAAACTAGAATTAAAATATGGGTGACCGGTAGCGGGACGTGGGTGGAAATAAGTTGGAAAGGCGTTGTTGAAATCTGACCTTCCATTTAAAACGGTTACTTTAGAGCCGTCGATTATGCCTTGAGCATTTATGCGTTAGTCTGACAGACTGACAGTTGATTTGTAGTTCCCATTTTTTGTATACGAGGTCAAATTGGTCAATTACACCGTTTAAGTTGTTTAATGGAACTGAATGACATTGTAAAATGTCATCAAACGTAATGGCGGGAAAGGGTAAAAGAGGGTTTTACTTCATCTTCCTTTAGTTTTTCGTTATTCACCTTCACGCACAGAGCTGGCATCCCCTTTCTTCTCCATTTTTACCGATTGTTCTACTCTGGCATCTTGTTTGTAGGCGCAGACCATTGGGCATCTAATTTGCTGTCCAAAATTTTGTCGTTATACCCCTGCAGCTTAGATTCTTGACCACTGACATTTGCTTTGCTATCCATTTTGACATTCTTCACCACCGACAACACATTTGCAGAGGTTAGTATCTTGTACCCTTGCTCCTAGCTAGTTTGGCATATGAATGAACTTCATTCCGTCAGTTCACTTTGGGCTTTATTCCAGCAGTTGATTTTCTTCTTCCCATTTTTAGACGTTTATACCAGATTGAAATGGCTTAAAACTCAGTTGATTGTGAGCTTTATTCTGGTAGTTGATTTTCTTCTTCCCATTTTTCGACGTTTATACCAGAACGGATCCATTTTTTTTGTTCAATAAAGTCGTTGAAATGGCTTAAAACTCAATTTAGCTTAGCTTATATGAGTTACAGCTTCAATCTGTTATGTATACTGTAATGATTCATTTGAGTTGATTAAAGGTCAAAATACTGATACATAGAAGTGCATAGTAATCATTGTTTACAGGGGGGGTTTGAAATGGAAGGCAGTAGTTTATCTGAAGGCGAATTATTCATAGTGCTTCCGGTCTCAAAACATAATGTTTTGGACCCTCATGAGGCAATAATGGAAAGGGGAAATAGTTCAAGAGATCAAAATGCAACTAGAGAGACAGTTGTACACGGCAAAAAAAGGATGGGGATTGACAGTTCATCTGAAGAAGATTAAAAGGATATGGATGATTGGTCTTTCAGTTCTGGAGAGCAAGGGTCTGATTTTATGGATAGTGATGGGAGTGATGATAGCAGTGCATCTTCTGGGTGTAATGTTGATGTTGGTGGTGTTGAGGTATTGAGGAGTAAGGATCCCCAAGAAACAAAGTTGAATGAAGATGACAATAGTAATGTTACAAGTTCAATCCCAGTATTGGAACCATGTGTTGGCATGGAATTTGAATCCGAGGATGATGCATATAACTTTTATAATGGTTATGGAAAAGAGATGGGATTTTCAGTTCGAAAATTCAGGGTGGAGCGCTCAAGAGTGGGTAATCGTGTACTTGCTAGATCATATGTGTGTTCACAACAAGGTGAGAAATGGTGTAATGATAAGAGGAGAAAGGGAATGGATTACAAACCTCGTGCAACAAAAAATGCAATTGTGGTGCAGTAATGAGGATCAAGTGCAGGAATGGGAAGTGGGTGGTTGATCTTTTGGAAAAAGAACACAACCACCCACTGGTGGATCCTAGCCAGTCTTTTAGACTTCGGTCACACCAGAAAATGACAGATGCTACAATGCAACTAATTAGCAAACTGCATAAATGTGGGATTAAACAGAGCGACATCATTTCAATTGTATTGGAGTTTGCCGATGGCGAGCAGAATGATAGTGTCAGCGAGGAGCGTTGCCGGAATATTTTCAGAATAGAGCATAGGAAAACCTAATTAGGTGTAGATTGTCAGTTAGCGGTGAACTATTTGAAGAGCAAAGGAATTTTGGATGCACAGTTTTTTTATGCAATCAGTATGGACGCGGAGCAACGATTGACAGGGCTTTTTTGGGTGGATGGTCGTTCAAGGGAATAGTATAAAAATTTTGGAGACGTGGTTGTGTTTGACACAATCTACAAGAAAAATAAATACAAGTGTCCATTCGCTCCATTTACGGGTGTTAATCATCACATGCAATGCACACTCTTCGGTTGTGGGTTAATAGCCAATGAAACCAAGGAATCATTCATATGGCTGTTTCAGTCGTGGCTTAAAGCAATGGACAATGTCCAACCAAAGTCTATATTGATCGACGAGGACCCAGCTATAATGAGAGCAATTAGACATGTTTTCCCATCTTTTGTACATCATCTCTGTGGTTGGCATTTGGAGAAGCATAGGACCAGTCACATGGGGCCCTTATACAAGAAATACCCCGATCTGAAGAACGCATATTATAGTTGCATACATGATTCAAAAACAATTACAAAGTTTAAGCAAAAATGGGACGGAATGATTGAGAGATTCAATTTACAAGACCATATATGGTTGAGGAGACAGTTCAAATGAAGGAAGCATTGGGTTCCATGTTACTTTCCTGACATATTTCTTGCTGGTATGAGCACAACCCAGAGAGGTGAGTCAATGAACAAGTACTTCAAAGGCTTCTTCAGTCCATCTACTCCAATTTGTGAATTTATTACACAATATGATGAGGCTGTTAAGAAAAGAAGAGAAAAGTAAGCGAACGCAGACATCAAATGCATGACCTCCTTACCATGTTTGCATACAGAGCATAAAATTGAGAAGCAAGCCAGGCTTGTTTATACAGCGAAGGTGTTTGGGGTTTTCTTAAAAGAATGGTGTGCATGCTTTGGACTTGTGGCTAAGGTTATAGAATTTGATACCCACGAGAGAAGGTATAGGGTATTTTCAGTGGATGGCAGTCGAGAAATTGACTTGAAATTTGTGGTTGACAATGAAGATGGTGAAATGAGCAATTGTAGCTGTAAGAAGTTCGAGCAGTTAGGGTTACTGTGCAGGCGCATACTGAAGGCGTATGTAATAACGGACGGATCCGAGATTCCCCAAACCTACGTTTTGCGTAGATGGACCAAATGTGCTAATACTAGTGTTGGAGAACATCGTGGGGGCTCATCTCAGTAGCAGGCCCTGCAGCCTATGTGGTTACTTCAAGACATTGCTAACTGGATATCCAGTGAAGGATCCCTTTCCACAGAGAGGTATGGTTTGGCGCATCAGTGTATGAGCCAATGTCTTAATGAGTTGTTGAATTTGCAATCAACCAGTGGGGTTCCCACTACCAATTTGGGATCACAACGTTCCACTGTACTTCCATCAGATCTAAACACCACCCCCATCTATTGTCCAAGGGAGTCCTCTTTAAACAAAGGGAGACCTAATAGTAGTCGGTTGATGTCGGTCCTGGAAAAATTGACGAATAGACGTCCTTGTGATTGCTCGTGTTGTAGAAGTACAGGACATAACGCGGTGAAATGTCATTTATCTCGTAAGTGTTTTATACCATTAAAAGATTGTGATGCCGTCGTAGTATTCTTTTTTAATAAACTAATTGGTTACTTTTATGTAGGTTAATGGATATGCAGGTGATGCAAACAGTCAACCTCATAATCAATGAAATCTGCATAAAGATTCCTAGGGTACATATATGAGAGCAATTACAATTGCAATGGGTAGATAATTTTGATCATGGATTCGTGAATAGAGCATTTTCGAAGATGTTGTGTGATGCAGTCAGTAATTGTGGCATTAAATTAGTTATTAGATGATGACATTGGTCAAAAGAATGGAGGATATTCATTCATAGTTATCAGAAATGATATTTTAATCATAGTCGTTCGCAGATTAGTTGCTATCCTGGTGTTCAAAATATTATGTGTGTCAAGGTTTCTTTGGAGGTCTTTACAAAAAAAAAAAAAAAAAAAGGTTTCCTTGGAGGTTTGGAAACCCTAGTATCAATGTATAAAAATTTAAGGTGTTAGAGAAGCCCCCACATGACCTGAATCAATACCTCAGCTCATAAACCCCATATATGAAAGTGTACAAGGAACATGAAAGTAAAGAAACCAAATCTGCACGGTCAAGGCACTTACAACACATGCCATATTTCACTATGCACTGAACTTGACGAGTAGATTGCGAATATATATTTGGTGGGAATGTTGAAGTGTGTAAAAACACTAACATTCAATATGTTGGAGTCCATTGTCATTTCCCCCAAGCACCTGTAATAGAGGGGGAGCATAAATGGACACCCTACCCATTCCCGAACACATCACGTGGGTGGTGTCCAAACATGGGGAAATAGAGCGACAAGGTAAATGGAGCACATAAATAGACAAGGTGGAGCAGGTAATTATTTGTGTGATTATGGAGTTGGGTTAAGAAAGAAGGGTTTGGATTGCCACTATATGTACAGTTGTACATTGATGACTGTTGTGTGATCATGGATCGGCTAGATGGAAGATCCGAATCCCAGTGAAAGGCCCACAACTGCTCTCTTCCCAGTTGGGAGAAAGTTTGTAAGAGTATAAACTTAGTCCTTCACTTCATCAAGTGCAGGTAAGTTATGAATTTGTAGAGAAGCCCTCTTTCTTGATTTTTGTAGAATAGTAGTAGAATACAAATAACCGTTGAAAAACAAATGGAATAACAAAAAGGATTGGACTTGTAAACCCTTAAGTTTCACAAGTTTAATTTCTCGAAAGAAATTCCAAGGAAGGATAATGTCAACCCAGTTCTTTGATTATACTCGAATCTTGAGTCCAATACCTATTTACCCTTAGAAGAACCCAAATATCAGTCCAAACAATTAATGTGTTGAGATTAGGTATAATCATGTGTGGTTTAAAAATCACGAATAAACTTGTCAAAATGTCATCAGTTCATCAACAGTTTATGAAATCTAAGTACATGTAAATGACGTCACAGCAAATATGAAGTGAATATACTATGAAATAGTGAACAGAATACTATTGTAAAGGCAGAGAGGAAGTGAAATTGCGACGTACTCATGTTACATTTAAATGTATTCGGCTAATCAAAGTCTAACAGAACAACACCTATATATTTGTCACAGATATTAACTGATAAATTTAAAGTAACCCTTACTTAAAATTACAGAACACACCACATATAAATTATCATAATCTGGGACGTATCCTAATGGAATTATTGTCCCCCCAATACTATAATCATTGTTCGACATCACTAACAAGTACACCTTTAACAAACCTTTCATGATCAAACTCCCCTGAAATAGTTGTCCTAAATATAGTTTCAGTATCTGTTTTGTCAATTAATTCAAATACTCAAACATCCCCCAAATGTATATTGTTTATCTTTGCAAATTTAGCCCAACCAGCACCCAATCTACCCTGACCTTTGCGGTGGGCGAACCCGACCGTAAATCTTCTACCATGTGAATCCAGGAGTGTGATTGTATCACCTGCATCCGTTAGGTGCTTACGGACGAAATCTACTTTGACAATCTGTAATACACCCATTGAATACAATAATGGTTAACAACAACATAATTGATTAGGGAAAATGTATGTGCATATACAATTATAGGTTGGATCCTGACCATGCCTTCTCTACGTGCATAGTTTTTATGCATATACACAGAGTAGACTGGGTAGTTAGACTTGAAATTACTTGCAGCTTGAGATGCCATACTATCTTCTATTTCATGTGTCTTCTGCTTCAGTCCTTTCACTGTAAAGCAAAAATCATTTAAGCAAACACAATTAAAAGGAAGTGAGAACAATTTAAGTGAATTTGAGTGTTATTCATAAATGTAGAATTACTATTTCGAAGAGGCAGGGCATGGTTGAGTGACACGTAAAATGTCCACTGTGATATGAATTGGGCTTTTCTTCTTATTAACGTTGAAGACACAACAGTCTCCTACTGAAATACCACTATCAGTAACAAATTTTTTCAACCACCACTAAACATAGCTTTGGTGTCATAGTTATATAAACGGACAGATCAATATTTACCATTAAAATGAAGGTTAATCAGATGACATCCCTTCTGAAAATGTTTATGGGCAAATGGAAGATGAACATTCTGCACAAGGAATGTAAAACATGAATCCTGATTTAAATGGAATTAGGAATTTGAAGGCATTTCCAAAGGTCATAATGATAAAGTAATATAATTGTATTACCAAGCCCTTTTGTAGATACGAAGGTTTCATGACAACATGGAAAGAAGGATCCTTCGATTTAATGGAACGTGTTGCAGATACTACTGTGTTATGAGCTACCTGATTAACATGTATTTTCTTTCTCATTAAGTCCAAATCAAATTTACGTCTAACAGATTGATTGGAACTAGAAACACCAGATACGAGATCGGTTGATGTTCTTACTAAACCTGACATCATATTTTGTAAGTTTCCTCTTTGACCTTCTTCTGCTTTTGTGACATTAGGCTCCAACATGCAATATTGTGATTCACAACCATTAGGCTCAAACATAATTACTTTGAAAGTCGAACGTACATCGTATTCGAAGAGTAATAAACAACTACACTCGAGTTTTAAATACTTGGACAATAACTTCTAACCATTTGTAAATGAAATTTGACCATCACTTTTCTTTATGTCTACTTTCCACATGTAACCATAGGAACCTTTAGAATGACCTCATTTGGAACTTGATCTCCATATCTTCGTGCAAACTCATTGGGGATATCCTGGTATGAAATAAAGGGTGTTATTGTACATAGACATGACATTCTTTATTCTTGTATTAGGGTTTTCTTCCTATGTTTAAAGTTATAAATTGCAACTATTGTAACTTAATGTATTGTTACAAATGAAGAATATTTGAAGTCGGACAACATATATGCTTTAAGAACTCAAATAATTAACAATCCCTAAAATAGTCGAAAGAAAATTACAAATGTCATACTTGATTCTATAGTTATAAGAAAAAATATAATCGATTAAGTTAGATGTGCGCAAAAGACGCAAAAGTGAAGGGTTGTATGTGGACTTCGTTAAAGCATTTAAAGAACAAGATACAACATTTCTGCACTTACTAGTTTTTCAGCAGAAGGGTCAAGTATGAATTTGATGAACGTTGGTAAACAAGGAGGAACCACCCACTAGTTATTTACGCCCATGATGCTCAACGTCTCATCTGCTTAGTTGAGGAACAAACCCGTTGACAAAGGATTTTGTTCACCACACCCCTTTTTCAGTTCACAGCGTTGAAAAACCCTAACTTCTTCACTAATTCCTGGTTTTCTAGTACATTGCTTGGTACCCAACACTGGTCTAAAAAAATCCAACTCGCCTGGTATGGTCTTGCTGCAATGGGTGGTAGTCATACTTCTGTACAACGCTTTAGTAGTCATTGGCATTGTCCATTGGTGGGAGGGTTATATTTAATTTCTATAAATAGGGACATTGTCAATGTGTCATAACTCATAACTCATAAGTCATAATGGTAATTCGGAATATGCATACTTGCTTTATTAAAAATAATTAATTTTTTGGGTATAACCAATCAGGCCCGACCGGCCTACAATACTTCAGGGCCCCATAATGAGGCAAGGAGAGGACCCAAAAGGGGTGTAATATGGTTCCCCTACGGTCCACTATTTTGGAAAGCAAAATAAACGTGGACTTGGTGAGGCCAAGGAGACTTTGATAAATGGATGAAGCTCCTGACGCAGATGTCATAAAGGAGTAGCGAACCAGCATAGCAAGCCCAAGATAGACTAATATGCATACACTCGCAGGTTTAGACAAAACTTAACAATGGGACTGTAATAAAACAAGCAGTGGCTTGTTGTATCCTCTTATTTTTAGGTCATATTATGGAGAGTATGGTCATACCTATTTAGTTCGACAATATTGATGTTTTCAGTATATGACAATTACCAGAGACAAACCAACGCCAGCCATTTATCTGAACGCCTATCAATTTATGGGTCATTAACTGATGTGTTGTTTACCCAAAAAAATTGAATTATAGATAAACGGGTGGTGGGGTTGATTACAAGTAGTTACCACAACCCTAAATTAGAATCAATACCCTTAATTCTTATTCATCATCAGTTGTCATTAATTTTACGTTTGTCGATATTAGTACTCCCACTGATGAGTTCATCAATCCCACAACATGCCGCATTAGATTGAGAGGGACATGGTTGCATAGACTGTGGCTTTGGCGGTGATAAGAAATATGGGTTGTTTAACAGAGGAGATCAAAAAAAGAAGTGAATGTGAAGTTGGAGCTTATGGAGTTGAAAGAGGGCCATGGAATTTGGGAGGAAGAAAAAGAGAATGCGAAGTTGAAGGAAGCGGTGATAAGAAAAAGAGATTGTTTGGTAGATGAAATAAGAAAACGTGAACTGAAACTGATGGAATTAAGAAAGGGTCATGCAAGTAAAGACAGAGAAACTGAGAATGTGAGGTCGAAGGGTGTAAGATATAAGATGAAGTTTCAGTCGGAGGTTCAGGCACATTGCTGATTGTCGAATAGTCTCATATGCAGTTTCTTCCTTTATGAGTAGCCTGACGTGTAGTTAGGTGACATAGTTAGGGACTTGGGTCTCATCCTCAAAAGCTAGCTATTAAGGAGAGGGTGCCAAAGTACCTATTAATCCAGCCACATCCCCTTTCGTATCCGATGTGGGACTATTTTTTTTTTTTTTTACCTTATGCATGGATATCCTAACAATCTCCCCCTCCACGCGGATGGTAAACACGTGGAGCCTGAGATTCCGATCTCCCCCTCCACACGGGAGCTGACGTGGAGCTTGAGATCAAACCCCGAGAACCCTCGGCCAAACGGGAATTTCCACGCCTCGGTTCCGATACCACTTGTTAGGGGCTTGAGTCTCATCCTCAAAAGCTAGCTGTTAAGGAGAGGGTGCCTAAGTACCTATTAACCCACCCACATCCCCTTTCGTATCCGATGTGGGACTATTTTTTTTTTTGCCTTATGCGTGGATATCCCAACAATAGTTATATGAACTGTAGGAGTGTAGCAGAGAATAATTTTTTGGTGGGTTTGATTATACATGTACTCATTTGCGTAATATATGTTGATCAGAAATGAAAGTTATGCTGAATGTGTTTATATGTACAGATTGATCAGTACCCAATTGACAAAAGATTAGCTGAATTACCGGATTATTCTATCTCACACATAATTCCTGAGTACCAGAAAAGGGTAGTTTACTGTCCGAAAATGTCCTGTAGTAACCCTTACATGCTTGAACCATAAATTATTTAGTTGAAGGGGTTTATGCCCTAGCAAAACGAACATAATTATTTAGACTTTACAAATTTCCAAAACTAGAACTGCATCACCTTTAACTTTACAGTGATAAGTCCTGTTGCCTTTTGTTTTTTACACTTTTGAAAGAATCCCTTTCTCAAAATAGAAGTTCTGTAATTCCACAATTCATCTTCCATGTTAAAATATTTTGATTTTTTTTAACTTGAACCATTGGATGCATGTCAGGCCAGGTGGCTTTTATGTGACCTCGTGAAAGTAGGATGGAAGTACGAATTTTAGAAATAGAGGATGTGGATATGATGTGGATGCAATTTTTTGTTCATAACTCCCTCCCAAGTACTGAAAATAGGTGTAATGCAATAACTAGTCATGATCTAAGTGGATCCCACAATATAGTAAGGGAGAGGATAGGTGGTCAGCTTTATTATGATCCATATTGACAAAAGTATTTGAATGACCACTTCAAGTGCGAATTGAAAGCCTATTAGTAGAGGGAGGCCGGGAGTGATAATGAGACTGTATTGGGAAGGTACGCGTACAAGGACTTAAAAAACAATAATATAAACAAGGATATGTGGACATCACGGTCCATGAGAAGATTAATTTTTCCAAGTGGGTAAGTTCCAGGTGAAAGCCTAGTAGAGGGGGGAAGTGACAATGACAGTGTGTTGGGAAGGTCATCGTCTAACCAGGATTCATTCTTTTTATTTTTTTTATTTATAAACACAATCTGGTGTGATTGATTTGATTCACTTAAGATCAGTGGTACACTGGATATAAAGAACAATAATATAAATAAGTCCTCTGAAAACGCAACCTCTCATTACAGCCATCTAACGGGTGGGAGTTGAAAAAAATTCACAAGTTTTTGAACATCCTGTCAGACCTTTTGACCCAAGGTAAACCCCAAAACAAAAATGAACCGACTGGTTCAAACTCACTCATATCGAACCGAGTACTCTAAATTACACTGATCTGGTAGGCATTTCAATCGTTTTGGGCCATCGTCTTCAACCTCCTTGTCGGCTGCTCTGCTACAAGGCTACACCGGCTGTGCAACTGCGTTATACATGGTGCGTCAAAAGCAGCATCTACAACTACCACTCTCTATTATTTAATTATTTATTTTTTATTTTTCTTGTATTTCAATCCAATGTCTAATTGCAGAGATATGGCTGACAGAACAACAAAGAAGGAATTACTTAAAAATGTACCGGTGTATCTTGACACAACACCACCATTATATGAATGTGGTGGTGGAAAGATCGTTTATCTTATATCCCAAATAACAAAGAATCCTAACCGTCCATTTTATAAATGTCCTCGAGGTGGTGGACATGGAGGATACTTCCTTTGGGTGGATGAATATTGGGCAAAGATAGAACAAGACATAGATACTTATCCTTTTTTTTTTTTTGACCATCTCACCCAACCGCTAATCATATCTGGACATGCATATGCACCTCCAAAGGAAAATGTGGTAACAATATCATAGTGACATGTGGAATAGGTGAATATTCCTTACCTTCATTTACTCTTTATGAACGTAGTTTTTTTCCCCTGTATGTAAGATTTAACCATTCTTTGTATTGATTAATGCAGGGTGGAACTATTGGTGAGGATGAAACATAGGAAAGCCGAGTCATAGTATTGGACAACACTACTTAAAACCAGTCTATTGTGTTTTTTTGTTTTTTCCCTCTATGTAAGACTTAATCATTCTTTGTATTCATTAATGCAGGCTGAAACTGTTGGTGAGGATGAAACACAGGAAAGCCGAGTCATAGTTATGGACATCACTATTTAAAATCAGTCTACTGTGATGCATTTTTTTTTTTTTTGGTAGAAGTCTACTGTGATGCATGAATCAGTCCATCAGAGGAAGTTGATGGAAATGGATATTAGTTATGAACATATTATCTATTTTGTCTTGTAATATTTGAGTTTGTTACTCTAGTCTATACAATCGATGTATGCAAATTCCCTACATTCAAGATTTGAATTATAATCTTAGTTATTTTATCCAGTTGTATCTAGAATTTTGTGTGCTGCAATAACAAAAATATTATTAGTATAGAATGTCTAATCAATGGATTTGAGTCACTGATTCCAATTCAAATAGGGATGCTAAAATTCAGCATTCATTAAGAAATTACCTTTACATGAGATATATGGTTATATATGTATATCTTGGTCTTCCCCAATTAAAGGGGAGAAACAAGAAAGCTGACTTTACAATAATGGTTGAATCAATTTTTATTTGATAATTTTAAGATTCTTCAAGTTATTCCTCGAACCAATCAATAACAGGGATTCATCATGAGTTTTTTTCCTATCATATAGCCAACAAGATTATCGACATAAAATTCTTTGCAACTGATTTTGTCCTCATGCAAGTTTTGGTAGTTAGCAAACAAGATTATCGATATAATGGTGCAATATGAATATGACTGAACATAACACATTTTTTTGGAGTATTATTTTGCTTCACACCTTCTGTTTGGAACCATAGTCTAAATTGTATGGATAGACTGTGGATTGAAGGCGATTCGTTAACAATGGTAACCATAATTCTATCTCACAATATCCCTTGGTGCTTCATGCAAGTTTGGCGGATGTTATCCTCCTACCTAGACTCGATTCAATGGCGGCTTACCCACTGTTTTAGGGAAGCAAATAGGGTTGCAGACAAGCTGCCTAGCTATGCAGCAAAGGAGAGATCCACAAGGTACTGGACTTCAACCCCAGCGTTCATAATTCAAGTAGTGAACTGGGAGGCCCTACACCGCCCATACAAAAGATTTTAGTAACTGCCAGGCCTTGAAAGGCACTTACTTCCTGGTGGTCCTAGGGTGTGACGGTCAAGTGTCTTGATGTTTTGTAACTCTGCTACTTGTATCACATTTTCTTCTTCACTATATTAATACATACATTGCTGACCTTTAGCCAAAAAATGTGGGTGTGTCGAGGCTTTTTTGTCCAACATTTGTTTAAAATTTAGCACTGAATAAGGATATTTGAAAACAAAACATATTTTTTTGGAATTTGGTTCACATTTGGATATAATGGAGCAGATATTTTTTTTCCCACCATGATGCAAGCCAGTACAAAGGAGCAGAGGATCAAATAGGTGGAAGAAAAAGCCATTAAAGAGTCCGTAAATGGAGATACAAGGTTGAGAAACATATTTTATCAACCATTGATGCAAGCTGGAAAAAGAAAATGAAAGTAAAAACCATTGCAATCTCCATTAACATTCATCAGAAACATCACCTCTTTCATTAATCCAAACCTGAAAGTAAAAGCCATCCAACAAGAAGAACAAATGTTCACCTAGGATCATTTTTTAAGTTATCAACACATTGGTTCTAATTTAGGACATACAAAATTAAGTGAGAGTAGAATTAAACATAGGTGAACAAGTATTCAACGTTTTGGATTATCCCCACTTCCAATTATGCCTATGAACGACAAATCGATGAATAATCGATTCACACACGCACTATTTATAAGAAATCAGAATAATTGTTACTAATCCATTACATATTACGGATAAACCCAAAGACAGAAAATCTCCTTTATATAAGGAAAACAATATATTTTCCTAATATAAGGTATGATCTATAACAAATTCATATCACGAGTCTTGGAAAACACAGAACATCTTTTCGATCCCGAAATATGTGCTTTTCCCAAACTAATGGTCTAGATCATTGCTTAAACTAAGGACATATGAAACTTTCATTAACAAAGGACAACCTTAATTGGATTTTACTTTAAACGCTCATGAGAACACCATACATTGATCTCTAGTAGTTGAACACAGTTATCACGATAAAGAAATGATGATCGAAGTTGTGGAAGCAGTGTATCTGAAAGATCATCCCTGAAAATCATAACACCTATAAGATCACCTCCATTCTCTTCATGGTGTTCTTTCTCCCTTGTGGATCTGTTCTCCCACATCACCTAACTAAAGATGATAAAGCTGCATATTGATGATATAGCACTTACTATGAAAGATGATGTATCTGCATACTGATTTATCTTCATCTAGGAAATGGAGAAGCGGGAGGACACGGTTTATCTCTCTTCCAATGAAGATAGCACCATTATTTGAAATGATCTTCATGAGACGATGAGATACGTCGACAGAAGATCACACTTGAAGCAGTAACGTCGACGGAAGATCACACCTGAATATGAAACAATATTCGGACATAAGAAGGGTAGTCGGCCTGTCCAACGAAAAGTGTTGTAGAAAAGGGACATGACTAAATCCATAAGGGATAAAAAGAGAGAAGACAGTCAGAAACCAAAACAGATATGCACTTGTTGTTGATCTTGTGTGAGTAAAATTTACGAAGTAGAGCAGTGAAACCCATACTATTTATAAGGGTCTGGATGTCACTTGATGACCTACACCAGGGATTTGTTTTTCTCTATTTGTAGATTGTAGATTTTAAATCCAAGGAACATGAGAAACGATCCATCTACTCCATCATATATTGGATTTGTCATACATCACATCGTCGCTACCTTTTTATGTTGTAGTTAATGGTAAGATGCGTTTGTACCAAAAAAAAAAAATAAATTGGTAAGATGCGCAACAAATGACCAAATCCATTGGAAGGAGAGAAACAATAATGACTTTTGAAAAAAGGTGTAATTCAAACTTAGCTAATCTTCTTCGAATTTGACAAGTCTTATTGATATATATACACTTAAATTGGTACTTGATAGATTGTGTTGGAGGATGGAAAGTTTTTCTTGTTACCATACATTACATTGTACCAAGCCATCTAATTGCTTTTGGCTCATTGCAAGCCATATAATGTATTTTGGCTCATCTCAAACCATCTATCATTATTAGCATATCAAGCCATATTCTTCACATGTAGTCATTCACTCAAGCCATTTTTTTTGTGAAGCTATTTTTGTTCTTTGTAGCTTCTCTTATTATCATACTATCATATCATATCATACTATATTATAAAAGTAGGAACTCAAAAGTCATGGCAAACCATATTATCATACTATCATACTATATTATAAAAGTAGAAACTCAAAAGTCAAGGCAAATCTTTTGACATACTATACTATACTATATTATATAAGTAGGAACTCAAAAGTCATGGCAAATCATACTATCATACTATCATACTATAAAAGTAGGAACTCAAAAGTCATGGAAAATCTTTTCATACCAAAAATGCCCTTCAACAATATCAATAAACCCAAAAAAATTATCCTTCATTCTCTCCCAAAAACAATAGCATTCATTAATTGCCATGCTTTGTACTAATCTTAACTTCATTTCCTAAGATTTTTCCATTCTTCCAAAAAAAAATAAAAATTACTAGAAACGAGTCTATGTACATTGACATGCTATACAACTGGCTCTCCCAAAAAAATTGGGTTCATAATTTGAGGAAATAAAAGACCTTTCGCAATTTGAACAAGTATTCAACTTTTTGGATTATCCCCACTTCCAATTATGCCTATCAACGACAAATCGATGAATCACAACATATTAGAAATTCGAAATAAACGATTGACATACTAGTTATAAGAAATCAGAATAGTTGTTAGTAATCCATTACATATTACAGATAAACCCAAAGACAGAAAATGTCATTTATATAAGAAAAACAATATATTTTCCTAATGTAAGGTATGATCTATAAAAAATTCGTACCACAAGTCTTGGAAAAAACAGAACAACTTTTCAATCCCGAAAGATCTGCTTTTCCAAAACTAATGGTCTAGTTATTATATTATAAAAGTAGGAACTCAAAAGTCATGGCAAATCTTTTCATACCAAAAATGCCCTTCAATAATATCAATAAACCCAAAAAAATGGTCCTTCATTCTCTCCCAAAAAAATAGCATTCATTAATTGCCATGCTTTGTACCAATCTTATCTTCATTTTCTAAGATTTTTTCATTCTTCAAAAAAAACAAAAAATTACAAGAAACGAGTCTATGTACATTGACATGCTGTACAACTGGCTCTCACAAAAAAATAGGGTTCATAATTTGAGGAAATAAAAGACCTTTCGCAATTTGAACAAGTATTCAACGTTTTAGATTATCCCCACTTCCAATTATGCCTATCAACGATAAATCGATGAATCACAACATATTAGAAATTCGAAATAAACGATTGACATACTAGTTATAAGAAATCAGAATAGTTGTTAGTAATCCATTACATATTACAGATAAACCCAAAGATAGAAAATCTCCTTTATATAAGGAAAACAATATATTTTCCTAATGTAAGGTATGATCTATAACAAATTTGTACCACAAGCCTTGGAAAACACAGAACAACTTTTCGATCCCGGAAGATCTGCTTTTCCAAAACTAATGGTCTAGATCATTGTTTAAACTAAGGAAATATGAAACTTTCATTAACAGAGGACAAACTTCAGAATTAGGTTTTACTTTAAACGCTCATGAGAACACCGTACATTGATCTCTAGTAGTTGAACACAGTCATCACGATAAATAAATGATGATCGAAGTTGTGGAAGCAGTGTATCTGAAACATCATCCCTCAAAATCATAACACCTACTCGTAAGATCATCTCCATTCTCTTCATGGTCTTCTTTCTCCTTTCTCGATCTGTTCTCCCACATCACCTAACTAAATATGATAAAGCTGCATACTGATACATCACCTACTATCAAAGATGATGTATCTGCATACTAATTTATCTTCAGCAATGAATCAGAAATGCGGGAGGCACAAAAACATTGTCATCTTCCAATGAAGATAACACCATTATTTGGTATGATCTTCTTGACACGACGAGATACGTTGATAGAAGATCACACCTAAAGCAGTAACGTCGACGGAAGATCACAACTGAATTTGAAACAATATTCGTACATAAGAAGGGTAGTCGGCCTGTCAACGAAAAGTGATGCAGAAAAGGGAAATGAGTAAATCCATAAGGGATAAAAGGAGAGAAGACAGTAAGAAACCAAAACAGATATGCACTTGTTAGCTACTCATGTTTGTTGATCTTGTGTGAGTAAAATTTAGGGAGTATAGTAGTGAAACCCATACTACTTATAAGGGTCAGGATGTCACTTGATGACCTACACCAGGGATTTGTTTAGCTCTTTTTGTAGAATTTAAATCCAAGGAATATGAGAAACGATCCATCTACTCCATCATATATCGGATTTCTCACACGTAACATCGCCGCTACCTTTTTATGTTGTAGTTAATGGTAAGATGCGTTTCTACTAAAAAAAAAAAAATTTCTTTGGATGCGCAATAAATGTACCAGATATAGTGGAAGGTGAGAAACAATAATGACCTTTGACAAAGGTGTCATTGAAACTTAGCTAATCTTGTTGGAATTTGGAAAGTCTTATTCATATACACACACTTAAATTGGTACTTGATAGATTGTCTTGGAGGATGAAAAGTTTTTCTTGTTTCCATACGTTACATTGTACCAACCCATCTAATTACTTTTGGCTCATTGCAAGCCATATAATATACCAGATAGATTGTAGTTAATGGTAAGATGCGCAATGAATGTACCAGATACAGTGGAAGTTGAGAAACAATAATGACTTTTGAAAAAGGTGTCATTGAAACTTAGCTAATCTTCTTTGAATTTGAAAAGTCTTATTGATATATACACACTTAAATGGGTGGTACTTGATAGATTGTGTTGGAGGATGGAAAGTTTTTCTTGTTTCCATACGTTACATTGTACCAAGCCATCTAATTGCTTTTGACTCATTGCAAGCCATATAATGTACTTTGGCTATTAGCATATGAAGCCATATTATTGACATGTAGTCATTCACTCAACCCATTTTTTTTGTGAAGCTATTTTTGTTCTTTGTAGCTTCTCTTATTAGATTATAAGGTATATTTAGGCTTTATATTGGGCTTGACGTATTTCAGTTGGATAAATTTTTTATGGACTAAATTAAATTATATTAAATAAGGGTTTTGTTCCATATGTACCCATCTGAATTTTCGTAAGAGTATGGAGGTCAGTACTGTTAGTATATCATAGTAGAAGAGGTGAATGTTTACGAAATGCTCCATTACTGACATACTCCAAAACATTTATCTGCTCCATTACTGATATGCTCCATTTTGCTTCATTTACCTCTTAGGAGACATGTCACACCCCAAACCACCCCCTGGGAGGATTTAGGCAAGTGACCGGATATCCTACGACATCCACCAATCCCCAAGTATCTAGAAACAGTATTTACACGTCACAAACCGCATATTGAGGTTAAAAGATAATAAAAGAATATCAGAGTGCAACGGAAGATCGAACTATCCACAGATGATTTATATCATCAATAATAAAATCCCCAGTACCTATGTTATACCGTATGCATATCCATTTATGTTCAATAAGTACATTGTCTTAGTAATTACACTTCTTGAAAGAAAGAAACTTAAATAATAACAAAATCATCGCTAAGCAATGAGATGAGGAAGATCTAAAATTCCATCAATAGCTTCCTCGCCTATTGGCAAACCTGTATCTGTAAAATCAACTAAAAGAAAATATACAAGAGTGTGAGCTCCACCGAGTCCGTGAATGAAATATAAACCATGCATGCACATGCAAGAACAACTAAATGAGTCCTACATGAGGTGCAATTCATTTTATTTATTAGCCACCTAAAATCACAACTAAGGTAGGTTAGTGCTACTACAATCCCCAATACATGTATCCCTGGTGTGGGATTGATTACCCCTTCCTGTGATACACCCATTGAGTTGTCGGAGAGGACCAGTCAGCCCCAGCGCACTAGTCCTTGGTCAGCCCGATCAGCCCTCTGTGATTAACATGTGGGGTAACCGTTGGTATTTAGCTCAATTCTTTTCCCTTTTATTTTTGGATTTTATTGTGGCATAAAGCCCGGCATATAGCTCATGATTTAATTGTGGTTAATGCTCGGCATATAGCTAATGATTTAGTTGTGGCTTAACGCCCGGCATATAACTCATGATTTAGTTGTGGCTTAAAGCCCGGCATATAGCTCTTGACATTAATTATGGCGTAAAGCCCGGCATATAGCTCCTGACATTAATTGTGGCTCCCACAGGCATCCAACACTTTAACCCCTGTTGGCAAGGGTGCGTAGCATGGGTGATGAAACTCTAGCCCCATGTCTATATGGCATCGTATGAGTCAGGCGGTGTCAACCATATCTCATAATACGGGCTACCACAGGCCTCATTTCCAAGCCGACTACGACATCTAATCTAGCAATTTCACGTACAAGCATTATCATACATTTCCAATGTTCATCAGATAAGATTCAGAATTTAAATGAGAATATAAAACAATTTAAAATAATTAAAGACAGTAAACATTGTTGTTGTTGTCATGACCCATCAGTCATGTTATACCTACACTCATGGTGTAATTCCACTCACCTTGGTTTGATCCTACTGGTTCAGATGTTTGTTCAGTTTCGATCGGTATCTGGCTGTGCACCTCGAGCATGGAAACAAATCCTAAAGTAATAAATCAGAAATATGTTATTTTAATTATTCAAAACTATTTTGGATAACCCAGTGTTAGTCTAGGGTCCTAGGTCTAACTCGGTGCTCAGTCCGAGATCACCTTGAATTCTCTGGGCCTTGCACTAGGCTTTAGGCCCATGTCCCGGTACATCATCCGAAGAATGTGGCTTAGGGTCAATATGGTATTTTACCACTGTAATACATAGTTCTAGGTCACAATAGTCTTACAACACAGTCCCTAGGTCAGCAGTGCTACAGGACCAACACAGACAGGGTTTTCAAGCCCTGCGGAGCCCACTTGGGTACCCAAGGTATACATAATTATGGTCAAATGTGAGGAGGGATATTTTGGTCATTTTTCACCTCCTTACACTATTTATAGTCCATATGTGGAGGTCCCCCAAGTCAAATCAGCAAAACAGTGAATTTTTCATTCACTGGGTGATGCCACTGGGTGATGTCTGCATCGCCCAGTGCCATTACCCAGAGATTGCAAAACCGGAATCATGCTGAGAGTCCAAGGTTTTGAACCATGAGCAGTGCATGGATCCTCTCCTCATGCATGTTAGGTCATCTTGGACCCCCACGGGTATACTTAGCACTGGTCCATGTGGATTTTCACCTGGGCCCACCACTTGGTTGCCAGAAGCTACCCAGACAGCCTAGTAAATAGTAACCCAGCATAGCTTCAGCTGCACGCTATGGTTTTGGCTGCATGCAAAGCTGGTTTTAGGTATAAAATAGTAATCTAAAGCTGCTACCACCTAGGGTTAAGTTCCATGTAGCCAGGGCATGCAATCAGGACTCCAAATAGTCAAATAACAGTGCATCTGGCAGTGCAGCCATGCACAACCAGATTTTGGCTTCAAGAATAGCAAAATAGATCTGTATTTTTACTCAAATATCTTAGATCTTCCATGCTCCATGCTTGCATGGCAGATCTGGAGCAGTTCTAGGTAGTTCCAAGCTGTTCTGGGCTGCCGGTGGCCAAAAATCCATTAAAACCACAGAGATCTAAGAAGAAAAATAGTAACAGCAGGTTTATTACATGAAAGATGCTCAGATCTTACATACAACAGGTTTGCATGTTAGATCTGAGGCAGAACAAGGCAGCCCCCAGCTGTTCTAGGCTTTCCTTGGCTAGATCTGCCTCTATAAGGCATAGATTCAAAAGAGGAAACAAAGAACAGCAGTAACAACTTATTAGGGTAAGGATTATACCTGAGTTTTTGGTCTGAGTATGTTTCTGGAACCGAGTTTGGGTGCAAGGTATGCACTCCCTCCTTCCTTCCTCTTCTTCTCCTTCCCTTCTTCCTCCTTTCTCTCTCTTTTCCTTCTCTTTTTCTCTCTTTTCCTCTGCTCCACGGTTTGAGCAGTGTAAGGGCTCTAAAATGAGGCTAAGGTCTCTATTTATAGACCAGCCCTCAACTAAGGTCTTTTTGGCAGCTTAGGCCCATTCCAAGAAAGTGTTTCTAGACTGATTCTCAGTGATTCCGGGCTCTCTGGTGGGGTCCACAGTGATCCAAGAGCAGGAGGTGGTCCCTCAGACTCCCTTCAACCTATGGGGGTGTTCATGGCCAATAGGGGTGGTCCCCACACATCTTCAGATTAAAATACTTCATTTTCCCACTCTGGGTGATGTCTTTGGGTGATGTGTGCATTGGCCAGTGCCATTGCCCAGAGATTTCATCTGCAGAATTATTTGGATTGAAATGAAATTTCAGTCCATTTAGAGACATAATTGGATCATGATTCCTTCTAAGAAAATGAAGCCCTATGAATCTATTTTTTAGAAAAACTAGAATCAAAGAAAATGAATGTTGGATTATGGAGTTTGTTATTTTTATTACACAAAGGTCAACCTGTCAAGACAGCATGACCCGATTTTGACAGCAACTTGAGCTAAACTTTTAACTAACTTAGAGACATAACTAGGTAATGGTGTTTTCTAACAAAATGCATCCCTATGAGTATAGTTTCTAACAAAATTGGAACCAACACAAATGAAGTTCTAGTGATGGAGTTATATCATTTTAACTAAGAGAAGGTCAATTTATAAATTAGCAGAATTTGTCATTTATGTTGGAATTTAAGATGTATGTATGGAATTGGGTTCTCATCATCCAATCAATCATTAAAATTGATGTTTGGCTTTAAAAATGTTTTATCTAAAACATTCAAGTTAATGAGGGTCATCATTGGTTTAGCCTAGAACTAGGATTTAAGTCCAAGGGTCCTAGAATCAAGGGATGGTACCTTCCTTAGCCAGTACATTTGGTGGTCAGCTGTACAGTCACAAGGAGTTGGTGTTTGCCTTCTTAATGGTATGTAGGTCCTCACCAATGGGGCTAACTCATTATGTTCAACCTCGGGTTCAATGCACCATAGTATACTGGTAGCCTTGACCTCGAATTCTGGGCTTTCAACAAAAATTCCAATTAGCACCTATTTTTGGACAGGGGTTCTACATTCCCCCAACCTTATAAAAATTTCGTCCTCGAAATTGAATGTGTCTAGTGATTCAAGCGGATAAGGATACTTCGACCGCCTTTCATCTTCTCATCAACCGGACATTCCTTGATAATCCACAGTACCTTTACAACAAGATAATCCAGTTGTGGAGATTGTGCTTCTCACATCCTACATTCTCTTCGGGTTTCTCTTGATAGGTCATAGCGGCAGCGAGCCTAAGTGGTTCTTAAGTCAAGACATGAGTCGAGTCCGGGAGGTACTTCCTTAACATTGATGCATGGAACACGTCATGGACTTCTGCCAATCAGTGCGCCATTGGTCATAATTCTCGGATTCAACTCCCCTTTCATATTGAACCACATTACCCTTTTGGTTGGTGATTCCTAAGGAAATACTTGATTGTCTATGATGTAATTCAGACCCTTTTTGTCTTATGTCGGCATTGCTCATTGCTTCTATTGAGTTATAAAGATTTGGTCCTCAAAGAAATCCAACTCTCGACAAGTTATCCAAATTACTCGTGGGTTGATTGTTCTAAGGTTCAACTTGATCTTAAGGGCCTAAGGAAGATTGAACTTCCAACATATACCTCAAAAGAAGTCAAATGATCGAACTACCCCCGCATATTTTGCCTAATAATCTATACTTCTACGGCTTTGGGTTATGTGGTATAAGTCTTCACCATCTTTCCTACATGGCTCTTCTTATGAATACTTTAACTTCTAGTTTCCCAATATCTAGTCTCAACTTTAGGATGAATTGGGATATTGATGGAATCCCTATTGTTCACTCCCAATAACGGAGGAGACATTCGGTGACCCATTATCCCCTTCATACCTATTGTCGAGCAAGGTTTTGTCGGATCCTTTAGTTCCAGTTTCATCTTGATCTTGGTTGTTCTATTCTTTTGGTTTGCGGTATAATGCTTTACCAAGACCTAACTACACGCCTATAGTCTTTTATCATCCTCCCAGAATCTACATACGATTATAGAATTTCCAAATGGATAGGGCCCATAATCTTCATTTAATTTCACAACGTTTCAATTGACAATGCTAACCACCAAGTTGTGTTCTAAGTTCTTCGAAGGCATCCTCCTCTTACCAGTAAATTTAATAGAATAATGGAGTGTGATGCACGACAATCAAAATAATACTCGAACAGGTGAGAATGATATGGGTAGAGTACCTGTTATTATTCCGAATTTGCCTCAGCTTCCCTTGTGTCCAAGGCATGTACTTGTTTTTGGACTCCATTGCTTTGGGACGGGAAAAGTCGAGTAGTAGGTGGATCTCGTTGTGGCACATGAAATCTGCGATGATGACAATCCCTAGCCATGTGTTCGTGCTGCTTGATACATAGCATCGGTTGTTCGACTTAGACGATCGGGGCACAGCCGTAAATTATGCCAATTGGCTCGAAGCATGGCGAAAATACTATGTAGGCTGTTCGAATGCTAGATGAATGGGTTGATATGCTTGACCCATTTTAAGCCCACGGTTCTGTGCCAGGCTAGGGCTTAAGCTAGATCCTTAGAAGGTCTCGTTGGGCCACTCTAAATTTTGGAAGGTATTAAGCCCCTTACCTAGCCCCGTTAATACTGTGGTCCCCTCATTCAGTCTATCCTCTATCGTCTTGGCTTTATCGACCATCTGTGCATAGGTTTGAATATCCATGACTGACAGGATGGACCCGATCTCAAGCTTGAGCCCCTTTTCAAATTTCTTCGTTTTGCTAGCCTCCCCCTTCATATGTTCTGGTGCAAAATGGGACAAATCCTCAAACTGCTGTTGGTAATCTAACACTGTCTTCGATCCTTGTACGAGGGCAGAGAATTCAGCTTCCTTCTTATCTCTGAAACTCTCAGAAAAATAATTCTTAAAAAAGACTTCCTTGAACTGCTCCCAAGTGGGGTTGGGATGAGTCGCCTCCAAATTTGGTCGCGTCGACTTCCACCATGCTTCAGCCTCATTCTGCAACTGGTACCCGACGCATATCAACTTTTGGGCATCGGTACATTCTAATACAGCGAAGGCTTTTTCCAAAGCATTAATCCATCTCTCCGGTTCCATCGCCTCCGGGCCAATCCTGGAAAAAGTGGCCGGATGAAGTTTCTTGAACCTCTCCATCACCCTAGCAGTGGAGTTATCTATGACATGCTGAGGCACCGAAGGTGGAAATTACGGAGGCTGATTGGGTGGTGGCATCGCTTGTTGTTGCATCATGGTCGTAAACTAAGTAGTCATATGGGCCAGCATTTCTTGTTGTTGTTGTGTGATCCACATCATGTTTGCTACGATGGTATTCAGCTCATCGACAGTCATAGCCAGAGGTGGTGCGGTGGTAGGAGTCAGAGGGGTCGTAGGCACCGGGTTTGGAAGGTCCCTGGGTATCCCTGTCGAAGTGATTGACACTTCAAAGTTTTGAGCTTCGACTCCATTCGGTAGTCCAATTTCTGGAACAAATCGAGGGCCTCTTCCATGACGACCACCCCGATTGGACCTTGTGTTAACCATGGTTGTTTCTGTAGAAAGGGATCTTGGGCATAAATAAATCTACATTTTCTAACTAAGGAAGGTTCTAAATTGGTACCTATGTGTACAAGCTAGCATTTGCTATGGAACGACATAATACTGAAACATCGCACGTATAGAGATGCGTAACAAAAAACATAGGAATTTATAAATACTACAATAGGAGTTAGCACAAAGATAGGCTGGGGTGTGTGTGTGTGTTTTTTTTTTAAAAATTTAATTTAATTTTTATTATATTTTATTTATTTATTTTTTTGTGTATCAATTGAACTTTCCTTTCTAAGTTGTAGTTCGGAAGTAGTACCTCCCGTTTCCTTTCCGGATGTAAAAGTTTATGCCTCTTCAATTATGGAGTTATCGGCTTTTGCACCTAGTTAGTCTCCTACTGTGTTCTTCCACTTCTTTATTTTGGTGTTTTCTTAAAACTTTTATTTCTTTGTCTTTAGACCACCCACCATCCTACTTCCATTGTTTGTGAATGTAAATAGAGCTTCTCGCTCTGATACCACTCTGTCACACCCCAAACCACCCCCTGGGAGGATTTAGACAAGTGATCGGATATCCTACGACATCCGCCAATCCCCAAGGGTCTAGAAGCAGTATTTACATGTCACAAACCATACATTGAGGTTAAAAGATAATAAAAGAATATCAGAGTGCAACGGAAGATCGAACTACCCACAGATGATTTATATCATCAATAATAAAATCCCAAGTACCTATGTTATACCGTATACATATCCATTTATGTTCAATAAGTACATTGTCTTAGTAATTACACTTCTTGAAAGAAAGAAACTTAAATAATAACAAAATCGTCGCTAAGCAACGAGATGAGGAAGATCTATAATTCATCGACAGCTTCCTTGCCTATTGGTAAACCTGTATCTGCGAAATCAACTAAAAGAGAATATACAAGAGTGTGAGCTCCACCGAGCCCGTGAATGAAATATAAACCATGTATGCACATGCAAGCACAACCAAATGAGTCCTACATGAGGTGCAGTTCATTTTATTTATTAGCAACCTAACATCACAACTAAGGCAGGTTAGTGCTACTACAATCCCCAATACATGTATCCTTGGTGCGGGCTTGATTATCCCTTCCCACGATACACCCATTGAGTTATCGAAGAGGACCAGTCAGCCCCAGCGCACTGGTCCTTGGTCAACCCGACCAGCCCTCTATGATTAACCTGTGGGGTAACCGTTGGTATTTAGCTCAATTCTTTTCCCTTTTATTTTTGGATTTTATTGTGGCATAAAGCTCGGTATATAGCTCATGATTTAATTGTGGCTTAACGCCCGGCATATAGCTCATGATTTAGTTGTGGCTTAACGCCCGGCATATAGCTCATGATTTAGTTGTGGCTTAAAGCCCGGCATATAGCTCCTGACATTAATTATGGCGTAAAGCCCGACATATATCTCCTGACATTAATTGTGGGGTAAGGCCCGACATATAGCTCCTAACATTAATTGTGGCTCCCACAGGCATCCAACACCTTAACCCCTGTTGGCAAGGGTGCGTAGCACGGGTGATGCAATCCTAGCCCCATGTCTATATGACATCGTATGAGTCAGGTGGTGTCAACCGTATCCTATAATACGGGCTACCACAGGCCTCATTTCCAAGCCGGCTACGGCTTCTAATCTAGCAATTTCACATATAAGCATTATCATACATTTCCAATGTTCATCAGATAAGATTCAGAATTTAAATGAGAATATAAAACAATTTAAAATAATTAAAGACAGTAAATATTGTTGTTTTTGTCATGACCCAGCAGTCATGTTACACCTACACTCATGGTGTAATTCCACTCACCTTGGTTTGATCCTATTGGTTCAGATGTTTGTTCAGTTCCGGTCGGTATCTAGCTGTGCACCTCGAGCACGGAAACAAATCCTAAAGTAATAAATAAAAAATATGTTATTTTAATTATTCAAAACTATTTTGGATAACCCAGTGTTAGTCTAGGCTCCTAGGTCTAACTCGGTGCTCAGTCCGAGATCACTTTGAATTCTCTGGTCCTTGCACTGGGCTTTAGGCCCATGTCCCGGTGCATCATCCGGAGAATGTGGCTTAGGGTCAATATGGTATTTTACCACTGTAATACATAGTTCTAGGTCACAATAGTCTTACAACACAGTCCCTAGGCCAGCAGTGCTGCAGGACCAACACAGACAGGGTTTTCAAGCCCTGTGGAGCCCACTGAGGTTCCCAAGGTATACATAATTATGGTTAGATGTGAGGAGGGGTATTTTGGTCATTTTCCACATCCTTACACTATTTATAGTCCATATGTGGTCCCCCAAGTCAAATAAGCAAAACAGTGAAGTTTTCATTCACTGGGTGATGTCTGCATCGCCCAGTGCCATCACCCAGAGATTGTAAAACCGGAATCAGGCTGAGATTCCAAGGTTTTGAACCATAGGCAGTGCATGGATCCTCTCCTCATGCATGTTAGGTCATCTTGGACCCCCAGGGGTATACTTTGCACTGGTCCTTGTGGATTTTCACCTAGGCCCACCACTTGGCAACCAGAAGCTACCCAGATAGCCCTGTGAATAGTAACCCAGCATAGCTTCAGCTGCAAGCCACGGCTTTAGCTACATGCCACGGTTTTGGCTGCATGCAAAGCTGGTTTTAGGTATAAAATAGTAATCCAAAGCTGCTACCACCTAGGGTTAGGTTCCATGCAGCCAGGGCATGCAATCAGGACTCCAAACAGTCAAATAACAGTGCATCTGGCAGTGCAGCCATGCACAGCCAGATTTCGGCTTCAAGAACAACAAAATAGATCTGTGTTTTTACTCAAATATCTCAGATCTTCCACGCTCCATGCTTGCATGGAAGATCTGGAGCAGTTCTAGGTAGTTCCCAACTGTTCTGGGCTGTCGGTGGCCAAAAATCCATTAAAACCACAGAGATCTAAGAAGAAAAATAGTAACAGCAGGTTTATTACATGAAAGATGCTCAGATCTTACATGCAACAGGTTTGCATGTTAGATCTGAGGCAGCACAAGGCAGCCCCCAGCTGTTCTAGGCTTTCCTTGGCTAGATCTGCCTCTATAAGGCATAGATTCAAAAGAGGAAACAGAGAACAGCAGCAACAACTTATTAGGGTAAGGATTATACCTGAGTTTTTGGTCTGAGTATGTTGCTGGAACCGAGTTTGGGTGCAAGGTATGCACTCCCTCCTTCCTTCCTCTTCTTCTCCTTCCCTTCTTCCTCCTTTCTCTCTCTTTTCCTTCTCTTTTTCTCTCTTTTCCTCTGCTCCATGGTTTGAGCAGTGTAAGGGCTCTAAAATGAGGCTAAGGTCTCTATTTATAGACCAGCCCTCAACTAAGGTCTTTTTGGCAGCTTGGGCCCATTCCAAGAAAGTGTTTCTAGACTGATTCTCAGTGATTCCGGGCTCTCTGGTGGGGTCCACAGTGATCCAAGAGTATGAGGTGGTCCCTCAGACTCCCTTCAACCTATGGGGGTGTTCATGGCCAATAGGGGTGGTCCCCACACATCTTCAGATTAAAATACTTCATTTTCCCACTCTGGGTGATGTCTTTGGGTGATGTGTGCATCGGCCAGTGCCATTGCCCAGAGATTTCATCTGCAGAATCATTTGGATTGAAATGAAATTTCAGTCCATTTAGAGACATAATTGGATCAGGATTCCTTATAAGAAAATGAAGCCCTATGAATCTATTTTTTAGAAAAACTAGAATCAAAGAAAATGAATGTTGGATTATGGAGTTTTGTTATTTTTATTACACAAAGGTCAACCTGTCAAGACAGCATGACCCGATTTTGACAGCAACTTTAGCTAAACTTTTAACTAAATTAGAGACATAACTAGGTAATGGTGTTTTCTAACAAAATGCATCCCTATGAGTGTAGTTTGTAAAAAAATTGGAACCAACACAAATGAAGTGCTGGTGATGGAGTTATATCATTTTAACTAAGAGAAGGTCAATCTGTAAATTAGCAGAATTTGTCATTTATGTTGGAATTTAAGATGTATGTATGGAATTGGGTTCTCATCATCAAATCAATCATTTAAATTGATGTTTGGCTCTAAAATTTTTTTATCTAAAACATTCAAGTTGATGAGGGTCATCATTGGTTTAGCCTAGAACTAGGATTTAAGTCCAAGGGTCCTAGATTCAAGGGATGGTACCTTCCTTAGCCAGTACATTTGGTGGTCAGCTGCACAATCACAAGGAGTTGGTGTTTGCCTTCTTAATGGTATGTAGGTCCTCACCAATGGGGCTACCTCATTATGTTCAACCTCGGGTTCAATGCACCACAGTATACTGGTAGCTTTAACCTCGGATTCTGGGCTTTCAACAAAAATTCCAATGAGCCGCTATTTTTGGGCAGGGGTTTTACAAGACATGTTCCATTTTGCTCCATTTACCTCTTAGGATGTTCACACATGTCTTCCATTAATCTCATGATTAAGAGGAGACCCAGTTGAGTCAGGTGTGAACATCCTAAGGGGTAAATGGAGCAAAATGGCCCATGTCACTAATGGAGCAGATATAAATCCGATTTATATAATCTGGAAAATTTGAGTTTTCTGATCAAACCTATCATGAGTCATGACACATTACGGATCCAAATATCCAATCTCTTGCTACATGTGATAATCCAATCTCATACATATGAATGAATTTAGGCTGACTTTGTATGCATTCTTGATTGTAAACATGATATTGTCACAATACAACCAATGCAAGGATGGTTTATACCACAGTCGATGGAGAACAATCGACCTATCTATGATGACAAGTAGACTGAATTTCGCAACACAATCGACTGCTCATGATTAACAAGTAGACCGTTTTATGAAAATTAAGTAATACCATTTTAGGTAAAAGTAATACCCTTACTTAACACTATACAGAGATTTGTGGACTACAAAATAATGCGCAGTTGTTCAAATGTCGGTAATAACCTTAATTAACAGTATGGATATGGAAATAGAGATGCTTGGACAGACAGAGGTAATATACGGTGGACCGGTGAATGATGACAAGTCCACCGATAAATGATTCACATGCTACTGCTCCATAGACCATAGTAACCAATCCACTTTGTAACGGGACTAATGTAATTCCATAAGGCAACAGTAGAGAAATACAGAGGGAGAGAGAGAAAGAGAGAGAGCGAGAGAGAGAGAGAGAGAGAGAGAGAGAGAGAGAGAGAGAGAGAGAGAGAGAGAGAGAGAGAGAGAGAGAGAGAGAGAGAGAGAGAGAGAGAGAGACAGACGGATTACACAATTACGGTTCCCTTGTCTACGTGTGGAGATTTTATACCATTCAAAATATAATATATATTGGTATCTCTGTCATAGTTAATGGTAAGATCCGCATAATATCTAAACGATTGAGACTGGATCGTCACAATTATAATGTAAAATAACTATTAAATACATAAAAAAATTTTGGTGGTATGAATGAATTTAGGCTGAGTTTGTATGCATTATTGATTGTAAACATGATATTGTCATAATACAACCAATGCAAGGATGGTTTATAACACGATCGTTGGAGAACAATCGACCTATCTATGATGACAAGTAGACTGAATTTCACAACACAGTCGACTGCTCATAATTAACAAGTCGACCGTTTTATGACAATTAAGTAATACCATTTTAGGTAAGAGTAATACCCTTACTTAACACTATACAGAGATTTGTGGACTACAAAATAATGCGCAATTTTTTGAATGTCGGTAATAACCTTAATTAACAGTATGAATATGGAAATAGAGATGATTGGACAGATAGAGGTAATATACAGTGGACCGGTGAATGATGACAAGTCCACCGATAAATGATTCACATGCTACTGCTCCATAGACCATAGTAACCAATCCACTTTGTAACGGGGCTAATGTAATTGCACAAGGCAACAATAGAGAAATACAGAGGGAGAGAAAGAAAGAGAGAGAGACAGAGAGAGAGAGAGAGCGAGAGAGAGACAGACAGAGTACACAATTACGGTTCCCTTCTCTAAGTGTGGAGATTTCATACCATTCCAAATATAATATATAATGGTATCTTTGTCGTAGTTAATGGTAAGATCCGCATAATATCTGAACGATTGAGACTGGATCATCGCAATTATAATGTAAATTAACTATTAATTACAAAAAAAATAAATTGGTGGTATGAATGAATTTAGGCTGAGTTTGTATGCATTCTTGATTGTAAACATGATATTGTCACAATACAACCAATGCAAGGATGGTTTATACCATGGTCGTTGGATAACAGTCGACCTATGTATGATGACAAGACTGAGAGAGAGAGAGAGAGAGAGAGACAGAGTACACAATTACGGTTCTCTTGTCTAAGTGTGGAGATTTCATACCATTCAAAATATAATATATAATGGACCCTAATAATATCTATTAGGTCATCTGACTACATTTCAAACAGTAGACTGACAATGGCATCACTCTTTACCCAACCCAATTTTTTATATTAGCTGCATACCAAAATTATATAAAACATAGTTGCCAACCTCATTACAAAAATACACTTCATTTTCAAGGGGGATTATGACCGGGTTTAGCTGATTGGTGATGCTGCTGCTGCTGTTGAGCCTTAGGGGGTTGGTGGGGCTGATACTGAGGATGGGACTTATACTCATGCTGCGGCTGAGACTGATGTTCAGCCTGATCAAAATTACTAGTTGAAAAGAAACTATTCTAATCAGGCTCTGGTGGAATTGTGAGTATTGCCTTTTTTATCTCACCTACTTCTTTTGATAATTCTCTACAGAAACCTAAAGCTTTTTGACTGTCCTCATTCCATTTTTTCTGACCCTCTCTTGTTGCAATGGTCAGCAGATGTAAGCTGCCTACATCAATTTTAACCTCCTCCACTACCTCCTTCAGACCTGTAATTTCAGATTCAATGTCTTTCATCCAATTATTCATATCTTCAAATGAGGATTTGAACAACTCTTTCAGTTCCACCATACCATTCTCAATACTAACAATCCTACTCATTACATTGGGCTCTAGGCTCCTGCTGTTAGTATTACAAGCTTCTGCTGTCCTGTCTTGTACTCTTGTTCTTAGGTGCTGATCAGCTGAAATTGATCTCTCAATACCATCTATTACCCTTCCAAGTTGTTCAGGCAAAATTGATGTTTCATCAAGAGGAGATGCATCTGGACTGCAATGAATGTGGTCTTCATGACACAAATTGGGGATTGTGATGTTCAACATTGTGAGACCGAGGGAAAATCATAGACATCCCCATTCTCCGGAACACACCTAAATTGATATCTAATTCCAGTTTCTTCTTTTCCTGTTCTTCACTCAAGTTTATCCCAAAGTGTTTCCAAACTAGAGTTAACATCCTTCTGAATGGCAAAGCATGTGACTTATTTTTAAATTCAAAAACAGACATGTACTTCCAAATTACATATCCAAGATTCAATTGCTCCCCACTGTCACACAGTAAATAAGAAAACCTAGGTAAGGGATAACACTGTCCTTGTTGCCTTTCTTAGGGAGGATATTGGACTGGATGATCAAGCTGATTATCCTTTGCTGATCTCTCAATCCTAGTTCTGTGGTTTTACTGATTTTATTATGCAAACCTTCTTTGCCAATGGCCTGGAATAGATCAGATTTGGTTACATGCTTTTCAATTTCATCACCACCATAGAAAAAAATCTCTTCTCCTTCATATGATATGTTTAAAATTGATGCTAATTTTCGTGCATCACAACATATACGTTTACCTCTTACAAGAGACACAATCTTATGAGTATCCCCTTTTGTTTCAATCTTTAGATTGCAGTAGAACTGTTTGACAAGGTGTTGGTAACATTTTCTTTGCACGTTATAATTCTTGTCCAACCTAAGTAATTAAATAACTTCCCAATGTCAAATGCCTCAAAATCCTCAAGTTGAACATACCTACCTGTGAGTACGTGTCTGTCAGCATAGTTCTTCCAATTTTTTCCAGCTTCCCGATTAGCATACACCTCATCCATCTTGTATTTCGTTCTATTTTCACATCTGAGTCGGCCTTGATCGGTGTTACTTGATGATGACTTTTGCCTCCCATCATTTTTTTTTCTCTTTTTTCGCCTATCTTCGTTTGAATCTGCCGATGCCTCATCTGAATCTGTAGATGCTTCTCTGGTTGCAGACGGTTCATACTCAGAAGTATCTACCTCAGTAGACTGACCCTTGTCATTATTGCTTCCTACTTGAATTGAATCCTGTTGTTCGGGGGCCGTTGTCGAGTCTGAAGAGTTGCTCAATGACTCAGAAATCCTGCTCTCGCGATCGGGAGATGAATCTTCGGATATGGTGTGGTTTTGCGCTCTACCCTTCCTTTTTTCCATACTCAGTCGTCAGAAACAAAGGAGACGGTCGAATGATGTATTTGCAATCAGTGGAGGGAGATGGAGATTTGAATGAGACCTAAGTTGCTTCAGCAGGGTGAAAATAAACATTAAAAAATAAAGGGATTTTTTTTAAATTTTTGCTAAACAAATAAAGGGATTTAAAACATAAAAAATAAACAATAATATCCTACCCGGTGTTGTGGACGGGTAAACAACCTGTATAATATTCAACACCAGCAACAACCAAAAGAACTATACCGACTTAATTCCAAAACGTTGACACAAATGCCTCTATATGAGCTCACTTAAACATCATTGTTTACATTGAATGAAATATTCCCTTCATTCATTTAGCATAAAATAATATATTACAATATTCCCTTAATTGATTATATGGTCATACACGGTCACATTCCCTTTTTACACCTTAGTTTGAAACCTTATATGCATTGTCCTTGTATAACACATTGATTATTTGGTAAGAATTAAATTGTGTACGATTCATTGAAACACATACTTATCAGATTTAAAACACGTGACAGTATCAAGAGGACCGAGTATGACACTCCCAAACTGAAAATTTTTTTTTCGTCAAAAGGAATTTTATTGATAGGAAGAGTCTTTACAAACAGTAGCATCCTTTGCTTTTAGGTGAGTTTATGCAGTAGCAGATAATGATTCCCAATTTCTTTTCCCAAAAAGAATATAGTATTCAACATGATAGGCAGAACACTTGAAAATTGCAACTGTATAGATGATTGGACCAAAAAAAATTATAAAAAAGGGCTATAAAAACTGTTAGATCATTTACCACGACCATACTTCTTGTTCAGCGCTTCCCAAATCATAAAACCAGAGTCAATTCGATAGTAATCAAGATACACCTGAATAGAGAGATGTGTCAATATACGAAATCTGCACTCTTCGTCTGCATCCTCCCATGCAATCCTCTCTGCCTCAAGTCCAACATCATCACTTTTGTTCGATTTAGGTACTATGAAAGGAAACAGTACCCCAGGTTGATACAAAGCGAATAGCATCATACGTTTCCAACGTTTGAAATTTTGACCGTTGAAGGGTTCAATTTTCAAACAAAGATTCAATCCTCCTTTCCTCCGGCGATAGAGGAAGAGGAGTGAGAACACTGAGGGAGGGCACATGGGCAGCTGGATCTTCCCCATTGGTGGGAATGCCAGGCATGTCTTACACCTATTTCAACACCTTAAGCTTGTTAGAAAATATGCTTGTAGGCAATCGGTATAAGACATGACAGAATGTGCTTGTATATAAATACTATTAAAAATGCACGTGCAAATGCACATGTAAGCATTTGTTAAGTGGTGGAGAGAAAATTATTTTGGTTTTATAAGGTAATGAGACTTTCTCAATGTGCAAAATAGTATGAAGTACTAAACTATTATTCAATAAAGCAATATTCATGCATATCATAAAAAAGGATTATGGGAAAATGGTGTCTATGGTCTCCTTCACCATTTGTTGTAAATGTTATGAGGTTTGATTTGGGAAAAAAGATGTTGAATTAGTCAAACAAATAAATTGAAAATAGGGGAGTATAGGCTCCATATGTAGAACTTTACAACTTTAGAACCAGATTGTAAATGGAGCTGCAAATTTCAGATGAGTGGATATCCTGACGGGTCCCAACTGTGGCTGAAATGCCAACTTAGGCCCAAAACCTTATGCATGAGCGATTGACCGAGATTGGTTCTGAAGCTTAGTATTTTCTGTTTAAACAGAAAATTTCCTCTATAGTCCAGATATAGTTAAAGATCTACCAAACAACTACTTTATTTTTGAATTTCTTCTGTTAATGGTTGGGTTTGACTAATCCTGAGGTTATCTACATTCAAATACATCCAAAAATCTATAATCCTACAAAAATAAAAAAACTAAATGCTAGAGACCAACTGAGCGTAGAAGAGTTAACAACCCCCTAATTGTGCTGATATTGGGATAGCAGGAAGGGTTCAAGAATATTGGATAAAAATGGAAAGAGGTTGAAAAAGATTCATTCATGTACCAGTCAGATTAAGGTTCTGTTGACTGGAGAATATAATAGTTTAATGGGAAAACCTAATTTAAGTAAATAGTAGATGTTGTCAGTGAAAGCCCTGAAAATTTGGGTTGAATAATCCTGAAGTTTTCAAAGTAACACAATAGTGTATCCTTTTGAGTGTGTTAATTAGATCAACCATTAATGGGAAAAATTTGTATGTACAGGCTTTTCGATCAATGAAACATGAACCCACTACCCATCTAATAGTAAGTGCGTTGGTGGTGGTGTTATCCTACATTTGGGAGTGGAGTTAGCAATGACAATAAGAGGAGCACAATCTAAATTGTCAACATATTGCTGACAAACACCAAGAAATAGGACAATCTATAAGGGAGAAAAGGATGATTAAAAATACCATATATCCTCCAAATGGAAGGAAGTAGAGAACAAAAACAAATATACAAAGAATAACAAAATCTTTGACTGTGCAATAACTCCAATAAAAAACTGGCCAACAGACAAAACAGTCCAAAACGAAAAAGGGCCGTAGGCAACAATTCATCGAAAGTCAAAACTATTCTGAAATTAATTAAAACTACCGGTCCCTACATCCAATACATGTACGATAATTAATATACAAAATGAACGTAGTGGTCAACAAAAAGATTATTCTTCGATCAAACGGAGAAGAGCAAAAATGCATTAACCAAATTAAAATTCTATTGATTAGAAGAGTTGTGAAGAAGAAGGAGGAGGAGATGTACCTCTACGTTTTCCTCTTATACACTAGAAGGAGGAGATGTACCTTATAAACGTTTTCCTCTTATACACTGGATGAAACGAAGAGAATGATACTTCTTCGAGCCTTCACTTTGTCCAACTCAGAGACAAATAAGAAATGGAGAAGATGAGCTCTGTATGTAATATCATATTATTGTCTACATGCACTATCCAAAGCAGAATCCGAAACGGTTTAGGGAGGAATGAAATGAACTTAGTTTTGTCCTTGGGAAACGAAAAGGTTTAGTATTTTTTAGTTTAAATATTATTAGTGTTAATAATGACCTATAAATGAACAGTCCGTACAATGGCATTGAAAATCTATTTCTGTTTTTTTTGGTGGAAAGGTAGACTCGTTTCTATTTTTTTTAGAAGAATGGAAAAGTCCTTTTTTGTTTTTTTGATAGTCGTATCACTATTACTACTCATTCTTAACTTCTTTAATAATTTAAATCCATTTACTTCAAAAAAGTAAAATTTCACTGTAAACTACTCACGATTAATGAAGGCTATTTCTTGGGAGAGAATGAGGGAGTGGATAAGGTAATACCTTATCTACTCAGCAGGAGAATGATTAATGAAGGGTATTTTTTTGGGTTTATTGATATTGTTGAAGGGTAGTTTTGGTATGAAAAGAATTGTCATGAACCTTAAGTTCCTACTTTTATAGTATAGTATAGTATATAGACTGAAGTATGATAGATATAATAGATAGATATGATAGATATAATAGATATACTAGATAGATAGAATAGATATAATAGATAGATAGAATATATAGATAGATAGATACATAGATTACAATCAAAGGCAGCAAGCTATTGTGACGAAGTTAATGAGGGTTGTTGGGGTTGAGTTGTTCACGTGCAATTTGTTGGGTTTTCTATACGTTGGGAACTGCAATCTTAACATCAAAAGATCTTCTTAATAATCCACAACTTTCTTTACGTATGCCCACATCCCAATCGAGTTCTGTGTCCAAATAAATTACCAAATCCCAATCTCCTCTTCATTGAGCCCAACGCAACATTTCCTTTCCATTAGTAAAGTTGTATGCATAAATGCAGGTGTTTGCTTTTATTCTGCTATTCCCAATAAAATAAGTATTAAAGCAGTGACAGCTATGAAGCATGTACGGTGATATGACATATCGAACTATTAATGTCAAGTTTTGAACATGACCGATATGTAATGAATTTATGTCTATTCGACTCTCCCAATAAGCAAAAAATAAGTGTTAAATTTCCCTTTCTTTCTTTGGTCAACAAATCGAAATCTAAACTGACAAAGATAAAGCATTCGTATGACAAAAATTACAAGGTTAACGAAGGCCTGATTTGGTATGATTTCTATTTCAATATCAGGGGGTGATTTCTATTTCTGAAATTGTTTGGTTTGATTTTTGTACCTTATTTTAGTGAAATAGAAATCAAGTGAAATAGAAATTCTGAAATAGCTGAGGAGCTGTTTCAGAATTTCTATTTCAATTGATTTAGCACTTGTGCTCTTGAATGAACACATGGTTAATTTCATGGGCATAATAGTAATTTCATGTTAAATATAAAACACCACCCTTCTTCTCCTAATGGTCTCACACTCTCACCATGACCACCCCACTCCCACCATTGCCACCGCCACCACCACCACCACAACCCCGCTACCACCACCACCACCACTACTACCCCGCTACCACCACCACCACCACCACTACCCCGCTACCACCACAACCACCACTACCCTGCCATCACCACCACCGCCACCACTACCGCTGCCACTGCTACCGCCGCCATCACCACCACCACCACCCCCACTACTTCCACGTCACCACTACCCTGCCACCACCACTACCCTGCCGCCACCACCACCATCCTTCCCAAAGAAATATAAAGAATCTATTCTTACAATTTGAAGTATGAAATGGATTTATTTATTCTTCAAATATTTCATATTGATACAACCAAAACAATTTCAATTTTTTGACCAAAAATCTATTTATTGACTATTTTAAGAAATCAATCCAAAATTGAAATAAAAATCATACCAAATCAGGCCAAAGATAACATGGTAGGGTTGTAATGTAATGTGTGAACGGTCAAAGTACGCTGTGATTTGAACCATTAACCAATACAATATTTTAAAAATCAACCCTAATAGTCGACCGATCTATGATGCTTGGTTGATGATAAGTCGATCTATTATGGCCATTCAGTCGACCGATGAATGGTGACTACTCTAATATACCTACCTATCTATGGGTTATAAGAAGGTGGGCATATTCAGTATGCAACATACAACATCAATCTTCCCCTCTTATATGAGCATTAATGATTCTGGCTGGGTTTGTGGGGTCTTACATCATGTTTGTATATATGTATTGTTAATTACTAACTGTCGGCTGTATGTGTGTAACATAGTCAAGTTTAATGAGCATGTGCTTATGAAGTCCTAAAATCGAGGGTGAAAGAGTCATTTCCTCCTTTAGCTCGAAAGGTAACCCCAGTCACCGTCTTCCTCTTCTTCATCCCGATTTTGAACCATAAACCCCTGCACATTTCATTCTACAATCTCTATTCATCTCTCACGTCAAAGTATCAGTAAATTTTCAGATCAATATTGATCTTACGGTACTTGTTGTGATCCCGACGACATCAAAAAGATGAGGAGGGAAGCCTAATCCTTATATTTTGGCTTAAATGATGGGAAAAGTTGATGTCAACGACTATTGTAAGCTTAGTTATTAAATATGCATACAATACGCGTATCTGAATTTTTGAACGTATAATACTCCCGTCCCCGTATTTTCCCATATTTTTAAAAAAAAACACATTTTTTAATCGATCGAGTATTATACTCGTATAATACATGTATTATACATTTAAAAAAAAAAAAATACCCAAAAGATTAGAATTTAGGGAAACGATTTCACTTTCCCTTTCTTCCCTTTCGATTTGAGTTGAACATCCAACCGTAGCAGGCAACAGTAGCCGCCCTCCATCTCCAATCATCTTCCCCATCTCCGTTCAACAAAGCAGCACTTAAGTCTTGTACTCTCCTCTTGTTTCTCTGGTCTTTGAACTTTGATGGTGGTAGTGAAGCAAATGAATCTGGTGTGATATTGGTGAGAACGGCTCAATCTCTATTCTATTTTATTCTTGTTTTTCTGTCTCTTGTAGCTAATGTGTACAATGGAGATCCATATCTGGAACTCTCCCTCTTGTCTTGTGTTGGTTAATTAGTGGAAACTCATCCCCCTTCACAAGAACACAGCTGGTTAAAAATATATGGTTATCTCATTGTAGATAGAAAGAAATGTAATGTTGGAAGAATGATTTAATGATAAGGTAATCAACTTGCTCATCTCATTTTCAGACAATCTACATTCATTTCTTGTAGATTATTGATATTTTGGTATGTTAAATGATAATCTTAGAGATGTTATATAGCATATTATATTATTGTGTTTATTTTAGTTCATAAAATCATGATATTATTTTGTTTATTAGGTGGTGAATGCATGTTATATACTGAATATATATCCATTTTTTTAAAAGTATTATTGTCGTCTATGCTGTATTATACCCGTATTAAATGCGTACCGCATGATTTCCGTATGCGTTTTATGAAGCCGGATTTTTTAAAAGTATTATTACTGTCTAGTCCATTTAATTGCCGTACGTATTCGTTCCCGTTCAATTGCCGTTCCCGAACTTACTAACTAAGATTGTAAGAAGTGTAATTCTAATTCATTATAGGAAGGGGCGAACACTAACTAAGTTAGGGATTCAATCAAGGGTAACATCTATAGTAGTGTATGTAAAATCAATGTTACAATCAGTTTTTTATCTTCTGGATCGAACAAAGTTCCCAACCTTATATGTACTAAATTGTATCTGTTACATGCAAGATAATATACAAAATAAAATAAAATCACAAAGAGAAACAATAGGGATAGAAAGAGAGGAAGAGAGATATAAATTTGGGATAGAGCCTTGCTTTATAGACGGAGCAAATTATATATTTTTTTTCTGTTGGGTAGAAACTCAAGATTATTTTTAATTTTCAAAATATCGTTTCTATTTCACCTTTTCACAAATAAATACACGTAAAATAATTGGCTATTACACTGCCCACTTCTCACACCTACAACTTCTCCTACATTTTCTCTCCAACTCATCCGGTTGCTAATAACTAATTACACACACACTTACTACAAATTAACTACTTAATATTAAATAAACTTATTACTACTAATTAACTACTTAATATTAATTAAATATTACATAAGATATACGTAGCAATATCGTACCACCAAAATCAGATTTGTATCACAAGATTGATGAAGAGGATAGTATATTCCAAAACAACATTAGTTATTGTATAGCAGGAGACAGATTAAACATTGTCAATTGCAAAATAGTTTAGAAAAACCTTATGAAAAACATGTTCCCAAACTTAAACATCCGGTATCAGCATTCAAAATGAGTAGTAGATTTGTCAGGAGGTCTTTGGTCACTTGGCCTAAGTATCTGCACGGGCATTAGACGAAGGCTGACCAAGGTTGAGGGCTTTGGAAGGCCTACCTCAGCCACAACGCTTTGGTTGGCCCGCTGCTGCAAGTCCAATTATTGTTTCCATTTTTGCTGAATGAGTACCACTATCACCTATTGTAGGGTTGGGTTTAAAGTGAGTACTCATATCAGTACCCCCATCACCTATTGTAGGGTTGGGTTGAGAGTGGGTACTCATAAGATTTGATACTTGTCGGTTGAACTTGTCATGGGCATCCAGAAACTGCAAAATCAGTATTCGTCTAAGAAAATTCATTTCACCTTAGAATTTATATTAGGAACTAAAAACATTGATCACAGACGTATATGAAAGTTATGGATAAACATACAATGTCAAGTTCTAAATGAGCGCTACAAGCTTGGTCTCTAGTTCAATATTTTTTGCTTGTACCTGTATTCCAACAATACTACATCATTCATAAATCCTCTGAGTATCAGCTTAATAAAATATTTTCATTGGGGGTACATATACTAGACTACAACAATTAATGGATTGCTCAATACAATATGATACATATTTTATTCACAATGCCCCATGCTGTTTCCAATTGTAATGCTAATTCTTGATTTTCCTTGACCAATGCCTGAGACTGAAAGAAAGGAATTTTGGATTAATAGTGAAGAAAACCCTTATCATATTCAAAATCAAGTGTCATTATATTAAAATTACCTTCTGATAGGATTCAATGTATAGTTCCCGGTATCGATTTTTGTTCCCCTGCACTCACAAAATATACAATATTCGTAAACATAAAACATCGCATATTAATTAATTGAGATGAAAAACATCTATGTTGATAATCATTCGAATAGTATTTGCTTATATGATTTTCATACATCTATTTTCCCTTCAAACTGGAAAACTCTCTTTTCTCCAATACAGGACCCTGTTCATCTTCATTCTGCCGATGTTCAACTTCTTCTTCACTTAAGTCAATGGTTGCAACGACAACATCTCCACCTTCACCCGCCTTTGTACTATATGATGGAGACTGAATACACGCCGAGCGTCTGACCTGAATATTAGAACTACCGGATGTTCTCCCTTTTGATCTTTGGCTTTTACTTTTGTCATTCATCTTTACCAAAACCCATAAAATAAAAAATAATAAATGAAAAAAAAAAAAGAGTTATACTTATATTTACAGATGGTGTACCCATGTTGTGAATCATGTTGGAAGCCGAAATATGTGTATGGTTCACAAGTAGAAGAGGAGAGGATGTTCCTTAACAAACTGAAAAATAGACTGGAGAAGACAGAACCGTAACGCATAACAATTGGACTGCATACAACCCCAAATCTTATTCCAAATAATCAAATTTTCCAAATAATAAATATAGGGTTTCATTTTGTACTCTACTGTTCAGTTTTCCAATTACATTTTATGTACATATTACTGACGACATTTGTTTGCATTTCTATTGAATATACAGATAACAAACGACATTATCCTCTATGGCTAAAGAATGGAATTTGAGGAAGCAGAACCACAAAAATACCAGGACTGGGATAACCAAAAAAAGAGAAATGAAAATGGAACAAAGTAACATATCTTGGAATGGGTCTTAATGATGCGTAGTGTAGAAGGAGCTCAAACAAGCAGAGGAGACACAAACGACCGATCCTCTAAGTAATGGCTTAAGTTTAGGGTTTCTTGTCCACCAACTTACAACGGAGGGTAGAAGTAACGTCTGATTTGCCCAATAAAATAAGGGTATAATTTTTTTTCCCTTTGTTATTTGGTAATTAATAAAAAATATGGAACTGACATTGGCGGCCAATTTTTTATCCAAATATTAATGGGCTGACAAGTATTGAAAATGAGCGATATGCAATGAATTTATGTCTTTTTGACTCTTCCAATAATGCAAGAAACAAGGTTCACATTTTTCATTTTTTATTTTAGGTCATGAGTAATGTTTTCATCAACTCGAGAGTGAAGTCAAATTAATTGAATCACAAGTACAAAGATTATAACTATGGATCGTGGCCAATGATGTGCTCAAAGATGAACCTTAATTAATACTCTAAATTTTTTTGGATTTGAAAAAAATTTGCTGGAATTAACACTCAGTGTTATAATGTAAAAACATTAACGGTACTTGTATGATGTGATTTGTAGCATTAACCCAAATAAATTTTTTTTTTATCAATTAAGCCTATCAGTCAATCGATCAGGTTACTTAGGTGATGATCATAAGTCATAAGTCGATCTATTATTTGTACCGGTCGACTGATCACCAAAACCCAGTCTAATAAACCCACGTATATAGATTGATATGAAGATGGGCGTATTCATTGTGGAGCATCTAAGGGGAATCTTACACTCTTACATGAGTGAAAGTACATATAGCACTGCATGGGTCTGTTTCCCCATACACTGACAACTAGGGATGTAAACGGATTGGTTTTCAGCTCGGATAGTGCTATATCCACATCCGATTACCATTCCGACGAATTCAGATACAGGTAAACAGATACGAACACGCATATGGATCAGAGATTTAATCCGTTTACATGTAAATATAGCTTATCGGATTGGTATAGCCTATCCGTATCCACATCAATTTACCTTTCGGATGGATTCGGATAGTTCTAAATGGAAACCGATCCGGATTTGGGCTATTCCTTCAGACCACTACTCACAAATGTTACACTATTAAATATTGTATATATACATTACCATTAGTACTTGTTGTATGGCTCAATAGGGTACGATTTATTTTTAATATGATGTTTATATGTGTATTTATTGAATGTGTATGGTTGTCAGGGAACTTAGGGTCAATTTTGTGTATGTATTGTATATATGTCATTAGTAAGTGTGTATATGTGTTAGTGATGTAACGGTTATTTTGAGTTATGTGTATACAACATGTAATAGTTTTCACTCGAATATAAATTATCGGTTATGTTCGTAGACTCACTGGTGTGAACATATGATATTGGTTAGTAAACTTATGTATGTGTCTCAATGTGTACAAGGGGTCTAATAACATTTTTTTATGTCACTAGGATATATTGAATTAGTAGTTGTGGTTTGGGTATCAAAGGTTCCAAAAACTAGTTTGGGTTTCCCTATATCAATTATATATGTATATAATTCATAATCGTGTGTCACTGTAACCATTCGAACGGGGTTTTGTTTTTTTTTGTTTTTGTACGTAACCTTAGGGGGTGCACATGACTGATTAAATATGAATTCTATATATGTAATTATCTATGTGTCAATGGGATCTGCCAAAAATTTGTTTTCAATGAAATCTATACAAAAATTTAATTTTTTCTCTTAAGTTTTTGTATGAAATCTTTTTTAGTTATAAACTCATTCTCTTGATATAAATAAGTTGAAACTACCTATAATATCAATGCCCTAAATTAGAAGAAATTTCTTAATATTTGAAACAATAATCTTATAAAAATCAACCCATCAACGATGACAAGTTGATCGATTAATGTAATAAAGTCGACTGCAAATTTGGAACATTCGATCGATAGAGTTAAAGACTGTAAATGGCTTAGGTAACACTATATACATAGTTCATTACAAGTCAGCCGGTTTTTGTTACCCTAAACTAATAATTTAGTAACAACCAGGAGATAAAGTTGAACACTAACGTTCGTTATTGCTTATGAGTCCCAAATCTCAATAAAACGACGGTCAACTTTCGCAAATACCACCAAGATTAGTTCTCACAACTTGCTATTTTTAATTGGTAGGGCCTATGATGGAAGGTAGGATGTGTACCAGGAGGTAAACCTTATACTTTATTTATGTATGGCAAACCTTTTGTTAATACAACCTATAATACCCTGCACAACCATTATTCAAGCAATATTCACACGATAGGGGAAATCTTATTGATCTAAAATGTAATTTGTATTAACAAAATTACATCAAAGGTCAATATCACTGGATTCTAATCCAATGATTCACAGGTTGGTTGCGTGGAATAGACACTACCTACAAGAACAACTACAGTTCTTTCTATATCCTACCGTCTCATACATCAAAACCCTAATTCCTATTATCCTCCATACAGAAGGGTAATCATGCACTGTTGATCATGGATCCATCAAACGCATACATTACATGACGGGTTACTAAGACCAGATCCATCCATCATAGCCGTCTTGTTTCTAAGTCATAAAAGCATATTGAAGAACTTTAGGGACTTTGAATTTATCAAAAATACAAACTTTAGGGACTTTCATATTTGATTTACCATCACGAGGTTCGAAGAAGCTTTAACACTGATCTTCCAAAAAGACCACCAACATCACTTCTCACAACCGTCCCATTATGAAAAAAGGGGAAATGTTTCATACACGGCTGTGTATGAAATGTATGGGAGAGGGTGCGAGTTTGAAGGCATTATTAATGGGTGGGGGTTTATGACATTTTGAATTCTTTGTGAGAGGGGAGTGGCGACACAACCGTCTGAACTGTCATTTGAATGGACCCATTTTCCTTTAAAGTTATTTAATAAGATGCCCCATTTCGTAAACCGGTTAACTGATTAACACTTAACATTGGAAGTATCAGTCTCTTTATCATGATAATCGATCATCTAATCATGTAGCTTCTTTAAAACTGAATTCCTGCTATCGGGTGCCTCCTAACATTGGTTTTGTTTATTTATTTCTTTATTTTTTTTAAGGGAAGAAGGAATCCATTAAATATATAAACCCTAAAATTTAACATATTTGTAAGTAAGAACAACCTCATAGTTTCATTAATTTAAGCAAGAACAGTCTATTATGTTGCATGTAGCACATTCCTAAGCAAAACAATTTCCCGATCCCATTTACAAGCTTCACAATTTGGAGGTTCTTCATCTTTAATTGATAACCCCCCAGAAGACTTATTCAATCCATTTCTCTTATTGCAGACTAAACTGGTACAGATGGATTCAGCTGGTTTTAGGAGAGAAATAGTACTAGTCCACATTTCCCTGATTATCTCCTTTGATCAGTTACGACATTTTTGAATCTTTGTTGATGATGATGGTGAACATCCTTGCTCTACTTTTTTCAGAATTTGTAAAGCTTGACCTTTTAGTGGGTAATTAGTGCACAAGAGGATTAATCCGAGCATGTATGCAGCTACTTCATGTCCATGATAAGTTGCTTTCTTCAGTAACTCAATCCCTGACTCTTGTTCCATTCGACTAAAATATTCCACCATTCCATGCTTGAACAACGCTTCTGGGTTACCTTTCTCCTCGCACTGTCTTATGAAGGAATGATACCTAGATGAAACTCGCCATGGAATTGCCGGTAGCTTTTCTAATGAGACCCTTTGAAGCACTTCTGGGTCAACCCCAGCCCTGAAGAATTGTTTACAACTCTGTTTCAGGTTGAAGAGGTCAGTCACTGTAGAAGATCCAACTCGAGCAAACACCTCTGTTAGCAGCTCCTTTGGCAGAGTTCCAATGGATGGAAGCAGTTGTTTCTTAGCTCTTTTTATCATCTTTGAATTACCCATTATAAGACAGAGAGTAGCAGCAGCAGTAAGGAGGGTTTGGAAGGCTTCCTCGTGCTTATTGATACTCTGCTTCAGGTTGGGTGGGATATTTATAGCCGTGAAAGTTTTGATACACAGTAGTGTAAACCATGTATGTGAGAGGGTGTGGGAGTTGCAAGGCATTATTATTGGCTAGGGGTTTATGACATTTTGAATTCTTTGTGAGAGGGACACAACCGTCTAAACCACTGAACCGTCATTGGAATGGACCCATTTTCCTTTAAAGTCATATACAAAGTTGGATTTGTACCAAAGTAAAAAAATTAACACAGTTGGACGGTGGTTACTTTGTTGAATCAGAGAATGGTGAAGGAGGAGTCTGAGACCATGAATGATTTTGGTGAACGGCATCCTCTCCCACTGGGAAGCCCATCCCCCGTAGTCGGTTCAGTGGGGATGACCTCCGATACACAATCGGCAGGTACTTCAAAAAAGCGCTCGCCCGATTCTCCAAACTTGGGTGGTATTTCGCTGTGCCCGAATTTGCCTCCCGGGTTCACTCGCGGGCCGACCACTTTCACCCCTGACAATGACCTTATAGGCATGGTCACGGTTATGGATAATCACCTTCAGGAGATGAAGATGATGCTTGTCCAATTGGAACATGACCAGGGGTGTATTATCACAAAGACTGGGATGTTGCAGTCGAAGATGGGGGAGTTCGAGAAGCTGTTAGATGGGATGAAGGGGGGTGTGCGGGAGGCATTAGAGGATGAACATGAGCATAGGAAATGTGCTGATCGTTATCAGATGGAGATGGAAGAGTTAAAGAGGCATTGGAAGAACGCATCTGCCACACTCGATGAAGCCTTTTCCCATTCCTCCAATGTGTCCAAGCGCCCGCAACCTTCCCAATAGTGCTGACGTTGTTGTTTCGGTCATGAATTGAAATCCTTTCTCAGTTTTTTTTTAATTTTTGTTGAAGTTGTTTAATTTTTGTCTGCTTTTTTGTTTTGGGCCCATATTTGGGGCATTATGATCGAAGTTCTTTTGACCTGTTTCTCTTTAATGGAAATTAACAAATTTTTGTATCTCCTTTGTGGTTTTGCTCTTGGGTGTCTTTATGAAGTTGTTAATTTTTTGTTCTGTTTGGGTCAACAATTGAATAATAGCACAGTTGGTAATGGTAGATAATGGTGCATAAAGGGCCATTGTTACGAGGAGGACGAAGGTACCGACATAAGTCGACCGACTGTCTTAATCGAACTTGCAGAGACATACAAGCAGACGGATCATGTTAAGTAGACGCCCCATTTCGTAAACCGGTCAACTGATTAAAACTTAACATTGGAAGTATCAGTCTCTTGATCATGATAATCGATCATCTGTTCATGTAGCTTCTTTAAAACTAAACTCCTAATATCGGCTGCCTCCTAATATTGGTGCTGATTTATACTCTGTGTAAGTATAAAACAAAATAACAAAATATATCAAAACAATAGAAGAAAATCGTGCCTTGTAACATTTAATTGCATAATTACTGTGTTTCAGGCTTTCAGCCTTATACCAAAACAAATAATTAACAATTGGAATAATGAAAATTCATTCTAAACCCTAACCCCAATAGAAGACTTTTAATACCCATACACTACGGATATAAGCGGATCGGATTCGGCTCGGATAGTGCTATATCCGCATCCGCATCTGATTCACTTTTGTATGGATTCAGATAGTGGTAATTGTGATTGCAAGTTGTGATTTGTATTCCTAAATTGAATAGTTACAATGAGACCCATTGGGTTAGGAACTTAGGATTCTATGAAGGATTTACATGTGATAAGGATGGTAGTTACTGTATCTCCCAAAGCGATAATAATAGAATCCTTCTATTATCACATGTGGTGCTTAAAGGCAAGAGGTTGAGACTGTTAACGAAACCAAGGATACCCAATATAGCGCGTTACTAGAATGGTAACGAGTAACGCCTATATTGGTCAATAGTGCTAAAGGGATACAAGCATGGATAGGGATCGGATATTGTATCCGTTTACATGTAAATATAGCTTTTCGGATAGCTATAGCATATCCGTATCCGCATTCGCTTAGCTTTTGGACGGACTCGGATAGTGATAGACGGATACGAAAATGAATTTTGGCTATTCATTTACACCCCTACATACACAACTAATAATCGTAGCACCAACCATACCCATACATAACTACTAATTGATTTTTAATAAAAAATAAATGACAAACCATAATACCCAAATATGACCCATAATATACAAATTTCCATTTTCCCTTTTGCTTTTTGCCTTCACACATTTTGTTAAAGTGAGGAGGAAACCTTGCGGCCCATACTTGGGATGTAACAGTTGTGAATTATCCAAGGGATATTTACTTATTAGCCCACATAGTAAGTGACGAAAAAGGCAAAAGTTGAGCTTTGAGATACACAGCTGTGTAGTTGTATCACAACTGCACACGATCAAGAGTACTGAAGACACTACAACCTACTCTCAGTAATTTGATTGACACTTATGAGTTGATGGCCTTCTCTATCATCTCCGGCGTGCACATTAAATGGCTATGTACATAATCATTGCGCTTTGGAGAGGGAAACCCTAAATGGTGCTATCGGATGTTGCATGGTAAGTAGCTTTTGGGATAGAAGGACTCCCTAATAAGTTAAAATTGGGAAGGCTATATATGATATTCTTGCAAAAGACATGTATGGCCATGTTTCGAGGCCATGTTTAACTCTCTTCTCAAACTCAAAAGATGACGCAGACAAATAGAGAGAGATATAGAGGGAATAAGAGAGGTAGAGGATGTCGAGATACACCCCCTCCCACAATTATGTAATCAGGCAAAATAGTACAGAACAAAAATAGGATTGAAGTAGGTTGTCCAGAAAATCAGGATTGACGGTTGTATCAGTAAGGTTCAAATTTACAGAAACTTGACCCTGAAGAAAGAGCTCTTTAAAAAAAAAAAAAAACCAAAAATTGAAAAGGACAACAAACAGAGCCACTGTGACTTTGTGTGAGACCTTGAAAGAAAGAGAGACAAAATTTTGCCGGGAAAATAAGTGTAGTTGGCAGGAAATAGAAGCAACATAGCTAAGGTAATATGAGATTTGGATCCTCTACTGCAGAGCTGCCCGGCAGGACCGTGCTGCATAGACACGACAAGGCGTGTAATGACCACCTTAACCCTACCCAAACGCCTTGCCCGAGTGGGGATAAGGCGGTCATTGCGCACCTCAGACTATCTGGGCAGCACGGTCCTGCCGGGCAGCTTGGCAGTAGAGGATCTGGAAAGACACCCAATTACGTCAAAACTTTGAAAAATCTGACAACGAAACAAAGCTTTACCCGCCAAATTATTTCCTATAAAAGAAAATGGTAGCAGGCTATCAGTATCAGTCCACTCTACTCCATCAAGAGTACTCAAGACACTACAACCTACTCTCATTAATTTGATTCACACTTATGGATTTTTTTTTTTTTGGTAAAGAACACTTCTGAGTTGATGGCCTTCTCTATCTTCTCTGGCGTGCACATTAAATGCCTACATGCATAATCATTGCGCTTTGGAGAGGGAAACCCTAAATGGTGGTATCAGATGTTGCATGGGAAGTGGCTTTTGGGATAGAAGGACTCCCTATTAAGTTAAAATTGGGAAGGCTAAATATGATATTCTTGCAAAAGATATGTATGGCCATGTTTAGAGGCCATCATGTTTAACTCTCTTCTCAAACTGAAACGCTGACGCAGACAAATAGAGAGAGATATAGAGAGAGAATAAGAGAGGTAGAGGATGTCGAGATAAACTCCCAAAATTATGTAATCAGGTGAAACAGTGCAGAACAAAAATAGGATTGAAGTAGGTTGTCCAAAAAATCAGGATTGACGGTTGTATCAGTAAGGTTTAAATTTACAGAAACTTGACACTGAAGAAAGAGCTCTTTAAAATAAAAAAAAAAACCAAAAATTGAAAGGACAACAAACAGAGCCACTGTGACTTTGTGTGAGACGTTGAAAGAAAGAGAGACAAAATTTTGCCAGGCAAATAAGTGTAGTTGGCGGGAAATAGAAGCAACATAGCTAAGGTAATATGAGAGAAAGACACCCAATTACTTGAAAACTTTGAAAAATCTGACAACGAAACAAAGAACTTTACCCGCTAAATTATTTCCTATAAAAGCAAATGGTATCAGGCTTTCAGTATCAGTCCACTCTACTCCATCCAAGAACTCTTCCTTAACACCACCCATGAAGATTCCTACTAATGTTCCAACTGATCACCAAAGGAATGGAAAACCATTCTCACCTATCAACCATAGCAGGAGGAGGACAATACCCCCTCTTCAATTGAGAAGCATTGAAAATAGGTGGTGCAACCACCTTGCGGTTCTCCAAGCTGGATGGATTCATCCCCAACATCAAACGCCGGGTTCAAGTGCTTTAAACCCAATAATTATAGCTGATGATCCGATGGTGGTGGCACACATTGACATCACCTCCAGTTCTGACGAGGAGGATGAAGTTCCTACTATAAAAAAAGAAGAGGGAACTTCTAATCTCCCATTTTTGATAAAAAGAGAGGAGGTGGAAGCGACTGCGATGGGGAATCAACTTAAGGTGAAAGGCAAAGCCGTTTGCGGCACTGGTATGAAAGATGGGGCTGGACCAAGTACACCAACAAAGGAAAACATGGTACGTCCAACATACCCTGTACGTCCTGATCGTGTACTCAATCTCCCACCTTCATATTTTAGGTCGATGTTGCTCAGCCGTCGTTCGTTATCAGCATTATCTTGCAGCAACTCGACCACGGCGGGAAAGTCTACCAAATAGTTTCCTACTCCCCTTTTATATGCTCCCCTTTACAACTTTTGTGGACTGAGCGATTCTATAGTATTTTTGTTTGCTCTGGGAAGCTTTTGCGTCTTACATTTTTTTTGGGAATGTTCTGTGTCGCTTTATGTGTTTGTTTGTTTTTTTTTGGGTAACGACTTTACTGTGTTTTTTAGCTTACCTTTTGGGTTGATCCACTTTTGTCTCTTTCACTTCTTTTGGGAAAGATCTGCATACTGTTGTGTATTTCTTACGTGACCTTTTGTAAGTTTGTGTAGCAAGAAGGAATCTCTACAGTTTTTAGGTTATGTTGGGGTAATGTTCACCTACTGAACGCTACGTCCTCAACTCAAAGTCGTTCAGATAGAATCTAAATTGAAAAAATGTTCCATCTGAACGAATGTGAGTTGATTGTGTACACCCACGTACATCAACATTCACCTCCTCCTGTACTCGTTTACAAATATGTAATGAAGTACTTTTTCAATCTTTATCTTTAAATTAGGGTATTTTTACTCAAGTTCTATATCCTATGACCTCGGCGCCTCATCATAGCTACACACGTGGTTTTGGTGCATTTCCAACGGTATCGGATGGACTGACTTTTGTAGATAAATTTCATAATTTTTTTTGGGTGAATAAATAAATTTCGTAATTCTCTATGTCATATTTTTTTTTTTGGTAAAATTCTCTACGTCTTAGACTGACCAAAGCCACGTGCCCAGTCTCTCCACAACATGGGGACCAGGAATGGAATATTGTGGAAAATAACTTTATGGCTCAACTTGATGTCATGGAATGATGGAAGTGAAGAGAAACGTTCATTAAGAGTCATCATCATCGTAATCTTCTGCGGCTTCTTCAGCTATGGTTTCTATTGTAGGAGAGTTTGAAGATTTCTGAGGAGAGATCAAAAGGGCTGAAGCAACCTCCATCCATGACTGAAAATACCTGACGCCTTACCATTCAAATTGCAGGGAACCTCCAAGTACTAGGTTAAATATCTCTTCTTTTCTTCCTTAATTATCTCTGGTGGAGGAGAGAAAGAGAGATCTTACGAGAAGATCGAGATGGAGCTATAAGAAGCCTTCTTTACCTTACCAAGGGATGAGAAATTTAACTTTGTTCTCAATCAAATCAAATTGGTTAAAGTTTGTTTATTTTTTAAATTCGTGTATTTGTGTCTGGATTCCAATTTCTTCATAATTTCAGGGTGTACCCTAATGAGAACAACTGAATATGTCCTCTTCTTCTCTCAGCTGAACTGTTTGTTTATTTCTTCCTCTTCAATTTGTGAGACAAAATAGACTTATGCCCCATTGTTTTCGAGGTTCCTTAAAAGCAAATTAAAGGAAAACTATTTATTGGACTCACTGTGTTAATGGTGGCTCTGTGGTGGGAATGTTTGCAGTCAAACAAACTTCTGATGTCTTGAGTTGTTAACCCATTTTTTTTTCCCTTTAACCACCCTTTCCTTGCTTATTTCGGGAGGATTGGACAAGAATCCACAACTGTCTCTCCCCCCTTTCATCGTCTGCAACTCATATTTCTAATTATCTATTGGGTTAACCACCAATCTTGACTTAAGGTAATCAAACTGACGTGCCTGCAATGCAAATTATGAAAGGAAAACATAATCAATGTTGGACTAAGTTAAATTTCTCTTCTTCTCCTCCTTAATTATTTATGGTGGAGGACAGACAGAGAGATCTTAGGAGAAGATCGAGATGGAACTATAAGAGGCCTTCTTTACTTTTCCAAGGGATGGGTTTCTGTGTACCTGGTGGATGGAATGGAGAGAAGAAGTAGAGGGTAATGGGATGCCAAAGAACCTGTGTTTCCCATTTATAGAGGAGAGAGTCTTAAGTGGAGATCCTCAAAATAAAAACTTGAAGAAGCCATTAATGGTAATAAGGCAAGCCAAGAAAACCGGTACTATTATTAGCTAATGTGAGGGAGGGAAACGTGGGAATAAGAAGAAGGAAGACAAAGATGGTCTAGATTTCAACCAGGGGAGTGGGGTGGTTGGACTGAGAGTGAGAGAGGAGTTGCAGGTGTGACGTGGTGTTTGCCGAAAAAGAAGAAAGAACAAGGAAGAAAGAAAGAGAAACGATGGATGGGGAGGAGTGAGGGAGGAGAGAGAATGTTAGGTTAGGTTAGATTTAAGTTGGGTTAAGGTTGATTACTGTCATCCATTAGATAAGGCAGTGACACATGTCGCAATTCTGGGGGTACGTATACGAACTTATACATGATGGAAACTGGGGGTTGATATGAGTTTCGATTAAAAACCAGGGGCTGATATGTGATTTACCCTTTAAATTATCCCTTCCCTCTCTCACATTAGTGACTTTACTATCTCCTGCACTCTCATACTACAAACACTTCTTCATACACATGGGTAATCATGCAGTGTAGGGGAAAACTTTTTGCTGCTACGCCCATAGCAGGAATGTTCCTGTTACAAGGCTAGCAGCCAAGGAAATGGATTAATTCACTTCCCCTTTCGGTTTGTAAATACCCTCCTAGGTTTTAGTATATTCTGAAATACCCTTTAAGATCCCATTTCTTTGACTGCCAGCGTTGTAGCAGGAATAATCCTGGTACTAGTGTAGCAGCAAAATTTCGTTCCACTTTAGGACATGTCATCCATCATAACCCTACATGACATGACGTGTCACACAAAGTAGTTCATTGAAAACCCTAATTTTTTGATAGGTAAGGCACTTGAGGTATTCGAAGGGTCTCTGGCGCTTTGGACTCTCTATGCTCCCCTTTTCTTCTCTGTTCTGTACTCCTTCTCCTCTGCCGTTTCCTCTACTTTGGCACTAAGCGGTTTTGCTTCCCTGTTCACCCATTGATTGTGGTGTCCTATGGCTGTGTAGTGAAGCTTGCATTGCTCCTCTGGAGATTTGCTTCCCTGATTCGGGTTGAGTACTCTCATGACCTTTAGGCACTCTGATTCTCGCCGTCGTCCCTATCACCGGTCTTTGGATAGTTTTGGTTACCGTCGCAGTTCCTGGATTAATGAAGCTTTACCGGGTTATATATGGATTTCGATATTGAACTCTTGCCCAGTGGATGCCCCTGACGTGGAAGCTTGCTCTCTTTATGGGTTTACTATTGGTTTTCCCAAACCTCAAAGGGGGGTTCTTGGCAACTTTCTTGGTATGCTGTGGGAGCCTCTTGGAGTAATGACTATTCATTGTTTTGAGAAGGCATTTTTTTATGCTGAATGCCAAACTTTGACTCAAAGGGATCAAATTCTGATGTTAGCACCATGGTGGTGCAATCTGTGTTTGATACAAGTGTTCCAGCACCCTCCTGATGACCCACATTTTCGCTTTGAAAGGGAAACGGACCAGATTTGGGCCCAGGTTAGTGGGATACCTGATAAGTGTTTCTCGGCCAACTTGGTTCGCCAAGCGGTTTCGTGTGCTGGTAAGGCACTTGAGGTTCAACTGAACTTTGCTGATTTGGGACTACCACAGGGGACTGCTAGAGTCAAAATTGCTTTTAAGAAGTGCCGGTCCGTCAGTATTTCCTCTAAGATTCGGGACGAGTTGGGTATTAGCTACCCTGTGGAGATTTCTTATGAACTGCTGCTTTTTTGTGAGTGTTGCGGACGTATCTGTCATGACATCCGTCATTGTCCTTTTCTGAGGGGGGCCCCTAATCCAAACCTGCCCCCATTAGGATTTCACCGGCGTGCTACGATTCCTCCTATATAGGTCAATATTTACTCGGTGCCTAATGAGCGAAGCCCTGTTAGGGCTGAACGGTCTTCATCTGCTTTGGAGGTCTCATATGAAGGCGAAAGGAAATCCTTGGACCAAACCCCCATCAACAAGGCTTCTGTAGAGGATTCTTCAGTTTCGGCCACTACTGTACCACCTAAGATGGCCCGAAGGGATTTAGCTGGCACTTTTGATTCTAAGAATTTGCCCGAACTGAATGATGTACGGACACAGACTCACTCAAATTTCTTTTCAATGGCTGAAGAGTTGCAATGGAACTGTCTTGATGAGGCGAGCCCTCGATTGGTGCCAACTCCGTTGTTTGACGCCCCTCCTACAGTGTCCATCCATCAAGTTTCTGAATTTGCGAATTTCTTCCACAACACGGTCATCGCTAGTGTTGGCTCTTCGGGGGTGCAGTATTCTCAGCAGGCTATGTCTTTAGGTGCAGTTTTTGTTGGTGCTCAGAGTGCACTGCCAGTGTCTAAGAAGCGTAAAATAACTTTTCCTGAATGGCCCTCCACTGTGCTCGCGGAGTTTGACAAACTCAAGGACTCTCTTTCCCATGTTCTGGAACTGGCCTCTGATCCCCAACTGCTCATTGCTATGCTTTAAGATTGATTTTCTACAATTTCGGTCTCTGATAACCACGGATTGCCTGTTCATCCTCCTGTGTGCTCCTCCATCCCCACCTACTGTCTCAGTGACCCCGGCGATCCTTCTGCCGAAGCCCAGGTAAGTTGCTCTTTCTCTGTTCATTATTCACGTGTCTTTGAATTCTAGAATATTTTCTCTGTTGTTTTCCTTTGGCTCTCCCTTTCCTGGTTTATACTGGAAGGCCGATATTTGAGACGTGGATTTTACCCCCCAAGGTTACTCTTAATTCTTAGTTATCTTTTGCATTCTACTTTCGTGTTGGTTGTACTGTCTGCCTACTGTAGTTCTTTGTTGCCTGTTTTTTGGTTTTCTTGTTTAATTATCTCTTGTTGCTTTAGCATGCTATATTTTTTGTTTTAGGTTTGGTGTTCTTGTGTTCTCTACTTGTATGTTTTCCTTGTTTGTCTATGGACTGTTTGTTGGGGCCATCATGATTCTTCTCTGTTGGAACGTTAGGGGTTTAAATAATCGTTTCACACGCTGCTGTCTTCACCATCATTTAACTAAATTCTCTCGTGATCTAATTTTCCTTCTTGAAACCAAGGTGGTGAATTATGATGATTGTTGTTGTAAGGATCTTACTTCCAAGTACTGTTTGGTGGCCTCTTTACCTAGTACTGGGGTAAAGGGTTTAAAGGGAGGGCTTTGGGTTCTTACTAAACCTGGTCTTAGACAACAAAAGTAGTTCATCTCCATGCACATTTTATTTCCATCCTTCTCAAAGGCTTGAATGTTACCCCATTGGTTGCTGTCTGTGTCATATGCTCCCCCTCACGCTTCTGACCGCCCTACATTTTGGGGAGTATTGGACGATTATATTGACACTTATGAATGGCCATTTCCCTTGAACCTTTGTCTTTCCCTGGATCCCCCTTTAGTTGGACTAATAAACAACGCCCTCCCAAATTAATTAAACAATGTCTGGACCGACCATTTGCTAACCCTGCCTTGCTTCTTCTTTTTCCTCTGTCTGGCATGCACAAATTGCCTTCGGCAGGCTCGGTTCACAATCCCATTGTCATCCACACCTCTCCTTATGTGAAATCCTTTAAGAAGAGTTTTCATTTCCAATTTGCATGGACTTATCAACCTGATTTGAAGGACTGCAGGTGTTCCCATAAATGGGCCACCCTCTCTCCCGGAACCCTCCATTCTAAGCTACCTTCTTTGAGTAAGCTGTTACTTAATTGGAACGAGCAGGTTTTTGTTGGAAGCATTGCACATCTACGAACTAATACCTTGACAGCCTTGGAATCTTGGAAGACATGTCTTTTTCTGATTCACAACACTTGAGTATCAGCGAGCTCTCCATGCGTTTGAGTGGATCTTTGTTGCTCAGGAAGCCATTTGGCTCTAGGAATCCAGACATGATTACATTTTTAGTGGTGATAGGAACACTCCATATTATCATTCTTGTGCAAAGCTTAACATTAGGAAAAGGCACACCTACCAACTCCGTTCGGAGGAGGGTGATACTCTTGAGGATCCAATTTTAATAGCTGACATTTTTTCTAACCACCTTTCTAAGATATACACTTCCTCTAATCCTCTGGACTCTGATATCATTGGAGGTTTGTTTGACCCAGTGATCCGTCATGAGGATCATCGATCTCTCCTCTCGCCCCCTTTAGGAAGTGAAATTCCCCAAGTAGTTTTTTTTCTATGGTGGCCTTCAAAGCCGCTGGAATGGATGGGTTTCAGGCATAGTTTGTATCAAACTTTTTGGGACCTTATTGACCCTGATGTGATTCGGCTTGTGCATTCACATTTTTCCATTGGGTAGCTTCCTCAAGGTTGTTTGAATACCCCGATTTGTATGATCCCCCCCCCCAAGCATGATGATGCTAACACTACCAATGACTTCACTACCCTACACTTAGCCTATATTTATTAAAACTACCCTACCTTATACTTCTTTTCTAATACTACCCTACTTTTAAACTTTTACATCTCCTTCTACCCTTATGTTTTTAAATACTCTAATTGCCCTTCCTTTTCACCTACTAACTTGCTAATCTATTTAATCTACCATTCAACTTCTATTTTTTACTTTTTTTTGTGTCATTAAAATAGTACAAAATGAAAGCACTCACACACTTCTTTTCTCTCCTACTTTTACTACATTCGTTGTTTTTTTTGGGTCCTTTAATTTTTTATTCAACATTTCATTCTCATTGTTCTTCTTCGAAGAGAACATGGTTCTAAGTATCGGTATCGTATTGGGCAATACATACCTATTTTGCTAGTCACTGATACCATCACTGTGTCGATACCTTTTCGGTACCACGCTACATACATGTAGGGCTGTAAATAGATCGGATTTGGCTCGGATAGTGCTATAGCCGCATCCGCATCCGATTACCTATCAGATGGATTCGGATAGTGCTAAGCCGATATGGACACGGATACGGATCGGATGTTTTATCCATTTACATGTAAATATAGCTTTTCGGATAGCTATAGCCTATCCATTTTCCCATCCGTTTAGCTTTCTGACGGATTTGAATACTGCTAAACGGATACGGACACGGATACGAAAACGGATTTCGGCTATTCATTTACACCCCTACATACAAGGGATCAAATTGTGTGCAAGGATATTAGTAATGCCAAAACTACCTTCTGTTGGCATGATCCCTGGGTGCCTACAATACCAACCCATTGTATTCCACCAACCTTCTTACACACGTCAGTACAAATGGTAAGTGATCTCAGTTCTAACCCTAGTTGGAATTCTTCTTTACTTAACGATTTATTCCCTCCTTGCTTTTTTCCTGAAATTTCAAGACTCTGTATTTCAGACTCTGAGGATCAGTGGAAATGCTCCTTGATAAAAATTGGGACTTTCTCCACTCGACAGGCTGCCTCTTATCTTCAACCACTAATCTCCATAACAGGCATCTATCCACTTGGTGGCGTTTTCTCTAAAAACTTAAACTTCATCCAAAATTTTATATGTTTTTTTGGCATGTCTTACATGTAGGTTTACCTGTCAAGGATATTATCTCTCACTGGCTGCCGCTCGAGCCTACATGTTTTCTCTGTGGTGCTCGTGATGAAACCCAATGTCATCTTTTTATTTCTTGTGAATGGACTAAGCATGTCTGGGCATCTGAGCCCCTCGGCCTGAGAACAGAGCACCTTAGCAGTCCTAATATTGCACATCGTTGTGCCTCCCTTCTCAATTCCAAAGCTCTGGATTTGACTTCTCCTTCCTGGTTTTTTTTCCCTTCTTATTGTAAGTTGTTATTTTCTGTGGTTTGTAAGAAACAATGTCTCAAGAGGGTTGTCTCGGGCCCACTCATACTTGGTTTTACCTAATGCCAATCGTTGGAAGTGCTATTTGAATTTTTAACCCCTCCTATTAATGCACTCACATCCCCTACCCCCCAGAATATAACATGCACAACTAATTGTAGTACCTTACCTAATAACGATATCCCATTCCCTATTCTGTGCTGTGCAGGCCTCTCTGAATTGTCCATGGGCCTAACGGGCTGGGGGTATTGCTTTTTGATAGATGGTGAAAGTGTTTTTGTTTCTACAGGAATTTTGCGTTCAACTTACCCAAAGGGAGGTTGAGCTAACAGGATTCTTGCAGGGGTGGAAACATGCGCTCTGGAACAGATTCAGTCCAAAGGAGATATGGATATCTAACCATGGTCTTAGTTCATTTTTGCGACCTAACTCTCACATAGCTGTACCCTGGAATATGCTCTTTCTTTGTTTTTAAGAAGTAGCCGAACTCACCTATAACTTTACTACTATCCCCATATCTCTAAAACATAATCAATGGATGGCTTTTCTCCGATCCCATATTTTGGCTACCCTCCGAACTAAGGATGCCTCCAAGTGTTTTGTCTATGATGTACATACCCTCCAAACTAAGGATGCCTCCAACATTTTTGTCTATGATGTACATACTTTTCTTCTTTTTTAATATTAAACTTCCTTTTTCTCATCAAAAAAAAAAAAAAAAATAACACAAAAAGTAAGCATCCCATACCAGCGTCCTAGGTTGGTAGGTTCAATGGGGATTTTACTCCTCCTAGGTTCCCGAATGTGTAGGTTCCTATAAGTACCCCCTTACAATCCTGACACGTAGTAGAGGTGGTTAAACAGTGTCATTGTAAAATAAGTTTTTTAATTTTTAACTAACCTTGCTTATCTAAACCCATATCCTAACCCTGATTAACCAAACCATACCCCTACCTTCACCCTAGTTTACTATACCATTGTTGAACGATTCAAAAAAGGGTTTTCCATTTTTCTCGCTAATACCATTGCCGGAGAGAAAGACAGTGAACCAGCGGCAATCAAGCTCCCCGTTGCAGAGCTCTGTTGGAAGGAAAAGGCTCGAATAGACAAATTTCACTTCACAGATAGATAGAGACAGAATAAGAGAGGTAGACAGATATAGATAGATAGAGACAGAATAAGAGAGGTAGAGGAAGATGGAGGGGTGTAATAAGATGATCTTAGCAGGCGACGACATCTAGTACGACAGTAGGATAGTAGGCGCTACCCAGGAAATCAGGATTGATGGTAGTTGTAGTAGGTTCACTTTGAAAGAAATCTCGAATGGGAGACAATTGCAGAAGGCTCAATTCAAATCAACAAAAGAAATAGGAATGAGAGAGAGAAATTGCCATGTCACTATGTATGAGAGCTTGAAAGATAGAGAGACACTAAAGTAATGTGGGGAAAATATATCCAAGTTGGCACAGGAATTTTCCAACTTCAAACCCAAACAAATGGAATCAATTAATGGTCAACTGCCTAAATTGATAATTGGTAACTAGTGCTTCTTGAAGACGGGTGGGCCCCACACCCCTCTTGTGAGAGGAACTAGGGAACTGCACAGGTTAGGGAATAGTAGGTGCAACAAATTCTACCTCCTCCCCCTCCTCCAACGATTCCACATCGTCTACGCGATTCAATAATCTACGTCTCAATCCTTCATTCATTTCTTATTCTCCGCAGTAACTCCCCTCTAAGTCTTGTGGCCACTCCATCTTCTCCACCCTCTTTTTCCCGTCTGCCCAAACCCTCTTGGGCAAGAATCTTTCTAATCTAAAACCTTAATCACACCCATTTCTATCTCCATCACATTTCTTGTACCCAATTATATCCCCAAATCTCTTCTTCCCAGAAACCCTAACCATCATATACATGGCATCAAAAAAGCAGTCGGGAATAGTCTTTGGAGACCCTAAAATAAACAATGACTTAAAGCAAGTAATGGGTCCTCCATCATCCCCAGTTCACATTTATACACCAAAATCCCCAACTCTTCTATTCCCAGAAACTATACCCAACATATCTACGGGATCACCATCGGAATCTGGAATATTTCTAGGAACATTCCAAGTTACAGTCGGAGAGTATAAGAGTGACGGTGATTTGGAGAGCAATGGATGTTCTCTAAGTGACGACGATGGAGATTCATTTATGCGTGGTTCCTCACCCCCCTAGGTAAGTTTATTTGACTCTGATAAAGGGCGGTTTAGTTGGTATCTTTATCAGTCTAGAAACATCAAACAAGAAAGGTCATATATCAACATGTCTCTGCTTTAAATATCCCCCATCTCTTCGAGGGAAAGTCAAATTTGCTCTATCCTACCACAGATTGGCTCAACCTTTAGAATTATTTCTTTTGTCAAAGGAGTATATTTTGAATTTGGACTCGAATAATTGAACTATATTCTAGAGTTAGAGGCATCGGACAGACAAAAGTTCCCTCCATCCATTGGTTTTAATGAATTGGATGTGGCCAATGAGATTTTGGACACCATTTTATGCAAATCTCCATCTTCTCCAAACCTTAAAATAACGTCCAACCATTTGAACACCGTAGTGAAGGTGCTACATTTGATTGTCAAATCAAATATACTACCCCGTGGTGGTAGACGTGATTTAGTTCGTCCTTTTGAAGCATATATCATTTATTGTCTGATGCGTGAAAAGAAAATCTGTATGTCTTGGATCATCATGAATCACATGGTATGGTTCAACATTAACAGTGACCAAGGGAACCTCCCATATGGGCTCCTCATCACTAAAATTCTACAACATTTCAATGTTGATCTCACCCATGAGGTTACTATTCAACCACCAGCAGATATTGACACCAACAGTCTGAAGATGCTCAAGATTCCAAACACCACAACTCTCAGTGACAGTCATGGAACTGATTGATTGTCGAGACACTATCTGTTTCTTTTTGGGTTGTAATTGAACATTTCATGCCACATTTCTGCTCTTTAACTGGACTGTTTATTTAGATACAATTCATATGTTTTTTGGATTTAATTTTTATGGGGTCAATTGACCACTACCTCTCTTTGGATCTGTGTGTGGGATAATGTTTCTAATTTTTCCTTTTGTGTTTTTGTTGAAGCAAAGCTTTTTGGCAATTACCTCCATACTCATATATGTTGGGTATAACCAAAACAACGAATTAGACTGTGGTGGGCAACAGTCTATACAGCTCATCTAACCTGAAACCCTAGTCTTTCCCATAAATACTATAGCTGGAGGCCCCAACATATGCAGGTGGAAGTGGAGGATCCAGACTCCAAGATATCCAGTTTATTCAAAAGTTGATATGCAGGGTGTATTACTTCAACCAACTTTGTATTTAAACCCTAAACCCTAACAATTTATTCATTTGATATACATTTTTGTGCATGCCGTTTCCTTCCTCATTATTACATTATTCGTACAAATTAACGACCATAAAAGAAAGGGAAGGAAATTTAGTGACCAGCAGGAGAAGGAAATACAAGGCACTCTCCCCTTATAAAATTCTTCTTAATTGATGGATATTGACCTTTCAAATATTGAACACCTTTTCATTTTATTGCCTAATAGTGTTGCTCATCTAAAGCCTTTCTATGAACTACTTTTGGGATACTATTGGAAATGCTTTGTGGGGACTTAGTCTTTGTCTTCAATTTTTGCACCTCTTTGACCTCAGGAGGGGACTTATCTCATCTCGTAGGTATGTATGGATATATAAGGGTGCCCATGTATACTGGGATTAAAGGAAGTGGACAAAGTAAAGTCATGAAGGGGTACAGTTCATGGCCTAACTTAGCCGATAAAAAACCAAGTATTATGGTCGCCAAAATGTCATTTTCTCATTTCCATCATTGGTTTTTTACTGGTGTCTGCCCCAAAACCCTATACTTGCACATCTTGGTCAAACTGTTGCAACACAACTTACTTTAACACTTCATTATGCCTTATGATAGACTGCTTTAGTTACATTTCAGCACGACTGATAAACCCTTAAGTTCCTATTTGTTGATTTCTCTATTAAATCATTTGTCATATGCTTAGGGTACCGCCTTTATTGAAGTTTCCCTACCCCATGTTTAATGAGAGCTGCTGAACGTTGCAGAAAAAGCTATAGCTGTTACTGATGCTGGAAATTTATTTCGTTCTCCCATACCCCCCTTCAACCCAGGGCATGCTCTGCGAAAACCTAGAACACACACCCAAGGTGATCCAATACGTTTGGTGCTGTCTATCTTGGAATCAACATTATTGAACGTAGAATTAAGTTCCTTATCATTTTCATTCATATACTTTTGCCGATTCTTAATGTCAATTAGTCATTAAACCACTCTTCTTATTGTGCCTCATATCCTCAAATACTTGGTGTTTAATCATACGAAAGATAAACTCCATGTACTTCAATACAAAGGGACTATATAATGCTAATCATGCATTTTTAGTGCACATACTGTCAAATCATCTCGCTTTCTCTTCAGAAATGTTGCATTATTCTCTTCAGATTTGTGCATGGACAATCCAAATGAATCAACCAAATTGTTCAAGATTGATGACTATTTTCTGTTCACAACTCATCTAATTTGTGCAACCAACATGACTACTAATTAAAGTAAGCTATTTTTTCCACCGGTTCGCCACCACATTTCTTTGCATAACTTGTTCCTAGGTAGTACAGCCCTTAACCACAAGACTGAACAAGCCACACAACATTTTCAATGAATAACAAAAGTTTTTACATTAATAAGGCAACGACAATTGTGTTGCAATTTCATATATTTAAAGTAAGTATAAAAAACATGTCATACATTACTGTTACTATTTACACATAAAGTATACTAACGGATGAAATACCCAATCATTATTCCTAATAGTAAGAAAAAGCAAGCAAATGAGATTGCCACTACAAATTTCATGCAAGTCCTTTCATTCAAAGAGTTGCATGTCCCTCCATAGACATTTACATGGCTTTGATGACTTTCATCCAACCCGGCTTCAACAATTGATTTCATGTCCAACGATCATTCATGGACATCACCACTCAATATATTCCTTTGCGATACCCCTTGTATCCCACATGACTGTTGACTCGAATTATATAATTTGAACATGTTGGTCAAACAACGGTCCAGGGATAAATCCATGGTTCCCAAGGGAAACCAATATATAGAAAAATTAGGGTTTTGCAAGCCCTGGGTTATCCCATGGTGTCCCATGGGTGCCCCTAATAAATTTTAGCGTTTCCCATGGTCGCCCATGGGAACCCTGGCGCATCCTTATTAGGGTTTCTCCTTCCCTATTACGTCCCATAAAATTAATTATCACAATAGGGACGGAGAAATTCATCTCTAGTCCATCACATGGCAAGAGGGATCCATCCCATACTCGAATGCGCAGCGGAAATCAATCGATTCGAGTTTCTTTCGCATCCTATAAATATTAATAATTAATAAACTGAAGGAATTAATAAAGAACTGCTAACCTGGTGAGCCTCAAGTGTTGCTCCTCCAATAGACAGTGGTTCTTCCTCCAGTGAGCGCTCCAAGCAAACAGATCTGAACCTCCAATGGTGCTACCAAGGTTCTTCAAGCCAATCCCAGATGCTCTCAAATTCTTCAGCATAGATCTAGGGTTTCACAAACCCTAACTCTCAAACACAAATGAGAGAAACTAGAAGAAGAAGAAGAGATCTCAAAGAGGGAGAGAGAAACCCAAAAACGCAGAAGAGGGGGCCAGGCAAAAACGTGGAGCATTTCCCCCTCTTCGTTTTTGGTCCCCTTTATATAATGTCAGGGTTTAATTAAAAACCCTGAATGGATAAGATTCAATCCCTTTGAGAGTCTGACTCTTTCTCTCTTTGTTTGGCAGTTCTGTTTAAACTTAAAGTGCTACACAGGTGAAAAAGCAGAATCTAATAAGGAAAGTATTAATTAATTACTTTATTTAATATTTAATGGATAATTACAATTAGCACCATATCCATTAATTAAATAAAGTACTAATTAAAAAGAAAATTCCAAATAACTCCCTATATGATAACTATTTATCATAAACAACCCCCACTAATCAACACCATCATTATGGAATCTAAGGCATGTACACTTATACTGCCAAACCCCAATCCATAGTACATGTCCATATACGAGCGTCTGTGCATCTGATCAGGTCCCGCAAAACTCGATTAAATACTTTGTTCAAATAATTATAAATAATGTATCATTTTATGTAAAATAGATTTTTACAAAACCATTTCCAAAACGGCACTGGATCCAGATTCTCATCCGACCATGCACAGACAGTCTCTATCTTGGTGTTCCCCAATCGGGAAGTGGTGATCGTGTTGGATAACTCCTTCACTCACAAAGTGTTCACGTATTCCCAGAACACCGGCTTTGACTCGCTTGAGTCTCAGTTATTGATGAACCAAAGAATGCGATCACACTTTGCAGTGACAGGGTTCCCTCAGGTACAGGGTGTCGGTGACACATGTCTATCCCTTCCTACATTTGGCAGTAATACATGAGAGAATCGACAAAGTAGATTCTTCGCCAATGCACACATCAAACATGTGAGCACTCGCATTCGTACCCTGACACCACATGTCTAGGCATACCCAATGCGATGACCATATGATAAGGGTGCCCAGCCCAAACCCTTATCGTGACTACCATTTTAAGTATAACTTACAGACACATAATGCTCAAAAAGTTTATATCGAATGTGAGAATATTAAACTAAAATGTATAAATGTTCAATACAAAGGTGAACCGGGTTGAACCGGACCGAATCGGGTTTGATGGACACACACTTATCAAACAATCTCCCACTTGTACATCAAAGCCAATTCCCCATACATTTTAAACCCATGCCCTCCATGTGTTTGTCAAACACACCTGGTGACAAACCCTTTGTCATGGCATCAGACACATTTTTAGTTGTGTCCACTTTGGAGATACTCACGTTACCCTACTGGATAATCTCTCTGATGAGGTGATACTTCCGCTGCACGTGCTTGTTCCTCTGATGAGCCCTAGGCTCCTTAGCTTGTGCAATGGTCCCTCTGTTGTCACATAACAGGGGAAGAGGGACCTTGACAAGATCAGGGACTACCTCCAAATTTGATAGGAATTTCCTCAGCCAAATACCTTCTTTTGCTGCATCACAAGCTGCAAGGTATTCTGCTTCGATAGTAGAATCGGCTGTAGACTTTTATTTCGCACTCCGCCACATAATGGCACCTCCACCCATTAGATATACCATCCCGGACGTGGATTTTCTATCATCCTTGTTAGTTTGGAAATCCAAATTTGTGTATCCCAATACTGACAACTGATCAGATCCAAAAACCAAGAAATATTCCTTAGTCCTTCTCAGGTACATGAGGATATTCTTGACAGCACTCCAATACTTGCATCCAGGGTTAGATTGATAACGACTTACCATACCTACTGCGTAGCAAATGTCCGGCCTTGTACACAACATAGCGTACATAAGACTCCCTACTGCTGAGGCATAAGGAATCCTCTTCATCTCTTCAATGTCTGTCTGAGACTGAGGACATTGAGATCTAGAAAGACTGACTCCATGTCTAAAGGAAACACTTCCCCTCCTGGAGTTCTCCATACTAAATCTGGCCAGGACTTTGTCTATATAGGTAGCTTATGACAAGCCTAGCATTCTTTTCTGGCGATCTCTTACGAGTTTGATCCCAAGGATATAGCTAGCTTCACTAAGGTCGTTCATTGAAAACGTTGTGGATAACCACTGTTTTACTGACGAAAGAAAACCTACATCGTTACCAATCAGAAATATGTCATCTACGTATAAAATAAGAAAACATACTGCCCTCCCATTGATCTTGTCTGCACATCCATCTGTCAAATCTCATAATCAAATTGTGCGGCGATAGCCAATAAAATCCTAATGGATTTCATCATCGCTACTGGTGAAAAGGTTTCCTCATAGTCTATACCCTCTTTCTGGGTATAACCCTTTGCCACTAGTCTCGCTTTGAATCTCTCGACCTTTCCATCTGTGCCCTTCTTCCTCTTGAAGATCCATTTACATCCAATCAGCATGACGCCAAGTGGTGGATCGACTAGAGTCCAGACCTTGTTGGAATGCATCGAATCGATTTTAGAGCGCATTGCTTCTAGCCACCTAGTGGCATCAACATCCTTTAGAGCCTCAAAGTATGTCATTTGATCATCATCCGATTCAATCGATACCATGTGGAACTCTTCCACTGTTTCCTCTTCGGTTAGAAGAGTAAGCCTAGTGGGTGGTCTAATAGTCCTCCCACTACATCGAGGTTCTTCAGGTGTTGGTATTTCAGTGGGTATGTCAGTTGGTCTCACTTCTGGAAGTGACGTTTCTGAGCTATCTGATAGCTCTTTAATGACTACTGGTTCGGACCTCTACGTCATCATTTCTTACTCTAGAAATGTAACATGTTTACTTACAATGACCTTTTGGTCAACCGGGTCATAGAAATAATAGCCTATCGTGCCTTTGGGGTAGCCTTAGAAATAGCATCTCGAAGTCCTGGATTCCAACTTGTCTGTCTGTTGCTTTCGTACATGTGCTATGCAACCCCATACCCTAAGGTGTTGAATACTGGGCTTGCGCCCTTTCCACAACTCAAAGGGTGTCTTGGCTACAGACTTAGATGGAACCCTATTCAAGATATATATTGCTGTCTCTAAAGCGTACCCCCAGAAAGAGAGAGGCAGCTCACTATAAGTGAGCATCGTTCGGACCATATCCAATAGGGTTCGATTGCGTCGTTTGGATACACCATTTTATTGTGGTGCAAGGGGATGTGCACAAGGGTAGGTTCATGGGAAAGGACGTGCGCAGAGGCTTGGCAGCGTGCGCTCCCCCCCACATATAGAACATGATTAAAAAAAATTAAAAATTAAAAATTAGTAATCACAACCTAATTGGATACATGCTTTAATAATTGGAATAAATAAAACAAACCAAATCCATCATCACATGGGTAGGTTGTTACACCAACAACCTTGTAACTACCCATGTGCACATGAGAAGGTTGCTACAACAACCATAATTTTAACCACCCATGTGCAACTTGCATCTCACTCATGATAATTACATTAAACTATTAATTATCTAATATTCATGGGTGGAAAAGGTGGCTCTGATACCACACTGTTGGTCAAACAACGGTCCAGGGATAAAACCATGTTTCCCTAGGGAAACCAATATATAGAAAAATTAGGGTTTTGCACGCCTTGGATTATCCAATGGTGTCCCATGGGTGCCCCTAATAAATTTTAGGGTTTCCCATGGTCGCCCATGGGAACCCTGGTGCATCCCTATTAGGGTTTCTCCTTCCCTATTGCGTCCCATAAAATTAATTATCACAATAGGGATGGAAAAATTCATCTCTAGTCCATCACATGGCAAGAGGGATCCACCCCATACTCGAATGCGCAGCGAAAATCAATCGATTCGAGTTTCTTTCGCATCCCATAAATTAATAAAGAACTGCTAACCTAATGAGCCTCAAGTGTTGCTCCTCCAATAGACAGTGGTTCTTCCTCCAGTGAGTGCTCCAAGCAAACAGATCTGAACCTCCAATGGTGCTACCAAGGTTCTTCAAGCCAATCCCAGATGCTCTCAAATTCTTCAGCACAGATCTAGGGTTTCACAAACCCTAACTCTCAAACAAAAATGAGAGAAACTAGAAGAAGAAGAAGAGATCTCAAAGAGGGAGAGAGAAAACCAAAAACGCAGAAGAGGGGGCTAGGCAAAAATGTGAAGCACTGCCCCCTCTGCATTTTTGGTCCCCTTTATATAATGCCAGTGTTTAATTAAAAACCCTGAATGGATAAGATTCAATCCCTTTGAGAGTTTGACTCTCTCTTTCTTTGTTTGGCAGTTCTGTTTAAACTCAAAGTGCTACGCAGGTGAAGAAGCAGAATCTAATAGGGAAAGTATTAATTGATTACTTTATTTAATATTTAATGGATAATTATAATTAGCACCATATCCATTAATTAAATAAAGTACTAATTAAAATAGCAAATTCTAAATAACTCCCTATATGATAACTATTTATCATAAAAAACCCCCCCACTAATCAACACCATCATTATGGAATCTAGGGCACGTACACTTGTACGTCCAAACCCCAATCCATAGTACATGTCCATATACGAGCGTCTGTGCATCTGATTGGGTCCCGCAAAACTCGATAAAATACTTTGTTCAAATAATTATAAATAATGTATCATTTTATGTAAAATAGATTTTTGCAAAACCATTTCCAAAACGGCACTGGATCCAGATTCTGATCCGACCATGCACAGACAGTCTCTATCTTGGTGTTCCCCAATCGGGCAGTGGTGACTGTGTTGGATAACTCCTTCACTCACAAAGTGTTCACGCATTCCCAGAACACCGACTTTGACTCGCATGAGTCTCAGTCATTAATGAACCAAAGAATGCGATCACACTTCACAGTGACAGGGTTCCCTCAGGTACAAGGTGTCGGTGACACATGTCTATCCCTTCCTACATCTGGCAATAATATATGAGGGAATCGACAAAGTAGATTCTTTGCCAATGCACACATCAGACATGTGAGCACTCGCATTCGTACCCTGATATCACATGTCTAGGCATACCCAATGCGACGACCATATGATAAGGGTGCCCAGCCCAAACCCTAATAGTGACTACCATTTTAAGTATAACTTACGGACACATAATGCTCAAAAAGTTTATATCGCATGTGACAATATTAAACTAAAATGTATAAATGTTCAATACAAAGGTGAACTGGATTGAACCGGACCGAACCGGGTTTGATGGACACACTTGTCCAACAAAACATACTTTCAGCTTCGGAAAGGCAGCTGTAAGCCTTATACACAGCATTTGGATAACGAAGGACATGCATATTGTACTCTTCCCAACTCATGTAAATTCCTGGTTTACGCCCCTGAAAGATAACATAATACTTTTGGCCCATTTTCCCTCTTCAATGATCTGCAACCCATCATAAGATTTTAGCATGACTATCTAATTTCCACACAACATGAGGGAACTAATTGCCAACAAATTTCAGCCGTTGACAGAAGAGTACGATACAGTGGTTCCAACACATGCTGGTTCGATTAACATATAATTAATCTAATATCCCAACATTTAAATCTATGCAACAGTGGTCATCAACAACAGTTTTGTTTTTAATCCATACATAATTACATCAAACGGCTATGTTACCAAGATAAATCTAATACATTACTGAAATTTTTTTATTTTTTATTTTTAATTTATTGGAATTGGAAGCTTTATATATATAAATTTTATATAGAGGGGGGGTTTGAACCGGGGAGGGGATAAGGTACCAGCCATGAGACTCGAACTTCAGACCTCCTGGTGAGCATGGGCATGAAGTGCACCACGGCTCACCAACTGAGCTAGGCAGTTGTTGGTACATTACTGAAATTAACCCATTCTAGTTCTTATGATACTCTAACAAGAAGATAATTCAGACCTAACAACAATCCAACAGGGGGATATGTTACATGCGATAAATACTCAAATCAAATACAAATTAAACCGAGTGTAGATCTAAACACACCTCCATTCATATGAACGAAAAAAATAACTCTACATTATACACATCCATTTTATAACAAATAACTCTGACATTTCGACACTTTAATTTTTTTACACCTGCATTCAACATTGTTCTTCTATGGAATCCTATATGTTAGAAACACACAAATGGATTAACACTACTTATTACGAGACATCCAACCAAACCCACAATCCCACTTCAATATAACCCACATTCCAACTTCATTGAAAACCCATAACAATACGACCTGACCTCCAAATTTGGGGTCAAATGTAACATGAACAGTTACTAAAACCCATACCTGTGTTTTGGAAACTTAGTCAAATAGCAGGACTGAATGAATTGAAGGCAGCAAAACAAACTTTAGGCTTACCACATTGACAATAGAGTAATAGATGAATTGATTGCTACAGGAAGTAGATACAGAAATATTAGGGATCTGAATTTTAGATCCCTAATGTATCGAAGGTGGAAGAAGATGAATCAAGGTAAGTCTAAAGGGGAAAAATTGTACTCACATAGATTACCCATCAGGTTTTGACCGATGGGGTTTGGGTGTTAAAATGGACGGTGAGACTTAAAGAAGGCATTCGGAAATTAAACTAAGAATCATTAATGAGTTCTGGTTTAAACTTCTAACAGACACAACAACAACTATAAAATCATTAACGAGTTCTCGTTTATACGTCTAACAGCCACAACAAGAACATAAATTCATGAATAAAGCTCATTATTCTAAACTAGGAAAATTTATATCGCAAACTAACCTCTCTAAATGGTAGTCGCGGTGCTGAAAAATAAACAACTTCGATATACCGATGAAAATATCCTCACGATAATGGAGATGCCGGTGGTCCCTGTTTGTTCAGAGCTATGGAAGACGACGAATATTGAAAAACCCTCTTTAAGGGAAGACGATTATTAAGGAAAAACCCTCATTTACCCTTTTCGGCCACTACGTTATATGACATTTTGCAATATCCTTCAGTTTCGCACAACAACTTGGACAGTGCAATTGACGGATTTGTCCTCATTTTTCAAAAGGGTAATTACAAATCCACTGTCAGACTTAAACATAAATGCTCATACCATAATAGACAACTCTAAAGTAACTATTTTAAATGGAAGGTCAGATTTCAACAATGCCTTGCCAACCTATTTCCACGCACGTTCCGTGACCTTTAAGCCTTAAAATATTACAACCAAATTGAAGACATAAATTGAAAGTAAAGCTTGAATTAAACCTATTACAACCATTAAACTAAGCTCATAAATCAAACTAGAAAAGTTAGAAAGCCAAAAATTGGAAGAAGAAGAGAGAAATTTCACTAATTAATTGAACAACTTTACAAGAGAATGCTAAGGGGTATTTATAGGGGGAAGGAGAGGAGATGAGATAAGAGAAGAGAGGGAGGGAGGCTTCCAACGATTTTGGGGCTTCTCTCCCTCTAAAATTCGTGGAGAATGGAATAGGGTGGAGAGAATCTTCCCCAAAAATTTGATTCTCTTCTCTCTTTCCCTTTACAATAAGGCTTGATCACCAAGAAAAAAATAAAAAATAGAAACTAAGCGAGATAAGAATCCTAGCTACATAAACCTTCTATTTTGAAAAAATAACATTCTAATTCTAACCTTGTGCTTCCTTTTCCTTGTAGGTGTCTTCTCCAAGCAATGAGATTAAGGCATCTTTGACTTTTCAACCTTCCATAGATGAGAGAATATTTTTTAAAAGAAATCTATCAAAAGTAGAATTCCAAAAGTGCCCTTGGAAAGTTGGAGGAGAGAGAGTGTGATGAGGATGACTAGGACTCCACTCACAATTAATGAAATGCCAAATCTGTCCTTCAAAATTCGTGGACCAATGATGCTCCCTAGAAAAAAAGTGGAGGGCTTGGTGCCTTAAAAAATCGCGGAGGGTTGACAGTGTGGGCCCCCCATGTGGGTAGCAGTTCTTCTTTCTCTTCAAGAATGAAAAATTGCCAAAATGGTCCTGTACTTGCAATAGATCTCCACCATTGATTAGAAATACATCCTTTGATGCCAAAAATATCCTTGGGAAGTGGCAGAACAGCTATGGGCTTGCATTACAGCTCATTTCTGACCCATTATCCTTTCTTGGGGTGAAAAGAATAATCAACTACATGGAGGCCTAAACGGATGCGTAACTGAATTTTGTCACATCCATCTTGCTCAAAATTTAGCTCTGAACACAGCCATGCAAAAACATTGGGCAGCTTTACGTGTAAATTTGGAGATGTAGCCCCCAATAGTCCAAAATAGCAATAAATAGCCCAAACACCTGAAAAGCATAAGAAAGCACCGAGTAACTCTATCTAGTGTGGTAAAATGCATGCTTTATGCCCTAAGATTTCACACATAAATGTGCACATCAGATTCCCCCACACTTGAACGTTACTAGTCCTCAAGTAAACAAAAAGAAAAACTAACCTAGAATGCAAAAAATCCTAACTCACTTTCGTAGGAATCACGATTACACTTAGCATGTGCAACAAGCCTTTAAACCCCTAGGTTACCCCTAGTGGGTGAGTTTTGTCTCGTCGGTGTTTGCAATGAATGTCAAACCCTGCCCCTGGCTGACTGGAATTTTGATTGAAGGACAGGAACCCCTGATCAGGCAACCAGGATCACTGCGGAGCATCACCCTAGTGACTTAGATTAATGAAGAAACTCTGTGTGGATCATCCTACATGTCTGTCAGTACGTGGATAGTAGACCCGTGCCAATGTACAGCCCATTGCCTGATATATGGTTTGAATCCTAGGTAATCTCTCTCCTCCTTATAATAGTGGGACCCACTTTTGTAAAAGTGTGTAAAATCTCCTATGGGGCATGTGGGGACAATACCCTGACCAAGGGTCAAACCCTTGTGCAAGCCCATTGAATTTCAGCTTGCTGGAATTCTCTAGACAATGGCACTGGGCGATGCAGCAAGGCCCAGTAACATCGCCAAGTGAGTGAAACAGTAAATTTTTAATAATTTTTAATTATGGGGGCCACCTAATATGAACATGGGCACCCTCCATGGATAGAGTGAAGTCTGAAGGACCACCTCATACCCTTGGTTCACTGTGGACCCCACCAGTGTGCCCAGAATCAGTCAGAATCAGTTTAAAAACTGATTTTCAAAAGAGGCCTTCCCAGGCAAACAAGCCTCAGTGAGGGCTGGGCCTATAAATAGGAAGGTCTTGGGCTCATTTTAGAGCCCTTGACAGATCTGAAATCCGTGGGGGAGAAGAGAGGGAAGAAAGGAGAAAAAGGAGAAGAAGAAGAAGAAAGAAGGAAGAACAAGGAAGGGGGAGGTACTGCCACCCATCACAGCTGGAACCGAGCCCTCTCTCAGCCATCTCAAGTATAAACATGTATGCTTATACCTGCTATCCTCATCTCTTCTCTGTGTTGGATGTATTTCTGCTCCCTGGGTAGCCCTGAACAACTAGGATTTGTCCAGAATAGCTCCAGATCTGCCATGCAAGCTTTGTGCATGGAAGATCTGTGATCTAGGTATAATTTCAGTGGGTTGATATGCTGTTTATGGGAACCAAAACTGACTGTGCACAGCTGCACTGCCAGATTGCCCTGTTGCTCTATGATTTGGAACCCTGGGTGCAAGCTAGGGCTGCACAGACCTAACCCTAGGTAATCAAAGCCATAAAACCCTATTTTGCATCCATTTCCAGCCTTGCATGTGGCTGGAATTGAATTCCAAGATTGAGAAAAACCCTATGACACTATTCACTGGGTTGTCTGGGTAGCCATTGGCAGCCTGATGGTGGGCACAGTGGGGGATCCATTAGGATCAAATTGAAGGTCATCCTTGTGGCTACCTAACCCCCCTGACATGCAGAGGATCAAGTCTGACCTCAGCCCTGTGGGCCCAACCTTGGGAACTCAGCCCAAATGTCTATTGCAGCCTCTGGGCGATGCAGACATCGCCTAGAGCCATCGCCTAGTGAATAGAAAGTTACTGTATTGCTAATCTGATTTTGGGGAAACTCACCCTTTGGCTTTTGGACACTGTGGGAGGCTGGGGAATGGCCCACATCTGTTTATGGTCAAGGAATACTTTGGAACCCTAGTGGGTCCCGCAGGTGAAGGAAACCCTGCTGTGCTTGGTCCTACAGCATAGGCAAACTATGGACAGCACTGTGGACCTGATCTGACCTAGGGTCAGATACAACTATAGAAAATGACCATATTACCCTTGTGCCACTGACACTGGATACTGCACCGGGACATGGGTCTAAGACCTAGTGCAAGGCCCAGTGATCCCAAATGAGTACCAATCAAGCACCGAGTCAACCTGGTAAACTTAGGTTGACCCTAGGAGTACCAGTGATAGGCTGAAAACTTAATATGACAACTTTTGATTTATATCTAGGAATTGATCCCGCGCTCGAGGTCAACAACCAGACTGCTGTTGGAACTGAGTTTGCAACCGAGTATTTAGAACCAAACTCAGGTGAGTGAATAATACTATCATATGTCCATGTGTAATTATGATGCTATGCCGGCTAATAAGAATTGAATTATATATGTTGTGTTATTTATTTCTGTTCAAATTACTTAAATCATCGCATAATGACTGTCTGTTGATCAACACTGTGAATTCTTACATGATGATTGTGATTGTTAGACTTGTTAGACTAGATGCTGTAGTCGGCTTGGAGATGTGGCCTGTGGTAGCCCATAGAATGGGATGCAGTTGACACCACCCGACTCATATGATGCCATATAGACATGGGGCTAGAGTTTCATCACCCGTGCTACGCACCCTTGCCAACAGGGGTTTAGGTGTTGGGTGCCTGTGAGGGTGACCATATGTATATGAGAAAAGAAATGAAAGAACACTGGAATGGTGAATGAAAAGAAATGAAAGAACACCGGAATGGTGAATATGGGCTGTAAGCCAAAGAAAAGAAAAGAGGAAAGAAATGGATTGCCCTACAGGTTAATCCCAGAGGGCTGGTCGGGCTGACCTTGGTGACTGATGCGGGGACTGACTGGCCCTCTCCAACAACTCAATGGGTGTATCGCAGGAAGGGGTTAGAAGCCTGCACCAGGGATACATGTATTGGGGATTGTAGTAGCAGTGACCTGACTTAGTTGTATTGTTAGGTGGCTAATAAATAATTTGGACTTGCATATCATGTAGGGACATATGAACTGTGAATTGTGATTGCATATGCATGCATGATTGATGTTATTTGCTCACAAGCATAGTGGGGCTCACACTCTGTTATACATTATTTTTCTTAGATGATTTTATAGATAGATGCCAGTGTGGCCTGGAGGGTTATCTCGAGGAGGAGAGTCCTGGTTGTTACGATGATGTTGGTGTGGACCCCGACGAAGGTCATACCGATCCTGCGTACTTTCTTGGTGGTCATTGATGAAGACCATTGAGAAGTGCTTCTGATGCTTTTTGTTTTGGGGACTCCTTTTTGTTTTTGCTAGGAGTTCATCCCGTTCTGACTGTGGTCCTGTTGTAGTTTTTACTTTCTTTTCTTTTGGGGTTGAGTATGCTCACCCTGTATATATTTATGTATGTAGTTTTGTTCTTGTCAGCTGTCTTTATGTTTGTGGGTTGGTGGGATATGTACAAACCTTTTTATGTATATATTATCATCATTTATCCGTATCACTATGCTTCCTTTATTTATTGAAATTGTAGTTTTGGTGCAGCACTCTGATCTTACTTATGGTAATGAGATAAATGTGGTTCCGTGAATGTAAGCACTGCTTCTAGATCTGTGGGATTTGGTTGATTGTCGTTATGCAATTTGGGTCACCTACCCAATCCTCCTAGGGGGTGGTTTGGCATGTGACAGAGCTTGGTATCAGAGCGTGAAGCTCTTCTTACATTCATGGAGTGTAGACTAGGACTAATAAGCTTAAAATAATAAAATATGTAATAATTAAAAGCTACAGTGGAGGTAGTTGCAATTAAATAAAAGATGCATAATTTCTATTAAATAAAAGATAACTGTGGCCAAGCCACTACATAAGTTTCACTGGTAAACTGAAAATTTAATGATTACATAGCTAAAAAAAAAAAAACAAAAAAAGTACATAAGCATAATGGAAGGCAAATAGTCTGAAACATGTAGTATGGACTGGTAGGAGCTGATCAAGAACTACTCGGTGGGAGGTAAGTCATCTGGAGGAGGTTGTGTCTAGCGAGAGTTAACCCCGTGGAATCTATCCCAGAAATCTAACCACTGCTCGACAGACCCCACTCTCGCCTCCAAAGAAGCAAAGCCCTGGTCCATCCGAGTCGCCATATCAGAGAGCTGGGTACCGAGGTTCTGGAAATGTGTCATCATTTGCGCCCAATCAGAAGGCCCTGGCACCTGAGAACTAGTAGCACCGGTCGCCTCATAGGAAGGTAAGTCAATAAACTGAGTGCCAAAGTCCTCAAAGTCACCCTGACCTATGCCCTGTTCCTCTACATGTAAGCCCTGGGTGTCCCCCTCAATATCCCCTAGCTCTACACCCTAAACATCTTCTCCCTGGTCATCTCCACCATGCATCGCTCCCTGCTCATCACCGGTTATCCCCATCTGTTTCTGACCCTCTGGTGGATCCTCTCCAGGCACTTTCATCTTCAGAATAGAAGTCTTGTCAATAGGCCTGGATCGGTCTTTCTTAGCGTACTCACCCTCCAATGGAGTCCCAAAGTAACGGAAGACTGAATCGCTCCCTGCTCATCACCGGTTATCCCCATCTGTTTCTCACCCTCTGGTGGATCCTCTCCAGGCACTTTCATCTTCAGAATAGAAGTCTTGTCAATAGGCCTGGATCGGTCTTTCTTAGCGTACTCACCCTCCAATGGAGTCCCAAAGTAACGGAAGACTGAAGTGAGGAACTTCCCATAAGGAAGGTTCCCATCAGCTGGGTTCCTAGCATGGTAAAGCATTATCTGAAGCAATAAATATGGAAGGTTTATAACTGGACCTCCCTTCCCATCTCCCAAGAGACAGTATGTGATGTACGCCCTCAGCATGGATATGCTACCTCTGTTCCCACCCTGAAATTTAAATGACTTTGGATCACTAATACTAACTCTTGGGTTGGCTTGAGGGACCCTATCGTCTAAGTACTTCGATTGGTTAGACAGTCTATTCTTGGTTGACCTAGTCTGCGATTTGGGTAAGATCTACACCTAGTACATATGTATTACAACATACCTATGTAACTAAGTCTGGTTTACACAGCAACACCTCAGTCAGTTTGTACATCACAATATTTAAACATGTAGTAATTAGGTAATGCACCATATCCCATAAGTACATCTACACATATGTTTATCTCTATATATATTCTAAATATTTATTGTAGATACATCCATACAATCTTCCCAAGCCCCTATATGTTTTATTCAACCTTATCGAGAAATTTCACCCCTTTAGGTTTAAGAAAATTGTACTTGATTAGTGTAAAATCACTTATTATCATTATATGTATTTTTTTTATATATTATTTTATTTATTTTTTTCCTAAACCATCTGAGAAAGTTCATATTTTTATGTTCATTAAGGGTAATATGATCAAATCTCAAGTCCTTGTATGTAAATAGTCCAAACAGCAAAATTGCACACACTAGGCGATGTCTCTGGGCGTTGCCACATCGCCCAGAGAATCAGGCGCAGGCTTTTTATATCCGAGAGGGCCCCATTTGACTTCTAACTTCTTCTAAACCTCTCTAAACACCTAGGAGAAGTACTTGGAGGGTAGTGGGACTCATTCCACTCCAAATCCTCGCGCTTCCTTGTGTTCTTCGCGAATCAACACGTGCCTAGGTAAGACTTTTTACTTATTTTCCCTATTTTGGCTCTTCCTTTTCTTTCCTAGTATTTTGGCTAGGGTTTTACCAAATCTCTTGCCCTAACTATATTCTTTTCTTCTCTTTTGTAGAAAATGTCTACAAGTCACCGTACGGCTAGGAAATCGGTAGCCCAGAAGTAACTACAGGTTGAGTCAGAGGGTTCTTTGGCATCCACAGTACCTCCTTCATCTCCTAGTGATGATTCTTCTCTGGAGGAACCCAACTTCGATCATTTCCTCTTCTCTAGGTACGAATATGCTAAGGAGTGGAAAATTTTCAAATCTCTAAAGATTGTGAATGGTCGGGTAGTCCGGGTAGAAGACTTTCACCAATACAATCTCGATACTTGGTTCAACATTTTGGGTTGGACCCCCATGTTGGCACCCACCGAGCCATGCTATCCTTTCTTGGTTTGGTACTTTTACTGCAACCTAGGGCCTTCTAGTTCTCAGGAATTTGGAGTGGAGAGTAGGGTGAAGGGAGTAGATATTAAGTTGACCACTACCCTATTGGCAGAGATTTTGGGTTTGCCTGACATAGGAGAGAGGGGTTACTATCAGCCACAGATGGACATTTCAGAGATGTTTTCTTTGGAGACCAGGAGGATGGTCTTCAAAGCATTGATAGGGTCATAGAGCACACCTAAGTCTAAAACTTCTTTATGTACTTAATTCTTTTACTTAAGTATGACCTAATGCCTAGAACCATTTTCTGTGATAGGACCTATTATCTTGATCGAGGCTGGAGACCCCAGCATCTTAGACATCTACGAGAGAGACTGAGACGGAGACGATTAGTGTTGCCCCAACCCGAGAACCGGTTGGATTTTTATTTAGCCACTGCTGCCATTAGTGGAGTAGAAGAGCAAGAGTATTTTATGACTTTAGCTGAAGAGGTAAGAGCTGACATAGAATTTCTGCTCGCGATGGAGTTTGTGACCGGGAAGAAGCTGGAGACGCTTGCCTATTAGACCAGGTAAATAATTAGAAGTCTTTTATTTAAAAAAAATTGAAATCTCTCATATAGTGCCATGCATAGTATATTGATACATAAAATGCATAAGAAAGTGAAACATAATGCACTCAATAAGACACATCACACAATAAACCAAGACAATGTAATCTAACAATCCACCTTACTGGTGTGACTCATGAAACTCATTGGAACTGTGGACTACATTTGTACCTGCTCCAATTAGGAAATAATTGTTGATCCATATGGATGATATTGGAATATTGAACATGCTCCTCTTTTCAGAGAAGCAACAATGGTTAACACCAGAAGAGGTTCTCGTGGTGGTCGCAAAGGAAAACAACCTCGAGTTGTACCAGAGGTTGAACTGCCTAACGGAACTGAGGCTCAAAACTTTGAGGCATCAGCTGCTTCATCAGAGGCACCTACGGCTACTCAAACCACTACTGCTACACCTCAGCCAAATATGGCAGCTGGTGACGTGACTGCATTCATGACCACTATGATGCGGACCATGCAACAACAACAAGAATTTCTTGGTCAGATGTCCACACAGTTTGCAACCATGATACACGAACGCGCTGCACCACCACCACCACCACCCAATCGACCTGTACTATTTCCACCACCCGTGCCTCAACATTTAGCGGAGAACTCTACCGCCAAGGTTATGGAAAGATTTAAGAAACTTCAACCGTCTGCATTTTCCAAAATAACTTCTGAAGCAATACAGCTGGAATGATGGATTAGTGCCCTAGAGAAGGCATTTGAAGTATTTGAGTGCACGGATACACAAAAGTTGATATGTGCGGGTTATCAGTTGCAGAATGAAGCTGAAGCCTAGTGGAAAGCTACTAAAGCTAATTTGGAAGCCACTCACCCGAATCCCACGTGGGAGCAATTTAAAGAAGTTTTCTTCAAGAACTACTTCCTAGAGAGTTTCAGGGACAGGAAAGAAGCAGAATTCATCGCATTGGTGCAAGGAACCAAGTCGGTGCTAGATTATCAATAGTAATTTGAGGACTTGTTCCATTTTCCTCCAGAGCATTTGAAAGGAGAAGTTAGTAAGGCAAAGAAATTTGAGAAAGGACTCAAGAGTGAGATCGGATCAGTGTTGTCAGTCATGGACATTAGGGATTATGCTCAGATGATCGACAAGGCGAAAACCATGGAAGATAGATTTAAGGAGAAAGAGAAAGAGAAAGCTGTGACATCGTCCGTGGGCAAAAGGCCAAACAATTTCCAGACCTATGCCTGGCCAAATAAAGTTCATCGCGGAACCAATTTAGGCTCCGTCTGGACTCTATATCGTAGGTCAAAAGTGGGTCAGAACCCGTTCCGCCCCACCTTTAATTGACCTGCTTAACCTACGATGAGCCAAGCGACAACAGCAGCTTCGCCAGCCCGACCAGCAACAAGTCAAGTGAGCCAAGCCTTAACACCTGTTGCTCCTCCCTTTAAGTGTTACTAGTACAATAAGGAAGGGCATATGGCCAGAGATTATAGAACACGTGGGTATAGCAACAACTCGTAGAATCAGCCCTATGCTAGGACTTTCTAGCCATGAGACAATCGGACGCGAGGAAAGGTGTTTGCGATGACGAATGAAGAAGCTGAGGCGAATCCCGAAGTATTAACCGGTAAGTTGCTGAACACTACTAACTTATAGGGACTAATTGGCTTACCATATGTAACCTAAAAATTACCTACAAACCCTAGGTACCTTGAATGTCTCAACCAAACCCGCACGAGTACTATTTGACTCGGGCGTGACCCACTCTTTCATCTCCTCGACCTTCACAAGTAAGATGAAAGATCAACCAAGAGACATTAGGCATGAGCTAGTAGTCAGCACGCCAACCGGGAGTGTCATGAACTTGAAGAAGGTCTACGGCCCTTGTCAGATTGAAATTTGTGGGAAGAAACTAACCGCACGATTGATAAAGATGGATATAAATGATTTTGACGTAATCCTAGGCATGGACTGGTTGTCGGCCTATGGTGTAAACGTCTTGTGTGCGGAGAAGAAGATAAGGTTCAACTTGAAGGATGGATCAACTTTCACCTATCAAAGTGAACCCAAGAAGAAACCTAGGAGAATAACTTTGTCAGCCCTCCAGGGTGAAAGTTGTTTGACGATGGATGCCAAGGCTTTTTGGCCACAGTAATAGACACGAAGGCAAAGATAAAACCATTGGAGGAACTGGAAGTCGTCAAAGAATTTCTTGATGTCTTTCCAGAAGATCTGACACAGCTACCGCTTGACTGCGACATAGAATTTGCGATTGATTTAATTCCTGGTGCAGCACCAGTATCCAAGGCACCATACTGGATGGCGCCAATCGAATTGAAAGAGTTGCAGTTTCAACTTCAAGACCTGCTGAAGAAAGGATTTATACGACCCAGTGTGTCACCCTAGGGAGCACCTATGTTGTTTGTTAAGAAGAAAGATGGGAGTATGCGGCTATGTATCGACTACCGCGAGTTGAATAAGCTGACTATCAAGAATCGATATCTGCTGCCACGTATCGATGACCTATTCGATCAGTTACAAGGAGCATGAGTTTTCTCCAAAATCGATCTTAGGTCGGGATACCATCAATTGAAGATCAAGAGCGGTGATATCCATAAGACGGCATTCCAAACTCGATACGGGCATTACGAATTTTTGGTTTTGTCGTTCGGGTTAACCAACGCCCCAACAGCATTCATGGACATGATGAATAGAGTATTCCATGACGTGCTGGATAAATTTGTCATAGTATTCATTGATGACATCCTGGTATACTCTAAGGATGAGGAAGAACACGCGTGACACCTTACTTTCATGTTGCAGCGGTTGTGAGAACACTAGCTTTTCGCCAAATTCAGCAAATGTGAATTTTGGCTTTACCAGATCGGATTCTTGGGACACATCGTCAACAAGGATGACATTAAAGTAGACCCGGACAAGGTGAAAACGGTTCTTGAATGGGAAACTCCGAAGAGTGCCACTGATATACGAAGTTTCTTAGGACTGTCCGGATATAACCGACCATTTATTGAGAATTTCTCATAAATTTTGGCACCTATGACAAAACTTACAAGAAAGGGAGCCAAATTTGAGTGGAATGAAGTATGTGAGAAAAGTTTTCAAGAATTGAAGAACCGTTTGGTAATAGCTCCAGTTCTGACCATTCCAGACGGAATTGGAGGAATGGTAGTATATACTGACGCATCTAGTACAGGATTGGGTGGCGTCTTGATGCAGAGAGGTAAAATGGTCGCCTACGCCTCCAGACAATTGAAGGAACACGAGAAGAACTACCCCACTCATGACTTAGAATTGGCAGCGGTAGTCTTCGAATTGAAAATCTGGCGACATTACCTATATGGTGAAAAGAGCGAAATCTTTAGCGATTACAAAAGTCTGAAGTATTTCTTCACCCAAAAGGAGCTGAATATGAGACAGAGGCGATAGTTGGAATTGGTGAAAGACTACGATTGTGAAATCCAGTACCACCCTGGTAAGGCCAACGTTGTTGCGGACGCATTAAGCAGAAAATCTCAGACTGCAACCCTCGCATCCTTAATTGTAAGTGAGCAGCTAATAGAGGAAGCTCGGAAATTTGATTTGGAGCTCGTGATCGAAGGAACGGCTATGCAACTAGCAGCGATGAACCTGCAACCATCGATACGAGAGGAAATAATTGTGAAGCAACCATTGGGTCCCGAGCTGGCCAAACTAATTTGGGAGGTTCAACAAGGTGTCCATAGGGACCCAGATTTTTCCTTGGCCCATGATGGTGCATTGAAGTTTCGAGATAGACTGTGCGTGCCTGATGACTTTGACATCCAAGACCGAATTCTTAAAAAGGCGCACAACTCACCCTACACAATCCACCCCAGAAGTACAAAGATGTACAAGGATTTGAAGAAGTATTACTGGTGGGTGGGAATGAAGGAGACCATAGCAATATACGTGTCCAAGTGCCTCACCTATCAACAGATAAAAGCAGAGAGACACCGACCGTATGGATTGTTGCAACCACTTCCCATACTTGAGTGGAAGTGGGAAAGAATCACTATGGATTTCGTGACAAATCTTCCCAACACTAGGAAAGGCATGAATGCAATTTGGGTGATTGTAGACGGACTAACAAAAGTGGCACACTTCATACCGATCAAGATAAGTTACCCAATGGAGAAGCTTGCCCGTATATATATTGAATACATAGTCTGATTACATGGCGTGCCTGTCAGTATTGTGTCTGACAGAGATCCTTGATTCACCTCAAGGTTTTGGAGAAGTTTGTAGAAGGCATTGGTGTAGAATCAAGCGCTTGCCAATCCCCCAAAAGATGCCTTGTGAGGGAAGGTGCAACTTTAATTCCTTATTGCACACCAGCCAGCGTGCATCGCTCCCTCGCCCGAGCTGGGATCTGGGCAGGGCATTTTGGGACACTCCCAACAATCCCCCCCCAAATGCACGCCCAATAACAGAGCACCCATGGCACTAATGCACACCCAATAATAGAGCACCCATGGCCCCGGGAGACTCAAACTCGCAACCACATGCTCTGATACCAATTGTAGAACCAAGCGCTTGCCAATCCCCTAAAAGACGCCTTGTGAGGGAAGGTGCAACTTTAATTCCTTATTGCACACCAGCCAGCATGCATCGCTTCCTTGCCCGAGCCTAGATCTGGGCAGGGCATTTTGGGTCACTCCCAACAATTGGGAACTCAATTAAATCTTAGCACAGCTTTCCATCCACTGACGAACAGACAATCAGAAAGAACCATTCAGACTCTGGAGGACATGCTTTGAGCCTGTGTTCTGGAAATGAATGACAGTTGGGATGCACACATACCTTTGGTGGAATTTGTATACAATAATAGCTAGCACTCCACCATTGGCATGGCACCATTCGAAGCATTGTATGGAAGGAAATTTAGAACTCCGTTATATTGGGATGAAGTTGGCGAACGGAAATATCTTGGACCTGAGATGATACAAGTGACCTCCGATAAGGTGGATGTTATAAGAGAGAAAATCAAGGCAGCCCAGTCAAGACAGAAAATTTATGCGGATAACCGAAGGAAAGATATTGAGTTTGAAGTCGGAGAAAAAGTATTCCTTCGAGTATCTACAACTAAAGGATTGCTATGATTTAACAAGAAAGGCAAATTGAGCCCAAGGTTCATTGGTCCTTATGAAATACTTAATAAAGTGGGACCCATAGCATACCGACTGATGTTACCACCATCTTTGTTGGGCGTCCACGATGTTTTTCATGTGTCAATGCTACGAAAGTACATTAACAACCCGACACATGTACTGTCAACTGAACTGGAACAGTTGGATGTGGATATGACCTACGAAGAACAACCCATGGAGATATTGGACAAGGAGCATAACCTCCATAACCGCACCGTTGCTTTTGTAAAGGTTCGATGGGGAAACAATCCAATAGAGGAAGCTTTATGAGAACGTGAGGATGAAATGAAAGAAAAATATTCTCAACTCTTCGAAATGCAAGGTAAGCAAATTTTGATGACGAAATTTTTGTAAGGTGGGGAGAAATGTTAAACGCTGCCCCTGGCTGACTGGAATTTTGATTGAAGGACAGGAACCCCTGATCAGGCAACCAGGATCACTGTGGAGCATCACCCCAGTGACTTGGATTGATGAAGAAACCCTGTGTGGATCATCCTACCTGTCTGTCAGTAGGTGGACAATAGACCCCTGCAGATGTACAGTCCATTGTATGAGATATGGTTTGAATCCTAAGTAATCTCTCTCCTCCTTATAATGGTGGGACCCGCCTCTATAAAAGTGTGTAAAATCTCCTATAGGGCATGTGGGGACAATACCCTGACCAAGGGCCAAACCCCTGTGCAAGCCTATTGAATTTCAGCTTGCTAGAATTCTCTGGACGATGGCACTGGGCGATGCAGCAAGGCCCAGTGACATCGCCCAGTGAGTGAAACAGTATATTTTTAATAATTTTTAATTATGGGGACCACCCAATATGAACATGGGCACCCTCCATGGATAGAGGGAAGTCTGAGGGACCACCTCATACCCTTGGTTCACTGTGGACCCCACCAGTGCGCCAAGAATCAGTCAAAATTAGTTAAAAAACTTATTTTCAAAAGAGGCCTTCCCAGGCAAACAAGCCTCAGTGAGGGTAGGGCCTATAAATAGGAAGGTCTTGGGCTCATTTTAGAGCCCTTAACAGATCTGAAATCCATGGGAGAGAAGAGAGGGAAGAAAGGAGAAAACGGAGAAGAAGAAGAAGGAAGGGGGAGGTACTGCCACCCATCACAGCTGGAACCGAGCCCTCGCTCAGCCATCTCAGGTATAAACATGTATGCCTATACCTGCTGTCCTCATCTCTTCTCTGTGTTGGATGTATTTCTGCTCCCTGGGCAGCTCTGAACAACTAGGGTTTGTCCAGAATCGCTCCAGATCTACCATGCAAGCTTTGTGCATGGAAGATCAGTGATCTAGGTATAATTTCAGTGGGCTGATATGCTGTTGATGGGAACTGAAACTGACTGTGCACAGCTACACTGCCAGATTGCCCTGTTGCTCTATGATTTGGAACCCTGGGTGCAAGCTAGGGCTGCACAGACCTAACCTTAGGTAATCACAGCCATGAAACCCTATTTTGCATCCACTTCCAGCCTTGCATGTGGCTGGAATTGAATTCCAAGATTGAGAAAAACCCTGTTACACTACTCACTGGGTTGTCTAGGTAGCCATTGGCAGCCTGATGGTGGACCCAGTGGGGGATCCATTAGGATCAAATTGAAGGTCATCCCTGGGGCTACTTAACCCCCTGACATGCAGAGGATCAAGTCTGACCTCAGCCCTGTGGGCCCAACCTTGGGAACTTAGCCCAAATATCGATTGCAGCCTCTGGGCGATGCAGACATCACCCAGAGCCATCGCCCAATGAATGGAAAGTTGCTTTATTGCTGATCTGACTTTGGGGAAACTCACCCTTTGGCTTTTGGACACATTGGGAGGTTGGGGAATGACTAAAAAGCCCTTCCCCACATTTGTTTATGATCAAGGAATACTTTGGAACCCTAGTGGGTCCCGCAGGTGAAGGAGACCTTGCTGTGCTTGGTCCTACAGCATAGGCAAGCTGTGGATAGCACTGTGGACCTGATCTAACCTAGGGTCAGGTACAACTATTGAAAATGACCATATTACCCTTGTACCACAGACACTGGATAATGCACTGGGACATGGGTCTAAGACCCAGTGCAAGGCCCAATGATCCCAAATGAGTACCAATCAAGCACCGGGTCAACCCAGTAAGCTTAGGTTGACCCTAGGAGTACCAGTGATAGGCTGAAAACTTAACATGACAACTTTTGATTTATATCCAGGAATTGATCCCGTGCTCGAGGTCAACAACCAAACTACTGTTGGAACTGATTTTGCAACCGAGTATTTAGAACCATACTCAGGTGAGTGAATAATACTATCATATGTGCTTGTGTAATTATGATGCTATGCCGGCTAATAAGAATTGAATTATATATGCTGTGTTATTTACTTCTGTTCAAATTACTCAAATCATCACATAATGACTGTCTGTTGATCAACACTGTGAATTCTTAAATGATGATTGTGATTGTTAGAATAGATGCCGTAGTCGGCTTGGAGATGTGGCCTATGGTAGCCCGTAGAATGGGATGCGGTTGACACCACCCGACTCATACGATACCATATAGACATGGGGCTAGAGTTTTATCACCCATGCTACGCACCTTTGCCAACAGGGGTTTAGGTGTTGGATGCCTATGAGGGTGACCATATATATATGAGAAAAAAAATGAAAGAACACCGGAATGGTGAATGAAAAGAAATGAAAGAACACCAGAATGGTGAATGAAAATAAATGAAAGAACACTAGAATGGTGAATATGGGTTGTAAGCCAAAGAAAAGAAAAGAGGAAAGAAATGGATTGCCCTATAGGTTAATCACAGAGGGTTGGTTGAGCTGACCTTGGTGACTGATGCGGGGGCTGACTGGTCCTCTCCGATAACTCAATGGGTGTATCTCGGGAAGGGGTTAGAAGCCCGCACCAAGGATACATGTATTGGGGATTGTAGTAGCACTGACCTGACTTAGTTGTATTGTTAGGTGGCTAATAAATAATTTGGACTTGCATATCATGTAGGGACCTATGAACTGTGAATTATGATTGCATATGCATGCATGATTGAAGTTATTTGCTCACGAGCTCAGTGGGGCTCACACTCTGTTATACATTATTTTTCTTAGATGATTTTGCAGATAGATGCCAATGTGGCCTGGAGGGTTATCTCGAGGAGGAGAGTCCTGGTTGTTACGATGATGTTGGTGTGGACCCCGACGGAGGTTATACCGATCCTACGTACTTTCTCGGTGGTCATTGATGAAGACTGTTGAGAAGTGCTTCTGATACTTTTTGTTTTGGGGACTCCTTTTTGTTTTTGCTAGGAGTTCATCCCCGTTCTGACTGTGGTCCTGTTGTAGTTTTTACTTTCTTTTCTTTTGGGGTTGAGTATGCTCATCCTGTATATATTTATGTATGTAGTTCTGTTCTTGTCAGCTTTGTCTTTATGTTTGTGGGTTGGTGGGATATGTACAAACCTTTTTATGTATATATTATCATCATTTCTCCGTATCCCTATGCTTCCTTTATTTATTGAAATTGTAGTTTTACTGCAACACTCTGATCTTACTTATGGTAATGAGATGAATGTGGTTCCGTGAATGTAAGCACTGCTTCTAGATCAGTGGGATTTGGCGGATTGCCGTTATACTATTCGGGTCACCTACCCAATCATCCTTGGGGTGGTTTGGGGTGTGCCAGTGAATGTGCACCCAAAATTCAATAAGTCAAAAGATGATGATGCAAATTTCAATCATGGCATAAATAAGATAGTGCACACAAGCTCTAAAAGTGCTCAACTAAAGATCAAGGAGCCAAAGGTTCCCCCACACTTAAATTTTATCACCCCACGTCAATTGAAGTAACAAGCATGCATCAAGATTAAGGGATCTCCTCATATTTTCTGTACACTACTCACCTTCAGGTAAACCACTCATAGCATCGATGGAACCAAAGACTTAGGCTTTGAGTATTTTTTACCATACTTTCTTTCCAGGCACTAAGCAAAAACTTTTTTCTTTCTCAACAACAAACTCTATTTCTACTCCACTACTGTTCTCTGAATGGCATGGTGGAGCATACACTAGACACCCAAGTACTTGGTAGATTCGCTTTTTGCATGTATCCATAAGACATTGAGACATTGATGCAAGAGTGGTTTTTTTTTTTTTAGTTTCCTTCCAAGGAATTTCGAACAAGTCACCTTGCTTCCTGAGGCAACAGTGCCCTGTCTAGTCCCAAGGAATTCCGCTTTCCTTTTTGTTTCTTTTTTTTCTTTTCACTTTCATGCCTTGCCACAAACAAATTGGTCTCAACTACTAGCCAAAAGATCAAAGGGTCCATGAAACACATAGAGGAATCTAGCCATTAAACGAAATAGTGCTCATATTTTCCAACTCAATCCCTCTCACCGGATACAAACCAACTACCGTCCTTGAAAAGGGATTTTTTTATTATTTCGCATGCTAGGGCACCTAATTCCCTCTTTCTCTCGCTTTGTAATTAAAGAAACGTATGCACAAAACCAAACTACCGTCACAATCAAAATTCACAAACTTAACCAATTAAGTCCAACACACCCCCCAGACTTAATTCATACAATGTCCTCAATGCATGCAGAAAAGAAGGACACGCCTTTTGCTCAAGCTCAACAGGTAAGTGACACGCTTTTCAAAGTTAACCTTCTTGATAGCCCAAAAGGCCTTGTGCTCAAGCTCAACAGGTAAGTGACACCCCTTTTCATACACTAGATGGTACGAAGATTGACCAAGATCGATCTTGAAGGCTGTCCTATGGGCCCACAACGCATCTACCAACCAATTAGACCAATCCTTGCGATTCGGGTTGATGGTTTTCTCAAGAATTTGCTTTATCTGCCTATTTGAAACCTTAACCTGGCCACTAGTCTAGGGATGGTAGGGTGTGGCCCACTTGTGAATGACACCATATTTCCTCATAAGGGCCTCAAAGGGATGGTTATAAAAATCTTGCCCCGATCGCTAATGATAGCACGGGGAGTACCAAAACGGGAGAAAATGTTTTCCTTCAGAAATTTCACAACCACCTTGTGGTCATTGGTCTTACAAGCAACTGCCTCAATCCATTTGGACACATAGTCCACAGCAAGTAATATGTACAGGTTACCAAAAGAATTAAGGAAAGGTCCCATGAAATCTATGCCCCATACATCAAAAAGCTCAACCACCAGAATTGGGTTGAGGGGCATCATATTCCTCCTGATGAGACGCCCTAAAGATTGGCATGAAGGACATGCCTTGCAATAAGTAAAAGCATCTCTAAAAAGAGTAGGCCAATAAAATCCACACTTTAAAACCTTGGCCGCAGTCTTCTTAGGCCCAAAATGGCCTCCACAAGCCTGATCATGACAAAAAGATAAGACAGATTGTTGCTCATGATCAGGAACACATCTCCGGATTACTTGATCCAAACAAGTCTTAAAAAGATAAGGATCATCCCAAAATAAATATTTGATCTGTGAAAAGAAACAATACTTATCTTGGGTGGACCAATGTGAAGGTGTCACACCCGTAACCAGATAATTGACAATGTTGGCAAACTAAGGTTCACTAGACACTACCATCAGAAACTCATCAAGAAAATTCTCGTTGACTAGAGAATCCACAGTCAAGGAATTAGGCAGCCGGGATAGATGGTCTGCAATCAAATTTTCACTTCCTTTCTTATCCCTAATTTCAAGATCAAATTCCTGTAACAAGAGGACCCACCTAATGAGGCGAGCCTTAGCATCTTTCTTCTGCACAAGATATTTGATAGCTGCATGATCAGTATAAACAATTACATGTGAACCAATCAAGTAGGGCCTAAACTTCTCTAAAATAAATACAACAGCTAAAAATTCTTTCTCAGTGGTGGTATAATTAAGCTGTGCATCATCAAGAGTCCTACTTGCATAATAAATCACATGGGATAATTTATTGATTCTTTGCCCAAGAACAGCCCCTATAGCAAAATTAGAGGCATCACACATAAGCTCAAATGGAACTGTCCAATTTGGGGCTTGAATAATGGGAGCTGAGGTCAGTGCTCTTTTCAATTGCTCAAAATTCTTATGATACTCAGGAGAAAAATCAAATGGATAATCCTTTGCTAAAAGGGAAGTGAGAGGTCTAGCTATCTGGCTAAAATCCTTAATGAATCTTCTATAAAAACCTGCATGGCCCAAAAAAGATCTAATGTCCTTCACACTCTAGGGTGGTGATAAATTAACAATGAGGTCTACCTTAGATCTATCAACCTTTATTCCATCCTTGGACACAATGTGACCAAGAACGATGCCTTGCTTCACCATGAAGTGACACTTCTCCCAATTCAAGACCAAGTTCTTTTCTATGCATCTTTTAAGAACCAAAGAAAGATGATGCAAGTAATTAGAAAAGGTAGAGCCGTGAATAGAAAAATCATCCATAAACACCTCTAAGAAGTGCTCTACCATATCAGAAAAGATACTCATCATGCACCTTTGGAATGTAGCAGGGGCATTGCAAAGCCCAAAAGGCATACACTGATAAGCAAAGGTTTCATAATGGCATGTGAATGTGGTCTTATGTTGGTCCTCTAAAGCAATAGAGATCTAATTATAGCTTGCATATCCATCAAGAAAATAATAATATTCAAGGCCAGCTAGTCTCTCTAACATCTGATTAATAAAAGGCAAGGAGAAGTGGTCCTTCCAAGTTGTCGCATTCAATTTTCTATAGTCAATGCACACTCTCCATCCCGTTTGGATACGGGTTAGAATCAATTCATTATTTGCATTCTCAACTACAGTGACTCCTCCTTTCTTTGGCACAACCTGCACATGACTCACCCATTGGCTATCAGAAATAGGATAAATTATGCCATGATCCAAGCACTTTAGGATCTCTTTCTTAATTGCCTCTTTCATTACAGGATTGACCCTCCTTTGGGGTTCCCTAGAAGGTTTAGAACTCTCCATCAGATGAATATGATGTTGAACAATGGAGGGTGTTTGAGTTAAAATAATACTGCAAGCGTACGGGTCAATCGTAGCTACGGGTCGAACACGAGGAGATATACGCCACTCTATTTAACTAACTTAAATATAATGCAAAGTAAACCAAATTAAAATGTTAATTAAACTAATGAAAATTAATGCATCCTAACTCATAGGCATCTAACAAAATTAAGGGATTAAATTGGCGTCCTAACACATGAGCATCTAACCTATCAAACTAACGCAAATTGAAAGGAATAAAAAATGCATCCACACATAATAACTACAAAAAAAGGAATAAGGGAATAAAAGTGCATCCACAAACCACAACCATATATAAAAAAAAAATAAAAGAAATAGAGGGAGAAGAAGAAGAAGATAGAGAGAGATAAACGAGAGGGAGAATGAGATTAAGGGTTTAGAGAATGAGATACCTTGATGTGCTTGAACCGGATTGAACTTGCCTGCATGAATATTTGAATAAACTTACCATGGCTTCCTCTTCTAAATCTCCAAGTCTTGTCATCAACATAGGAACTTAAACTACGAAGCTTTAAACTAAAGCTATTACAACCATTAAACTAGACTTATGAAATCAAAACTAAAAACTTGAAAGAACTAATCTTATGAAATCCAAAACACACAATTTAGAAGGAAAAGAAAAGAAGAAATTTTGCTAAGTGCATGAGCCAACTTTACAAGAGAGGTAGGGGGTATTCATAGGGGAAAGGGGAGAAGAAGAGAGAAAAGGGAAGAGGGAGAGAAGCCTCCACGATTTTGGGCTGCTCTCCCTCTAAAAATCATGGAGAGGAGAGAGAGTGTGAGAAGAGAATCCAAAAATAGGAGAAGATTCTCTTCTCCTTCCTCCTTTACAATGATTGATCCCCAAGAAAAAAAAAAAGAATAAATAGAAAGAGGGAGAGAAGAGAATATTGTTTACATAAACCTTCTATTTCTAGAAAAGTAAATTTCTAATTCTAACTTGTGCTTCCTTTTCTTTGTAGATATCTTCTCTAAGCAATGAGATCAAAGCATCTTTGACTTTTCAACCTTCCACAGGTGAGAGAATATCTTTCAAAATAAATCTATCCTAAGTAGAATTCTAAAAGTACCCTTGAAAAGTTGGAGGAGAGAGAGAGAGAGATGACTAGGATTCCACTAAACCAAATAACAAAATCCCCAATGTGTCCTCTAAAAATCGTGGGGCATTAAATGCAGCCCAGAAAAATTGTGGACACCTTGTGGGCCTTCAAAACTATGGAATCTAGTGGCAGTGTGGGTCCCTCCATATAGGTAGCAGTCCTTCTCTCTCTTCAAGAATGAGAAATTGCCATAATGATCCTGTACTTGCAGTAGATCTCTATCATTACTTAGAAATATCTTCTATAATGTCAAAAATGTCCTTGGACAGTGGTAGAATGACTATGGGCTTGCACTACAGCTCCTTTCTGACCCATTATCCTTTCTTGGGCTGAAAAGAATAATCAACTGCATGGAGGCCTAAACGAATGTGAACTTACGTTCCATCATGTCCATCTTGCTCCAAATTTAGTCCTCTTTACAACCATGGAAAGAAAAATACCAACTTTACGTGTAACTTGGGACATGCAGCTCCTGATAGTCCAAAATAGCCTAAAATAGCCCAAAACCTGAAAAGCACAAGAAAACACCAAAGTAACTCTGTCCAATGTAGTAAAATGTATGCTTTATGCCCTAAGATTTCACACATAAATGTGCTCATCAGGGGGGCTAATACCTTTGAGGTCTGACATGGTCCAACTTATGGCTTCCTTATGTTCTTTCAGAAGCTTAATAAACTCTTCTTCTTGTACAGAAGTCAAATCAGAAGCAATAATTACAGGGAGAGTGCCATCGTGCCCTAGGAAGGCATACTTGAGGTTGGAGGGCAATGCTTTTAACTCTAATGTGGGGGGCTCAATAATAGAGGGTTTAGGAATGGAGGTGGATAGGGGTCCAAGGGGCTCTAAAGGTGGTTGGATGCTCCAGACCTCAGATAAGGGGGCATCATCAACACCTTCCAATTCCTGCATACATTCCTGAAATCCCGAATCAAAATCAATCTCAAAGAAAGTGTCAACATCATCAGGAAATCCTTGAAGCATATATACCTCTTCATCAATATCAGGCTGCTTGCCTAACCTAAACACATTAAAGTCCACAGAAGTATTGCCAAAAGATAGTTTCATAAGACCATTCCTGTAATTGATTAAAGCATTAATGGTAGCAAGGAAAGGTATACCCAATATGATTGGGATGTGGTCCTTGAAATTGGCAGTAGGTTGGGTATCTAAGACAATAAAATCCACTGGAAAGATAAATTCTCCAACCTTTAACAAGACATCCTCAATCATCCCCTTAGGAATTTTAACCGACCTATCTGCAAGTTGGAGAGTAATTCTGGTCGGTTTTAGCTCTCCCAATCCCAACTGTTGGTAGACATGAAAGGGTAATAGGTTCACACTTGCACCAAGGTCTAATAAGGCATGATCAATGGTGGTGTTGCCTATAGTACAAGAGATGGTGGGGCTTCCAGGGTCCTTATGTTTGGCTGCTACTGGCTGTGCGATAAGAGAACTGATGTTAGTAGCCAAGAATGCCTTTTAGGGCACATTGGTGGTCCGCTTTTGGGTGCATAAGTCTTTAAGGACTTTAGCATAAGCGGGGACGTAGGCTATAGCATCCAATAGAGGAATATTCACCTGAACCTGCTTAAAAACATCCAGTATTTTCTCCACAGAAGGAGACTTCTTGCTAACCAACCTATTTGGGAATGGGGCAGGTGGGGTATAAACTCTCTCAGGGGTGGTCCTTTTCACTTCCTCAATAGAATCATCTTTGGTTTCTTCAACCAAATCATCTGAAATTTCTTCAGGTTCATCAGACGAACCAGGAACAGAAGGCACTACAATGGCCTCTTCAGAAGGGGGAGAGACAACAGGAATATGAGATGGTAAAGATTGAGGTGTACTAACCTATTGATACTCACGGCCACTCCTTAAAGCATATATAACATTAACTTGGCTGGAGGGCCCTTGATGCTGTTGGCCTTGTGCAACATTGAGTGGTGGAGCTGGGGTACCTTGCTGAATACGAACCTGATGCCTAAGATTTGGCTCAGGTTGGCTAGGTAACTTTCCTATTTCCCTCTAATGCAGGATTGTGACAAGCTGGGTGAGTTGTTTCTCCATATTATTGTGGCTTGTCATGAGAAAGGCTATCTTATTTTCCATCTCACTCATTCTTGTTGCTTCTCCTGTATTGATAAACCCCGGGGGTTGTTGATAAGGTGCAAGGAGAGGAGGCCTAGAAGCATTCAATGGAGGTCCTAGATGACGAGGGGGAAGGGGGTGAGGAGACATACCTGTATTTTATGGTACAAAGTTGGGCCTTTGGAGACCAAGCTGGCCTTAATTGTGAAAGTTGGATGGGCCTGCTTGGTTTCCCTGATTCCAGGAGAAATTGGGCTGATTTCTCCATCCTGGGTTGTAAGTGTTGTTGTATGGATTGTTTTGGTAGAGAGTACTCACATTCTCAATGTTGGAATTACCCACAAAGGTGTTGGGGCATTCCACCAAAAGATGCCCAGGTGTATGGCACCAACTACATATTGATACATGGTTAACCTGGTTAACTGGCATAGGCTCTTTAGGCATTAGGGACTCCAACCTTTTGATGAGGCTGTCAAGTTTGGCCTCTATGGCTGGAACACCCTCAATAAGATACCCCTTAGTGCTCCTTTCAACCTCTTAGGAAGATTCCCACTCCCTAGTCTTTTCAGCCAAGTTGTTCAAGAATGTCCAGGCCTCATTCTCATCAAAAAAAGAGGTAAAGCCTGCAGGATACATAGATTCTAAAAGCTACTTGGTCTAAAAGTCTATGCCCTCATAAATAATTTGGCAAAACTGCCACAAATCGATACCATGGTGGGGACATTCTAAAAGGAGGTCCTTGAATCTCTTCATGAACTTAGAAAAGGACTCATGTGGTTTCTGCCTGAACTGGAGGATGTCACTCTTAAGCTTATTGGTCTTATGAAGAGGGAAGAATTTTCTCAAGAAGACAATGGAGAACTCATCCCATGTATTAATGGAGTTTGTTGGCAGTCCATAGAGCCACTTCTTGGCCTGGTCCTTCAGGGCAAAGTTTATAAACCTCAGCCTCACTGCATCATTAGTTAAATTTTGAACCTTAATTAGAACACAGACCTCCTCAAAACTCTCTAAGGAAAAGATAGGCATCTTCATTGACCATCCCATGGAAGTGGGGTAGCATGCTAATGAAGTGGGTCTTGAGTTCATAGTTGTTCCCTGTAGTAACTGGTAGATTGATGCAAGAGGGTTGTGCAGCCCTAACAGGGTAAAACCTATCCTTAAGGGTCTTGGGTTGTTGGTCTCCCATAGTCAAAGGTGGGATCAAAGGTGGTGGAGGAGGTGGTCTTCTAATAAGATGGTTACTTGAATCAAAAGTCCACACGGTAGCCACTTAAATAGATATGAGGTCTCCTTTAGAAAAATTAAAGAAAAATAAAAGACTAGAAAAAATTCCAAAAATAAGAGGGAGTCCAAGGTAGATAGTACATCTGTCCCTCAAGAATCGAAATAGTGGTTCCAAAGCTGGAAGGTTGCCATATAGGTTGACAGTAAGGGAACCCGTATAGTCTTCACGAGTCACCTATGGGCGACTTCAATTGGATTCTGATGTAGAGTGGAGGACTACTATACGTTTCTGTTTCCAAGGGACTCACTATGTCGCTTTCCTGTTATCAAAGTTGGTAACCTCCAAAGATAAGTCATATGCCATTCCACCCAACCAAGTCAAGATGTAGCATCATAGGTAACTTAATCCTATGAGAGACACCAAAAAGGCTGGGTTTGAGCATAAGAAGGACTTTAGATTGGGCGCATAGTCATTGAAATAGAAGAGAGACAAGATGAGGTTTTCAAAAACTAATTTTTTTTTTTAGAAGAAAAGGAAAAGAGAATAAAAACTAAGCACTCCGAATTACTTAAAATCAGAAAAATAAAGTGGACAATAATCTCCCCGGCAACGGCGCCAAAAATTTGTTTACACAAAATAATAACCGCAAGCGTATGGATCAATCGTAGCTGCGGGTCGAACTCAAGGAGATGTACGCCACTCTATTTTACTCACTTAAAAGCAATGCAAAGTGAACCAAATTAATTAAAGTACTGGACTAAACTAATGATAATTAAATTAATGCGTCCTAACTCACAAGCATCTAGCGAATTGAATTGGCGTCTTAACACACAAGCATCTAACCTATCAATACTAAAGCAGATTCAAAGGAATAAATTGCAGCCACACACCACAACCACATAAAAAAAAAATAAAAGAAAGAGATTAGAGAGGGAGAATGAGACTAAGAGATTAGAGATGTAAAACCCGAAGGGGCTTGAACCGGATTGAAATTGCTTGCTTCTCACACTTGAAATAGCGCTACCAAATCTGAAATTAAAATAAAAATAATTAAATTAAAATCCTAGCATAATGCATAATGATAATAGTAAAAAATAAATAAAATCCTAAAAGCATGATTGAATTAGAGAGGTAGAGAAAGAGAAGAAAAATAAAAAGCGGAGAATGAGAGTCCTACTAGAATGGATAGAATAGAGGTGGTGAGAGTGTGATTAAAATAAACCTAAAAAGCACAAGAAAGCACAGAGTAACTCTGTCTAGTGTGGTAAAATGCATGCTTTATGCCCTAAGATTTCATACATAAATGTGCTCATCAGCTGACTCCAAACCGAAGAGTGTAACGATCGACCCTGGGAGACAGAAGTAGAATGGCGACTACGTGAGCTGGGTGAGGAGCTTGAAGGCTTGAAGAAGTAATCGATAGGGGGTACATATTCGCTACTCAAGCAACACCTGTATCCTCCTGAGATCATGAACGCGCCTCTCCCATTGGGCTTTAAGCCTCCCTCCTTCGACGGGTATGATGGGACTACCGACCCTATCGGCCACATCAATTACTTCAATTCTATGATGATGATGTATGGAGGGGTGAAGATAGTCTCTTGCCATACATTCCTAGCATCTCTTAAAGACGCCGCTACCTCCTAGTTCTCGTGGCTGAAGCAGAACTCCATTACTAGTTTCTCTGAGCTCTACAAGGCCTTCGTTACTCACTTCCAAAGCAGCATGAAGCACAAGAAGACTACGGTCAACCTCCTGAGCGTGAAGCAAAAATTGGATGAGTCCATCCAAGCGTTCGTCAATCGATTTAACAAGGAGTCTCTTGACATAAAGGACTTAGACAAAGCTACAACTTATACTGCCATGAGCAATGGCCTCTCAGACTTGGCACTCATCAAGGACTAGGCCTGCAAGCTGACTAAAAATGGCCGAATTGCTAGATAGATTCAACGAGTTTGCCAACATGGCAGAGGTGTTACAGGCTTGAAAATAAAGTGAAGGAAAGGGAGAAAAGAAGAGGTTGGTGGCAGATGACCACAAGGAAGAAAAGAAGCAGAAGATCGACTGCCAACCCAAGAAATCTGATCGACTCTGAAGCCTCGACTACAACCCTCTCAACACTTCGAGGAAGGAGATTCTGATGCAGATCCAAGATCGGGGATATCTTGACCGACCCCGAACATTGTAAGCTGGATCATCCCATAACCCGAACAAGTCCTGTCAATTTCTCAAAGACCACGGTGATGAGCACATTTATGTGTGAAATCTTAGGGCATAAAGCATACATTTTACCACATTGGACAGAGTTACTCGGTGCTTTCTTGTGCTTTTCAGGTTTTAAGTGAATTCTTGTAAAAATGGAGGAGATGATGCTAAGGAAATGTTTTTAAGCTATTTAAAGGTGTTAATGGCTTGGATGCATAGCCCATTGAGTTAGCTTCGTAACGGTTCAAACGGCACTTGATTCCGAGTTGAAACGAAGAAGTTACGGCCGTTTCCGTAATGAAGCACGAAAGTGGTCTATAGGGGTTTATTTATAATTATTGACAGTCGTCTGGGGACAAAGTGAAGCGAAAGTTCAGATTTCAGGGGCTTTAACGCAATTATTAGAAGTTATATTTCTTGTACCCGAAAGATTCCATTTGGAGGGCTCTGGACAGTCCAACTTCAACTTGAGATATCTTGGGCTCCCGAACTCCAAATTGGACGAAATTTGGGTCTATTTTGGGTGATTTTTCGCAAGGAACACAATGGTGAGGCCTATATAAGCACCCCATGCTCCACGTTTTCTGAAGGACAGAATGGGTATTTTATTTATTCTTGAAGGAATCCTAGTCATCACCCTTACTCTCTCTCTCCTCCAACTTCTCAAGGGCACTTTTGGAATTCTACTTGGGATAGATTTATTTTGAAAGATATTCTCTCACCTATGAAAAGTTGAAAAATCAAAGATGCTTTGATTTTATTGCTTGGAGAAGATATCTACAAAGAAAAGGAAGCACTTGTTAGAATTGGAAGTTTACTTTTCTAGAAATAGAAGGTCTATGTAAACAATCTTCTCTTCTTCTTCTTTCTATTTTTTTCTTTTTTCTTAGGATTCAAGGCATTGTAAAAGAGGAAGGAGAAGAGAATATTCTCTTTTCTTAGGGAATATTTCTCCTACACTTCCCTCTTCTCTCTTCTCCTCTCTTCTCCTTATAAATACCCCTTACCCTCTGGGTTGTAAGAAGTTAGTTTTTTAGTTGAGTTTTTAGTTCAATTTTAATTCAGTTTTTTAGTGTAATTTTTATTTCATTCACTTAGTGAAATTTTCTCTTCTTTTTCTATTTTTGGCTTAAGTTCTTAGTTTTGATTTCAAGTTCTTAGTTTTGATTTCATAAGTCTAGTTTAATGGTTGTAATAGTTTTAGTTTAAAGCTTCCTAGTCTAAGTTCCTATGTTGATGACAAGACACGGAGATTTAGAAGAGGAAGCCATGGAGAGTTTATTCAAGTATTCAAGCACATCAAGGTATCTCATTCTCTAAACCCTTAATCTCATTCTCCCTCTCCTCTATCTCTCTCTATCTTCTTCTTCTTCTCCCTCTATTTCTTTTATTATTATTTTTTTATATGGTTGTGGTTTGTGGATGCACTTTTATTCCCTTATTCCTTTTTATGTGGTTATTATGTGTGGCTACATTTTTATTCCTTTCAATTTGCGTTAGTCTGATAGGTTAGATGCACATGTGTTAGGACATCAATTTAATCCCTTAATTTTGTTAGATGCTTATGAGTTAGGATGCATTAATTTTTATTAATTTAATTAGTTTAATTTAACATTTTAATTTGGTTCATTTTGCATTACTTTTAAGTTAGTTAAATAGAGTGGCGTATATCTCCTCGTGTTCGACCCGTAGCTACGATTGACCCGTACGCTTGCGGTATTATTTTAACTCAAACACACGGTCATGATACCGAGGATTGTTTTCAGTTGAGGAGAGAGATTGAAGAGTTGATAAAGGCAGGACACTTGGGCAAATATCAGGTTGAGAGGATCGAAGCACTCAAAGGAGCGAAGAGCAAGGACGAAGGAAGGAAGAACCGTATCGCAACCAAGACAAGAGTCGGCCTCGGTCTGAAGTCAAGAAATATGAGGCAGAGCCGAGCAGCACCAAAGGGCCACCTATTCTCACCGTACTTGGAGGACCAGGGTAGGAATCCATGAGGAAAGCAAAGGCCAATGCTCTATTTGTGGGGGTTACAAAAATGCCAAGCAAGATAGCAAGGACTAAGACAGTGATCTTATTTACCGATGTTGATCTCGAAGGTATAAGTTTGCCTTATGATGATGCTTTAGTTGTGCAGATGGAGATAGCAAAATGACCCGTTCATCAGGTATTAATCGACATCGGAGTGTTGATGGACCTGATGCCACTCAAGGCATACCGACAGTTTGGGATGACGTACTGAAGCCTGAAGCGACTTCCATTCATAAATTCTTGGGAGCCTCAACAACAATCAAGGGATCGATCGAGTTGATGGTGATGATAGGAGAAGATCCGTGCCAGGCGACAGTCAAGGTTAGATTCATGGTGATAAAGTCGATCGTGGCCTTCGACACATTCATAGGACGACTGACCCTTACTGCCCTCTGAGTAGTCATCTCACCAGTCCATCTGAAGATGAAATTTTTGACAACAAATGGAGTCGGAGAGCTCTGAGGCGATCAAAAGAAAGGTAGGGAATGTTATGCAACGTTCATAAAGTAATACAAGGGAAACACCCGAGGAATGGCCCTGGTTGCAGAAAGTCTCCTGAACGACCAAAGGGAAGAGCTAACCTAATGCCGAGAGAAATAAGTTGAAGACCTCGCCCCATTCATGCTCGATAAGAGTGACCCTACCAAAATAGTCCAGTTAGGCTCGTTGTTGAACGAGGAACAAAGAAGCAAGCTCGGCCACTTCCTAAAGTAGAATGCGGATGTGTTCACGTATCAGCCATAGACATGTTAGGAATATCGAGGCACATTGTCGAGGACAGATTATATGTAGATCCAAACCGCAAGCCAGTGCAACAAAAGCAGAGAAACTATGCCCTTGATCGACAATCGATGATTAAAGAAGAAGTGGAAAAGCTCCAATGGTCGGGCTTAATCAAAGAAGAGAAATTTTTGACCTGGCAGGCGAACTTTGTCATGGTGCCAAAGTCAAATGGAAAATGGAGGATGTGCATCGATTACACCGACCTCAACAAGGCATGCCCCAGGGATTAGTACCCCTACCTCGGATCGACCTATTGATCGACGCATTGCCGACCTTGAAATGCTCAGCTTCATGGATGCGTACTCAGGTGTGAGGATCCATCCCAGAATTGCACGTTCCAATGCTTGGTTCAGAGGGTTTGGGTTCTGCTCCTCGATTAGAGAGAGAAAGAATGCATCTTCTCAAGGGTATGCTAATTTATCAGGGGATGGGGTTCATAGAATTAAATGAAATGGAGTTGCCACCTAGGATTAGGGCATAGGACCCATTAGTGTAGCCCTATGAAGAGTTACGGGACTTCGTTTGGTCTGGTAAGAGATTTGGGGTAAGTGGTCAGGTTACGAGAGTGGGAAGGTGTTAGGCACCCACCTCGCCTGGGTAAATCGGTCTTTCTACTAGATGCTTGTTTTTTAATATTCTCCCTTTATAAATGTCCTATTCCCACATGTATAGCTAAAATGGTGCCCAAACTGCTTAAAGTTAAAATAATTTAAATTAACTATTGTACACTACACAAGAGTAATTTAAAAGTCTACCATTGTTACGAAACTAAAGTGCAATGAAAGAATTAAATACCTATATGTTTTAAACCAATGCAATTATATGGGACGGATCGCGTCCCCCAGCTCAGGTGGAGTCAAAAGACTAGCTTCGCCCTTCGTCGGACAGAGTAACGACTTACGGATATCGGGTAATAGGGCCTCAGGCAGAGTAACGGCGTCGGAAAGCTTTGAAAAGTAATCACCCATATATTTTGTAGAGTAACGGCTCACAAATGTTGGGCACTAGGGCCTCAGACTAAGTACCAGCGTCGGGAAGCTTCAGAAACTAGGCATTAGGACGTCGGACAGGGTGACTAGACCATGAGAGACTTCGGGGGTTTGGGTGGAAATTGGTTAGGGAAGGCGGATTCTGGGGGCCCAGACTTCGAACAAAGGGATGATGGTCAAAGGCTCGAAATCGACTGGGGAAAGGCCTCAGAACAAGGAAACAAGGAAAAAAAAAAACTGGAGCTCTAGGGGTGCCCCCACTCCTACAACTTGGAACTTGTTGAAATGAGAGGTGAAGGGGGGTATTTATAGGCAAAAATCACGTCTAGCGGCGCCGCAGGGCGAATAAATGAAAAAAAGTTTTTGGGGTCCCTGCGGGGTGCGGCGCTATCTCGCGGCCTGTGCGGTGCTGTGGCTGCGCGCGGCACTGCCATGTGGGGCCTGGGTTTTATACGGGGCTACTATGCATGGCCGTGATTTTTTTATGTGGGGCCGCGGGTTTTTACGCGGGGTCGTTGTGTGGAGCCACAATTTTTACACGGGCCGCACCAAGGATATTAGGGGGCTATGGGTGCCTTCGAGGTGGAACAGAGGTTGTCTGGGTTACTCTGAAAAAAAAGGGCTTAAAGGGCTTTGCCAGTCTTTCACGTTCAGTTGTCGTCATCACTGGGGGGGGTGACAAAATTCAGCGTCATAGTTTGCCCCTCTTTTACTGAGACCTGTGCCAACAACCGAAAGTCAAAGATAAAAGACCGCTTGATTTTGTCACCAGTAGCATGTACTGCCACCACTTTGCTCAAAGGTGGTGGAGTTGAATGATAAAAAATGCATCCTGGTAAACCATGTGACAAACCTTTTGAGCAACTACTACCGTCACTTTGCTCATTGGTGATGATGTTCCCTCGAAAAACTTTTCAGTAAGCCTCCTTGGGTCGAGCAACTACTCCATTACTTTTCTTAAAGGCAATGGATATCCCTTAGTAAACCTTTCAGTAAACTTCCTCGGGTCGACCAACTGCTATCACCACTTTGCTCATAGGTGACGACGTTTTGAACGATAAAACCTAATTCAACAAATCGCTTGGTGAATGATAAAACCTATTTCGATAAACTATTCGGCGAAACTTTTTTGAAATTGGAATGATAAAACCTATTTCGACAAATCGTTCAATGAAATCTTTTGCTCTGAACGATAAAACTTATCTCGGCAAACCGTTTGAAAAATCTTTTGTTTTGAATGATAAAACCTATACCGGCAAACCGTCTGGTAGCAACAGGTGCTCAATCAGTTGATCTAGAGGATTGGGTGTCAACAGGAGATCGAAGATTTGATGGTAATGGGCGATCAATAGATCGAATGACAGCGGATGATCACAAAGTCAAATGGCAATGGGCGATCCGAAGATCGGATGACAATGGGTGATCAGTAGGTGAAATGGCAACGGGCGATTTAAGGATCGGATGATAACTGGATGATCAACAGATCAAATGGCAACGGACGATCCAAGGATCGGATGACAACTGTGATCAACAGATCCAATGGAAATAGGTGATCCAAGGATCGGATGACAATGGTGATCAACAGATCAAGTGGGGTAATGGTTTTGAGCAATGCTCTATTGGATTTTGATATGTGAGCGACGCTCGGCGAGAATTTTTTTTTTGAGCATTGCTCGATGGGGTTTTGATTTTAAGCAACGCTTGACGGGGATCTTTGGTTTTAACCAACACTCAGCAAAGTTTTGAGCAACGATCAGTAGAGTTTTGGTTTTGAGTGACGCTCGACAGAAATCTGATTTTGAGCATCGCTCGATTGGAATTTACTTTGAGTAACACTCAACAGAGTTTTGGTTTTGAGCGACGCTCGTCGAGGAACTGATTTTGAGCATCGCTCGATTGGAAAGGCATTGTGATCGAATTTTTCTTGGGAATGTATAATGAGACGACATCGCGACCGTGTTTTGAAAATATACGATGAGACAGCATCGTGACCGATTTTTTAAAAATGTACGATGAGATGACATTGTGACCGAAAAGTTTTAAAAATGTAAGATGAGACGGCATCATGACCGAAAAGTTTTGAAATCGTTTGATGAGATGGCATCGTGATCGATTTTTTGAAAACGTACGATGAGACGGCATCATGACCGAAAAGTTTTGAAATCATATGATGAGACGGCATCGTGATCGATTTTTGGAAATGTACGATGAGACGGCATCATTACCAAATTTTGAAATTATACGATGAGACGGCATCGTGACCAAGTTTTGAAAATGTGCGATGAGACAACATCGTGAACAAGTTTTGAAAATTGTACGATGAGACGGCATTGTGACCAAGTTTTGAAAATGTATGATGAGACGGCATCGTGACCAAGTTTTGAAATTGTGTGATGAGACGACATCGTGACCAAGTTTTGAAATTGTACGATGAGACAGTGTCGTGACCAAGTTTGAAAATGTACGATGAGATGACATCCTGACCGAGTTTTGAAAATGTATGATGAGATGGCATCGTGACCGAATTTTGAAATTGTATGATGGGACAACATCATGACCAAATTTTGAAAATGTATGATGAGACGCATCATGACCAAAAAAGTTTTGAAAATGTACGATGAGATGGCATCGTGACCGAATTTAAAAAATGTACAATGAGATGGTCATCGTAATCGAGTTTTTCTTTCTTTAAAAAAAGTATGATGAGACTGCATCGTGACTGATTTTTGAAAATGGTACGATGAGGCGGCATTGTGTTCGCATTTTGGAAAATATACAATGAGACGGCATCGTGACTGAATTTTGGAAAATGTATGGTGAGACAACATCATGACCGAGTTTTAGAGAAAGGTACGATGAGACGGCATCATGACCAAGTTTGGAAAATATACGATGAGACGGCATCGTGATCGAGTTTTAGAAAAGGTACAATGAGACAGCATCATGATCGCATTTTGGAAATGTATGATGAGACGGCACCGTGATCGCATTTTGAAAATGTACGATGAGACGACATCGTCACCATATTTTGGAAATTATACGATAAGATGGCATCGTGACTGATTTTTGGAAATGTACGATGAGATGGCATCATGACCGCGTTTTGAAAATGTACGATGAGACGGCATTGTAACCGAGTTTTGAAAGTATACGGTAAGTCAGCATCGCTACTGATTTTTGAAAAGTGACGATGAGACGGCACCGTAACCGAAAAGATGGGGTCACCGAGTAATCGAGCCATACACAAGTATTGGAGGGATAAAAAAACCACAGGAGATCGGACTATACACGAGTATAACGGAGCTCGGGAGACCACGGGAGGTCGGACTGTACGTGAGTATAGCAGAAATTAGGAGACCACGGGAGATCGGACTATATGCGAGTACAGTGAAAATCAGAAGACCACGGGAGGTCGGACTATACGCAAGCATAGCGAAGATTAGGCAATTGGAGATTGAGCTATATACGAGCATAGTGGAGATCAGACAACGGGAAATCGAGCTATACATGAGTATAGTAGAGATCAGAAGAGTTAACGATTAACTTGCAAGGATAACCAGATGATGGGTCAATTTGTACGTGAGTACAACGGGGACTGAAAGATTTATGGGGTGATCGAACTACACACGAGTATAGAGAGGATCAAAAAGGTCAATGATCTGATTGTGCGCAAGTACAAGGGGGTCAAATTCATTGTCAAACCCTGATCTTGGCTGGTTGGATTCTTGACTTAAGGGTAGGAACCCCTGTCCAGGCAACCAGGATCACTGTGGAACATCACACCACTCAATGAGATCAACGGGAATACTTTGAACAGGTTTCCCTATATACCTGTCAGAAGATGGATAGCAGACCCATGCAACTGTGCAGCTCACAGCCTGATGTATGACTTGGATCTCAAGTAATCTCTGTCCCCTCCCCAAACAGTGGGACCCACCTATGTGAAAAGTGTGTAAAATCTCCTATGTGGCATGTGGGGACAGTACCTTAACTTAGGGTCAAACCCTGTGCAAGCCCCATTGAATTTCAACTTGCTGCAATTCTCTAGGAGATGGCACTAGGCGATGTAGCAAGGCCCAGAGACATCGCCCAATGACTGATTTTGACTATTTTAAGGGATTTTATTTATGGGGACCACCCAATATGAACATGGGAACCCTCCACTGATAGAGGGAAGTCTGAGGGACCACCTCATGCCCTCAGTTCACAACGGACCCCACCAGTGTGCCCAGAATCAGTCAGAATCAGTTTAAAAACTAATTTTTGAAAGAGGCCTCCACAGACAAACAGGCCTCAGTGAGGGCTGAGTCTATAAATAGGAGGGGTCTGAGTTCATTTAGAACCCTTAGTAAACCTGAAATCCATGGGAGAGAAGAGAGGAAAGAAAGGAGAAAAAGAAGAAGAAGAAGAAGGAAGAAGGGAGGAAGAAGAAGGCTGCTGCCACCACCCATCTAAGCTGGAAACCGAGTCCTCCCTGGCTCTATGCAGGTATAAGAACACCCTCTATGCCTATTGTTTCTATTTCCCTCTCTCATTTTCTATGTTTATGCTTCCTGGGCAGCCCAGAATAGCTAGGGTTTACCCAGTACTGGTCCAGATCTGCCATGCAGACCTTGTGCATGGAAGATCTAGAATATGTATGGATATTAAACATTCAGTTATGCTGCTGTTATGGCCGAAACCTAGCTGTGCCCACCTGCACTGCCAGATGGCTCTATTGATTTGTGATTTGGAACCCTGGGTGCAAGCTAGGGCTGCAGAGACCAAACCCTAGGTGATTGCAGCTTTGAACCCTTGTTTTTCATGCATTTCCAGCCCTGCGTGTGGCTGAAACCAACTCCCAAGCCTAGCCAAAACCCTATGGCACTATTCATTTGGATTGCTTGGGCAGCTCTAGCAGCCTGATGGTGGATCTGATGGATGATCCAATTGGACCATTGGGTAGGCCATCTCAGGGGCTACCTGATCCCCCAAACATGCAGAGGATCAAGCATAAGCCTAGCCTGAAAAGCCCAACCTTGGGAACTCAGCCTAATGTCGATTTGAGGGCACTGGGCGATGCAGACATCGCCCAAAGCCAACGCCCAGTGAAGGAAAATTGGCTGGATTGATGGACAGACTTAGGGAACCTCACCCTTTGACCCCTGGACACTGAGGGAAGGCTGGAAAATTACCAAAAAGCCTTTCTCCACATCTGTCCTTATATAGAAATGTTTTGGAACCCTAGTGGGCCCCATAGGTAAAGGAAGCCCTGTTGTGCTTGGTCCTACAGCACAGACAAGCTGTGGACAGCACTGTAAACATATTCTGACCTAGGGTCAGGTACTACCATTGAAATGACTATTCTACCCTTTGAGCCACTGGCATTGGTTGATACACCGGGATATGAGTCTAAGGCCCAGTGCAAGGCCTAGTGATTCCAAGTGTAACCAACTAAACCCCGGGTCAACCTAGTAAGTTTAGGGTAACCCTAGGACTTCCAGTGACAGACTAATAACTTAACATAACAACTTTTGATTTACATCTAGGACCTGATTCCGTGCTCGAGGTCAACGACCAGACAACTGCTGGAATTGACATTGTGACTGAATACCTAGAGCCAAGTGGAGGTGATTGAATAATTCTATCATATGTGTAAATGTAATCATCATCTGATGCCGGCTAATAAGAATTGAATATAATTGCTGTGTTATTTACTTCTGTTCAATTACTCAAATCACTGTATACTGACTGTCTGTTGATCAACACTATGAATTCTTCTATGATAATTGAGAATGTTAGATTAGATGCCGTAGTCGGCTTGGAAATGAGACCCGTGGTAGCCCGTAGTATGGTATGCGGTTGACACCACCTGACTCATACGATGCCATATAGACATGGGGCTAGAGGTTCATCACCCGTGCTACGCACCCTTACCAATAGGGGTTAAGGTGTTGGATGCCTGTGGGGGCAACCATCAGAAAATGAGGAAAGAGAAAAAGAAATGAATAGAACACCGGAATGGTGATATTAAGCTATATGCCGGGCTATAAGCCAGAAAAGAAAAGAGAAAAGAAATGGATTGTTCCACGGGTTAATCACAGAGGGCTGGTCGGGCTGACCTTGGTGAACAAATGCGGGAGCTGACTGGTCCTCTCCGTTAACTCAATGGGTGTATCGCGGGAAAGGGTTAGAAGCCCGCACCAGGGATACATGTATTGGGGATTGTAGTAGCACAGACCCGACTTAGTTGTATTGCTAGGTGGCTAATAATTAAACTGGACTTGCATATCATGTAGGACCATATGAATTATGAATTGTGATTGCATGTGCATGCATGATTGATGTTATTTGCTCATGAGCTCAGTGGGGCTCACACTCTGTTATGCAATATTTTTCTTAGATGATTTTGCAGGTGGATGCCGCTGTGGTATGGCAGATCATTTCGAGGAGGAGACTTTTGGTTGTTACGATGATATTGGTGTGGACCCCGACGGAGGTCATACCGATCCTGCGCACATTTTTGGTGGTTGTTGATGAAGACCATTGAAGTGTGTTCGTGACAGCTTTTTGACTTGTGGACTCCTTTTGGGTTATTTAGAGTTATCCCCGTTTTGACTTGGTTGTTGTAGTTTTTTTTTATTTTTTTTATTTTTTTTTCCTTTTTGGGGTTGAGTATGCTCGCCCTGTATATGTTTTTGTATGAATTACTGTACTTATCAGCTTTGTTTCTTTGCTTTCTTTGTGTGTGGGTTGATGGGAAATGTAAAACTTTTATATGTATATATTATCACTGTTTCCCCGTATCGCTATGCCTCCTTTTATTATTGAACTGTAGTTTATCTGCTGCACTCTGATCTTGCCTATGGTAAAGAGATGGTTGTGGTTCCATGATCGTAAGCACTGCTTCTAGTTCCGTGGGATTTGGTAAATTGTCGTTATGTAATTCGGGTCACCTACCCAATCCTCCTAGGGGGTGGTTTGGGGTGTGACAGAGCTTGGTATTAGAGCGTGAGGCTCTTCTTACGATTATGGATTGCAGACTAGGACTAATAAGCTTAAACAGTAAAACAAGTAATAATTAAAATTTATAAGGGGGGTAGATGTAAATAAACAAAAATCCACAATTTCCATTAACTAAAAGATAATTGCAGTTAAGCCATTACATAAGCTTTAATTACATGGGCTAAAGTGCAATATATACATAGCTGATATATAAAAAAAAAAGAAAAAAGAAAAAGAAAAAGTACATAAGCATAAAAACAAAGTGATCAGAACCACGTAGCAAGAATGTCCGTAACTGCTGGAGCTACTCAATCGAAGGCAAATCACTAGGAGGAGGCTGAGTTTGGCGAGAGTCAACTCTGTAGAATCTGTCCCATAAGTCCAGACGCTGCTCCACAGACCCCGCTCTCGTCTCCAAAGAAGTGAAGCCCTAATCCACCCTAGTCGCCAAGCTAGAGAGCTGAGTGCCAAGACTCTAGAGATGTGTCAACATCTGCGTCCAATCAGAAGGTCCTGGAACCTGAGAGCTAGTAGCACCTGTTGTCTCATATGTAGGTAAGTCAATAAACTGAGTGTCAAAACCCTCGAAGTTGCCTGGACCTATACCCTGCTCCATCCCCTGCACCTCCTCAACGTGTACCTCATCACCATGCTCTACTCCATGCTCCTCTCCCTACTGTATCCCCATTTGCCCCTCATCCTCTAGTGGTTCCTCTCCAGGCACTTTCATCTTCAGAATGGAAGTCTTATCTATGGGCCTAGATCTGGTCTTATCAATGTACTCACCCTCCAATGGCACCCCAAAATATCAAAAGACCAAGGTGAGAAATCTCCCATAGGGAAGGTTCCCATCAGTTGGGTTCCGAGCATGATAAAGCATCACCTGAAGTAACAGATACGGGAGGTTGATGACTTGACCCCCCTGACCAGCTCCCAAAAGGCAGTAGGTAATGTATGCTCTCATCATGGATATACTGCCCTTGTTCCCACCCTTTGGGTAAATATTGTAGGTTACACACCTACTAATCACCCTAGCACTGGGCTTGTAAGAAGTCTCAGACTTAAGCGTGTTTGGAGAACCTGTCAAAGCTTGGAAGACTGTTCTCCTAGTCTCCAAAGAAAACATCTCAGATATGTCCATACGAGGCTGATAGTAAACCCTTTCTCCTGTGTCAGGTAAACCCAGGATCTCTGCCAATATGGTAGTGGTCATTCTGATATCCACTCCCTTCACCCTACTCTCCACTCCAAACTCCTGGGCACTAGAAGGCCCTAGGTTACAGTAGAAGTACCGAACCAAGTTGGGATAACAAGGCTCGGTAGGAGACAACATCGATGCCCAACCTAGGGCATTGAATCTGGCGAAGAGGTTGTATTGGTGGAAGTCCTCTACTCGCACCACCCAGCCATTCACTATCTTTACGGTAACGAAATTCTTCCACTCCTTAGCGTACTCATACCTGGAGAAAAGATGGTGGTCAAAATCTGGTTCCTCGGAAGACGAATCCTCTCTAGGGGACGAAGGTGGTACCAAAGAATAGGAAGATTCCTCAGATTCGACCCGTAGCCTCTTTTGGGCTACCAATTTCCTAGTGGTACGGCGACTTGTGGACATCTTCTACAAGGAATAACAAAAATAATTAGGTTAGGACAAGGAAAAATAGAGAAACCCTAACCCAAGGAAAGATTTAAAGAAACAAACAATTATTTAGGTAATGTAGAGAAGAAAGCATACCTAGGCACGCGTAGACTCGCAAAAACCACTGGGGATTGTGAGGATTTGGTGTGGACTAGGTCACACTACCCTCCAAGAGATTCTCCTAGGTGTTTAGTTGAGTTTTGAGAGGAATAGAACCAAAATGGGGCCCTCTCGGACTAAAAAAGCCTACGCCCGATTCTATGGGCGATGGCATTGGACGATGTGGCAACGCCCAGAGACATCGCCCAGTGTGTGCAATTTTGCTATTTTAGGTTATTCACATATAAGGACTTGAGATTTGACCATATTACCCTTAATGAACATAAAAATATGAACTTTCTCAGAAGGTTTAAATATATATATATATATATATATATAAATAACAATAAATTAAGCGAGTACAAAGCAAACACAACCTTCTTAAACCCAAAGGGGTGAAATTTCTATTTGAGGGTTGAATAGAGCACATAGGGCTTGAAAAACTTTTGTTGCTGTGCTTATGATAAATATTTAATATATATAGATAAATGTGTATAATGATTCGTGTGTACATTGCCCTATGTTTGAATATTGTGATGTACGAACTGCTTGGAGTGCTGCTATGCAAATAGAACTTAGATATGCAGGTATGTTGTAATAAGGGATTAGTAAGTATAGGGAGCGTAGATCTCATCCTAACCAAGGCCTAGGATAGCTGAGAATAGGACCTAATAGGGTTCGTAGTAAATCAAACACCTAGACGCTAGGGTACCTCGAGCCAACCTAAGAATTTGTTTCATTGATCTTTAGTTATTTAAGTTTCAGTAGTTGTGTACTTAATTTTTTTTAATTAAGTATGCCCTAATATCTAGAACCATTCTATGTGACAGGACCCACTATCTTGACTAAGGCTAGAGACCCCAGCATCATAATTTACATTAGACATCTACGAGAGAGACTGAGACGGATACGGTTAGTGTTACCCCGAGTTGAGAATCGACTGGACTTTTACTTGGCCATCGCTGCCATTAGTGGACCCAAGGAACGAGAATATTTTATGAGATTAGCTAGAGAGGTAAGAGCTGACATAGAATTTCTACTGGCAATGGAGTTTGTGACCGGGAAGAAGCTGGAGATGTTTTCCTGCTAGATCAGGTAAATAATTAAAAGTCTTTATTTAAAAATATGAAATTTTTCAATAGTGCCATCCATAGCATATTGACACATAAAATGCATAAGAAAGAGGAACATAAAGCATTCAATAAGACACGTCACCTAATAAACCAAGACAGTGAATCTAACAATCCACCTTACTGGTGTGACTCATGATACTCATTGGAACTGTGGACTGGATTTGTACCTGCTTAGATAGAAAACAACTGTTGATCCATATAGATGAAATTGGAATATTGAACACGCTCCTCTTTTCAGAGAAGCAACAATGGTCAACACTAGAAGTTCTCGTGGAGGTCGTAAAGGTAAACAACCTAGAGTTGTACTAGAGGTTGAGCTACCTAACGGAACTGAGGCTCAAAACTCTGAGTCATCGGCTGCTTCATCAGGAGCACCATCGGCTGCACAAGCTACTGCAGCAGCACCTCAGTCAAGTGTGGCAGCCGGCGACGTGACTACATTCATGACCACGATGATGCAGACCATGCAACAACAACAGGAATTGCTTGGTCAGATGTCTACACAGTTTGCAACCATGATGCACGAGCACGCAACACTCCCACCACCACCTAATCGACCAGTGCTATTTCCACCACATGTGCCTCAGTATTTAGCGGAAAATTCCACCGCCAAGGTTATGGAGAGATTCAAAAAACTTCAACCGCCTGCATTTTCAAAAAATAACCTCTGAGGCAATGCAGTCTGAACGATAGATCAGTGCCCTAGAAAAGGCATTTGAAGTACTTGAGTGCACGGACGCACAAAAGATTATTTGGGCGGGTTATCAGTTGCAGAATGAAGCCGAAGCTTGGTGGTAGGCAACTAGGCCTAATTTGGAAGCTGCTCACCCAAATCCCACGTGGGCGCAGTTCAAGGAGATTTTCTTCAAGAACTATTTCCCTGAGAGTTTTAAGGACAGGAAAGAAGCAGAATTTATTGCATGGGTGCAAGGAACTAAATCAGTGCTGGACTATCAACAGCGATTTGAAGATCTATTCCATTTTACCCCAGAGCACCTGAAAGGGGAAGTTAGTAAGGCCAAGAAATTTGAGAAGGGACTCAAAACTGAAATTGGGTCAGTACTGTCAATTATGGATATTCGGGATTATGCACAAATGGTCGAGAATACGAAGACAATGGAGGATAGGTTTAAGGAAAAGGAGAAAGAAAAGACTGTGACGTCATCTAGTTTGAACAAAAGGCCAAACAATTTTCAAACCTTTGGATGGCCGAATAAAGTTTATAGAGGTTCGAGTTCAAGCCCTACTTCGACTCTGTATCGTAGGCCGAGTGTGGGTCAGAATTCTTTTCGCCCTACATTTACTCAACCTGTTCAACCTACTACGAGTCAATCGATGATAGCAGCCTCGCCAGCCCAACCAACAATAAGTCAAGCGAGCAAAGCTTCAACACCTGGAGCTCCACCCTTTAAGTGCTATCGGTGCAACAAGGAAGGACATATGGCTAGAGATTGCAGATCGAGTGGGTATGGCAACAACTCATCAAACCAGCCCTATGCTAGGCCATTTTAGCCATGGGACAATCGGATGCAAGGAAAGGTGTATGCTTTAACAAATGAAGAAGCTAAGGCAAACCCCGACATATTAACAGGTAAGTTGCAGAACACTACTTAACTATAGGGAATAATTGGCTTACTACATGTAACCTAAATTACCTAAGAACCCTAGGTACCCTGAATGTCTCAACCATACCCGCACGAGTATTATTCTACTTGGGCGCGACCCACTCTTCCGTCTCCTCAACCTTTGCAAGTAAGATGACAGATCAACTAAGGGACATCGGCCATGAGCTAGTAGTCAGCACATCGACAGGGAGTGTTGTGAGTTTGAAGGAGGTCTACGACCCTTGTTAGATTGAAATTTACGGGAGAAAACTAACCGCACGAGTGATAAAGATGGATATAAATGATTTTGACGTGATACTAGGCATGGATTGGCTATCTGCATATGGTGCAAACGTCTTATGTGCGGAGAAAAATATAAAATTTAAACTGGAAGATGGGTCAGACTTCACCTATCAAAGTGAACCAAGGAGGAAATCCAGAAGGATAACATTATCCGCACTCCAGGCGTAGAAGTTACTAGAAGAAGGATGCCAAGGATTTTTGGCCACTATGATAGACACGAAGGCGAAGATAAAACCCTTGGAGGAACTCTACGTCATCAGACAATTTCCTGATGTATTTCCAAAAGATCTGACTCAGCTGCCGCCGGACCACGATATAGAGTTCGCGATTGATTTGATTCCTGGTGCAGGACCGGTATCCAAGGCACCATATCATATGGCACCTATCGAGTTAAAAGAATTACAAGCACAACTTCAAGACTTGCTGAAGAAGGGATTCATTCGACCCAGTGTATCACCCTGGGGAGCACTCGTGTTGTTCGTAAAGAAGAAGGATGGTAGTATGCGGCTGTGTATCGACTATCACGAGTTAAATAAATTGACGATCAAGAATCGATATCCGTTGCCATGTATCGACGACCTATTTGATCAGCTACAAGGAGCGAGAGTTTTCTCCAAGATTGATCTTAGGTCAGGATACCATCAACTGAAGATCAAAAGCGGTGACATTCATAAAACGGCGTTCTGAACTCGATATGGACATTATGAATTTTTAGTTCTATCATTCGGATTAACCAACGCCCCAGTAGCATTCATGGAAATGATGAATAGAGTATTCCATGACGTGCTAGATAAGTTAGTCATAGTATTTATTGACGACATCCTGGTGTACTCTAAGAGTGAGGAAGAGCACGCGCGACACCTTACTTTCGTGTTGCAGCGGTTGCGGGAACACCAACTCTTTGCCAAATTCAGCAAATGTGAATTTTGGCTTCACCAAATCGGATTCCTGGGGCATATCGTCACCAAGGACGGCATCAAAGTAGACCCCAGTAAGGTGAAAGCAGTTCTCGAGTGGGAGACTCCGAAGAATGCCACTAAGATCTGAAGTTTCTTATGATTGGCTAGTTACTACCGTCGATTTATTGAGAACTTCTCGCGCATCTCGGCGCCTATGATGAAACTCACAAAGAAGGGTACTAAGTTTGAATGGAATGAAGCATGCGAGAAAAGCTTTCAAGAATTGAAAAACCGATTAGTATCAGCTCCAGTTCAAACCATTCTAGACTGCACCAGAGGAATGGTAGTATATACCGACACATCCAGGATAGGATTGGGTGACGTCTTGATGCAAAGAGGAAAGGTGGTCGCCTATGCCTCCAGACAGTTGAAGGAACACGAGAAGAATTACCCCACTCATGATTTAGAGTTGGTGGTGGTAGTTTTTGCGTTAAAAATCTGGCGACATTACCTATATGGTGAAAAGAGCGAGATCTTCAGCGATCACAAAAGTCTGAAGTATTTCTTCACCCAAAAGAGGCTGAATATGAGACAGAGGCGATGGTTGGAATTGGTGAAAGACTACGACTGTGAAATCCAGTATCATCACGGTAAGGCCAACGTTGTGGCGGATGCACTAAGCAAAAAATCTCAGACTGTGTCCCTTGCATCTTTGGCCGTAAGTGAGCAGTTAATAGAGGAAGCTCGGAAGTTTGATTTAGAACTCGTGATCGAAGGAATGGCTATGCAATTAGCAGCTATGAACCTGTAGCCGTCGATACCAGAGGAAATAATTATGAAACAACCATTAGATCCCGAGCTGGCCAAAATAATTTGGGAAGTTCAACAAGGTGTCCATAAGGACCTAGATTTTTCCTTGGCCCAAGATGGCGCATTGAAGTTTCGAGATAGATTGTGAGTGCTAGATGACTATGATATCCAAGACCGAATTCTTAAAGAGGCGTACAACTCACCCTACATAATCCACCCCGGAAGTACAAAGATGTACAAAGATTTGAAGAAATATTACTGGTGGATGGGAATGAAAGCAACCATAGCAATATACGTGTCTAAGTGCCTCACCTGTCAACAAATAAAAGCAGAGAGACACCGACCGTACGGATTATTGCAGCCGCTCCCTCTACCTGAATGGAAGTGGGAAATGATAACTATGGATTTCATGATAAACTTGCCCAACACCAGAAAGGGCATGGACGTAATTTGGGTGATTGTAGACGGACTAACAAAGGCAGCTCACTTCATAGTGATCAAAATAAGTTATCCAATGGAGAAGCTTGCCCAGATATACATTGAAAACATAGTCCGCTTACATAGTGTGTCTGTCAATATTATGTCTGACAGAGATCCTCGATTCACCTCAAGGTTTTGGAGAAGTTTGCAGAAGGCATTGGGATCTCAACATACCTCTGGTGGAATTTGCATACAATAATAGCTACTACTCCACCATTGGCATGGCACCATTCAAAGCACTTTATGGACAGAAATGTAGAACTCCATTATATTGGGCTGAAGTTGGCGAGCAGAAATATCTCGGACCTGAGATGATACAAGCGACCTGCGATAAGGTGGATATTATAAGAGAAAAGGTCAAGATAGCTCAGTCAAGACAGAAAAGTTATACGGATAATAGAAGGAAGGACATCGAGTTAGAAGTCAGAGAAAAAGTATTCCTTCGATTATCCCCAACTAAAGGATTGCTACATTTCAACAAGAAGGGCAAGTTAAGCCCAAGATTCATCGGTCCATATGAAATTATTAACAAAGTGGGACCCGTAGCATACCGACTGGCTCTACCACTATCCTTGTCAGGCGTCCATGATGTTTTTCATGTGTTAATGCTACGAAAGTACTTAAACAATCCAACACATGTATTGTCAGCTGAACCTAAACAGTTGGATGTGGATATGACCTACGAAGAACACCCCACAAAGATATTGGACAGAAAGGAGCATAACCTCTGTAACCGTACTGTTGCTTTTGTGAAAGTTCGATGGGGAAATAACCCTGTAGAAGAAGCTTCATGAGAACGTGAAGAGGAAATGAAAGAGAAGTATCCTCAACTTTTTGGATTACAAGGTAAGCAAATTTCAGGGACGAAATTTTTGTAAGGTGGGGAGAAATGTCAAACCCTACTCCTGACTGGTTGGATTCTTGATTTAAGGGTAGGAACCCCTGTCCAGGCAACCAGGATCACTGTGGAACATCACACCACTCAATGAGATTAATGGGAATACTTTGAACAGGTTTCCCTATATACCTGTCAGAAGATGGATAGCAGACCCATGCAACTGTGCAGCTCACAGCCGAATGTATGACTTGGGTCCCAGGTAATCTCTCTCCCCTCCCCAAATAGTGGGACCCACCTATGTGAAAAGTGTGTAAAATCCCCTATGTGGCATGTGAGGACAATACCCTGACTTAGGGTCAAACCCTGTGCAAGCCCCATTGAATTTCAGCTTGCTGGAATTCTCTAGGCGATGGCACTGGGTGATGCAGCAAGGCCCAGAGACATCGCCCAGTGACTGATTTTGAATATTTTAATGGATTTTATTTATGGGGACCACCCAATATGAACATGGGCACCCTCCACTGATAGAGGGAAGTCTGAGGGACTACCTCATGCCCTCAGTTCATTGTGGACCCCACCAGTGTGCCCAGAATTAGTTTAAAAACTAATTTTTTAAAGAGGCCTCCACAGACAAACAGGCCTCAATGAGGGCTGAGTCTATAAATAGGAGGGGTCTGAGTTCATTTAGAACCCTTAGTAAACCTGAAATCCGTGGGAGAGAAGAGAAGAAAGAAAGGAGAAAAAGAAGAAGAAGGAAGAAGGGTTGTTTCCACCACCCATCTAGGCTGGAAATTGAGCCCTCCCTGGCTCTGTGCAGGTATAAGAACACCCTCTATGCCTACTGTTTCTATTTCCCTCTCTCATTTTCTGTGTTTATGCTTCCTGGGCAGCCCAAAATAGCTAGGGTTTGCCCAGTACTGGTCTAGATCTGCCATGCAGAGCTTGTGCATGGAAGATCTGGAATATTTATGGATATTAAACATTCAGTTATGCTGCTCTTATGGTCGAAACCTGGTTGTGCCCACCTGCACTGCCAGATGGCCCTATTGATCTGTGATTTGGAACCCTGGGTGCAAGCTAGGGCTATAGAGACCAAACCCTAGGTGATTGCAGCCTTTAACCCTTGTTTTTCATGCATTTCTAGCCCTGCATGTGGCTGAAACCAACTCCCAGGCCTGGCCAAAACCCTATGGCACTATTCATTTGGACTGCTTGAGCAGCTCTGACAGCTTGATGGTGGATCTGAAGGATGATCCAATTGGACCATTGGGTAGGCCATCTCAGGGGCTACCTGATCCCCCAAACATGCAGAGGATCAAGTATAAGCCTAGCCTAAAAAGCCCAGCCTTGGGAACTCAGCCCAATGTTGATTTGAGGGCACTGGGCGATGCACTGGGTGTTGTTTGCATCACCCAGAGCCAACGCCCAGTGAAGGAAAATTGTTGGATTGATGGACAGACTTGGGGAACCTCACCCTTTGACCCCTGGACACTGTGGGAAGGCTGGAAAATTACCAAAAAGCCCTTCCCCACATCTGTCCTTATATGGAAATGTTTTGAAACCCTAGTGGGCCCCGCAGGTAAAGGAAGCCCTGCTGTGCTTGGTCCTACAGCACAGATAAGCTGTGGTTGGTCCTACAGCACAGATAAGCTGTGGACAGCACTGTAAACATATTCTGGCCTAGGGTCAGGTACTACCATTGAAATGACTATTGTACCCTTTGAGCCACTGGCACTGGTTGATGCACCGGGATATGAGTCTAAGACCCAGTGCAAGGCCTAGTGATTCCAAGTGTAACCAACTAAACCCCGGGTCAACCCAGTAAGTTTAGGGTAACCCTAGGACTTCCAGTGACAGACTGATAACTTAACATAACAACTTTTGATTTACATCTAGGACCTGATTTTGTGCTTGAGGTCAATGACCAGACAACTGCTGGAATTGACATTATGACTGAATACCTAGAGCCAAGTGCAGGTGAGTGAATAATTCTATCATATGTGTAAATGTAATCATGATCTTCTGTTCAATTACTCAAATCACTGCATAATGACTGTCTGTTGATCAACACTGTGAATTCTTCTATGATAATTGTGAATGTTAGATTAGATGCCGTAGTTGGCTTGGAAATGAGGCCCGTGGTAGCCTGTAGTACGGGATGCGGTTGACACCACCTGACTCATACGATTCCATATAGACATGGGGCTAGAGTTTCATCACCCGTGCTACGCACCCTTGCCAATAGGGTTTAAGGTGTTGGATGCCTGTGGGGGCGACCATCAGAAAATGAGGAAAGAGAAAAAGAAATGAATAGAACACCGGAATGGTGATATTGAGCTATATGCCGGGCTATAAGCCAGAAAAGAAAAGAAAAGAAAAAAGAAATTTATTGTCCCACGGGTTAATCACAGAGGGCTGGTCGGGCTGACCTTGGTGAACAAATGCAGGAGCTGACTGGTCCTCTCCGACAACTCAATGGGTGTATCGCGGGAAGGGGTTAGAAGCCCGCACCAGGGATACATGTATTGGGGATTGTAGTAGCACAGACCCGACTTAGTTGTATTGTTAGATGGCTAATAATTAAATTGGACTTACATATCATGTAGGACCATATGAATTGTGAATTGTGATTGCATGTGCATGCATGATTGATGTTATTTGCTCACGAGCTCAGTGGGGCTCACACTCTGTTATACAATGTTTTTCTTAGATGATTTTGCAGGTGGATGCCGCTGTGGCATGGCAGGTCATTTCGAGGAGGAGACTTTTGGTTGTTACAATGATATTGGTGTGGACCTCGATGGAGGTCATACTAATCCTGTGCACATTTTCAGTGGTTGTTGATGAAGACCATTGAAGTGTGTTCATGACAGCTTTTTGACTTGGGGACTCCTTTTGGGTTATTTGGAGTTATCCCCGTTCTGACTTGGTTGTTGTAGTTTTTTTTTTTTTTTTTTTTTTTTTTCCTTTTTGGGGTTGAGTATGCTCGCCCTGTACATGTTTTTGTATGAAGTACTGTACTTATCAGCTTTGTTTCTTTGCTTTCTTTGTGTGTGGGTTGATGGGAAGTGTAAAACTTTTATATGTATATATTATCACTGTTTCCCCGTATCGCTATGCCTCCTTTTATTATTGAACTGTAGTTTATCTGCTACACTCTGATCTTGCCTATGGTAAAGAGATGGTTGTGGTTCCATGATCATAAGCACTGCTTCTAGATCCGTGGGATTTGGCGAATTACCGTTATACAATTCGGGTCACCTACCCAATCTTCCTAGGGGGTGGTTTGGGGTGTGACATTCATAGTATGGTTAAACTATACATGAGTATAGCAAAGATTGGAAGAATAATCAAGTTACACACGAGTATAGTAGAGATCAATAGGATCAAACGTTCAATCAATTTGTACGTGAGTACGACTGAGACCAGAAGATTCACATGTGATTATACCATGCAAGAGTATAGTGGGATTGAAATGATCAAGCTATACACAAGTATAGTAGGGATCAATAGGATCAAATTGCACAAGAGTGCAGAATTTTTTTGTAAAGGTCATTCATAAATTCAGCAGTGGTCAAATAATCAAATTGCACGTGAGTATAGAAGACATCAAAGATTTGGTCAAACCATACATGAGTGTGGTAGGAGCCAAACTATATGAGATCAGGTTGTATGTGAGTGCAACAAAAATCAACGTTTAGACAACATGTGACAATGCAATCCTTATGCATGATGAAATTTTTTTATTTTTTTGTAAACAGATGCAATAATCAATTTTATGCAAATGTTTATAATGAAAACATGGGCAAATGAAAAGTAATCATATACAATCATAAATGCTTACCAAATATCCTTCATTTCTGACTACACAACACCTGTTTTTCACAAATGGTTAGTGCATAAATGTGATGGTAGCACCAAAAACCTAGTTACAGACAAACATTTTCCATGGTTGTGATTCACCTTTTTTTTTATTTTTCTTTTGAAAAACATTTTATTTGCAAAAGTATTTCATTTTGAAATCCTATTGCACAATTCCACATAGGCATATTATTCACGTCCCTGTTACTCGCATAGGCTCGACAAACGTTGAGGGGCCAAAATCACATCGGCAGAACTTTGCCCCAGTAAGTCAGAATGGATGCGACCAAGATGGGTGGATAGGTCATTCTTCCGTTCCTCCATGGGTAGCTTTATCTTTCTTTTCTGCATAGTCATTTTGTCTTTATAGTCCGAGATTCTTCAATGATTAGGAATTGACCCCCACGGATGGAATGCCCGCTCTTATTTCAGATTCTCTTTCTCGGTAGAATGCCCCAGGGAAATAAAATTTCTTCCTCATGCCACATCATCTCGGATAGAGATTGCCCTAGTGACAACTTGATTCCTCTTCTGGTATTCCCCTGGTCACCTTGCTGGTTAAAAGGATGAGTACACTGCTGCTGACGCTCTGATCATTAGGATTTTATAAACCATAAATTCCCTTGATCTTAGCAGATAGATTGCTTTTTTTTCTTCTTTTCTTTTATCTATCATTGGGTCGCATCAAAGAGAGAGATACTGATGAATGAGGGAATAGAGTAGAAATATGGAGAATAGAAGAGATAAGAAGCATATGGATGAACGGAGGATTGTATATGTGGGAGGACCGAACATGATTGATCTTTTTATCAAGTTGCCTACGTACCCTAAGTAGGGATCAGGTCGAACGTTGTTCAGGACAAAGATGTCCCAATGTCGAATCCGTGATAATTAAGTTCCATCATAGCCGGGTGAGCTCAAAGCTGTGGATGAGAGTCTAATCATTATTTAGCTCTGGAGGGCTTTAATAGGTTGTAATGGGGCTTAGAACTGGGTTCCAAAGGATGGTAGAGGCTCAAATGTGCCCCTAGGGTCCAACCATGACTTGACACTTCTTCTCCCAAAATTCTACCAAGAGTCTGGTAATTGAACTCGTTGGGGAACTTTTTCTTTTTAGTAGTGTAATCAAGAAGTTTGGCAATCCCTCTTGTGTTTCAACTGAAGACTTTGGTAATTTCAACCTTGATAATTTTGACAATTCCATCCCCAAACGAAAATTGGCAATTTTTGCCCCATAGTCTAATTGCTCCCAATTTTTTGCAATATCTTGAGCCAATGCATCCTCTCTTTTTTTTTTTTTTGAACCCTCATTTTTTTTGCTCTCTTTTTGTTTTTTTTTTTTTTAACTCTTGTTTCTTTTTTGCTCTCATTTTTCTTTGAACTCTTTCATCATTTTTTTTGCTCTCTTTTTGTTTTTTTTTTTTTTTTTTAACTCTTTCATCACTTCTTTTTTGATAGCATTTTGCATTTTCCTCGGGTATTCCCCGGCGATGCTTTGATCCTCATACGAAGAAGCTTCATATCTCTCGGCATGTTACATTCGTGGAGGATGAGTCTCTGTATTCTAATGATCCTCCTCATGCACTGCCTAGTCTCAATACAGATGTCAAACTCTCTTCTTCCCTTGGTAGTGCCCCTGGGGAGACCTCTTCTTTGTCACTGGCACCACAGAGTGGTGATGATAGTGATGACTTGGGCTACTCAGACTCAATTACCTTACTTAGTTGTTCAGTTCTAGAAGGTAGCGTTAGGTATGAACAACAACAACAACTAGCCTTATAAGGCCTTTCCTTCTAATTAGCGGAGCGCATTCTATGGCCGTTTCTCTTTAGACCAAAGGGAATCTATCTAAGGTGATAGTAAGTTAGCTTCAGAACTGGGTAAACTGGAAATTTTTTTTTTTTTTTGTCTCCTTTTTGAACTCTCATTTTTTTTTCTTTTGAGATTGGTCCAATTTTTGTTGTGGGGACGGAGCTATTTTTTTTTTTTTGAGTCCTTCAGAAATGTATTGCCCTTAAGACATCTTACTTCACTGAGGAGATTTCTTCCGGTTAGACCCTAGAAGCTAATGGGACATTTTGATGAGCAAGAGGATACATGGATAATGAGGTGTAGGTGGGCCAAAGAGAGTTTTTTAAAGGAAAAGGCTAAGGCACATCTGGGGGACTAGTGGATTTTGCTATCTTAGGGTTTATTTGGGATGACTAGCGGCCAAAGGAGGCCTCCCTTAACAAGCTTTATGAGATGAAATCTTCATCTAGGCTTCTGGCTCGTTGGAAGGAGATCAGATGTATGGAAAACTGAAGATCTTTGACCATCAAGACTTTGACATAGGAAAAATGGGTAGTGAATTTTTTTTTTAACTAACAGTCATGAGATCATCATAAACTGCTGTTTGAATGAAAGCGAAAAGAAAGAGAACGAGTAGATGGATAAGAAAACATATTCATTGATAGCTAATGGAAAACACACAGTGGATGAGTTTACAGAAGGAAATCTGACTGAATAAAAAGACCTAAGGGATGCAAACCCAATGATGTCTTCAGTGTGATCCTGTCTATATAAGAGTGAAGTACTATCGCTGCTTTGTCACGGGACTGTGTAGTTTGTATCATCAAAAGTGCCCTTCTAACCAAAGCTAGGTACTGGATCCATTTTAAATCGGCCAGCAAGACTGATGCTCATCAAATTAATGACCATAGTTTAACGACTTCGGGCGATAGTGATGTCCTCAATCAGTGTCTGCCCCTGTTCCATCGGAGGAATACAGAGAACTTTCTTCGATAATTCTACTGCTTTGTAGGCTGGCAATGTAAAAGAAGTATTCCCTTTTAAAACTGGTGGTAGCATCAAAAGGATTTTCCCATAAATTTGGAGAAATCTTCTCCTTAGGGACTCCGTTAATCTCTCACAAATGATTCCTTATCTTCTCCCAATCATCCTTTATGTGTCCTCTATTAAAGAAATCCACCAAACTGAATGTTGTACCAGAGTGAAAGGTGCAGTGAGGTCGACACAGGATTTGATTTGTATTTGGTTCTTCTTGCGACTCCTGTATCCAGTGAGGACTGTGGAGGGTATAGAGGACATCCCATTTTGCACAACAAAATAATTGCTCCAGCTATTGAGTCTATGTCTGAAATCGATGAAGGAACTTCATTGTGTTTGACCAAGGGGAACAAATTCTAGATGCGATTCATCCTGGCTCATATAGGTCAACAATTCTGGAACACGGAAGCTGAATGCTACCATATATCTTTCGCAGAGGTACCAGAGGAAACAAAGGGCTTCAGTAGACAACTGGTATAGATTTCTTATCCCAAAGATATTTAAGAAAGGATAATCTAGATGGATAGGGAGTCCTTGAAGGTCATCAATCCCATGATTAAAGAGAGAAATTTCATGAAAAAGCTCTAGGCAATCTTTACTCCTTGATTGTAAGACTTGATGCATGATCTGTTCTTGGAGATGGAAAGGCAAAAGGTCAATCCGAGATTGCAATCCTACCAAAACCTCTTCTTCCTTGATCTCTTTGTTGTCTTCGGGGCCATCCGGCTTGGTCATATCGGTTGTTGAAGGAAGAGAACATTCATGGACATCCTAGGTGAACATCATTGATGGAGACTTTTGACCTGTCACTACCTCTTCTGAAGGAACCGGCGAAGCTTGGATCAAGGAGGTGGGGTCAAACCCTTCTAAATCTTCTTCGAGGACGTTGATTGTTTGATTAACAGACTGCTATTCTACCCCTGGCTTGAACTTTCCTGCTTCTAGTAGGTCCTGGATAGCATGCCCAAGTGCAATGCATTCATCAGTAGGGTGCCCCTTTTGGGTGTGATAGTCACAGTAGTGATCCGGGTCATACCAACAAGGTAGAGGATCTCTGACCGATCGTGGTCGGACCTTGCCCAAAAGCCCTAATTTCTTCATTTCGGTGTATGCCATAGACCTAGTCATGCCCAAATCAATGAACTCATGCTTACTTGAATTTACCATATTCACCTTCAGGTTTTGGTTCTGATTTTGCATCGTATGATTGTCCTGGCCGTTTGCAACTCTAAACAATTTGTCTTTAATGCGCTTCCCTGTGGCTATGAGCGCTTTGAAAGTTATGAGGTGTTGATAGTAGAGACAATCATGATATTCTCCATACAGATTCTTCAAGATCATCTCCACCTGTTCTGCTTCCGTCGGGCGACTCCATATCTTTGCGGTCTTCTCTCTAAACCTCATGATGAAATTGGAGAACCCTTTATTCGGCCCTTGCCTTAATGTCTCCAACTCTCATCGCGTTATATCCAATTCACTATTGTAAGAATATTGCTTTGTGAATGCCTTCACAACTGCCGACTAGGTTTGAGTTTGAGTCTGGTCCAACTGGGTGAGCCACCTCAGAGCTGATCCAGCTAAAGAGTAAAGGAAGGACTAACCCATTTGATTTTCTGTGAGTTCCCATAACTTGACCACAGTGATGAAGATTTTTAAGTGGGCTTTGGGGTCTCCAGTTCCATCGAACTTGTCAAGCTTCCATTTAAAATCCTCAAGTATTCTTCCCGTCAGAAAGAAACCCAAATCATCTTCTGGCTTCATAACTATTTTGCCTTTCACGGCGATCTCCAGTTTCTCGACCCTTTCCCTCATTTACTTTTCCCTTTCAGTCTCAGGCAGATTCTGTAGGGTATTGACAACAACAACCTCCTCTTCTTCTATCATGACTTTGGGCTACACCTTAGGTACCGTCGGTGCCATCCTAGGTTCTCTAGGGCTTTGTGCATTATCTCCTCTAAACTGGCCCTGTATCACCTGAACCATCTGCGTGATCAACTATTTTATCTCTGTCATTTCTTTCTGCATGCTGACCATTTCCTGATTCAGTACTTCAATTAACAGGCTGACATTTGACGGATCCATGGTGCCCACACTGGGTGATGACCTTACTAGACTCTGCCTAAGTGGAGGAATGGAAGTACTTAAGACTTCTAGGGATCAAATTGGACCAACTCGGGTTAGCCCATTATCATGACGGGCCCACATGAGTAATAGGAATATCTCTTGTCTTGGATTATGCTTTACAAAACTTATTTTAGGACTTGAGAAGATTTTTTTATTATTTTATATTTTATATTTTTTTATTTGTACTAGAAGATATACACAAACAAATATATACAAGCAAGGTTAGTATGCACAACAATTTGCCTTTGACCTCTTGGTTCCATCTTATTCAGGTAATTAATGGTGTAATTATGCCGACACCCAGGATTAATCAGGGAAGGCCCTTATAATCTTAGAATTGATGTAGTGACAACATAAATCCTTTGTTGTTCGATGGTTTAGGTCAAATTGGAATCGTTATACAGCAGCAAACAAAATGGCATAGTTGAGATCTCTCAACAATCTATCCTTTGCTAATACGGGATGCCTTGTATCGCGGGAGGCTCAGAGCTCTGTCATTGACGTACCATACTGGATAGCGTATCATTATTCGAGAGACAATCAAGGCAACATTTTTTTTTCAATACACTAGCCCAGACGGATAGAGCCCCTTCTTATGACAGGCAATCCATATTAAGAAAGGTAGACCACTGGGAATCTCGCTTTCAGCCCTACTATGTTAGTTTATGGCGTATCCTAATCATATATGGTCTAATTTCCTACATGATGCATGCAATAGGTAGGCTGATAGGATAGAACAAGGTTACCCTTGACAAAACCGATATACCTATCGCTCGTGGTCACGAATTGTAAGTACGTGGTTCTTTTAATATACCTGGGGAATAGGTCACGCGATCTCAGAGTAATCAAGCTAGTGCCCTTTTTGGGTAGCGAAGTACCCATGGTACACTAGCAAATACCCTCGCCAGTGATTCTAGACCCATACAGTAAATATTAAGGGCTGTGGCTTCGCCGTGAATTATCCATGACTAGACATGGGGTCCAACGACTAACCACGGGGTTGTGTTCCCATGAAGTGTTTTATATGCATGATAATGGTGCAAGAAGCGGCTATCATCTGATCTCAGAGTACTTAGTATGATGTGCCCCACCTCCCTGGGGGTAGAGGCACAACAGGGAGTACCCTCGCCGTTTGATTTCACTTTGAACACGATGCATGATGCAATTAGTACAATAAAAGGGGTAAGCCAAACACGTTATCAATCAAACAATATGGAAGGGAGAATATTCTTACGTTCAACGGTAGCATCTAGTATTGAAAGCTTGACCATCAATCCCCAGTGAAGTCACCACTGTGAAGATCCATCCCGGAACCACACATTCCAACGCTTGGTTCAGAGGGTTTGGGTTATGCTCCTCGTTGGAGAGAGAAGGAATGCGTCTTCTTAGAGGTATGTTAATTTATCAGGGATGGGGGTCATATAATTAAATAAAATGGAGTCGCCACCTAGGATTAGGGCCTAGCACCCATAGGAGTAGCCTTGTGAAGGGCTACGAGACTTTGTTTGGTCTGGTAAGAGATTCAGGGTAAGTGGTCAGGTTACGAGAGTGGGAAGGTGTTAGGCACCTACCACGCCTGGGTAAACTGGTCTTTCTACTAGATGCTTGTTTTCGAATATTCTCCCTTTATAAATGTCCTATTCCCACATGTATAGCTAAAATGATGCACAAACTGCTTAAAGTTAAACTAATTTAAATTAACTACTGTACACTACCTAAGAGTAATTTAAAAGTCTATATTTTCACAAAATTAAAGTGTGATGAAAGAATTAAATATCTATATGCTTTAAACCAATGAATCATACGGGACGGATCGCATCCCCCTGCTCGTGGAGGCAAAAGACTGGCTTCGCCCTTCGTTGGACAGAGTAACGGCTTACGGAGATCAGGTAACAGGGCCTCAGACAGAGTAACAGCATCGAAAAGCTTTAGAAAGTAATCACCCGGAGATCGGGCAGAGCAACAGCTCACAAGTGTTGGGCACTAGGATCTCGGATAGAGTAACAACGTCGAGAAGCTTCGGAAACTAGGCATTAGGACGTCGGACAGGGTGACTAGGCCATGAGAGACTTTCGGGGCTTAGGTGAAAATGGGTTAGGGAAGACGGATTCTGGGGACCCGGACTTCGGATAGAGGGGAGGCTTGAAAGCTCGAAAGCTCAAAATCTGACTTGGGAAAGGCCCTAGAACAAGGAAACAAGGAAAAAAGAAAAACTGGAGCTCTGGGGGTATCCCCTCTCCTATAACTTGGAACTTGTTGAAATGAGAGGTGAAGGGGGTATTTATAGACAAAAATCGCGTCTGGTGGCACCGCGGTGAAATCTACGATGCCGTGGGGCGAAAAAAATGAAATCACGGAGTCGTAGGGTGATTTCCCTATAGGGTATGGCGCTACCGTGCGGGGCCACAGTTTTTTGGGGGGCTACCATACGGGGCCATGGTTTTTTTACACGGGGCCACCGGGCGGAGCCACGGTTTTTTATGCAAGGCCGCCGTGCGGGGGCCACAGTTTTTACGCGGGGCCACATCAAGGATACTAGGGGGCTGTGGGTGCCTTCGAGGTGGAACAAGGGTTGTCTGGGTTACTCTGAAAAAAATGGGCTTAGAGGGCTTTGCCAATCTTTTGCGTTCGGTTGTCGTCATCACTGGGGCTTGACAAAATTCAGCATCTACATCAGGTTACAACCAGATCCTCATGCGTGAATAAGATAAGTCATTCACAACTTTTTGAACCGACCAAGAAAACTTTTATTACCGAGTCATGCCATTTGGATTGAAGAATGTCGGGGCTACATACTAGAGGATAGCCAATCAAATGTTTCGAGAGCAGATCATCCGAGTTATGGAGGTATATGTGGACGACATGCTAGTCAAAAGTCTTAAGATCAACCACCATCTGACCCACCTAGAAGAAACATTCAGTAACGCCTCTAAAACGTATAGATTAAGACTTCAACTAAAATAGGGTAGTCAAACTAAGCTATTACAACTTCCAAATTAAATTTAAAATTCTTAAATAAAGGTTACAACTTCCAAAATTAAATTAAACTCAAACAAACTATGAGTTTTTCTAAACTTTAAAGAAAATGTAAAGTTTCTAATAGTAGTTGTCTTCTTTTAATCCAAACACTTCGTCCCTTTAGACCTCCTCCTCTAGTACATCCTCACATCCAGGTTTGCATTCATAAAGTTGTTCATCTGAAAAGTGGTGAGGGTAAGCTTCGAGAAAAGCTTAGCAAGTAAATTCACAACAACTATATAGGTGTGAAAACATGCACAAGTAATACAAAATGTAAAGACATACAATAATATGTATATATAAATCCGAAAAAAAAAATAAAACAAAATGATCATAACCATATTTTCTTATCACCACTACCGTAATGAAAAGTATATATGACAACAATCAACAAAAGATATCGAAAGAACGTAAAATAACAAACACATCACTGCCTAATACACTAGTGTGAACTAGTTACCATACACTGGTCAAGGCCCTCATGATAGCAGCATATGAACTCCAGCTATGATCAACTACAACATCACTGTCCCCTCTCAACATCAAGAAACTAATGGAGAAACTAGTGACCAAACTTGCCCCAGACCGAATCAAAGCTCCTGAAGGTTTTACCAGTAATGCCCTCCTGGATAGCTTTTGATCATCTCCCTCTTTCTAGTAGTCCATATAACTCCAATAAGGGTAAGCCCGAAGCTCAAAAATCCACCGACTTATCCTTACCCCAACACTTTAACCCATGTCGATGTAAGGTAACAGAAAAAAACATCCATGCTTATACATAAAGCTATACAACAAGTCTAGAACTTAGGATTAGCAACTCCCTATATTCCAAACACTAAAACTTTTAATCTAGAGTTGTAAAAGAAAGAAAAAAACTTAGAAATAAATAGAGTTTCATCAACATATCATGGCATAGAATGCAATACATAAATCGAGAAGATTTGGCAAAATCTTCGCACAAAGTTGTCAACAAGCATCTTCAATTCCAATAGAATATAAACCGATAAATCAAATAAAAATCAGATTTAAATGTACCATCTAAAAATATCATGCATTGGGCTATAATCATGAAGAATCATTCATAGACCTTTCTCATACTATCAACAATCATGCATTGGATTCATTAGTTTATAAACATGACATTATTAAAAATTCTGCACACACATATGTGAATTAAATCATAAGGAAATTCATCATTTCTTGCAAGCAATCATATGTGAACAATTTAATTGAGTAAAAAGCATGAATGAAATTTTTTTTTGGCATGATAAATCTCAATCTAAAATTAAATTCAGATTTAAAAAAATATTTCAAAACGAATTTTATATGTAAGAAAAATATCAAGTTTAATGGTTGAAGATCTACTCACCTTGTGTGAAGCGACTAGGGTTTCTATAGGTGACCTCAAATCAATGCTTCAATGGTGTTGATCTACCTCTTCCTAATTTAGAATCACTTTAATAGAGTCCTATGAGTAAGATAATGATGAAATCAACTTCAAGGTATTGCTTAAACTCGGATTTGGGAAACATAGATTTTTGATAGAAAGACCTACCTTCAGTAAATTACCAATATCTCTCTGGTCAGATCTTCGATTGAGCTTATTCAAGTTGGGTTGTGAAGATAACAGATGAGGCTACGTTTTATCATGAAATACAATTTTCTCAATTCAGCTCTAAAAAGGGTCAAAATTTTCCTTCAAGTGACTGGTTCTGCACAGTCCTTCTTCTCCTTCTTCTTCTTCTTCTCTTCCTCTATAGTCCACGAATTTCTCTCTCTCTCTCTCTCTCTCTCTCTCTCTCTTTCACATTTATGATCAAAGGAATGGGGTTTGAGATTTAGTTATGAGAATTTATTCCTAACAAGTGAGAAGGAGATGAGAAGAATTCGATATAGTCTCTAACTAGATCTCTTTACTTTCCCTTCAATGAAAATATTTTAAAAGGAATCTTGACTTAAGGTTTTAAAAAGATTTAGATTTAATAGTTTAATTTTAATTCAATTCCTTCTTATTTTGTTCTTAGTTGCTTAGAACCGAAATTCTCCAATCCCTCTCATGCGTGGAACCTCCCTTGCTATCCTACATTCTCTCCTCTCTATTTTTCTTCTTTCACTCCAACTCCTTCTTTTTATCCTATTATTATTATTATTATTATTATTATTATTATTATTATTATTATATATATTTAAAAAAACGTGGGGGTGTTTCCACATCTCCATGGTTTCCTAATTAGCCAGTTGTGATGTGGGGCCCACCATAAGGTAAATTCGTAAAAATAAAACTTCTTAAATTCATCCAAAATGAATGTAGGGGAATTTGAACCTAAGACCTAATAACTTATTGTACTAAGGGTCCAACCAGTAGACTAGATTATTAGATATTTTTTACTTCCCAAATAAAATCATATATTCTTTTAACAAAGCCTAATTCTACACTTAGGCAAGGAATAATTCAAATTAAGGGTGTTACACTAGGGCACAATACTTACCATGCATGTATGTATACACCTCCAGCTAGTCCAAGCTCCTACATATCAGCTTGCCCTAATCCTTTATCAGGTAAAAAGACCAAATTACCCCTAGTCCAAAATCAGGGTATTACACATTCGATGTGTTGAGGAAGAATCAGATGAGGTTGAAACCGGCCAAGTGTGCCTTTGACGTGACCACCAAAAAATGCCTCGGTTTTATGGCCTCAATCCGAGGCATAGAAGCCAATCTGACAAAGATCCGAGCAATCCAAGAGATGACCCCACCAAGGATGATCCAAGAGGTACAGAGACTGAAAGGGAGAGTAGCGGCGCTAACCAGGTTTATGTCCCAAGCGAGGGACAAGTGCTTGCCTTTCTTCAAAACCTTAAAGAACCTTCAAAATCCAAAGGATTTTGCATGGATAGACGAGTGCCAAAAGGCATTCAAAGAATTAAAGAGATATCTGGAGAATCCTCCTCTCCTAGCCCGACCCGAGCCTAATGAGGAACTACAACAATACTTGGCCTCGATCCCCATAGCGGTCAGCGTGGTACTACTAAAGGAAGAGGGCAAACAACAGAAGCCCATCTATTATGTCAGCCACGTGCTAATCGATGCTGAGGCAAGGTACTCCAAGTTTGAGAAGGTAGCGTTTGCTCTGGTGGTTGTAGCCAGAAAGCTAAGCCGTACTTTCAGGCTCATCCAATTATGGTCCTTACCAACCAACCCCTAAAAATATATTGCACAAGCCAGATGTGTTGGGTCAGTTAATCGTGGGGGCTGTGGAGCTGAGCGAATACAACATTGACAATAAACGAACGGAAATTAAGGGTCAAGCATTGTCTAATTTCATGGACGAGTGTACAACTGCAGAGGCCGAGGGTTTAGCAGCCGAGACCCTGATGGAAGGTGCCGAGGACGAGGCTACATGGACAATGTACATTGACGACTCGAGTAACATAACCAAGAGTGGAGCGGGGCTCATACTAACCATCCCAGAAGGATTCCGTATCCAGTATGCCTTGAGATTCAAATTTTTTGGCCTCCAACAATGAAGCCGAGTACGAGGCTCTACTAGCCGGACTCCAAGTATCTCGAGCTATAGTAATTCTTTGACTGCAGGTAAAAAGTGACTCCCAGTTGGTAGTCAACTAGGTTAATAGAGAGTATGAGGTGAAGGACGATCAAATGATAGCCTACCTGAGCCAAGCCTGAGGCATGATTGCCAAGTTCAAGAAATTCGAGATGACTCGAGTGCCACAAGATGAAAATGCCATAGCTGACTCCTTGTCAAGGCTCACCGAGGCTGAATTCTTGAGCTTGTCAAGTTCGATCTACACTGAGATATTGGAAGAGTCTTTGCTATAGCAGAAAGAAGTCGGTCATATAGAAGAAGGCCTGAGCTGGATGGACCCGATGGTCAACTATTTGGAAAACAAGATCGAGATGAAGCCAGAAAGATCAAAATCCGAGTGGCTAAATACACTGTGATCGATGGAATCCTGTACAAAAGGGTAGCCTCGACCCCCTTACTCAAATGCCTTGGATAGAAGGGAGCCGAGTATGCGTTGGTTGAAGTGCACGAAGGCATATGCGGGAGTCATATGGGGGGTCGAGCCCTGGCATGGTCCTGCGTCAGGGGTTCTATTGGCCTAAGATGCAAGAAGGGGCGATGAAATATGTGAAGACCTGTGAAAAATGCCAGCTGTTTGGCCCAATCCCGCACCGACCCTCAACACAACTAATCTCAATACTCAGTTCCATCCCGTTCGCCATGTGGGGGATGGACATACTCGGTGATTTTATACTAGCCTCAAACAATAGGAAATATTTGGTGGTCACCATTGACTACTTCACAAAGTGGATTGAGGTTGAGCCATTGACCACCATTACCAAGAAGAACATGGAGAATTTTTTCAGAGACAAGATCATCTATAGGTTTTGCCTACTAAAGGTACTAATAACCGACAATGGCAAGCAGTTTGACAACTCGAACTTTTAGGAATTTTGCAAGCACTACTACATCGACTTCTAACCCATTGTAGTCGCCCACCCGAGGGTGAACGGTTAGGTCAAGGTAACAAACCAAACTTTACTGGAGGAAGTGAAAATAAGGTTAGATGAGGCTAAAGGAAGGTGGATAGAAGAGCTACCGAGCATACTATGGGCATACAGGACGACCGTGCGAACCCCGACTGGAGAGAGCCCATTCCGACTAGTATACAAAACCGAGGCATTGGCACTAGTAGAGGTTAAAACCTCATCCCATTGAACATTATGCTTCAACGAAAGAACATACGAAGATGGACTGAGGGCGAACCTTGACTTCCTAGACAAGGTGAGAGAGAAGGCGTTGCTTAGAAATATAACCTACAAGCAGAGAACAACAAAATACTACAACTCCAGGGTAAAAAAATGACTGTTTCACTAAGGAGACCTCGTCCTTAGGAAGGCTAGCGCATCTCAACCAAGACAACAGGGCAAGCTATCGCCTAATTGGGAAGGTCCATATATAGTCTCCAAGCAAATCCGACCAGGGACATATTGGTTGAAAACTCCGAGGGACAAGAAGATACCCCGATCTTGGAATTCCAACAACTTGAAGAAATTCTACCAGTGAACTGAAGAAATTTTCTAAGTATGTAGCCTCGGCAGTATTGGCAATATACCCTCAAAAAATTTGAGTACTTCTTTATTTTATTTGAAAGTCCATGCATTTTTGCACGTTGTAAAGCCGATCAAAAAATTCAATAAAGGGAAAGATTTTGCTTAAGCTCTCAGCTAGTTTCTCTTCAATGAAAGCATAAGATCGACCCTTATAGGTCGGCAGCTCAACAAGTCACAATACCAACCCTAATAGGATGGTGGCATCAAAGACCAACCCTCATAGGTTGGTAGCCTCTCAGTAACTAGGCTGTAAAACCGACCCTCATAGGTCAGTAGCCTCTCAGTAACAAGGTCATAAGATCGACCCTCATAGGTCGGCAACCTCTGAGTAACAAGGTCGTAAGACCGACCCTCATAGATCGGCAGCCTCTGAGTAACAAGATCATAAGATTGATCCTCATGGGTCGACGCAAACTAAGGGGTTGTATTCTCCCTCCGCTAAAAGAAGAAAATGGCTAGGACATAAGAGTCGACCCTCGTAGGTCGGCAGCGTCAAAGCATAAGATTGACCCCATAGGTCGGCAACGTGAAAGTATAAAACCGGTCCTCATAGGTCAGCAGTAGTCAATGTTAAGGCTTTTCATAATATTCAAAGAGTAGAGTTTGAGAGTTGGAGATCGGACCAAAACATGGTCCTCAAAGAAAAATAATAAGAAATGCTCAAGGCATAAAAGTCGGTCAGGATGGGTCGGCATTATACTTAATTGAATGATTGACCTTCAGTAAATGGCGAATGTTGCAAGCATGTGAAAGATGTTAGACTAACTCTACGGTAAGGAACAAGAAGTCCAACAAAGAACACTTGAAGAGGATATTTTCATTAACGAAGGCCGAGAAGTCGGCTAAGAAAGTACAAAAAGAAACAAGTAAAGGCCCTAACCAGACGAGGCCGTACATTTAAAAAGAGAAGGAAAAAGGGGAGTGTTTAAACAGTTGGAAGATTCTTGGAAGCAACATTAGGATGAGAAGCAGTCGGCGTCCTAGTCAGCAAATTCAGATTCGAGAATTATTCGGATGGAGAATTATTCAGAATAATTCATTTTGTAAATCTAAGAATTCAGTCAAAAAAATGGACATAATAAAATTCGGATTCGGATTCGAGAATTATTCATTTACAAAAAAAAAAGTCGGGAAAAAAATTCGGACGTTATTTTTAATATTTATAGTATCTGTTTAACATTATCTATCAATTAACATACCTGCATAAGATACAAGTAACATAAAATTTGGAATACATGTAATTTTTAGTTCATCTAATTCCATAATCCATAAAAGCATAACAAGAATTACAATGGTCTAAAGCATAACAAAAATCAAAATCATAACATTTAGTTGTAGTTTGTCTAGTCTATCTCACAGCTTGTCAAAATAATCCCTGCCCATCAATCAACGTTATCCAAGATTCGTATCCATCCTCTGTTTATGTTTCTATTAGACCATGTTTTGGCTTTATGTATTTTTTTTTCTTAATACATAAAACTTGGTCTAGTGGAGTACTTGAGTTTAAAATAATGGCTAATACTTTATAGGATAAAGTTGTGATGGAAGCTTGAAATAAAATATTCAAGAATCATTTCAGGTGGTCCATGATTACCCATATTTTAAGGGAGAGAGGGAGAAACGAAGAGAAAGAGGAGGGATCCATCCGGGATCGGTAAAGGCAAAAAGTAAAAGTGTGAAACCCTACAAATCCAAAGCCCAAATACTTAATTTGATTTTGGCTACAATTTGGTTTTTAACATAGCAGAACTACTTTTTCTGACTTTTATTTTCAAGTCGAATTCGGACAGAATTATTTGTATTATTCTGTAAAATTTGGTTCGGCCAAATTATTCACGAATTATTCAGCAAAGTAAATAACTAGGGTCGGTGTAGTAGTCTGGTCGACCTCTACACCCTCCTCAATAATACGACCCTCAATAAGGAAAGTAGCATTATCCTCAAACTTGGAGAGATTGTGGTCAGGGTAGGCCTCACGAAGTGAGACGAGGACTTCCTTCCAACCTTCAATAACGCCCGAGTTGTAGGTTGGACCATTCGACTAGTAGAGCAAGTCCTTGAAGTCCTTCGATTTTAGATACTCATCCACGACAGCCTTCCGGGCCTCTCGAAGGTCGGCCTTGACTCTCTTCCTTTCCTTGGAGAGGTCAGCCTCTAGATACATCGACTTCTTTTTCAGAGACTCCACCTCTTCTATGAGGGATCCTACTTCAGCCTCGACCTGGGACCGCCTCTTCTCCTCATCTTTGTAGGCCGAGTCAGCATTTTTGGCCTGAAGCCGACCCATCTCCAACCACTCCTGAGAGTTTGTGGCTGATTGAAAGGCTGAGTTGCTCTCGTACAAGTGCCATAAGGGCCTGATGGGGGAGTCCTCAGAGGCAGGATCGTGGGAAGCACCTTCGACGACCTTTTTTACCCTTAGAATGGGTTGAAAGGGGGACCCCGGGAGAAATGCCCCCGAGTAGGTTCAGTTTGACCTTGGGGGCTTTGGATTTTCCCCCCACATTTTGGCCGCTGTCTGACTTCTCCTTTCTCTTATGGCCAGTCGGGGAGACTTTCCCCTTATCGGCCTCGGCGACCCTATCGGCCAAGCTCTTCTTCTGGGAATTCACCACCCCCGTGACCTTCCTGAGGGCCTTCTCCTTGGCTGCCTTCCCCCTTCTCTCGGCGGCCTCGGCCTTGAGCCTGTTGGGGTCGAGCTTGATACCTATCACTGGAGAAGAAAAGAGAGAAGATAAGCAAAACAAAAATAGAGAGAAAAAGACAGAAAGGAGGACTGTCGGATCATGACCACTCACCCGGGGTCAGCTTCTAATGAAGGAGGAAGCCCTCATCAAAAAGTTCTCAGACATCGAAGGGTCTTCCCCTAAAGGTCATGTCAAAGGACTTAAGATCATAATCGGTTAGGTCAAGGCATCAGTTGAAGTACCTCAGATCAATGACCCTCCACCCGGTTCTGAATGGGCAATTGGGGATGGAAGCAAAAAAGAATCGAGGCTTTCAGTATTTGTTAGAACTCGAAAGATTATATAAGAACTTGAATTCGGTCATCTCTTTACTTGGAAGTCTTCAACGAGAAAAATAATACCACCTGTGGTCCTTGAATTTCTTCAAGTAAAGAGTTGGGAGAATAAGGCAACAGTCACCGCTCGCCCCAGCCTCCCTAAGAAGATGTAGAAACCATAGAGGATGAGATAAGAATTTTGAACCAACTAACCTGGTGATAAGTGCTAGTGATCAAAAATCTCCTCCATGAAGCAAAGGACATGGAAGCGGAGACCATAGAAGAGGGCGATCACATAAAGGAAAATTTTTCCCACTCGGATAAAACATGCCCTTTGAAGAGGGTTAGGGACACGAAGACCGATCTCAATGGGAATCTGTAGACACTGATTTTTTGTCACCACCCTTGGCAAGGATGATAACGGGACACGGACGATGGGCGACGCATCCTCCCCCTTTTTGGATCCTCAAAATACCTGGCCCATGGGCCCAAATACCTTCTAGAACCCTAAAATGACCCATTTAGGCCCAACAAGTGAAATGAGGGGGACCACACTATCCACAGCGCCATGGACAGTGTCCCACGGCCCTGTGGAGGTCCCCCACGGCAAGGGTGTATGGAGCCATGCCGTCATGGGGGGTTTTTGACGTCAGCCTACTGACGTCGCCCATGGCGCCGTGGAGGACTACTCTGGCCCAGGCTATGGGGCACCCTCCCCTATAAATAGGAGGGTCCCCCTCCTTTCATTTGATGGAGTTTCAGGGTAGGGAGACCCCCCAAGTGCGAATTTCACCCCCTATTTGCCCTCTTTGCCCTGATTTCCTTTCTTGAAAGTGCTCGATTAAGTGAGGTCCTCAAGTACAGGTAGATCCTTTGATTATCCGTTCGATAATAAAGCGATTCCCTCTCTTAAAGTTTGTTATCCCATTAGTGCACAAATAACAAGCGAAATCCCCCATTACAGTTGTTATTCTGTCCATTTGCTTACCGCCAAGCTACTTAAAAGAGCCGTTATTCTGTCAAAAGAAATCGGCGTCGGTCCATTTGTCCGTCTCCCTTGAGCCAAGGGAATATCCTCATATAGGTATAATTATTGCACTTTTATTAGTTCAATGTAGCCCTTAGTATTTTACCGCTTTAATGTATATATTGTAAATATAAATTGTTGTATGTATCCTATAGCCTCAATATCACACAAAGAGAGAGAATCTTCATCATTTAGTAGCATCTATAATAGAGAGACCGGCTTCGACCGGGCAAGATGGGTGCCTAACACCTTCCCATACTCGTAACCTGACCCCTTACCCGAACCTCTGACCAGACCATATGGAGCCTCGTAGCCCGACTCCATTCGTAACGGACAAGGCTACACTTATTGGGTCCTAGGCCCTAACCCTAGCTGGTGACTTCACCTTTTTTTAATGTATTCTAATGTATGACCTCAATCCCCTGATGATGTGTCAGAAGGACACCCCTGTACATTAAAAAAATCAATATTCATGTCGCCAATGAGGCTACGGAGACCTCCTCACCACCAAGGACCACGGTACTTGCAGTGGCAACTCCACTAGGGACTAGTGGGTAAACACCCACTTGAGGACAAGCTTTCTAAAATAGATGCTACCAACAAATGTACGAATATGCTCTCCAAAATTTGTATAAAAATTTGGGTGGCTAACATTTTTGTGTACTAACTGCATCATGCATAGTATTCGAAATGAAATCAAACGACGAGTGTACTCCCTGTCGTGCCTTTACCCTCGGGGAGGTGGGCATGTCATACTAAGTACTCTGAGATCGGATTGATAGCCGCTTCCTGTACCACTTTCTTGCACACACGCACTGCATGGGAACACTTTCTCCCCCATAGTTAGTCATTGGACCCCATGAGTAGTCATGGGTAATTCACGGCGAAGCTACAACCTTTGATATTTACCATACGAGTTTAGAATCACCGGCAAGGGTATTCACTAGTGTGCTATCGGGTGCTTTAGCCACTCATAAAAGGCACTAGTCCAATGACTCTGAGACTATGTGACCTACTCTCTAGGTATATTAAAAGAACCACGTACCCGTAATTCGCGACCACGAGTGATAGGTATATCGGTTCCGTCAAGGGTGACCTTTTTCTGTCCTATTAGCCTACCCATTGCATGCATCATGTAGGAAAATAGACCATATATGATTAGGGTACGATACAAACTAACCCTTGTTAGATTTAAGAAGGACCAAGTTTAAGGTCGCTTGATGATTAATCTGGTCTTAATATGAGATGCCGCCCGGAGTAGGGAATTCCATAGTCCTGTGATAGTCCCTCGAAGAAAGATGGGAGTCCACTTCCATATAATGGAATCCTACATGACCCTCGAGAATGGGATGCCTCGTATTGATTCTAGATATAATCATCAGGAACCTGAGACTAGTCTTTCTTCTTTGTTTGTTTGTTCTTCCTTTTTAAGAAATGTTTTGGCGATGATGGCATTCGAAGCATAGTCGGAAAGAACCGCTACAATACCAGAAGTTTCGATGCTAACTTCGATTACTTGAGCTGCAACAAAACAAGAAAAAAAAATACAATAAAGATTGTGCAAAATAGAAGAACAAAATACAAAAAAAATAATAATGGAGGAATTGATTCTAAACTGTCTAATATGCAAATATTCTCAATTCAATCAATACCTAAATTAGGTCTTCTTCTTTTTTCGTAGAAGCACAATTCCATACCCGAAAAGATCATTCCTGTCCATCTGGATCCAACGAGAAGGAAGGTTGATCAGAGCCAGTCCATCGCCCTTCCCAAATTCTCTATCTTCTTCTCTTCTTTTCGATTCTTCAACTGAGATATCACTTGGGGACAACATGGATCCGACAGATGATCACTTATCTGAAAGTCACGTGGAGCACTGAGTGGATAGGTTGCAAACAGATATGGCCGAAATGCGATAGCTTATGGCACAACTGGTGCAATTAGTTAATGATATTTCTAAGGGCGGATCTACATCTGGGCTGGCTCAGCAAGAAGTCAGGAGGACCATCTCTACAACCCCTAAGACTCCAATCACCATACTGGTGGAGGAAGGGGACGATAGTCGACCTTCGGACCCTCCTGAGACTGAGAGAGAGAAGAAAATGAGAGAGAAAGTGGCTGAACTAGAGGTGGCCGTCAAAGGTAAGGTTAAGGAAAAAGCAAAGAAGATTTGGTGTTCTTCCCTGAGGAAAAAATTCTTGAAGACTTCAAGTGGAAACTGGACAAGTTTGACGGGTCGGGAGACCCCAGAGCCCATCTTAAGATTTTTTCCACTATCGCTAGGTCATGGGGACTATCCAAGAACCAAATGGGATAGGCTTTCTTGTACTCCTTAGCCGGATCTGCACTAATTGGATCATACTCAAACTCAATCCTGGGCATCCGTGGTAAAGGCATTCACTAAATAGTAGTCGTATAATACTGAGATGGATATTACTTGGAGAGAGCTGGAGACTCTGAGGCAAGAACCGAATGAAGAGTTTTCGAACTTCATCATGAGGTTCAAAGAAAAGGCCACAAAAATGTGGAACCGCCCTACAGAGGAGGAACAAGTCGAAATACTATTGGAGAACTTGTATGGAGAATACCGTGAAAAGATATACTACCAGCATATTAAGACATTTGATGCCCTCATGACTATTGGAAAGAAGATTGAAGACAAGATCTTCAAAGAAAAGCCAGCCCAAGGCATGACCTGTGAGGCCATAGGAAGTTACTCTGTAAGGAAAAATCCAAGAGCAAAGGGAGGAAACACGACAGGAGCTAGTCACCAAGCAGCAGAAGTACAGGTCGTAACCACTGGGGCCACACCTTTTGTGATCCAAGCTGGGCCAGAACCTCCTAAGAGAACTTTTGATTTCGGGGGGATTTCACCCACTCCGTTGTTCACCAAGCTCAAGAAGGAAGGGATGATCAGTTCAGTTCCCCCAAGGCCCGTGGATCTGAATAATCCACCTACATGGTACAAGTCCAACCTCTATTGCCATTACCATGACCAGAAAGGCCATCACACGGATAGGTGTATATTCCTTAAGAACGCGATCCAGGACCTGATTGATGAAGGCAAGATAGAACTTCAGATAAAGTAGCAGCCGAATGTTACTGCAAATCCCCTTCCCGCTCATGGGGTAGGCATGCTCCAAGAAGATTCTAAGCAAGTGGACCCCACCTCGTTGATCCAACCAATCGGGAAGAAGAAGAAATTGACGAATTCACGTGCTTATAGAGCAAGTTTGGCAAAGAAGTATAAAGGAGAAAAATGGTGTCCAGTTCAGAAGGAAGTTTCCCAAGAGGTGGATCGTCCAAATTCCCCTTTCTATCATCCGAGGTCAGCAGGCGCTACATGGGAGGAATACCCAATACCAGAGCGAAAAGCGCCATAGCCACTCTTGAAAGGAACTTATTCTCCAGAATCTTCCACAGGATCGGTAAACATGTTACAAGAAGAAGCACCAACCCGGGACCTGACAACACTATTCCAGCCTATCCTGTGGTATTTAGGGAAGAATGAGCAGGCACATCAGGAAAGGGCCGAGAAAATGCAAGTATGCGTCCATTGTACAAGAACAAATTGTGATGGGAGTGTCTGAGCAGGTGGACAATTATGTGACCGTGGCAGGGGCATGGCAACCAACAATTGGCTTCAAAAATTGGATTTCTTAGAATTTGGGCTGGAAAGTCTCGACTTAGGGGTGCCTCTGCGCAAGTACGACTTCTCACCATTCAAAATTTGTCACCTGATTCCGGAAGAAGTAGAAGTGGATGATTTCACCAGAATCACGCCCAAGCTTCTCAAAGTAGTATCGGCATTGGCCATAAGCCAAGCTCTATCAGAAGAAATTTCTCTCATCCATATAGGGGGAGACACTGATTATAGTACGGATGAAGCGAAGGATATGGAAGTCCATCAAGAGTGGATGGAATATGTTGAGGAAGAACAAGACCCTGCTGCAGTTGATGAGCACATTTATGTGTGAAATCTTAAGGCATAAAGCATACATTTTACCACATTAGACAGAGTTACTTCGGTGCTTTCTTGTGCTTTTCAGGTTTTAGGTGAATTCTTGTGAAAATGGAGCAAAAGATGCTAAGAATAGCCGGAAGCGCCCAGGAGTCGAGAAAATCAAGTTTGGATTGAGCACTGAAAGAATCATGCCAATCAATCAAATTTGAATGTGATTACAGTGGGTCCCTTAGCATAATTTTGAGGTGTTAATGGTATGGATGCGTAGCCCGTCGAGTCAGCTTCGCAATGGTTCAAACGACACTTGTTTCCGAGTTGAAACGAAGAAGTTACGACCATTTCCATGGATAAGGGTTTATTTGTAATTATTGATAGTCCGTCGGAGACAAAGTAAAGTAGAAGTTCGGATTCTAGGGGCCGTAGCGCAATTATCAGAAGTTATCTTTCTGTCAGCCGAAAGATTCCATTTGGAAGGCTCTGGAGCAGTCCAACTTCAACTTGAGATATCTTGGGCTCCCGAACTCCAAATTGGACGAAATTTGGGTCTATTTTGGGTGATTTTTCGTAAGGAATACAATAATGAGGCCCATATAAGCATACCATGCTCCACGTTTTTTGAAGGACTGATTTGATATTTCATTAATTGTGAGTGGAATCCTAGTCATCACCCTTGCTCTCTCTCTCTCCTCCAACTTTTCAAGGGCACTTTTAGAATTCTACTTGGGATAGATTTCTTTTGAAAGATATTCTCTCATCTATGGAAGGTTGAAAAAGTCAAAGATGCCTTGATCTCATTGCTTGGAGAAGACACCTACAAAGAAAAGGAAGCACAAGTTAGAATTAGAAAGTTACTTTTTAATAAATAGAAGGTTTATGTATCTAGGATTCTTTTCTCTCCATCTTTCTTTTTTTTTTCTTTTTTCTTGGGATTCAAGGCAATGTAAAGGAGGAAGGAGAAGAGAATACTCTCTTTTCTTAGAGAATATTTCTCCTACCACTTCCCTCTTCTCTCTTCTCCCTTCCCCCTATAAATACCCCTTGCCCTTTGGGTTGTAACAAGTTAGTTTTTAGTTAGTTTCTAGTTCAATTTTAATTCAATTTTTAGTATAGTTTTTAGTTCATTCAATTAGTGAAATTTCTTCTCTTCTTTTCCTTCTAAATTGTGATTTTTGGCTTTCTAATTTTTAGTTTTGATTTCATAAGATTAGTTCTTTCAAGTTCTTAGTTTTGATTTCATAAGTCTAGTTTAGTGGTTGTAGTAGTTTTAGTTTAAAGCTTTCTAGTCTAAGTTCCTATGTTGGTGACAAGACTTGGAGATTTAGAAGAGGAAGCCATGGTAAGTTTATTCAAGCACATCAAGGTATCTCATTCTCTAAACCTTTAATCTCATTCTCCCTCTCCTCTATCTCTCTCTATCTTCTTCTTCTTCTCCCTCTATTTCTTTTGTTTTTTTTTTATATGATTGTGGTTTGTGGAGGCACTTTTATTCCCTTATTTCTTTTTATGTGGTTATTATGTGTGGCTGCAATTTTATTCCTTTCAATTCGCTTTAGTTTGATAGGTTAGATGCTCATGTGTTAGGATGCCAATTTAATCCTTTAATTTTGTTAGATGCTTATGAGTTAGGATGCATTAATTTTCATTAGTTTAATTAGTTTAATTTAACACTTGGTTCACTTTGCATTACTTTTAAGTTAGTTAAATAGATTGGCGTATATCTCCTCGTGTTCGACCCGTAGCTACGATTGACCCGTATGCTTGCGGTAATTTTTAAACTCAAACAACAGTCAAGGAGGAATTCCATGTGATTGATTGGGTGAACAACATCGGGAATGATGATAGTGATGATCCAACCAACCTCATCCAATCCATTCTGTTAAGAGATGATGAGGAGATAACATCCCCAAAAGCTCCGAGAGGGGAGTGAACAGTGTCTAGAGAAGATTTTGAATGTTGGAGCATGAACATCTTCTATCAGATATCAGATATACTAGACATTTCCACTAATACTCATGAAGTCCTCTACAAGGCAACTCTCTATTCCCTGATATGGTATGCAGTAACTTTGCAGCCCGATGTGAAAGACTAGTAATCCCAAATGAGAATGATGTGATAGCTCAGACCCTCCATAAGTTGAAAAACATGCATGGTTGGCCAATGCCTTGGCGCATGATCTATTTGGGGCCCCTTCAGAGGACCTTCTCCTATATTCAGATACTTTATCTTACCCTGAGCCACCCAGGAGAAGTGAGACATGGGAAGCATGGGTCAATGACATTAACCTGGGAGAATCTCACATAGACCCAACCGACAACATCCATCCAATGGAGGTTGACGATGAAGAGCATTCAGAAGGAGAAGAGTCGTCTGAAGAAAGTAAGGGTGAGCAGGACATTGGTCCTAGAGAGTCAGACGACGAAGAGCTTAAATGGGAAGAAGAAACTGAAGATGAGAGCTTTGATGGAGGGGGAGAGCCTTATCAACCAAGGACGTGCCTCGAAAAATATGAGAATATTTGTGGGCCAGCGCCATGGGCTTTACCATTTCAGGTAAACAAGATCCACAGAAATGTTGACAAAATTCAAGAAATGATCGCAAGGATGGTATTCTTAGATGACAAATACCAAGAGGAGCTTCAGCAGCTGGCACCTGTTAAAGAACAGTGGTCGCTCCCTTAGGTGATATGCCATCTAGAGAATTCTGTGAAATTAACTCAGGCCTTGGCTCAGGATTTGTGTGGGACTCCTCCTTCTTCTCTTAACCGCGGAAGCAGGGAACATTATGCATGGATAAAGGCACACGATGATTTCCTTCTCTGTCATGTCAATGAGGAAAGAGTGGCTCATGATCCGACAAGGAATATCCACCCAGTCATTTCAAGTCCTGATGAGAGCTCGAAAAGTTCTGATTCACAAGAGGAAGAGAAGCATCGCCATTTCTACAAATCCTTGGCAGAAGCAAAGAAAACGTACCAAGCTACCCTAGAAGCTTTTCATGCCATAAGTCAGCTGATCCCTGAGGATCCAATAAGAATTGATCATCACCTTATGATCCAGCAGATTACCAAGAAGCAAGAAATCTTGTCTGGAATCCTAGGCCAAGCTCAAAGATCTATCGTTGCCTTGACAGACAAGGATGAAGGTAACCAAGGAACAAAAAAGTAGAGTCATCCCAAAACCCCTATTATCATCACAGACAGTGATATGGAAGATGATAACCTCTGTCCAATTGAACTAATCATCAAAGAGAGGGTCTCTGAAGTCGTAGAGACCAAAAGTGGCAAGAATTTCAAGGATAAGGGGTTATCGGTGGAAAAGTACCAGTCTAGTCAATCAAGACCAAGTGACAAACCAGAAAATCAAGTGTTGGACCAACTGAAGAAGGCTCAAGCCAATATCTCAATTTGGGGATTGTTGATGGCCTCACCAACTCACCGAGATGCCGTTTTGAAAGCTCTCACCAAAGTACAAGTACCCATAGAAATGGGACCAGAAGAATTGTCTCACATAGTAGGGGCTACTTATGCCATCCAGTCACTCTTTTTCTCAGAGGAAGACTTACCCCCAGGAGGGAAGAATCATAACAGGGAAGTTTACATCACCATAGAGTGTAACAAAAATCAAGTCCCTCAAGTTCTAATTGACAATGGATCCACTCTCAATGTGATGCCTCTGAGGGCCGTGAAATGTATGGGTTTACCCTTGGACAGAATGAAGCCATCCAGCCAGACCATCAAGGCATATGATAACTCCAGGAGGGAGGTGATCGGGATTCTCACCACCAATATCAAGGTAGGACCAGCTTGTTTCACCATAGATTTCCAAGTCATTGACATTCAGGCATCTTTCAATATGTTACTTGGGAGACCGTGGTTGCATTCAATAGGAGCCTTAGCATCAAATCTCCATCAGAAGATGAAGTTCATAAGTGATCAGAAAGTGATCACCATTTTCAGAGACCCAGAAATGGTGCATACTTTGGCTAACATAGAGGTGGGACGCTCGCCCTTACCAAAAGTACAATTAGGAGGATTTGATATTGGAAATATTTTCATGGTATCTATGAATGAGGAAGAGCCCGTCCCTGCGAAGTTTCCAATGATGTGGAGTAAAGCTTCTATGAAAATCATGAAGAAAATGAAGTATTTTCCAGGGCTAGGGTTGGGAAAGAATCAACAAGGAATCCCGGCGTTCCAAAAATACAGGCCAATGCCGACCATTACGGCTTAGGTTTTGATCCAAGAAGGAACATGAAGAAGGAAGCCTTAGGACAAAGAAACAATGCAGTAGGGAGCATTCCTTACTTAAAACTCTGAATGGATACTTCGTATAGGAATGGGAGAATTTTCAGTATTGCGGAAACCATGAGCCATGGTTCAATCAAGAGAAAGGCCGGCTTCAGCCAAGGTTTGAGATATTCTTTGAAGATGAAGTAGACTGGATGGCAATGGAACTAGATCAAGCAAGCAAGGATGGAATCCAAGAAGATCAAGGGATTGGCAGGCTGTTTGAAGTAGCAATCATCATCAAAGAAGAAGAAGAAGGGCCAGCACCACAACTCCTCATACAACCTCTTCAAGGATCCATAGCAAATTGGGCAAGAATGATGGAGAATTTCCATATCAATGAGTCTAACATTGTAGCCAGCTCTAACTTAGTCCTATCTGAGTCTATTTCTGCGTCTGTATCTATTTTCCCAAAAGAAATTGGAAACTTCCAATCGGTTGAGTTCGTCTATACTCCTCCTTTTATCATTAATGAAATTGCTGATTCTGAGTATGATTTGTCTTCTTCTTCTTATTCTTCTGAGGATGAAAATATTCTCAAACACTATAGCTTGTTTGAACAATTGGAGAAAAGAAGAGCTCAACCCGTCCAAAAGGACACAAATCTCATAAATCTGGAAACTGATCAATGCCCTTGAATGATCAAAATAGGTTCTTCTCTCAATAACGATGAAATATCCTGAATGATCTCTCTCCTCAAGGAATTCAAGGAAGTCTTTGCTTGGTCCTAGAAGGACATGCCTGGCATTGACCCAGGAATCGTGCAGCACAGGCTACCCATGTATCCAGACTCTCGCCTGGTCAAACAGAAGCCAAGAAGGATGCGACCGAAATGGAGTGAGAAGATCAAGGAGGAAGTCATCAAACAATGGAATGCAAGATTCCTCCAAGTGACTCAATACCCCCAATGGTTATCCAACATTGTCCCAGTTCCCAAGAAAGATGAAAAAGTCAGAATGTGTGTTAATTTCTGTGACCTAAACAAGGTCAGCCCTAAGGATGATTTTTCGCTACCCCACATTGACATCCTAGTCGACAATACTGCAAGCCATGCCCTACTATCCTTTATGGATGGTTTCTCAGGATATAATCAAATCAGCATGTGTCCAAAGAACAGAGAAAAGATGACATTCACCACACCATGGGGACATTTTGATATAAGGTGATGCCTTTTGGATTAAAGAATGCTGGGGCAACATACCAAAGGGCCACCATGGCTATATTGCATGACATGATACACAAAGAAGTAGAGGTGTATGTCAATGATTTGATCAGTAAGGTCATTTTGCAGCTATAAGAAAGTTTTTTGAAAGAATAAAAGAATACAAGTTAAGGTTGAACCCCCAAAAGTGTGTATTTGGGGCAAGAGCAGGAAAGCTGTTGGGTTTCCTTGTTAGTGAAAGAGGGATAGAGGTGGACCCTGACAAGATAAAGGTCATCACAGAAATGCTGCCACTAAGGACGAAGAAAGAAGTGCGAGGATTCTTAGGCCGCATCCAATATATTAGCAAGTTCATATCTCGTTTAACCACGACATGTGAACCCATCTTCAAACTTTTATGGAAGAAAGAACTAAAAGAATGGAATGGTGAATACCAGGATGCCTTCATGAAAATCAAAGAGTATCTGCTCTGTCCCCCTGTACTGATCCCTCCCGTATTGGATGAGCCTTTGCTCTTGTACCTGTCAGTAGGGGAAGCATCGATTGGATCGATGATGGCACAAATTGACAAAAGAGATCGAGAAGAGCATGCGATTTACTACTTAAGCAAAAAATTGCTAGAGTATAAAACTCGCTATACTCCAGTGGAGAAAACATACACTTCCCTAGTTTGGGTGACTAAAAGGCTAAGGCATTACATGATATCACACCCAGTCAAACTGGTCTCGAGGATGGATCCAATCAAATATCTCTTCGAGAACCAGCATTGACCGAAAGAATGGCCAGGTGGTTATTGTTATTGTCAGAATTTGACATAACCTATGTCAATCAAAAGTCTGTAAAAGGGCGAGCAATCTCAGACCATTTGGCAGCATTTCCTGTGAAGACTGATTCACAACCAATAGAGGATTCCTTCCCAGATGAAGATCTGCACTTTGTAGAAGAAGACTTGAATGAAGGATGGAAATTATATTTCGATGGAGCCACAAATCAAAAAGGGTTTGGGGCTGGGGTACTGCTCGTAACCCCAGAAGATTTTTATTTACCTATGGCATTCCGGTTGGAGTTCGGCAGCACCAATTACATAGCAGAGTATGAAGCCTGTGTCATTGGGTTGGAAATGGCCTTGTTTGTGGGAGTGGAAAAGATCAAAGTCTTCGGAGATTCTTCTGTTGTAATCTATCAAACTTAGGGGAAGTGGAGGACTAGGGATGAGAAGTTAAAGCCCTACCAGATATATTTGGAGTAATTGGCCCGATGCTTCAAAGAAGTCTCTTTTGAATATCTACCAAGGGATAGCAACCGGTTTGCGGACGCTTTGGCTACATTAACCTCCATGGTGGAACGCGATCCTTGGGATAGGATTCAACCTTTTCTAATAGAAAGAAGGACTAGCCCAGCATATGGAGAGCCAGTCAATGCGCCCACCGAGGATGGAAGGCCTTGGTATGCCCCAATCGTTGATTACATCAGAGAAAGGAGGTACCCTAAGCACTTCTTGGAAAGAAAGAAGAGGCATCTGCGGAAATATGCTACTTAATTCATCCTCCAAGGAAGCCTGCTGTATAAAAGATCTTATGATGGCATCCAGCTGTTATATGTAGATGAGGAGCAAGCTCAAACTATTATGAAAGAAATCCACTAAGGAATATGTGGACCACACATGAATGCAAAGATGCTTGCCAAGAAGATCCTCAGAATGGGGTACTATTGGTCGACAATGAAAGCTGACTGTGCTACCTTTGTAAAGAGATGCCATCAATGCCAGATATTTGCCAACATTATCCATATTCCTCCAATAGAGTTGCACTCGTTGAATGCCCCTTGGCCATTCTCTACTCGGGGAATTAATGTAATTGGGAAAATAACTCCTGAAGCCTCTAACGGACATGAATTTGTTCTGGTCGCCATCGACTATTTCATGAAATGGGTGGAGGCTCAATCTTACGCAGTCCTAACTGCTGCCAAGGTGGCAAAGTTCATAAAAGAAAACATCATTTGTAGATATAGTGTGCCTCAGTAATTGATTTCGGATCAAGGCTTGCATTTTCGAGGAAAAGTGGAAGAACTCTGTATTAGGTTTGGCATTGAGAGGCATAAGTCCACTACTTACCGACCATAAACTAATGGAGTAGTCGAAGCAGCCAATAAAATATAAAGATCATATTGCAAAAGATGACAAATACGCATAATGACTGGGCTGAGAAGCTCCCGTTGGTCTTATGGGCTTATCGAACATCAATCTGAACCTCTACTAGGGTAACTCCGTACTCCCTTGTATATGGGGTAGAGGCTGTACTGCACGTAGAATTCAAGTCCCCTCCCTTTGAGTTTTACTCGACAGCCACTTGCCAGAAGGAGAATGGGTGAGGGCTAGATATGAAGAGCTCAATCTCTTGAATGAAAAAAGGATGAAAGCCATGGACAATATCAAGAAATACTAGCAAAGAATGGCTAGGGCATTCAACAAAGGGTTATGCCCTCGAAACATTAAGGAAGGGGATTTGGTCTTAAGAGAGTAAAGGACCCTGATTCATGATCCGAGAGGAAAGTTTTGGCCCAATTGGAGCGGCCCTTACAGGGTCAAAGCCATATTACTAGGCTAGGCGGTTCAACTCGCTGACCTTGATGGGGAGGACCTTTGGGGATTAGTCAATATGGACCAATTGCAGAAATATTTTGTCTAGATATCTTAAACAACTTGAACTATGTTTGACCTGATTCCTCTCAAGGGATATGTAGGCAACTCGGTGTATTCGGGTACGGTCTCAAAAAAAAAAAAAGAAAAGAAAAAAAAGAGAGAAGAGAGTATTGTGTTAGTCCCTTCTGTTATCCTGCCACCCAGCATCCCCTACAAAATGGGTACATCTCACCATTTGGCCTTCGATTCATCTCCAAGACCTATAGAAGGTATAGGGTTGTCTAGAGCTAATTATTAACTGAAGACTTATTCTTGTTTAAGGTACTAACAGGATCCTTGGTGCAGGTAGTATGCGAGGACCAAGGAAAGAAGGGTTGGACGAACAGTTACGCCAATGGACTCTTCGTATGCACATGGATGGTCCTATGCTTCTAGACAACCTTCACTTGACAGTGCTGGGAAGAATTAGATGTCTCAAGCTCCATCATGATTTACTCAGAGAAGTTTCAAAGTGCTGGGATCCTCAATTGCATGCCTTCCATTTTGGAGAGGTCAAGATAACCCCAACCATTGAAGAATTCCGAGCTTGTATGATGATACCTCCTCGAGGAAAGCTGTTCCTCCCGATCATACGAAAAGATCAACTTTTTCGGACACTGGAAGAATTCTTCGCCATGGACAAAAAGGGGTTGGAGAAGATTCTTAACTATGACAAGGTTGATGCATTGAAAGTAGTGAGAATCTTTGGTAACAACTGAGACAAAGAAGAAGCACAAGTCCGATGCAGAAAGCGAGCGTATTTGTTCTGTATGATTGGAAAATACCTTCTAACAACTCCAGGGAAAGGAATGTCTCCAATGATTACAGAAGTTGTTGATCAAATAGAAGAAGGTTGTGACATTGTTCCCACAGTTCTAGCAAAAACTTTCAAAGGATTGGACCTCATGAGCCAATCTCAGAAGTATGGAACAGATTTCTTCCATGGATCCCCAACAGTTTTCCAAATGTGGTTAATGGAGAAGCTGAGATTAGTGGAACCAATTTCGTGCCCTCAACTTCGGCCGATGCATTATCAAGTAAGAAGAGAGACACAGGAATTCTGCAAGATCCAAGATCGGAAAGAATACCTGGATAAGAGGACTACTCGAGATATACAATGGGATTGCCATTGGATGAGGGCCAAGGCGGATTTATCAGAAACACCTGGATGCGACTATGTGAGGCTCATGGGTCTGACCCACACGAGCTTCTACATCCCTTCATTAGCATCCCCAGAGCAAGAATCACCTAAGTGAAGGAATTTTTGGGCACCAGAAGTTCTGACCCAAGAAGTGGTGATGTTACTTTCAGAAAACTGGAAAAGGACAATGCTATAAACAAGTGATATCCAATTGATCCATCTTCCTTCTATAATCAAATCTATCATCAATAAAATCTATACTTCTATAAAAAAAAGAGAAGAAAGAATAATTCTGGTGTTGAACATACAAAATAATATGTACAAATGATCCACTTTCAACAAAAAATAATAAAATCTCTTGGAAATGTACATAAAACAAGAAAAAGTGTATATGTACAACAAAAAAATAAAAGAGAGGGAGGTCAGTCGTCAAGGCAACAATCATCAATAGAAAGGCTCACCCCAGTACCATCATGTGCATCCCAACTCATGTGAAGAGCATCGATCTCAACTCTGGCCTGGGCCAACTCGATCTGGCATCTATCCAACTCAGCCTGATGAAGCCTGCCCTGCTCTCTCTGAAGGAAAAAAAAAATACAAAACAAATAAAAAAATAAACAAAAGCAACATCTAAAAAAGAAAAAGGAAGGCAAAGGTATGATAGAAGAAAACTCACCAGGTAACGAATCGTCTCTCCTCGAGAGATGATGACCTCATCGAGACTGGCCATCATACACCGCATGTTGACGTACCGGCCAGCGGACACCTGCAGAAAACAAGAGAAGATGAGGGGTTCACCTGATACAAAAGAAAGTAATGCAAAAATGCAATAAATAAGCAAACTTACCCCGTCGTAGGGAAGAGTAAGACCTAGGACCTGGTCTGCTGCCCTAGGGGGCGACAACTCGATGTCTGGCATACTCAGGTCGTCGGGCCTAATGAACCATGGACGATAGCAGGGGATATGATTGTCCATGCAGCCAACCGCACATACGGGACTCCACCAAAAGTCTTTGCCTCCGGATCCGGCCCCTCTGCCAGTGAGGCGTGAGAAGACTGCCCTCACCCGAAGCTCCCAGGAATGAGAGGGCGAACAGGGTACTGCAAGAGAACAAGAGTTAGTCGGCCCAATTCCTTCATTATTTTGAAAAAAAAGAGAGAGAAAAAGTAATATTGTCTTACCCGCAAACCCTCTGGAGTCAGGGGGACGCAGACCGCCTCCTGATAGAGAAAGGTCGTGTAGTCCCCGGTGATGGCCAGCTGCATCGTCGAATGGCCTACCCGCAGGTGCTGGATATCTGTCGGCTCCAGGAGATGGGGGGAGTGCATCTAAGCCGGATGGAGACAAGGAACAAGTCTCTCCTCAGACCACTATGGGGACACCCACTCTCCCAAATAGAGGGAAAACCCCCACAGACCCTCAAAGAGAATCCGATGGGAGTAGTGGATGGATGCCCGAGAGAAGAGGTCCGGCTCAGGAGGATACTCTAAGAAGTAGGGGCGAAGGGTGGTCTGCCAAACATAGAAGGTGTTAGTAAGCAAAAAAAAAAACATAATAATAAGGAGAAGCATATTCGAACTTACATCCTTGAGCCGTAGCTCGTTCAGAAGACCCCGAACGACCGGGAGATCCTTGTGGCACCCGCTCTTCAATAGAGTCCCTGCGGACCAGCGCTGAGCTTGAGGGAAGGTAGTGCCCTGATCCTCTCCTCCCTTGAAGAAGGGAGCTCGAAAGGACAGGACCTCATAACTCCATGTCTGTAATAAAAAAAAACAACAAAAGAAGGTAGTTAGTTTAAACAATAATAAAAATAATAATAAAAGAAAAGAAAGAAGGTGGACAAAACGTACCCATACGGCATAGGAGCACTCGATGAGGTTCAGGGAACCCAGGACTAAGAAGTCCATCATATAGAGGAGGTGGGCATAGGCCGAACCTCCCCAGTCAAATCCCGCCGCCGGGTCAAAATCCTCGAAGAAGCAGCAAAAGGCGGCGTCCACAGTCACCTTGTCGATCATGTCGCTGAAGACTACCTCAGCTAACAGGTAGAGAAGGAAGCACCTCGCCTCCTGGTCGTGCTACTCTGAAGGGGACTGATCAGTCACCCCCTTAGCCTTCCAGAACTGCCTCAGGGCAGAAGCTGGAATGCCTCAGTGAGTAACCGCTAGTTCGGTCATGCTACTCCGGTAGGAGAGGCGGTCGGCCTGGTCCTTTGGAGTCAGTACCACGGGAGCCCCTCCAAATGGCAGCCCCATGATCATGTAAAAATTGAGAGGTGTGATGGTCACCTCTCGTAGTGGGAGATGGAATGTATGGGTGCTTGGCCACCATCTCTCCACTAGAGCCTGGACGATCAGGGTGTCCAGCTCACGGACGGGGCAGGCAGCGATGTGCCCCAACCCGGTACGCCTGACCTGCGATAATACCTCCGGGCAAAGCTCTGCGTACCACTCCCTCACCTTCTGCGTGCCGTAGTACTTCTTCAACGTAGGGATGGTCTTACCCTGCATAAAACAAGAAAAGAAAGTTTTAGTTAGATACCAGTCAACCGATAATCATAACCATAAAGAAAACAAAAAATTAAAAAAAAAATTGCAAATTTAGACATGATCAACCCAGTCATGTACCCATTTACGTGCCTAAAAATGCCTAAGTTGGTGTTTTTGGGTTTTGCCTTGATTGGCATGCCAAAAGATAGCCGATGTGGCATCTGATGGCATCACCTTGATTTCTGGGCCAAAAAGTTACCGATTCGGTATCTGACAGCCTTGTACCCATTTGCATGCCTAAAAATGCCTAAGTTGGTGTTTTTGAGTTTTACCTCGATTTGCATGCCAAAAGACAGCCAATGTGGCATCTCATGGCATCGCCTTAATTTTTGGGCCAAAAGATGACCGATTTGGTATCCGACAACCTTGTACCCATTTGCGTGCCTAAAAATGCCTAAGTTGGTGTTTTCGGGTTTTGCCTTGATTTACATGTCGAAAGATAGCCGATGTGGCGTCTGATGGCATCGCCTTGCTTTCTGGGCCGAAAGATTACTGATTTGGTATCTGATAGCCTTGTACCAATTTGCGTGCCTAAAAATGCCCAAGTTGGTGTTTTCGGGTTTCGCCTCGATTTACATGCTGAAAGATGGTCGATGTGGCGTCTGATGGCATTGCCTTGATTTATGGGCCAAAAGATTATTGATTTGGTATTAGATGGCCTTGTACCAATTTACGTGCCTAAAAATGCCTATGTTGGTGTTTTTGGATTTTGCCTCTATTTACGTGCCAAAAGATAGCCGATGTGGCGTCTGATGGCATCGCTTTGATTTTTGGGCCGAAAGATTACCGATTTGGTATCCGACGGCCTTGTACCCATTTGTGTGCCTAAAAATGCCTAAGTTGGTGTTTTCGGATTTTGCCTCGATTTACATGCCGAAAGATAGCCCATGTGGTGTCTGATGGCATCGCCTTGATTTCTGGGCCCAAACATTATCGATTTGGTATTCGACGGCCTTGTACCCATTTGCGTGCCTAAAAGTGCCTAAATTGGTGTTTTTGGGATTCGCTTCGATTTGCATGCCAAAAGATAGCCGATGTGGCATCTGATGGCATCGCCTTGATTTCTGGGCCAAAAGATTGCTGATTTGGTATCTGACAGCCTTGTACCCATTTGCATGCCTAAAAATGCCTAAGTTGGCATGCCTAAAAATGCCTAAGTTGGCATGCCTAAAAATGCCTAAGTTGGCATTTTTGGGTTTTGCCTCGATTTTCATGTCAAAAGATACCCGATGTGGCATCTGATGGCATCACCTTGATTTATGGGCCAAAAGATTACCGATTTGGTTTCTGACGGCCTTGTACCCATTTGCATGCCTAAAAATGCCTAAGTTGGTGTTTTCGGGATTCGCTTCGATTTGCATGCCAAAAGATAGCCGATGTGGCATCTGATGGCATCGCCTTGATTTCTGGGTTGAAAGATTGCTGATTTGGTATCTGACAGCCTTGTACCCATTTGCATGCCTAGAAATGCCTAAGTTGGTGTTTTTGGGTTTTGCCTCGACTTACGTGTCAAAAGATACCCAATGTGGCATCTGATGGCATCACCTTGATTTTTGGGCCGAAAGATTACCGATTTGGTATCTGACGGCCTTGTACCCATTTGCATGCCTAAAAAAGCCTAAGTTGGTGTTTTTAGGTTTTGCCTCGATTTACGTGTTGAAAGATACCCGATGTTGTGTCTAATGGCATCACCTTGATTTCTGGGTCGAAAGATTATCGATTTGGTATCTGACGACCTTGTACCAATTTGCGTGCCTAAAAATGCCTAAGTTGGTGTTTTCAGGTTTTGCCTCGATTTACGTGTTGAAAGATAGCCGATGTGGCGTCTGATGGCACCGCCTTGATTTTTGGGCCGAAAGATTGCCGATTCGGTATCTAACGGCCTTGTACCAATTTGCGTGCCTAAAAATGCCTAAGTTGGTGTTTTCGGGTTTTGCCTCGATTTACTTGTTGAAAGATAGCCGATTCGGCGTCTGATGGCATCGCCTTAATTTCTGGGCCAAAAGGTTACCAAATCGGTATCTGACGGCCTTGAACCAATTTGAGTGCCTAAAAATGCCTAAGTTGATGTTTTTGGGTTTCGCCTCGATTTGCATGCCAAAAGACAGCCGATGTGGCATCTGGCGGCACCGCCTTGATTTTCGAGCCAAAAGAGTACCGATTTGGTGTCTGACGGCCTTGTAACAATTTATGTATCTAATGGAACCTAGGAGGGGGTTCTAAGGACTTGCCTCAATTGGTGCCCCCGAGGATAGCTGATATAGCATCTAAGGACTCTACCTCGGTTTCCGTGTCTAAATAACTAAGTGCTGACTAATAATTAAATAAATGTAATAAAATACAAGACTAAGTAGGAACACTTACCCCAGGCAACCGCCCCCAGATAGCACAGCAAATATGGCGAGAGGTATCCTGCAAGGTCGTACCGACCGGGTACCAATCTGCACGATCGTCCGCATCTGTGGTCCGCAATAGCGAACCGTGAGAAGACTGTCGAGGGCGCCTACGGTAAGCCATATCACTCAAAAACTGCTGAAAATGCAAAAAATGGCAAAGTTTCAGATAAAAAACAAGGTGGAAAATGAGGGGGGGATCTCTCCTATATATAGGGGAGGCCTGCCGTAACGACGGTGTCGTGGAGGGTCGTGAAAATCTCCACGGCACCGTGAGATACCCCCCACTGTGCCGTGGCCACTGACACCCCACGACGTCGTGGTTAAAAGGTGCCGCCCAACCACAGTGTCGTGGAGAAACCCTAATGGTGCCGTGGTTTCCCAAAAAAAAAAAATCGGTCGCAATGCCGTCTCATCATTACACATTTTTAAAATTCAGTCGCAATGCCGTAGCATCGTTACACCCTTTGGTCATGATACCGTCTTCCTATTTAGGTTTATCGAAGGATTTCAGCGTGTTTAAGCACATGATTTGGCAACTCTGCTGCCTTTGAGCAAAGCGTCAGCAGTACATGCTCTTGGTGACAAAATCGGTTGGTCTTTTGTCTTTACCCTTCGGCTGTTGGTACAGGCCTCAGCCAAAGAGGGGCAAACTGTAGACACTGATTTTTTGTCACCACCCTTGGCAAGGATGACAACGGGACACAGACGATGGGCGATGCATCCTCCCCTTTTCTGGATCCTCAAAATACCTGGACCATGGGCCCAAATACCTTCTAGAACCCTAAAATGGCCCATTTGGGCCCAACAAGTGAAATGAGGGGGACCACATTGTCCAAGCCGCCGTGGGGGGTTTTTGACGTCAGCATGCTGATGTCGCCCACGGCGCCGTGGAGAAGTCCCCCACGGTGTCGTGGAGGACTTCTCTGGCCCAGGCTGTGGGGCACCCTCCCCTATAAATAAGAGGGTCCCCCTCCCTTCATTTGATGGAGTTTCATGGTAGGGAGACCCCCCCAGGTGTGAATTTCACCCCCTATTTGCCCTCTTTGCCCTGATTTCCTTTCTTGAAAGTGCTCAATTAAGTGAGCTCCTCAAGTACGGGTAGATCCTTCGATTACCCGTTCGATAATAGAGCGATTCCCTCTCTTAAAGTTTGTTATCCCGTCAGTGCACGAATAACAAGCGAAATCCCCCATTACAGTCGTTATTCTATCCATTTGCTTACCGCCAAGCTACTTAAAAGAGCCGTTATTCTGTCAAAAGAAATCGGCGTCGGTCCATTTCTCCGTCTCCCCTGAGCCAAGGGAGTATCCTCATACAGGTATAATTACTGCACTTTTATTAGTTCAATGTAGCCCTTAGTATTTAACCGCTTTAATGTATATATTGTAAATATAAATTGTTGTATGTATCCTATAGCCTCAATATCACACAAGGAGAGAAAATATTCTTCATTTAGTAGCATCTATAACAGAGAGACCAGCTTCAGCCGGGCAAGATGGGTGCCTGACACCTTCCCATACGTGTAACCTTACTCCTTACCCGAACCTCTAACTAGACCATATGGAGCCTCGTAGCCCGACTCCATTCGTAACGGACAGAGCTACACTTATTGGGTCCTAGGCCCTAACCCTAGCTGGCGACTTCACCTTTTTTTAATGTATTCTAATGTATGACCCCAATCCCCTGATGACGTGTCAAAAGGACACCCCTGTACATAAAAAAAATCAATATTAATGTTGCCAATGAGGCTGCGGAGACCTCGTCACCACCAAGGACCATGGTACTTACAGAATCCCATACCTCTCGTGGTATTAAGCTAGAGTGTGAGCCTTGATAGTACTAAAACAGGTGCCTACCCCGCCATTCATGACCACGGGATCCTTGGAGGACGACTCTGAAGACCCATTCTCTTCTTCAGTCGAGGACGACTCCTCAGACTTGTTCTCCTTCTCAGATGAGGATGACCCGGAGGATTCGTCATTCACCGAACCATCACCGAGCCCCTCCGAGGTCAGATGAACGGGGTTAGGCTTGGGGGACAGGGGATCTCGGCAGAGTTGGGTGGTAAGGAAACTACTAATTCGGGCTCGGTTGAGTCCTGATCGAGTGTATCTACAAGAGGTAACAGGATGGCAAAATCCTCCCTCGGATCAATGACCCCTGCATCTCCTCAAGGACTCCTTCTAATCCACTATTAACTGACATTAGGTGGGGTCATACGATTTACTGATAGCTGATGTTGGTGACATTCAGAATTCAATTTTCTACATTCAAATACCAACCCTCGATGTCAAGTCTTGTTCATCGACAGCCACTCGATGTCGATTTCAACCCACTTCGATGTCGACTCGGGCAATTTCACTGTCGAATCCCTGCAAATCCAAAAAGCCCAAACTTACCTTATTTTGCTCCAATTGTGATTCATTTCGCGTCCCAGCCTATTTTTGGCACCTTGGATCTCAATCTTGGCTCCCTTAGGCCCCAAAAAACCTTTCCAAAGGCAATAAAACACTTGCCCATATCCCATTGGTCCTTACCTTAACTTTACACCCACCGTCGATGCAAAGACAACCATTTCAGACGATCTAGTTTAACTCCAGCAACCCTACACAAATTTATGAGTGCACACACCTCTCTACATCTATAAATACATCCCGTCTCACGTTAAGGAGGGTTACATGCATCTTCTATGAGCTTTGCCTAACCCCTGGTTTAGAGGCAATGCTCTTTTGTCAAAAGCTTTGAGTCCTTAGCCTTTGGCCCTTCACTTGGCCTTAATCTATTATCTCCGTCACCTTTTGAACACCTAAATCCTACTTAAAACTCCAAGATCAAGCTTGAAGACACCAATCTGGGAATCTCGGCTTGACTACGAAGTGTTCGAGTACATAGAGACAAGAGAAGCCACAACGAATGACAACTCGCTCAATGTACAAATTTCCTGAGTTATACAAGGGAAACCTCCATACTTTTGTTCTGATCTTCTTCTACTAGGTAGGTGTTTGAGTTTAAAATAATTAACCGCAAGCGTACGGGTCAATCGCAGCTACGGGTCGAACACGAGGAGGTCAACCTTGAATAAATTTTCACTTTTAATTAACGCGAAGTGTACAACTTACCAAATATAGAAACAACCTAGATATGGAAACTACCAATTATGGAAATTACCAAATATAGAAGCAACTAAATTACCAAAGATAACAAATTAAAAATAGAAACTAAGGCAACCGCTAAGGGAATTGATGAATTAAAAATAAGAAAGTCACTTGGGAATGAGTTCCACCATGAGAATTAGGGCAGATCAATGATTAGCATATTAGGGCAAAGCATGCATACGGCCTAAGTCTATAAGATATGTGGCACGGCTCATATACGGCTAACATATCCTATGAAAACAGTGCTCATACAACATACAATGTAAACAAAAAAAAAATTCATGAACATAATGGTGTCACAATGGATACGGGTAACGAACATGTATATAGTTCCCCTTGGAATGACATACAAGCTGTGGGCGGTCATCCATCGTAAGTCCAATATTGATCATGTCCATTAATCACATAGACAATGCTAGCCATCAATTCTTCCTTCTCTCATGGTTTCACCCACTCCCAAAAGGAGAGGTTTAGCTAGCCATGAAAGCAATGAAGAGGGAAGGAAGGATTGATGGAGAAAAAGACATAGAAATTATTAAAACTAAAATTTATAAGAAGAAGAACTTAGCTGATTCGAATAACTCCAATGAAGATGATTCCGTCACTTGAATCCCATCACTTGAAGCCGCATCCAATATTGAAGAACAAATTACCAAAGTGTATAATGAAGATTACACATATGATCGAAGGGATGGGGAAATAAAATTTATCCTAACAATGATTCTAAAAAAAAAAAAAATTACATATGATAACCTAATTACGTAAGATCTAAAAACTAAAAATAAAAAGAAGAGGATGAAAGATCGGGTATAACGCAGAGGAACGGCACTACTGCTGCTATTATCATTCTAGAATAGAAAATTAAAACTGAAAAAGAAAAAACGAAGGACTGAAGGGAGAGAGCAGCTGGAGTGCGGTCAAGATGGGTTTTATATGGGGGAGAGAGCTCGTGAAAGGGAGACGGGAAGGAGATAGGAGAGATGAGGGAATTTAAGAGGAAGTGGGAGAGAGAAGATATAGAAATCGAATTTACCAAAATAAAAGAAATACAATCCGAGAGAGAATCCGACAGAGTTAGGAGAGAGATTAGAGAGAAAAGATATTTTTCTCATTTTTTTTATTATATTTTTTTATCCTAAATTCCAACTTCACTAAGAATCGTTTTTGGGCTATATCTTTTTATCCTAGGTCCAGATGGAACTAACCCGAGAATTAAAGTTACACCATTTTAAATTCCAGACAATATGAGCCCAATATCTGATATCTTTTGAAAGATTCTTGATTCTTCAAAATTACTGTTATGCCCCTATGCTTGATTTTTCTCTCTTCTTCTTCTTCTAAACTCGAATCGGCTCTAATCAAGTGACTTCCGATGTTGTGCATTGGAAAGCTAACCCGACTGAAGTCTTCAACCTCGTAATCTGGCATTTGGCGGTCCAATTAGACATGTATTCTCCACTTTGACCAAAATGCCCCTAAACCTGAAAAATGACAAAAAGTACCCGAGTAGCACTTGTTCAGTGTGGTAAAATGAATGCTTTATATCCTAAGATTTCACACATAAATGTGCTCATCAGATTCCCCCACACTTGAATGTTACTTGTCCTCAAGTAAACAAAACAAAAACTAATCTAGAATGCAAAAATCCTAACTCACTTTCGTAGGAATCACGGTTGCACTTAGCATGTGCAACAAGCCTTTAAACCCCTAGGTTACCCCTAGTGGACGAGTTGTGTCTCGTGAGTGTTTGCAGTGAATATACACACAAAATTCAATTTGTAAATCCATACTATAGCCAAGATAAGGAATGCAACCCCAAGATAATTTACTTTGAGATTTTCTAGATATTCCCCCACACTTGAACTTTATTATCCCACTCTGAGTTGGAGAATTATCATACATCTAACTTAGGGAGGTTTGGGGTCGGGTGAGTCACACTATTTTTCCTTGAGATTAGATCGAGTAGGTCATCAAGGCTACAAAAGATTTCAGCTCGGAACCTTGGTAGAACCTTTAAACATATGCACACTTTCAATTTCACTTCGATTTCACTTTGCCATACATTTTCAAGTATTGAACTCAAGCTTCCCTCCACTACAATTGGCTTGAATGACATGCAGGGCTTGCACCAGACACCCAAGTTACTAAGTAATGTTGGAGTAGATTCTCAGTGCATATATCATTTGATTGCCACATTGTGGCTTTAGACATTGATGCAGTATGAGTTCAAACTTCTTTTTTTTTTTTTCAACACACATTACTCCAATCCGTGCAATGTCTTGACTTCTTAAGCTTTCTAGGTGGCTCTTGTAGCGAGCTTTAGGCCAATTACTCTCAAACCAGACGGCTTTAAGGAATTAGGTGTAAAACACCCCTCGGGCTTACTTACTCAAACCAAATAGGCTACAAGCCAAGACTGGATCAAAGAGTAAATAATTTTTTTTTCTTGGCAATCAGCTATATCATGCAAGTATATCATGGTTCAACCTTAGCACCTAGCCAAAACTCGTGTAAACAGGATGACTAACAAAATCGGCTCTCTCAGTAGACAATGTACTTTCAAAGAATTTAAAATCCCTTTGATCGGTATATTTCAATTCCCTCCTCAGTGTAGAATTTTTTATTACTTCAAAGTGTAGGGTATTTTGGATGCTCTCAAAGTCTTTCAGAAAAGTAAACTAAAGAGGCTACACACTCGCACTCAAACCAAAGTAAAGACTACAATTCAATGAAATCCCCCCCATACTTAAATGATGCAGTGTCCTCAATGCATGAAAAAAAAAAAAAAAAAATAAGGACAAAGAAGAGGGGGCGTACCGGATATGATCATGGTGGCTCAAAATAAGGAGGTGCATAGAAATCCATGACCTCATAAGAATGTGGTGAAGAAAGTGGCATGAGAGAGGAATTAAAAGATGTGCTGGAGATTGTAGAGTGTGTACCCTTACCTGGATCAAATATTACAGAGCCTCCGTTGTGTTGTTGGGACAACACCTCTTGTTCCTTTTCAGGCGGTTCCACTAGTGGTGACTTGGGAAGAGAAGTAGACAGATTACCATCTGGCTCAACAGGTGGTGGCTTGGTCCACAATTTAGAAGGCTCTCCCCCATACTTGGATTGAGGCAAGTCCTTTAGACATTGATTAATACCTGTGTTAAGAGCAGTTGCAACCAAATCAGGTGGTTCAAAAATTAGATGCACATCTTCATCTAAGCATGGTTGCTTTCCCAATCGAAAGACATTAAAATCACGAGATGCATTCCCAAAAGACAGCCTCATCAGACCATTCCTACAATTGATCAGAGCATTGCTAGTAGTTAAGAAAGGTCTACCAAGGATAATTGGGATTTGACCTTTGATATTGGTCACAGGTTGGGTATCTAGGACTATGAAATCCACGGGAAAAAGAAATTCCCCAACCTTTAATAACACATCCTCAATTACTCCCTTGGGAGTCTTGACTGATCTATCTGCCAATTGTAATGTGACAGATGTAGGCTTAAGGTCTCCTAACCCTAATTATTGGTACACTGAATATGGCAATAAATTGACACTAGCTCCTAGATCAAGAAGGGCATGGTCAATTCTAGTGTTACCAATCATACATGAGATAGTTGGACAACCAGGATCCTTATACTTAGCCACTATCTCATGACAGAATCGAGCTCACATTGGCAATGGAAGGCTTTCTTAAGTACATTGATTTTCCTTTTCGAGTACGCAAATCCTTGAGGACCTTTGCATAGGTAGGTACCTGGGAAATAGCATCTAAAAGAGGGATGTTAACTTGCACACTTTTTAAGACATTTAAAACTTTTTCAGTTATTGCATCCTTCTTGTTGCTTTTAAGCCTATTGGGAAATGGAGCCTTACAGACATAAATCTTTTCAGGTGGCTCTTCATGTTTCTCTTCACTAACCACTATAGGTTCATCAGACGAACCTTGGACAGGGGGCTGGTCATTCACAACTATGAGAGGGTCATGTGGGGCACTTACAATGGGTGATGGATGGAGAACATTCACAGCATCAATAGGAGGCTCAGAAGTTAAAGGAGTTGGTTGAATTGGAGCCTCTTGTTGGTTCTCATGTCCACTCCTCAGAGCATATATGGCATTACATTGACTAGAGGGTTCTGAGTGGTGTGGACTCTGATGGATAGAGTTCAACTGAGTGTGAAGTGGATAGGGCATAGAGGTCCCAGGGTTCGGATCTGGTTGACTTGCCACCTTACCTTTTTCCCTTTCATGGAGAGTATTGGCCAGTTGAGAGATTTGCCTCTCCATGTTATGTTGGCTGGTCAGGAATGTGCTCATGAGGAGCTCCATACTCTTCTCAAGGGAATTTAACCTGGTAGACTCATCACTATTTTTCAAAAATTCAGGTGGTTGCTGATTCATCATTGGGGTTAGATTATTGGGAGGGGAGACAAATCTAGGGTTAGTCTGCTGGAGAGCAAACTGACCTTGGATTGGAGGCTGGAATGTAGATGAACCAACTTGATTGAGATCTTGGTTCCATGAGAAGTTAGGGTGATTTCTCCACCCAGGATTATAGGTTCCACTATAAGTATTGTTCATTACATGCACACTCTCATAGCTTCCATGCCCACTACACCTATTATAGCACTCATCCATCACATGTGATGAGGATTGGTATCCACTACACAAAGGGGTGGTCTGACAAACCTGATTTATCGGGGAAGGTCCCTTGGTCACTATGGCTTCCAGTCTTCTAATAAGACTATCCAACTGAGCCTCTTTGGCTACAGTTCCCTCTACCAAAAATCCCTCACCGGAGTTTTCATTTTCTTGAGTGGATTCCCACTCTCTGGTCTTGTCCGCTAAGTCAACCAAAAACTCCCAAGCTTGATTTTCATCGGTGAATGATGTGAATCCAGTTGGGCACATAGATTCCACCAACTGCTTGGTTTGATAATCTATACCCTCATAGATGATTTGGCATAGATGCCAAGTATCTAAGGCATGGTGAGGACACTCTTGAAGAAGGTTGTTGAATCTCTCCATGAATTTAGAGAATGATTCGTTTGGCCTGTGTCTGAACTGCAGAATATCATTCCTAATCCTATTGGTCTTATGCAAGGGAAAGAACTTCTTTAGGAAGACAACTATAAATTGATCCCATGTAGTTATTGAGTCTCTAGGCAAACCATAGAGCCACTTTTTAGCTTGATCCTTAAGTGCAAAGGGGATGAATCTCAACTTAACCGCATCATCAGTCAATTGTTGCATCTTAATGAGTACACATACCTCCTCAAACTCCCTAAGAAACAAATATACATCTTCGTTAGCTACCCCATGAAAGTGGGGCAACATACTAATGAAATTAGATTTAAGCTCATAATTGTTTCCTTGGACGGCGGGTAAGCGAATGCATGAGGGTTGTGCAGCCCGTGCGGGATAAAAGCGGTCCCTAAGGGTCATAGGTTGCCTCTCTCCTTCCTCACCCATAGTTGGAATCTCAACTCGTTTTATCCGGTTCTTAAAATTCTTCTCCCAAACAAGCATACAAAAGCCACAATCCGAAATTTAAAGCACAAAGCTCTTTTTTTTTTTTTCTTTTGGATTTTTTTTTTTTATTTTTTTTTTTTTTTGAAAACACTACGAATCAATTAAAATTGGAAACTAAACAAGCGTCACCTCCCCAGCAACGGCGCCAAAAACTTGTTTGAGTTTAAAATAATTAACCGCAAGCGTACGGGTTAATCGCAGCTACGGGTCGAACACGAGGAGGTCAACCTTGAATAAATTTTCACTTTTAATTAACGCGAAGTGTACAACTTACCAAATATAGAAACAACCTAGATATGGAAACTACCAATTATGAAAATTACCAAATATAGAAGCAACTAAATTACCAAAGATAACAAATTAAAAATAGAAACTAAGGCAACCGCTAAGGGAATTGATGAATTAAAAATAAGAAAGTCACTTGGGAATGAGTTCCACCATGAGAATTAGGGCAGATCAATGACTAGCATATTAGGGCAAAGCATGCATACGGCCTAAGTCTATAAGATATGCGGCACGGCTCATATACGGCTAACATATCCTATGAAAACAGTGCTCATACAACATACAATGTAAACAAAAAAAAAATACATGAACATAATGGTGTCACAATGGATACGGCTAACGAACATGTATATAGTTCCCCTTGGAATGACATACAAGCTGTGGGCGGTCATCCATCGTAAGTCCAATATTGATCATGTCCATTAATCACATAGACAATGCTAGCCATCAATTCTTCCTTCTCTCATGGTTTCACCCAGTCCCAAAAGGAGAGGTTTAGCTAGCCATGAAAGCAATGAAGAGGGAAGGAAGGATTGATGGAGAAAAAGACATAGAAATTATTAAAACTAAAATTTATAAGAAGAAGAACTTAGCTGATTCGAATAACTCCAATGAAGATGATTCCGTCACTTGAATCCCATCACTTGAAGCCGCATCCAATATTGAAGAACAAATTACCAAAATGTATAATGAAGATTACACATATGATCGAAGGGATGGGGAAATAAAATTTATCCTAACAATGATTCTAAAAAAAAAAAAAATTACATATGATAACCTAATTACATAAGATCTAAAAACTAAAAATAAAAAGAAAAGGATGAAAGATCGGGTATAACGAAGAGGAACGGCACTACTGCTGCTATTATCATTCTAGAATAGAAAATTAAAACTGAAAAAGAAAAAACGAAGGACTGAAGGGAGAGAACGGCTGGAGTGCAGTCAAGATGGGTTTTATATGGGGGAGAGAGCCCGTGAAAGGGAGATGGGAAGGAGATAGGAGAGATGAGGGAATTTAAGAGGAAGTGGGAGCGAGAAGATATAGAAATCGAATTTACCAAAATAAAAGAAATACAATCCGAGAGAGAATCCGACAGAGTTAGGAGAGAGATTAGAGAGAAAAGATATTTTTCTCATATTTTTTATTATATTTTTTTATCCCAAATTCCAACTTCACTAAGAATCGTTTTTGGGTTATATCTTTTTATCCTAGGTCCAGATGGAACTAACCCGAGAATTAAAGTTACACCATTTTAAATTCCAGACAATATGAGCCCAATATCTGATATCTTTTGAAAGATTCTTGATTCTCCAAAATTACTGTTATGCCCCTATGCTTGATTTTTCTCTCTTCTTCTTCTTCCAAACTCGAATCGGCTCTAATCAAGTGACTTCCGATGTTGTGCATTGGAAAGCTAACCCGACTGAAGTCTTCAACCTCGTAATCTAGCATTTGGCGGTCCAATTAGACATGTATTCTCCACTTTGACCAAAATGCCCCTAAACCTGAAAAATGACAAAAAGTACCCGAGTAACACTTGTTCAATGTGGTAAAATGAATGCTTTATATCCTAAGATTTCACACATAAATGTGCTCATCAGTAGGCTTTCTGTCTTCAAACTCTATTTATCTTATGTTGTTTTCATGATTATTTTGTTATGCATCTCCTAGGGAAGTGTAATCCTATCTTTCTAGATGGTGATCACACCCCTTTCCTATCTCACTTTTATTGTTTATCTTTTCCTATGTCATGCATCTCATCTTTAGCATTGCACGCATATCTCCATGATCCCCATCTCCCATAGTCTAAGAGTCCCTTCATGCATACATCTATATTAGTCTCCTATTGTGCACGCATTCTCTTAGGTTATTTTCAATTTCCATGTTATTCCATGCATATGCATTGAACCATTGTCCTCGTTTTCATATTCGTCTCTCATTCCCGCCTAGATTAGTGTCAATCATGTTTAGGTCTCGTAGGTTTTAAGTCCTTTATTTTGCATTCCTGTATACTAACCTCTACCTTACAACCAAATCTATAGGTATGTGTTTCTCCACTTTCCCTGTATTTTATTTTCTTGCAGTTTTACTTGCGTCTTGCGTTCCACCAAAGCATGTTAAACCATTACCGATGTCTAGCAATAGAAAGACCGACAAGTTCGGGCGGACTAAGGTGCCTAATACCTTCCTCGGTCCGTAACTTGACCCGTACCCAAACCAACAGACCATTTATCCCCAATGGGCATCACATGAGAGTCATTACATTTACATCTTGGGTCCTAGACCCTCCTCTAGGTGGTGACTCCTCACATACAATTCAATTCCCCTCTCTCCTCTTCTCCCCCTAGAAATGGTGATGAGGTAGAGGACACATGGCGATCCCCCGCCATGTCATTGTTCTCACAGTGGCGAGTCCACTAGGGACTACTTTTACTTGTGTAAAATAGGTTAGACTTTTGATGTGCTTGGCATATATGTTGTACTATTATAACATGCTTTTTTTTCTTTTATTGTATGCTTTTGGATGCTAACTTCTATGCACTAACTTGCATTATATTTGCATAAACTATCACACACCGTTGGTCATCCAACAACGCAAAGTTTAACCCCATTATTTACACCTCGTAGCGTAACCCAGTGCCAGGTGTGTAGGCACGTGGCTTACCCTTGGTGAAACTACAACTCTTAGTAACGTACCATCTGGTATATTAAAGGGGCTTGCATCGCCTTACCACTTGATCATCTTACTCGTAAGAGTAGTGAGAGGTATATAGGAGTACCTTATGTCACACCCCAAACCACCCCCTAGGAGGATTGGGTAGGTGACCCGAATTGCATAACGATAATCCGCCAAATCCCATGGATCTAGAAGCAGTGCTTACATTCATGAAGCTATATCCACATCTTAACCATAAGTAAGATCAGAGTAATGCAGAACGTCTACAATTCAAAAGTAAATGGAAGCATAGCGATACGGGAAATAATGATAATATATACATATAAAATCTTGTTTAATACATCTCCCGGGCACACACAACCCACAACAAGGAAACAAAAGCTGATAAGGACAGTACTACATACAAAAATATATATAGGGCGAGCATTCTCAGCCCCAAAAAGGAAAAGAAAAGAAAACTACAATAACCAAGTCAGAACGGGGATAACTCTAGAAAACCCAAAAGGAGTCCCCATTCAAAACATCACATGCAAGCTTCAATGGTCTTCATCCGCAATGACCACCGAGAAAGTACGCAGAATCGGTATGACCTCCGTCGGGGTCCACACCAACATCGTCATAACAACCAAAACTTTCCTCCTCGAGATAGCCCGCCATGCCACAGCGGCATCCACCTGCAGAATCATCTAAGAAGAGCAATGCATAATAGAGTGTGAGCCCCACTGAGCTCGTGAGAAAATAACATCAATCATGCATGCATATGCAATCACAATTCGCAAGTTATATGATTCTACATGATATGCAAGTCCAAATTTTTATTGTTAACCACCTAGCAATACACCTAAGTTAGGTCTGTGCTACTACAATCCCCAATACGTGTATCCCTGGTGTGGGGTTCTAACCCCTTCCTACGATACACCCATCAAGTTGTCGGAGAAGACTAGTCAACCCCCGCATTCATTCACCAAGGTTGGCCCGACTAGCCCTCTGTGATTATCCAAGGGGACAACCATTTCTTCCCTCTTGCACCATTCCGGTGTTCTTTTATTTATGCACCATTCCGGTATTCATTCATTCTTTTTCTCACTCCCTGATAATTGTCCCCACAGGCATCCAGCACCTTAACCCCTGCTGGCAATGGTGCATAGGATGGGTGATGAAACTCTAGTGCCATGTCTATATGGCATCGTATGAGTCAAGCGGTGTCAACCGTATCCCATAATACGGGCTACCATAGGCACCATTTCCAAGCCGAGTACGGCATCTAATCTAACAATCACAATCATCTTATAGAATTCACAGCGTTGATCAACAACAGTTATTATGCAGTGATTTGAGTAACTTGAATTATAAGTAAAGAACACATCATTCATGATTCAATTATTAATAGCCGGCTTCAGATCATAATTACATTTGCACATACGATAGTATTATTCACTCACTAGTACTTGGCTCTAGGTACTCAGTCTCAAATTCAGTTCCAGTAGATGTCTGGTTGTTGTCCCCAAGCACAGGATCAAGTCCTAGATGTAAATCAAAAGTTGCCATGTTAAGTTATCAGTCTGTCATTAGAATTCCTAGGGTTACCCTAATCTTACTGGGTTGACCCGGGGTTCAATTGGTTCAATCTTGGAATCACTAAGCCTTACACCGGGCCTTAGGTCATGTTCCGGTGCATGGGCCAGTGTCAGGGTGGGAAAATTGGTCATTTGTAATACCAGTACCTGCCACTAGGTCAGAACATGGTCATAGTGTTGTCCACAGCTTGTCTGTGCTGTAGGACCAAGCACAGCAGTGATTCAATCACCAGCGGGGCCCACTAGGATTCTGAATCATTTCTAAATAAGGACAGATGTGAGGAAGGGCTTTTTGGTAATTTCTAGCCTTCCCACAGTGTCCAGGGGGTATGTGGGTGAAATCCCCCAAGTCTGCCCATCATTCTAGCCAAATTCCCTTCACTGGGCATTGGCTCTGGGCGATGTCTGCATTACCCAGTGCCTGTAGAATTGATACAGGCTGAGTTTCCAAGGATGGGCTTGCATGGTTGGGCTCACACCTGATCCTCTGCATGTTTAGGGATTTAGGTAGCCCCAGTGATGGTCTACATCATGGCCTAATTGGTTTCTCCATCAGGGTTCCAGTCAGGCTGACTGTGGCTGCCCAAGTAACCTAGATGAATAGTATTCAGGGTTTTGGTTAGGGTTGGAATTCAGTTCCAACCTTGTTTAGAGCTGAAATCATCTGAAACAAGGGGGCTTGAGGCTGTACCCATCTAGGGTTAGGGCTGTACAGCCTTAGCCAGCTCCTAGGGTTCCAAAAACACTGGCCAATAGGCCAGCTGGCAGTGCAGGTGGGTACAGCCAGGTTTCGGCCATGGCAGCAGCATATGTGCCTAATGAAAAGTAATAAAAATCACAGATCTCCCATGCTCTATGCATGCATGGCAGATCTAGAGCCAGACTGGGCAAACCCTAGCTTGTCTGGGCTGCCCAGGGTTGCAAAGCACCGCATGAATGGGGAGGAAATTGAGAACAACAGGTATGGGGGAGTTTCTATACCTGAATAGGGCTAAGAACTCGACTCCAGACCTTGGATGCGAGGCTGCAAGCAATTCCCCCTCCTCCTTCCTTCATCCTTCTCTTTCTTCTTCTTTTTCCCTCTTCTTTCCTCCTTTCTCTCTTTCGGATTCTCCAACAGATAGGAAAGCTCTAATGAGCCCTATCTGGTCCTATTTATAGACTAAGGCCAACTAAGGTCTGTTTGGACAAAAGTCCCTCTTTTAAAAATCAATTTTTGAACTGACTCTGACTAGTTCTGGGTTCTCTGGTGGGGTCCACACTAAACCAGGGGTATGAGGTGGTCCCTTAGACTCCCCTCTATCATTGGAGGGTGCCCATGGTCATGTTGGGTGGTCCCCCAATTTATAATAATTAAAAATGTGCAAAAATAGCCACTGGGCGATGTCTCTGGGCTTCGCTGCATCGCCCAATGCCATCGCCCAGAGAATTCCAGCAACTGAATTCAAAGGGGAATAGCACAGGGGTTTGACCCTAGGTCAGGGCATTGTCCCCACATGCCCATTAGGGGTTTTTACATGATTTCATCAGAGGTGGGTCCCACCATTATAGGGAGGAGAGAGAATACCTAGGGTTCAAGCCATACATCAGCTTGTGAGCTGTGCAAGAGCAGGGGTCCACAGTCCATCTTCTCATAGGTATAAAAGAGGACATGCACTGGGTTTCTTCATTGATCCATGTCACTGGAGTGATGCTCCATAGTGATCCTGGTTGCCTGATCAGGGGTTCCTATCCTTGAACCAAAATTCCAACTTGTCATGGGCAGGGTTTGACACCTTACTAAGGGAACCCTTTTTTAGTCCTAATATCCTTTAACCAGCATGCACCATGTAGGGATCTAGAGCCCAACACTTAAGTCATGACATACTAACTGTAATATTGTTTGAGAACCGAACCGGTACTTTGTTGACCTTGTTCTTAACCGACCTGATCAACCCTGATCTCGTCTTGGGCCTGCTTCACCAATTTACGGCCCTTGATGTGTGGGCCAACATAGAACTTGATCAATTTAGCACCCACACTTACGAGCCCTTGTCTGGGATTGATGTGCTTGTTGTGAACTTGTTTGCGCATCATATTGCATATCATACTTCTTCTTAGGGTGACGCACTAGGGGTACGAGGTTCACCATAGGCTTAGTTTCTTCCCAATCTTTCCTTTGGTCTAATTGTGACCCTACTTCTATTAGGAACCATTACTTTGGGATGGCAGGATACCGGTTCTACAACTAGTTAGACTAGGATTGGAAGAAGGCTAATTCGTACTTCAAGCCCCCTTAAACCAAAAATGGGTGACAAAACCGTTCATACAGATATTGAGGAATTGAAGACCTAGAGGCAACTTTTAGTGGGCCTAGTGACCAAGTTGGCAACATATGCCCTGACTCCAGCTCTGCCACAAGCCAGTTCAGACCAAAGTCGTACACGACTTCTTGGACGGTCCTAGCAAAACCAGAATCTGGCCTTAGAAGATGAGATCATCACCTCTGGACTACAACCCACTGTTGACTTGGTTGAAACTTGACTCCTGAAGCAAAAGGTCGAGAAACTAGAGCATGCTATGATGAATGTGAAAGGGGTGGAAGATCAGATGATTGACTTTGAAGGACTTTGTTGCTTCCCTAAAGCACGTTTACCCGAGGGTTTCAAGTGGAAATCCAAAAAATTTGATGGAACCGGTGACCCATAAGCCCATCTTAGGGTATACATAGACCAAATGAAAATCCAAAACTTTTCTGAATAGCAAAAGGGCCAAGCATTCCAAATGTCCTTGACTGGGCCTGCCTTGAGATGGCTCATGTCCTTGGACTCTTCTTAAACCTACACTTGGGATGACATGGTGAAAGCTTTTAAGAACTAATACTTATACAATACTGAGATGGAGTTAACCCATCGAGATTTAGAAACTACTAAGCAAGAGGCTAACGAGGGGTTCACTTAGTACCTAATGAGGTTTAGATCCAAGGTTGCATTGATGTGGGACCGGACCACGGAGAGAGAAATGATCATTAAGAATCTCCAAATGTCTTATAAGACTCATTTATTTTCTCCACGCTTGACCACTTTTAAATCTTCGTTTGAAGCGGGCCAGCAAGTTGAGGATGGCTTGAACCCTTCTGATCTAATCCAAGGGAACCCTAAACGAGGTGTAACTTTGAACAACCAACGAACTGGGGCTGGTAAAAAGACCTTTCCGAACAAGAATACTGAGTTGAATGTGCTGGCACCAACCATAGAGGCCCCACTTTTGATTAAGAACAACGCCCCAAGGTCAGGGGCGAACCGGCCAAGAAGTTAATTTACAGATGTAGGCATGCCACTAAGCCTAGTCCTTAAGAAGTTAATCCAAAAAGGACTCCTGACCAAGATCTAGCTGGCTAAATTGTTGATTCCATTGCCAAAATGGTACAAGCCCAACCTCTTTTGCGAGTACCATCAACAAAATGGGCATTCGATTGATGAGTGTTACCAATTGAAGCAAACAGTCCAAGATCTACTTGATAAGGAGAAATTTGCTGTCCAGTCGAACCAACCCAATGTTCAAACCAATTCCCTTCCGCCACACAATTGAAATTCTAAGTCCATTAACAATCTTGAAGAGGAGGATCGGCCCATTAATTGTCAAGCCTTGATCACACCGGTCGAGAGCCAACATGATCCCTTGTCATAGAATGGACTGAAGAATTGGTCCAAGCCCTAACTGCCCTCGTCCTAGCGGAAACCCTACCGGATGACGTCCTCATGATAAACATAGGGGTTGATAGAGATGAAGACTCCCAAGATCTTGATGAAGAACATCCCCATCAAGAGGAAAAGATTCCCATCGAGTTGATACCTAAAAGATACTTAGATGAAGAGGGCCAGGAAGGCTATTTTGTTGATGTGACCACTGATGAACAGTATTTTGACCCATCTCATGGTCCACCCGACAGCTCGAATGAAGATAATCAGCCACTTGATCATACCCAAGAAAGGGACAGACTTGCCACAATCGTCCAACAATTGAGACATGCAATCATAGCACTTGGGCATGATCATCAAGAACAAGATGAAAATCTATACAACATCCTAGAGGAAACTTACCACATTATAAAAGAAGCCGACTCATCTCTCCGGGCTCACGTTGCAAGAGTGCCTCACCCGTTTGGGCATCATAGTCGAAGAGCATATTGGCAATACGAACGGGTCAAAGACATACGATCCTTACCTGGCATAGCTCAAGAACTCAAAAATCTTGCCCAATTCATCCAAGGGCATACTAGAGACATGCCCAATCATCATCAAAACATGCAAATATTTCTTAGAGAGCGTCAAGATCAAGAAAGAGATCTCAACATCATGAGCCAGAACATAATAGTAGCCCAGAAAAAACAAGTTGAGACTCTGCAAAACAAGCTTCAACGATCAGATGAGCGATATTGGTGGATGTGGGATAGGCACACAAACCTTTGGAACAATGTCTGAGATCAAGTTAATGCCATCAATGAACTAATCTGAGGGTCTAATGCATACCTTTGTAGAAATGTGCCTGGAGGGCTCAAATTGAGCTCAAGACGACAAACTAGCTTGCCCTTTCCGACCACGAAGATGAGATTTTTTACCACCTCAAAGAATTGGATGAGGAGACCTGAACCATCGATGCTCTAGTGTGGGCAATGTGCGACAGGCTTCAAGGGCTCATTGTGACCACCGATGAACCTGAAATCGAGATCATCATAAGTGAAGGGGAATCGGATGAGTCGGATCAAGATGTTGACCACCTTCTAGCCCAGTTTGATTCTAAGCTATGTTTCCCATCTGATGAGGAGTGCAACAATGCAAACACAAGGAGTGGGAAAATTTTCAAACCTGCACGACTCAATGTACATAACCTAGCCGAGTTTACAAGGAACCAGAACCAGAATCAGAACCATGCCACCATTGAGCCAGAAAATGAGGTTCTGAAGCAGCTCAAGAAGACTCAAGCCAATATCTCAATCTAGGGTTTGTCAATCGATTCTCAAACCCATAGAGAGGCAGTCCTAAAAGCGTTAGCTATGTGCCAATTGAGACTGAACCAACTCAGCTAGCCAACATAGTAGGAGCCCTCTATGCAGTCAAGGCAGTCATGTTTTCTTACAAGGACCTTCCACATGAAGGACCAAACCATACAAAGGCACTCTATGTCACCGTTGATTGCAATGGCAGTCAAATCCCTCAAGTCTTAGTGGACAACGGTTGAGCCCTGAATGTCTACCCACTACGAACTATCCAACATATAGGGAATGACCCATCAAAGCTACAACTCTCCACGCAAGGAGTGAGAGCCTATGACAATACTAGAAGGAATGTTATTGGAATTCTGAACACTAAAATCACCATGGGCCCGACTACGTTCTAAGTCAAAGTCCAAGTCATTGACATCCCTTCATCTTTCAATATGCTCCTTGGAAGGCCATGGCTTCAAGTAGCCAGGGCAATACCATCATCTCTCCATCAAAATCTCAAGTTCATACTCAACGACAAGGTCGTCACCATCTTGGCTGATCTTGAGGTAATAAGCATGCTTGCCAACATAGAGGCTAGCAAAGAATCAGATTCCTAGCTAGCTGGTTTTTAGTTTGACACCGTATGTGCCACGTACCCGGCACAACCCCTAAGGGAGAAACTCCCCCTTACCCACCTGAACAGTCACAATGTAGCAGTTCCAAACATGCTCAAGAAAATAGGGTATTTCCCGGGTATGGGTGTTGGAAAGTCGCACCAAGGAGTGTCAGACCTCATATTACCCTCTCACAACAAAGAGTACTATGGTTTAGGCTATGCCCCGACTAAGGAAGATATCTTCAAACAGGTCCAGAAAGAGAAACAGAAGAAGAGCGAAGCTTACATGAAAAAGCTATAAGAGGACCCTGAGAATTACAAGAGGGTAAAGAAGTCAAAGAGTCCAAAAGCTGAGGTAAACATCACTACACCTTACCCTACAACTCTCAATGGATATTTCATCAAAGAAGGGGATACCCTCCCTTATTGTGGATTTAATGAACCATGGTATGATGAAATTTCACAACAACTAATTCCAGGTCTTGAAATCTTCTTTACAGATCAAATGGATTGGTTGGTGATCCTTCAAGTTCTAAATTGGTCAAAACATCAAGGGCTGCAAATTGGCGAAGCGGGCCCCAGACGAGTTCAGGGTTGATCAGGCCAGTTAAGAATGAGGTCAACAAAGTGCCGGTTTGGTTCTCAAATAATATTACAGTTAGTGTCTCGTGACCTAAGCATTGGGCTCTAAATCCCTACATGATGCATACTATGAGGATCTGGGTTCTTTTCACGCGTCGCGCGAGCGCTCGATGCGCACAAAAAGGGGGATTTCTAGTGGTCCTCGATTGGAGGGAGAGAAGAAATGCGTCTTCTCAAGGGTCTTGATTTTCGACAGATGGGGGTCATGCAATAAAATGAGATGGAGTCGCCACCTAGGGTTAGGGCCTAGGACCCATTGGTGTAGCCCTAGAAGGGCTACGAGACTTCGATTGGTCTTGTCAGAGATTCGGGGTAGTGGTCAGGTTACGAGAGTGGGAAGGTGTTAGGCACCCACCTTGCCTGGATAAATTGGTCTTTCGACTAGATGCTTGGTTTCGAATATTCTCCCTTTATGAATGTTTTGTACCCATATGTGTGGCTAAATAATGATGCATAGACTATTTAATTAAATTAAACTATGTTACACTAACTACTATAGACTACACAAGAATACTTGAAGGGACTACATTGTATTAAAAGTTATCGCAAGAAATGTATACCTGTACGCTTTAAATAAATGCAATTATGCAAGACGGATAGTGTCCCGCATCTCAGGTAGAGGCAAAAGACTATCTTTGTCCCTTTGTCGGACAGAGTAATGGCTTACAAGTGTCGGATCTTAAGACCTCGGGCAGAATAACAGCGTTCCAAGGCTTTGAAAACTAGGGGCTCAAAGGTCGGACAAAGTGGCTATGCCACAGGAGGTTTCCTAAATTTGGGCAAAAAGGGTCGAGGAAGCCAGACTCAGATAGACTGGACTTCGGACAGGGGGATGAGGCTCGAAGGCTAGAAATTGGATTAGAGAAGTGCCCCGAAACAAGGAAAAAATTGGAAAATTAGAGCTCTGGGGGTGCCCCCTCTCCAACAAACTTTGATCTTTCAAATGAGGGGGGTGGCCCCCTTTTTATAGGAAAATTTTGGGTTCGGCAGTGCCGCAAAAAATGTGCAGGGCCGCATGGCAGGGCCGCGACATAGCAAAAATGAGAAAAAAATCCAGATTTGGGCACCCACGGGGGTGCACAGTAGGGTTACGCAGGCACATGCGTGTGCGGCGCTACACGGCAAAGCCGAGATGCCGCGCTACAGGTCCGTGCAGATCGTGGCACTACCTTGCGAAGCCGCGGCTGTGGCGCTACCTTATGGGGTTATGAAGGCTGTTTGGGACCGTTTGGGGGCCGTGCATATAATATACACCCTACAGGGCAAGTGAGGGCGTTTTCTGGGCTATACAGTGTTTGACAAGTTGGTTTTCAGGGACATTGCAAGTCATCTACATCCGATTGTCGTCATCGCTGGGGGGGTGACAAAATTTAGCATCTACGCATGCTAGTTTAGAGGATAATAGGACCGAGAAGGGTTCCCTTAGCAAGGTGCTCCTATATATCTCTCACCACTCCTATGAGTAAGATGATCAAGCGGTATAGCGGTGTAAGCCTGTTTGATATACCAAATGGTATAGTGCTAAGAGTTATAGTTTCACCAAGGGTAAGTTGCGTGCCTACACACCGGGCCCAGGGTTACACTACAAGGTATAAATAATGAGGTTAAACTTTTGCAGTAGTTGGATGACCAACGGTGTGTGATAGTGTATGCAAATATGATGCAAGTTAGTGCATAGAAGTTAGCATCCAAAAGCACACAATAAAAAAAAAGCATGTTATAACAGTTCAATATATATGCCAAGCATATCAAAAGTTTGACGTATTTTACACAAGTAAAAATAGTCCCCAATGGAGTCACCTCTATGAGGACAATGACATGGCGGGGGATCGCCATGCATCCTCTACCTCATCCCTCTTTGGGGAGAAGAGAGAGAGGTGAATTGGATGTAGGGAGTGGCCACCTAGAGGAATGTCTAGGACCCAGAAATTGTAATGTAATGACTCTCATGAAATGCCCTTTTGGGGACAAACGGTCTGTTGGTCTGGGTACGGATCAAGTTATGGTCAAGGGAAGGTATTAGGCACCCCAGTCGACCCGAACTTGCTGATCTCTCTATTACTAGGCATAGTGGAATGATATCATGCTTTTGAGAATAATATAAAATGAAGGAAATGTAAAGAAGTAAAGTACAAGGAAGAGTGAGATACACATACCCGGAGGTTTGGCTGGAAAACAGAGGTTAGTATACTGGAATGTAAAATAAAGAACTCAAAACCTAATAGACCTAAGCATGTTGGACTCTAGGCTAAGCATGGAGATACGAGAAATGTGATAAAAGAGGGATAGAAACTCAAATAGGGACTTAATGCGATGTTGAGCATATGGACAAAGACCATATAGAATCATAAAGGCATTTACATGGCAAAGCATGGAGGTTGTGAATAAAACAAGAAGGATATGTGTGTATGCTTGGGAGAAGATGCTAGGGAGAGCATGAGATTTATACTATGAGGGATGGAGATCATGTAAAGGTACATGCAAGCAAGAGGAATGCATCATGAGAGAGAGAAAAAAAAAGGAAAAGAACAAGGAATGAGAGTGATCACCATCTAGAGAGATAGGATTACTCACTTCCAGAGATGCAAAACGAAAGTAAAATGAAAACCACGTAAAATACAAGTAAAAATATAAAGAGAGACCTACCTATTAAGAGGAAACCAAAATGAAGATGTGGAGGTTTCCATTTCATAATTCAGGAGATTTGTACGGGGAGCTAGTATCGCTGCTTGTAAGGCTTCTGTTGTGTCTTGTACTCGAACACTTTGTAGTCAAGCGGAGATTTCTGAATTGGTGTTTTCAAGTCTTAAGCTTGAAACATCAAGTGGGATTGTAGCAACACTCAAGAGGTGAAGGAGGCAAATAGGCTAAGGCCAAAGCTCTTGAATGGGGGCTAAGTATGGATGCAGGGATTAAGGAAGCACCAAGTCAAGACCATGTATGTGCCAAGGAACCCAAGGAGAGACTGTGTAACCCTCCTCAACATGAGAGGGGGTGTATTTATAGGTGTAGAGGGGTGTGTGCACTCCCAAATCCGTGTAGATATGGTTGAGCCAATCTAGATTATCCAAACGGGGGGTCTTTGCATTGATGGTGGGTGTAAAGTCAAGGTAAGGGCCAATGGGGCTTGGGCATGTGTTTACTTGTATTAGGGAATGTTTCTTTGGACCTAAGGGAGCCAAGATTGAGATCCAAAGTGTCAAAATAGGCTTGGATGCGAAAGGAATCGCAATCAGAGCAAAATATGGCAAGATTAGGCTTCCTAAATTAGCACAACATCGGCAGTGAAAGTGCCCGAGTTGACATCGAACTGAGGTACAGTCGACATCGAGGGGTTATCGAAGAACTGGACTCGACATCGAGGGTTTGCTTCTAGGTGTCGATTATCATTGTCTGAATGTCGAAGTAGGTTAGACAATAGGAAGGTTCTGTTCAATAGTGAGAGGGTATGGCTCAATGTCGAGGAAATGGGCTCGATGTCGATGGAAGGTGGGTTCAATATCGACTCGGGGCCACTAGGAAAGGGCTGTTTGGGCTAGGGTCTGCTGGGACATAGCTGGTTCCAAGGGGTCTGGGTTTGGGCTAGCCTTTCCAAAGGAACTTGGAGGGCTTGGAAGCTCTAGTTCAGACTCTAGAAAGGGGAATGGACGATCGGTAGACAGATTCGGGTAGTGCATACTGATGCTACATCCACAGATATACCGACTCTGGGCCTTGGAGGGTGCTCATCATCATTATGGGATACCTTCGGGGGGAAAGACAAAATGAGGTGTCTACACCTAGCCCAGATGCCAGAGATGTAGATAAGAATAGTTGTAAACATATCCATTTTCATTTTTTTAATAGAATATTTATGGCATTTCTTCTCCCCTTAAAATAAAATAAAAAAAGTGAGGGAAGGAATCTCTTCTTGGCTAATTAAATAAAGGGTAAGAAACTCTTACTCTCTTAATTGGCCAATTAACTGCTTAGCATCGCTAGGGGTGTGTATATATAGAAAACCATTTAGGACTCAGGAGAGCTATTCGGGACCATTGATTACCAATAAAAAAAAAAGAAATTCGAGGCCATTATGACAAGGTATGCATCTGCTTGGGAAGTTTAGGAGTTGGTTCCACCTTTGGTAAGTGTCCTGTCAAGGTTAATGGAGTAAAATCACCAAGGTGTGAACTAATGGTATAAAATGGGTCTGAAAAGGCCCAACTAAGCCCAGGAAGTATCAAGAATCAATCCAAGCTGAACTCGACTAGGCTATGGTAAATTACCCAAATACGCTTTTAGTTAGGCTCCAAATTTTATGTCTTAATACCCTAAACCTTGTACATGTGGCAAAATTTTAAGGGCCCAAAGTGGTAAACTGGGTATGAATACCAAAGAACTGATATTTTTCCATATCTGATTTAATGAAATGTGAACCCAGGATGGAGAGAGAATCTCTTAATCCATCATGCAACCCTATGATTGGACTCTTAGGCAGATGAGTTTCAAAATTAACTCCAATCTCCTATTGTATGAAGTCGAAAACACCCTTAACTACTAGTCTAATTCAAAGATGAGATGTCAATGGTTTAAGATGTTCTCTCTTCATAGTGGGTGAAGGGAAACTTGCACATGCACCAATTTTTCACACACACAAAGTGGGAGCGAGAGAGAGAGAGAGAAGCCATTTGGGAGAATTACGCTAAGATCGTTTCAATAGAGAAAACATATACTCACTTAGGGAGAGAGATGAGTATGCTAGCAGTATACCGTAAGCTGGCATCCTATGTGTCTGTCTGTCGGTCTGTCTCCCCTCCCTTCAAAATGACTCCCTTACTCCTCAAAGGGAGGAAGAGAGAGAGATAGACACATAGGGTGCTAGCTTATAGTATAGAACTAGCATACCCAGCCTTTACCCTATATAAAATTCTAAAATCACTTTTGATGACAATTTTTTCACCTGACAAAAATACCATTTTTAATTGTTTCTTCAAAATATACATCTCCTCTCACTTTCTCTCAAGTATCCTCTTTCATGTCCTTACCCCCTCCCTCTCTCCCTATCACAAGACTCTCCTCTCCATGGTTCATAATCTCAGATTGGATCGGTGTCAGCTGTCACCAATCCTGTCTAGGTTTGGTGGTGCAGTGTCCAGATCGGTTAACCCGCTTGGATCGTGCGATTTGATCCGATACACTTGAAAACGTGCAAAAGGATTTTAAAACACAGATTTCCTTACTTCTTCGATAGTGAGGGTTTTCAGGCTCAATTTCAACTCCCAAGAGCCTCAGATCCACAAGAAAATTAAGCTTTCTTACCCTTTTTTACTAGGGAATCCATCTAAGGTAAGATTTTAGCATTTTGTTGGCCGGATTTAGTGTTCAAGAGGCTTCTTTACTTAACATCTCCTCCCAAATTGCAAATATTTGTTTTCAAGGTTTTTCACATATTTTTTTTGATGTTTTCCCCAATAATGGCCTCCACACAAAACAAAAAATCCCCAATAAGCCATGTATGTAAATTTCTTAGATGGAAGTAGATTACTCTTGAATAAAGCAAAGCACTCATGCCTACATCGACCTCCTTACATCAAAGATAAACATAATTAACTTCTTATTTAAATAAACATAATTAGCTTCTTATTCTTAGGTATCCAAAATACTAGTGTATGGTCATCATGTTCTTCAAAGCAGTTGTCAATCTCTAATTCTTCATGCATGTACCGGAGCAGAAATTCTGACACTCTTCCATTTTAGCCATATCTGTCACATAACACCCATGTATATAGCTTGTAATGGAAAGATCATAAGAGAAAGGGAAAGGGTTCTCTGAACATGAGTTGTTTTCTACGTTTACTTACATAAGTAATTTTTTTTTTTTTTAAAAGAGAAAAACATAAAATATTCTTATGTGAGTAGGCGTAGGAAATGCCTCATGTTCTAAGAGACTTTTACCTAAGAAAAATCATAACAAAAAAATAGTCACAAAAGTTCATTGATTAATTTGTATATCGATCAGACAAAGCTACTTGTTATCCTCTAATTAGAAAGTGCATCTAATAATCATCTATTAAAGCAAACTGTATAAACTTCTATTTTACAGGAAAATTTTTATCTTCCAACTCTTGTACATGGATATAAATGAAGCCTAAATATGGATCTTGGGTACGAATTCAAACATGTGTTCCACCACTAAAAAACAACAATCAAATAAGAAATAGGATTGTCAAGGGCATTAGCCAAAAGGATCAGGGCACAAAAGTTTCCATCATGGCCTTGGAGAAATTTAGTCACCTGTTTTGCCACGTGGTATGATCGAATGAAGGCTTAAGTTTTGTGGGAATGTCTACTGCTCATATAGCCTAAACAGAGTTTCCTAAGTGGCAATATAGGGCTTAAAATTTCCATAAAATGAAAGAGTGTGTAATACTAATCGGAGTACTATATACACATGCATGAACATATATGAGGATGCATACCAACACATGTAGGAGACATATGATTGAAAATGAGTCCAAAACTTGACATGTGACCTATCTGAACCATCCCCTACCTATCCAACAATTTAGATTGCCACATCATCCTACCAAGAGACAAAATTTGGAGTCTTGCAGAGAGAAGCCTCTCTATACTGGACCATATAAAGGCGAAATTGCCTTGATGTAAAATGTAGATGACATTGAGAAATAGGAAAAAAAACATGTAAAATTCTACAAAGAAATTTTCATCGACGCAAACAGAGCCTTACAACTTAGTTGAATTAGTATTCTACCCAAAGAAAAAGACCGGAGAGAGAGAGAGTAATCTACCAGAGGTGAAATTGGTGCACCTAGATATTATGCAACCAAGATTGCCATAGTAAAGGACATGTGATGCAGGGCCAACAGTACAATGTTTTAAACAATTATCAATGCACAATTTAAGATCTCGACTCCCGTTACATTCTCTCGAGCAACAAAAAATACATGATTCGGAAGAGGCATTGCTTTGCCCCATCAAAATTGCCAACACTAAAAGCATCGCAACAACACTCCTAACACAAATGCACTCTTTAACCCTTCTACTCTGATGATTGATACACTAACATGACTATCAAGGTTAGTGTATCAAAAAATGTAGCCTCGATTGTCTCTCAGAAGGCGATACACTATCCAAAATGGTATGTCAGTAATGGAGCTCTAATCATCCCAAAATGAAAGGTACTCTATATTATCATCTAAGCACCAATGACTAGATTGACTAGAAAAGGGGTGGAATATGAATGGTCAAAGGAATGTGAGAAGAGTTTCAGGAGTTGAAGAAAAAACTAGTTAGCGCCTCAGTATTGACACATCCATCAGATACTGGGGGGATGACTATTTATAGTGATGCATCTAGATTGGGACTTGGATGTGTCCTGATGCAGAACGGCAAGGTAGTTTCCTATGCTTCTCGATAATTGAAGGATTACGAAAAAAACTACCCCACTCACGATCTTGAGTTGGCGGCGGTAGTATTCATTTTGAAGATATGGCATCATTACTTATATGGAGAGAAAAGTAAGATCTTTAGCGATCACAAAAGTTTGAAATACTTCTTCACTCAGAAGGAGTTAAGACAAAGGTGGTGGTTGGAGTTGATGAAGGACTATGACTGCACCATTTAGTATCACCCGGGCAAGGCGAATGTAGTGGTTGATGCACTTAGTAAAAAATCACAAACCCTTTCTCTGGCAGCGTTGACAGTTAATGAGCGACTTATAGAGGAAGCCAGAACGATGGAGTTGGAATTGTTGATTGAGAGTACCACAGTGTCACTTGCTGCCTTGACAGTACAACCTTCATTGGTAGAGAAAATTAAAGGAGCCCAACCTGCCAATGCGGAGTTACAGAAGTTGATAAATGTCATTTAAGAAGGGAAGCAATAGAATCCAGACTTCACCTTGTTTGAAGATGGCATTCTTTGATTCAGGGATAGGTTGTGTGTGCCCAGTGATGAGCGGCTAAGGAAGAAAGTTATGAATGAGGCACATTGTTCCCCATATTCTGTACATCCTGGCAGTACCAAGATGTACAAAGACTTGAAGTTGGACTACTAGTGGATAGGGATGAAGGCTGATGTGGCAACATTCGTATCGAGATGCCTCACTTGCAAGTAGGTCAAGGTCGAGAAACAGCAACCACATGGGTTATTGCAATCATTTCCTATTCCATAATGGAATTGGGAGCACATCACTATGGATTTTGTCACTTGACTGCCTCATACAGCTAGAGGCATGGATGCTATTTGGGTAATTGTTGACCGGCTCACCAAGACTATGCACTTTATCCTAATGAAGGTAACTTATCCAATAGACAAATTAGCGCAGCTGTACATGGACAATGTTGTTTGCTTGTATGGGGTTTCAGTTAGTATTATTGTCGACCGTGATCCCAGGTTTACATCAAAGTTCTGGGGTGGTTTCCAGAAGGCTATTGGCACACTACTAAATTTTAGTACGACTTTCCATCCACAGACCAACGGTTAGTCAGAGAGAACCATACAGACACTGGAAGATATGCTCAGGTTTGTGCCATCGAATGAAGGGTAGTTGGGATGAGCACATTTCAGTCATTGAGTTTGCTTACAATAATAGTTACCAGACTACTATTGGCATTGCACCGTTCGAAACAAAGTATGGTAGAAAATGTCAAACACCATTGTACTGGGATGAAGTGGGTGAGCGAAGGATATTGGGACCAAAGCCACTTAAGAAAAGGTGGACTTGATTCGGGATCGAATCAGGGCAGCACAATCTAGGTAAAAGAGCTATGCAGACTCAAGGCGGAAGGACCTTGAATTCGTCGTGGGCGATCACGTATTTTTGAAGGTGTCCCCAACCAAGGGTGTGATGCGGTTTAGCAAGAAGAGAAAGTTAAGCCCAAGATTCATTGGACCATACAAAATCCTAGTAAGGATTGGGCCAATAGATTACAGGTTGGCACCACCTCCATCTCTAACAGGTGTGCATGGCGTCTTCCACGTGTCCATGTTGAAGACATATGTTCATGATCCATCACACATCATTTCTCAGGAGCCACCTGAACTTGCAGCCAACATGACCTATGTAGAGCAACCTGAGAAAATTTTAGAGCATAACGTATGCACTCTTTGCAATTGTTCTATCTCCTACCTAAAGGTACAGTGGGATAATCATTGAACAAGAAGCATCTTGGGGGCTTGAGAGTGAGCTGCAGGGGAAATACCCTCATCTCTTCAACTTAGATGGTAAGTCAATTTTGAAAAAGTGATTCTTATAAGGTTAGGGGAATGTTATATCCGTGCTCAAAACCCGTACTAATTTAAACTTTGTGAATGTAGTGTAGCTTGGGCGGCTGCCTACACTATCGACCTATGGACCACTACCGTCAAGCCAACATTCAAGATCATTGACCGGTTGTTGGGTGATGTTATTGAGGAGAGGTTCATAAATAGAACATGGGGTAGATTTGTGGACTATGGTAGATTTGTCTACTACCCGCCTTATGTTAGGGACTAGACGGAAGCAAGTAGAAGGAGGTATCTAAGACTACTTTTAAGAATGATCCCCTTGTATGTGTGTGTGTGAAGACTGCATGGAAGAGAGAGGATTATTCCCAACATAATCTCCGGATGTGTGAGTTAGGTTACTACTCTCATAAACCATATTTTCTACGATTACTAAATGTATAACTAAGGATGACCATTAAACTAGTTATGCACCTTAGCTACCCATCTAATACTTAGTTATATGTATGGGCTTCTATGCATAAAGGTAAGATGCAGGATTGTGGGCCTAAATTGGTAGGAGGCCCAATAACTTAAGCTAAGACTTAGAGTAATGCCTAACCAAACAAGACCTAGTCAATTGGACCTAAGGACTCATCCCCCACCCAAACATACCCTAGTAGACAAAAGGGAAAGGTTAATAGGAATCTAGGAATTACTATTCACTTCAACAAGACAAACCCCAGAACGACTTTGAGAGGAGAAGAGAAGAAGGAGAAGGAAGGAAGAAGAAGAAGGGAGTTGGAGGAGGATCTCACCTCACCTTGCTTCACTTGGTAGGTACACTCTTCTTCATTTCACTCTCTCTCTCTCTCTCTCTCTCCCTAAGTAATCTATAGATGGAGCTTGGAATGAACCATGTCCTACCATTAATGGAGCTCCACCTACCAAATGGAGAGTGCCATTAATGGAGGACATTAATGCTTCTATTCCTGTACTAAATGAACTTTGATGATCCCCATCCTTCTTTCTATTTTAACCTAAGGCCATTTTGGTAAACCTTATGCTAAGAACAAGTAAGTAAAGGCCTTTCCTAGGGCTTTTGAGTCATTCTTTCATGACTGAGTATAAATCAACCTATGGAGACCTTGATTGAGCCCATCTACCCCCTCTTGTACATCTCCATGTACTAAACCCCCCTACTTGTGTGTATGGAATCTACTAAAAATCCTAGGGTTTGGAAACCAAACTAATGGGGGATATTTAACCTAAGTTGGAGGTCAGCCTCATGATTAAAAATGCACAGAGGACCTTTAGGTATGCCCATTTTGAGCTAAAAGCACAAGCTCACAAAACCAATTGAAGAAATGGGCAAATAATGAAAAATAGAAGATGCAATCAGGTAGAAATGGCAGATGTGCCTAGGAGCCCATCTGCCTTTATAGCATAATGCATCTGCTATTTTGCTTTTGCCAAGAAATTGCAGATAGAAATGGCAGATGCAGTCCAGAATACATCTGCCGTTTTAGGCATGATGCATCTGTCGTTTTTCCCCTTTAACCTTTTGGGCCCCTTGTTGGTTCTCCTTCTTTGGGGGACCTATTTGGCATACTAATTGATGATTAAACCTATACTAGGGCACCCTATTACACGTAAGGATGTGTCGGTGACTAGGGTTTCAGACCAAGAACTGGACATTCGACTTGAAACACAAAGTGAGGAAATTAGATGCTTGGCTTATTTTTGGAGTGTCTATGTCACACCCCAAACCACCCCCTAGGAGGATTGGGTAGGTGACCCGAATTGCGTAACGACAATCCACCAAATCCCACGGATCTAGAAGCAGTGCTTAAATTCATGAAACCATATCCACATCTTAACCATAAGTAAGATCAGAATAATGCAGGACTTCTACAATTCAAAAGTAAAAGGAAGCATAGCGATACGGGAAATGGTGATAATATATACAGGGCGAGCATTCTCAGACCCAAAAGAAAAAGAAAAGAAAACTACAATAACCAAGTCAAAATGGGGATAACTCCAGAAAACCCAAAAGGAGTCCCCAGTCAAAACATCACATGCACACCTCAAGGTCTTCATCAACAACCACCAAAAACATACGCAGAATCGGTATGACCTCCGTCGGGGTCCACACCAACATCGTCAAAACAACCAAAACTCTCCTCCTCGAGATGGCCCGCCATGCCATAACGGCATCCACCTGCAAGATCATCTAAGAAGAAAGCAACATATAACAGAGTGTGAGCCCCACCGAGCTCGTGAGCAAATAACATCAATCATGCATGCACATGCAATCACAATCCACAGTTCACATGATCTACATGATATGTAAGTCCGACATTTATTATTATCCACCTATCATTACAATTAAGTCTGGTCTTGCCACTACAATCCCCAATACATGTATCCCTGGTGCGGGCTTCTAACCCCTTCCCGCGATACACCCATTGAGTTGTCGGAGAAGATTGGTCAGCCCCCGCATTCGTTCACCAAGGTCGGCTTGACCAACCCTCTTTGATTATCCAGGGGGACAACCATTTCTTCCCTCGTGCACCATTCCAGTGTTCTTTTATTTATGCACCATTTCGGTGTTCTTTTATTCTTTTTTTTTTTTCACTCCCTGATAATTATCTCCACAGGCATCCAGCACCTCAACCCCTGCTGGAAAGGGTTCATGGCACGGGTGATGAAACTCTAACCCCATGTCTATATGGCATCGTATGAGTCCAGCGGTGTCAATCGTACCCCATAATACGGGCTACCATAGGCCCCATTTCCAAGCCGAGTACAACATCTAGGCTAGCAATCACAACCATCATATAGAATTCACAGTGTTGATCAACAATAGTCATTATGGAGTGATTTGAGTAACTTGAATTATAAATAAATAACATAGCATTCATGATTCATTTATTAATAGCCGACATCAGATCATAATTACATTTGCACATACGTTAGTATTATTTACTCACCAGTATTTGGCTCTAGGTACTCAGTCACAAATTCAATTCTAGCAGTTGTCTGATTGTTGCCCTCGAGCACGGGATCAGGTCCTAGACATAAATCAAACATTGTCTTATTCAGTTATCAGCTTTACACTGGTGGTCCTAGGGTTACCCTAACTTACTGGGTTGACCCGGAGTTTAATTGGTTCACTCTTGGAATCATTGAGCCTTACACCGGGCCTTAGGTCATGTTTCGATGCATGGGCCAATGCTAGGGCATAGGGGCAAATTGGTCATTTATAATACCAGTACCTGCCACTAGGTCAGAACATGGTCCCACAATAGTCTATGACATAATTACACTATGTCCACTTTAGGTCAGTGATGTAGAATCAAACACAGCAGTGCACAGTCACATGCGGGGCCCACTTAGGGTTTCAAAATATTTTTCATTTATGGAGAAATGTGGGGGAAGGGCATTTTTGTCATTTCCCACATCCCACAGTGTCCAGGGATCAAGGCCATCAGGAAATTATAGATCTGCCCCTTCATTTCTGAAAGATTCCATCACTGGGCCGTGCATTGGGCCTTGCTGCATCGCCTAGTGCATCGCCCAGTGCCTGCAGAATCGACCTTGGGCTGAGTTTCCAAGGTGGGGCCTACAGGGCTGAGCCCACACTTGATCCTTTGTATGTTTGGGGATCTGGGTAGCCCTTGCAATGGTCTACATCATAGTCCAATCGATTTCATCATCAGGGTTCCAGTCAGGCAGACTGTGGCTGCCCAAATAACCTTGGTGAATAGTGTTCAGGGTTTTGGCAAACCTGAAATCTTGGATTCAGCCACATGCAAGGCTGGATATGCATGTTCAATAGGGTTTCAGGGCTGCAACCATCTAGGGTTTGGTCTCTGCAGCCCTGGTTTGCAGTCTGGGCTTCAATCCATTAGCCAGAAGGGAATCTAGGCAGTGCAACCATGCACAACCAGATTTTGGCCGAGGCAGCAGCATATCAGAATTTTCTTTTTCAATAAAAATCTCAGATTCACCATGCACTAGGTCTGCATGGCTGGTCTGGACCAAGACTGGGCAAACCCTAGATTGTCTGGGCTGCCCAGGGTTACAAAACACAGCATGCAAGGGAAGGAGATATAGAACAGCAGGTATGCAGGGCATTTTATACCTGAAAATGGCTGAGGGAGGTTCGGTTGTAGGCTGGAATGGCTGCAGCTGGTCTCCTTCCTTCCCCCTTCCTTCCTTCTTCCTTCCCTTCCTCTCTTTTCTCTCTCTTCTTTCCTTTCTTCTCTCTTTCGGATTCAGTTTCTGCCAAGGGTTCTAAAATGAGCCCATGGCCTCCTATTTATAGCCTAAGGCCAACTAAGGCCTGTTTGCCTTCAATCCCTCTTTTAAAAACTGATTTTTGGAACTGATTCTGTTCAGTTCTGGGCTCTCTGGTGGGGTCCGAAGTGAACCAGGGATATGAGGTGGTCCCTCAGAGCCCCCTCTATCACTGGAGAGTGTCCATGGTCATGTTGGGGGGTCCCCACATTTTTAATAATTAAAAATGTGCAAAAATAGCCACTGGGCGATGTCTCTGGGCGTTGCCACTTCGCCCAGTGCCATGGCCTAGTGAATTCCAACAACAGAATTCAAAGGGGAACAGCACAGGGGTTTGACCCTAGGTTAGGGTATTGTCCCCACATGCCCACCATGGGTTTTTACATGATTTTTCAGAGGTGGGTCCCACCATTTTAGGGAGGAGAGAGATTACCTGGGATCCAAGTCATACATCAGTCTGTGAGCTGTGCAAGTGCAAGGGTCTGCTATCCATCTTCTAACAGGTATATAGGGAAACTTGTTCAAAGCATTCTCATTAATCTCATTGAGTGGAGTGATGCTCCACAGAGATCCTGGTGGCCTGGCCAGGGGTTCCTGCACTTCAGTCAGATTCAAGCCAATCAGGGGGCAGAGTTTGACATTTCTCCCCACCTTACAAAAATTTTGTCCTCGAAATTTGCTTACCTAGTAATCCAAAGAGTTGAGGATACTTCTCCTTCATTTCTTCCTCACGTTCCCACGAAGCTTCTTCCACTGGGTTATTTCCCTAACGAACCTTCACGAAAGTGACGGTGCGATTTTGGAGGTTATGCTCCTTTCTGTCCAATATCTCTATGGGGTGCTCTTCATAGGTCATATCCATGTCCAACTGATCAGGTTCAGCTGATAATACATGCGTCGAATTGTTTAAGTACTTTCGTAACATTGACACATGAAAAACATCATGGACGCCTGATAAGGATGGTGGTAGAGCCAGCCTGTATGCTACGGGTCCCACTCTATTTAGAATTTCATATGGACCAATAAATCTTGGGCTCAACTTGTATTTCTTGTTGAAGCGCAGCAATCCTTTGGTTGGAGACACTTGAAGAAATACTTTCTCTCCGACCTCAAATTCAATATCCTTCATTCGATTATCTGCATAACTCTTCTATCTCGACTGAGCTACCTTGATCTTCTCTCTTATGACATCCACCTTGTCACAGGTCGCTTGAATCATTTTGGGTCCGAGATATTTCCGCTCACCAACTTCATCCCAATAGAGCGGAGTTCGACACTTCCTGCCATAGAGTGCTTCGAATGGTGCCATGCCAATGGTGGAGTGATAACTGTTATTGTATGCAAATTACACCAGTGGTATATGGGCATCCCAATTGTCATTCATTTCCAAAACACAAGCTCGGAGCATGTCCTCCAGAGTCTGAATGGTTCTTTCTGATTGTCCATCCGTCTGCAGATGGAAAGCTGTACTAAGATTTAATTGAGATCCCAATGCCTTTTGTAAACTTCTCCAAAACCTTGAAGTAAATCGAGGATCTCTGTCAAACACAATACTGACAGGCACGCCATGTAAGCGGACTATGTTCTCAATGTAGATCTGGGCAAGCTTCTCCATCGGATAACTTATTTTAATCGGTATGAAGTGAGCTGCCTTTGTCAGTCTGTCTACGATCACCCAAATTATATTCATGCCCTTCCTGGTGTTGGGCAGATTTGTTATGAAATCCATAGTGATTCTTTCCCACTTCCACTCAGGTATGGGAAGTGGTTGCAAAAGTCCATACGGTCGGTGTCTTTCCTCCTTTATTTGTTGACAGGTAAGGCACTTGGACACGTAGATTGCTATGGTCTGCTTCATTCCAATCCACCAATAATATTTCTTCAAGTCCTTGTACATCTTTGTACTTCCCGAGTGGATAGTGTAGGGTGAGCTATGTGCCTCTTTAAGAATTCGGTCTTGGACATCAAAATCCTCAGGCACGCACAATCTATCACAAAACTTCAATGCTCCATCTTGGGCCAATGTAAAATCTGGGTCCTTATGGACACCTTGTTGAATTTCCCAAATTATTTTGGTCAGCTCGGGATCCAGTGGTTGCTTTGCAATTATTTCTTCTCATATCGACGGTTGCAGATCCATTGCTGCTAATTGCATAGCCGCTTCTTCGATCACGAGCTCTAGATCAAATTTCTGAGCTTCCTTTATTAATTGTTCACTTACGACCAAAGATGCGAGGGACACAGTCTGAGATTTTCTACTTAGTGCATCCGCCACAACATTGGCCTTACCGGGGTGATACTGGATTTCACAGTCATAATCCTTTACCAATTCCAGCCACCGCCTCTATCTCATGTTCAGTTCCTTTTGGGTGAAGAAATACTTCAGGCTTTTGTGATCACTGAAGATTTCACTCTTTTCACCGTATAAGTAGTGTCGCCAAATTTTCAACGCGAAGACTACCACTGCTAACTCTAAATCACGAGTGGGGTAATTCTTCTCATGTTCTTTTAACTGCCTGGAGGCATAAGCGACTACTTTACCTCTCTGCATCAGGATGCCACCTAAGCCTATTCTAGATGCGTCCGTATATACCACCATTCCTCCAGTTCAGTCTAGAATGGTCAAAACCAGAGCTATTACCAAACGGTTCTTCAGTTCTTGAAAACTCTTCTCGCATGTCACATTCCATTCAAACTTAGTACCCTTCCTCGTGAGTTTTGTCATGGGTGCCGAGATACGTGAGAAATTCTCAAAGAATCGGCGGTAATAACCAACCAATACCAAGAAACTTTGGATCTCTATGGCATTCTTTGGAGTTTCCCATTCGAGTACTGCTTTCACCTTGCTGGGGTCTACCTTGATGCTGTTCTTGGTGACAATATGCCCTAGGAACCCAATTTGGTGAAGCCAAAATTCACATTTACTACACTTCCCAAAGAGCTGGTGTTCCCGCAGCTACTGCAACACGAATGTAAGATGTTGCGCGTGCTCCTCCTCATTTTTAGAGTACACCAGGATGTCGTCAATAAACACTATGATGAACTTATCTAGCACATCATGGAATACTCTATTCATCATATCCATGAATGCTGCCGGGGCGATGGTTAGTCCGAATGACAACACTAAAAATTCATAATGTCCGTATCGAGTTTGGAACGCCATTTTATGGATATCACCGCTCTTGATCTTCAGTTGATGGTATCCCGACCTAAGATCAATCTTGGAGAAAACTCTTGCTCCTTATAGTTGATCAAAAAGGTCGTCGATATGTGGCAACGGGTATCGATTCTTGATTGTCAGCTTATTCAACTCGCGGTAGTCGATACACAGCCGCATGCTTCCATCTTTCTTCATTACGAATAGCACAGGTGCTCCCCAGGGTGACACACTGGGTCGTATAAATTCCTTCTTCAACAGATCCTGAAGTTGTGTCTGCAACTCTTTCAATTCGACTGGCGCCATCCTGTATGGTGCCTTAGATATCGGTGCTGCACCAGGAATCAGGTCAATCGCGAACTCTATATCGCGGTTCGGCGGCAACTATGTTAGATCTTCTGGAAATACATCAGGAAATTCTCTGATAACGCAAAGTTCCTCCAAGGGTTTTATCTTCGCCTCCGTGTCTATCACAGTGGCCAAAAAGCCTTGGCATCCTTCTTCTAATAACCTCCGCACCTGGAGTACAGATAATGTTATCCTTCTGGATTTCCTCCTTGATTCACTTTGATAAGTGAAGTCCGACCCATCTTCTAATTTAAACTTTATCTTTTTCTCCACACACATGACATTTGCACCATAGGCGGACAGCCAATCCATGCCTAATATCACGTCAAAATCATTTATATCCATTTTTATCAGTCGTGCGGTTAGATTCTTCCCATAGATTTTGATCTGACAGAGGTCATAAACCTCTTTCAAACTCATGACACTTCCTGTTGGCGTACTGACTATTAACTTGTGCCTGATGTCCCTTGGTTGATCTTCCATCTTACTCGCAAAGGTTGAGGAGATGAAAGAGTGGATTGCGCCTGAGTCAAATAATACTCGTGCGGGAATGGTTGAGACATTTAGGGTACCTAGGGTTTGTAGGTAATTTAGGTTTCATGAATTAAACCAGTTATTCTCTATAATTTACAGTGTTCGACCACTTACCTATCATTATGTCGGGGTTCGCCGCAGCTTCTTCGTTGGTCAGAGCATACACCTTTCCTTGCATCCGATTGTCACGTGGTTGAAATGGTCTAGCGTAGGGCTGATTAAATGAATTGTTGCCATATCCACTTGATTTGCAATCCCTAGCCATATGCCCTTCCTTATTGCACAAGTAGTATTTAAAAGGTGGAGCTCCAAGTGTTGAGGCTTTGCTCGCTTGATTTACTGCTGGCTGGGCTGGCGAAGCTGCTATCGTCACTTGACTCGTAGTAGGTTGAGCAGATCGAGTAAATGTAGGGCAAAAAGAATTTTGACCTACACTCAGCCTACGATACAGAGTTGGAGTAGGGCTTGAATTTGTTCTTCAATAAACTTTGTTTGGCCAACCATAGGTTTGGAAATTGTTTGATCTCTTGTTCAAACCAGGCGATGTCACAGTCTTTTCTTTCTCTTTTTCCTTGAATCTATCCTCCATTGTCTTCGCCTTATCAACCATTTGAGCATAATCCCGAATATCCATGTTTGACAAAATTGATCCAATCTCAGTTTTGAGTCCCTTCTCAAATTTCTTGGCCTTACTAACTTCTCCTTTCAAGTGCTCTGGAGCAAAGTGGAACAGATCTTCGAACCGTTGTTGGTAATCTAGTACCGACTTGTTCCCTTGCACCAATGCGATGAATTCTGCTTCCTTTCTATCCTTAAAACTTTTGGGAAAATAATTCTTGAAGAAAACTTCTTTAAACTGCTCCCATGTGGGGTTTGGGTGAGCAGCCTCCAAATTAGGCCTAGTTGCCTTCCACCAAGCTTCGGCTTCATTTTGTAACTGATAACCTGCACAAATAATCTTTTGTGAGTCCGTGCACTCGAGTAGTTCAAAAGCCTTTTTTAGGGCATTGATCCACCATTCCGACTGCATTGCCTTAGAGGTTATTTTGGAAAATGCAGGCGGTTGGAGTTTCTTGAACCTTTCCATAACCTTGGCGGTAGAATTTTCTGCTAAGTGTTGAGGTACAGGTGGTGGAAATAGCACTAGTCGATTGGGTGGTGGTGGTGGTGTAGCGCATTCATGCATCATAGTTACAAACTGTGTAGACATCTGACCAAGCAACTCCTATTGTTGTTGCATGGTTTGCATCATCGTGGTCATGAACGCAGTCACGTCGCCGACAGCCACACTTGGCTAAGGTGCAGCTGCAGTAGCTTGTGCAGCTGTTGGTGCTCTTGATGAAGCAGCCGATGCCTCAGAGTTTTAAGCCTCAGTTCCGTTGGGCAGTTCAACCTTCGGTACAATTCTAGGTTGTTTACCCTTATGACCTCCACGAGAACTTCTAGTGTTGACCATTGATGCTTCTCTGAAAAGAGGAGCGAGTTCAATATTCCAATTCATCTATATGGATCAACAGTTGCTCCCTAGCTAACAGATACTAACCCAGTCCATAGTTCCAACGAGTATCATGAGTCATACCAGTAAGGTGGATTATTAGATTCATTATCTTGGTTGGTTAAGTGTTGTGTCTTATTGAATATTTTATGTTTCTCTTTCTTATGTGTTTTACGAGTCAGTATGTTATGCATGGCACTAAACAAAATTTCAAAATTTTTTTTTTAAATAAAGACTTTTAATTATTACCTGATCTAGTAGGCAAACATCTCCAGCTTCTTCCCGGTCTCAAACTCTAGTGCCAGTAGAAATTCTATGTTAGCTATTACCTCTCCAGCTAGACTTAGAAAATGCTCTCGGTCCTCGAGTCCACTAATGGCTGCTATAGCCAAGTAAGAGTCCAGTCGACTCTCAGCCCGTGGTAACACTAACCATATCTGTCTCAGTCTCTCTCGTAAATGTCTAATATAAAGCATGATGCTGGGGTCTCCAGCCTCAGTCAACTCATTGGTCCTGTCACATAACATGATTCGAAGCATTAGGACATACTTAATTGAAAGAACTAAGTACACGACTATTGAAAACTTAAATAACCATAACACCAATATAACAAATCCTTTGGCTGGCTCGAGGTACCTTAGCGTCTACGTCTTCGTTTGGCTAAGACCCCTTTTAGGTCCTATTCTCAGTTATCCTAGGCCTAGGTTTGGATGAGGTCTACGCTTTCCATATGTACTACGCACGTAACACAACATACCTATGTAGCTATGTTCAGTTTGCATCACAACAACTCAATCGGTTCATAAATTACAGTAGACAAGCATAATGTATACTTATAATACATACCATATATTATATATATATATATATATATTGTATATAATTATGCACATTAATATATAACACATACTTGTCTAAAACCTAGCCATATAGGTTCTTTTCCCTTAGTCCCTAGGTGTTGCATTTGTAAAATTTTCACTCTCTTTAACTCATGAAATCTAAGGTCTTAAGTTGTCAATTTCTTATTATGTAATATATTTTAATATTTTTTGTTATTTAATAATAATAATAAATTAAAAATTGTTTTTTTGTAAAAGTCCTCACTTTAAGGTCTTATGAGGTTATTATGCCCAAAAATAGGGTTTCCATGTGAAAAAACTGATTTTCCTGTAATATTCCATCACTGGGCGTTGCCACATCGCCCAATGCCATCGCCCAAAGAATCGGGCTCAGGGTTTTTAAGTCCGAGAGGGCCCCATTTGTTCCCTATTCTATTCCAAACTTCTCCAAACCTTAGGGAAAAGTTCTTGAAGAGTAAGGGGACCACTTCCACACTATTTCTCATCGATTCCTCAGGCTACTTGCGATCACATACGCTCTCTGGTAAGCTTTATAGGTCAAACTTATCTTTTACATATCTCTATTCACTTCCCTCTTGTTTTGGTTTTGATTTTCACCAAATTGCTAGTCCTAATCATGGGGTTCCCAGTGCCGTCGCCCAGAGAATCGGGCTCAGGCTTTTTAAGTCCGGGAGGGCCCCATTTATTCCCTATTCTATTCCAAACTTCTCCAAACCTTAGGGAAAAGTTCTTGAAGAGTAAGGGGACCACTTCCACACTATTTCTCATCGATTCCTCGGGCTATTTGCGATCACATACGCTCTCTGGTAAGCTTTCTAGGTCAAACTTGTCTTTTACATATCTCTATTCACTTCCCTCTTGCTTTGGTTTTGATTTTCACCAAATTGCTAGTCCTAATCATGGGGTTCCTTTCTCTTTTGTAGAGAATGTCCACTAGCAGGCGTACTACATGCAAATTAGTAGCCCAAAAGAGGCTACGAGCTGAGTCTGAGGATTCTTCCTACTCAGAGATTCCTCCTCCATCTCCTAGGGAGGATTCATCTTCAGAGGAACCTGATTTCGACCACCATCTTTTCTCCAGGTACGAATACGCTAAGGAGTGGAAGAATTTCATTTCCGTAAAGATAGTGAATGGCCGGGTGGTGCGAGTAGAGGACTTCCACCAATATGGCCTCTTTGCCAAGTTTAATGCCCTAGGCTGGGCATCGATGTTATCTCCTACCGAGCCTTGTTATCCCAACTTGGTTCGGTACTTTTACTGTAACCTAGGGCCTTCTAGTGCCCAGGAGTTCGAGGTGGAGAGTAGGGTGAAGGGATTGGATATCAGGCTGACCACTACCCTATTGGCGGAGATCCTAGGTTTACTTAACACAGGTGATAGGGTTTATTACCAACCCCGCATGGACATATCCGAGATGTTCTCCCTCGAGACTAGGAGGACAGTTTTCACTGCATTGACCAGTTCAGGGGATACTCCCAAGTCGAAGACTGCCTACAAGCCTAGTGCTAGGGTGATCAGTAGGTGTGTAACCTATAACATCTACCCCAAGGGAGGAAACAAGGGCATCATATCTATGATGCGGGCGTATATCACTTACTACCTGTTAGGTACTGGTCAGGGGGGTCCAGTCATCAACCTCCCATATTTATTACTCCAGGTGATGCTTTACCACGCGTGAAATCCAGCCGATGGTAACCTTCCTTATCGGAAGTTCCTTACATTATCTTTCGATACTTTGGGGTTCCATTAGAGGGGGAGTACATTGACAGGGTCCGATCCAGGCCTATAGACAAAACTTCTATCTTGAAGATGAAAGTGCCTGGCGAAGATCCAGTAGTGGATGAGGAGCAGGTGATGGCTGAGGATATGCAGCAGGATGAGGGGCAGGGTGGTGATGCACACGATGAGGGTCAGATTGGAGAGGGGCAGGGCGACATTGGAGTAGACACTCAGGGCATGTACACAGAGGAGCAGGGGTTAGGTCCAGCTGATTTCAAGGGTTTTGACACACAGTTTATGGACTTACCTGCTTACGAGACGACCGGTGCCACCAGTTCATAGGTTCCAGGGCCTCCAGATTGGACTCAGGTGATGGCACAGCTTCAGAGCCTCGGTACACAGATGTCAGACCTGGGATCCAGGGTGGACCAGGGCTTCACTTCCTTGGGCAGTAAGGTGGGTGCTGTCGAGCAGAGATTAGATTTCTGGGACCGCTACTTCCGAGTTGATTCGCGCCCGCCTCAGCCTCCTACAGATGATTTACATCCTATAGAGTAGCTCTCAGCATCATCCAGACACTTTGGCTACATGGTTTTGACTACCGTTATTTTCTTATGCTTATGTACTTTTTCTTTCTTTGTCTTCAATTTATGTACTTGTTGAATTGCAGTTATGCAATCAAACTTTAGTAACTATTGTTAAACTAATAAAAAATCTTGTGTCTTTGTTTATTTCCATTACCTCCCCTGTGGCTTTTAAGTGTTGCATATTTTATTGCTTATATCTTATTAACCCTAGTCTGCATATCATGAATGTAAGAAGAGCCTCACTCTTTGATACCAAGCTCTGTCAAACCCCAAACCACCCCCTAGGAGGATTGGGTAGGTGACCCGTATTACATAATGGCAATCCGCCAAATCCCACGGATCTAGAAGCAGCGCTTACATTCATGAAACCACATCCACATCTTAACCATAAGTAAGATCAGAGTAATGCAGGACGTTTACAATTCAAAAGTAAAAGGAAGCATAGCGATATGGGAAATGGTGATAATATATATATATATATATAAAGTCTTGTTTGATACATCTCCCAGGCACACACAACCCACAACAAAGAAACAAAAGCTAATAAGTACATACGAAAATATATACAGGGCGAGAATTCTCACCCCCAAAAGAAAAAGAAAAGAAAACTACAATAACCAAGTCAAAACGGGGATAACTCCAGAAAACCCAAAAGGAGTCCCCAGTAAAAACATCACATGCACGCTTCAATGGTCTTCATCAACAACCACCGAAAACGTACGTAGAATCGATATGACCTTTGTCGGGGTCCACACCAACATCGTCAAAACAATCAAAACTCTCCTCCTCGAGATGGGCCGCCATGCCATAGCAGCATCCACTTGCAAGATCATCTAAGAAGAAAGCAACATATAACAAAGTGTGAGCCCCACCGAGCTCATAAACAAATAACATCAATCATGCATGCACATGCAATCACAATCCACAGTTCACATGATCTACATGATATGCAACTCCAAATTATATTATTATCCACCTATCACTACAACTAAGTTTGGTCTTGCCACTACAATCCCCAATACATGTATCCCTGGTGCGGGCTTCTAACCCCTTCCTGTGATACACCCAGTGAGTAGTCGGACCAGCCCTCTGTGATTATCCAGGGGGACAACCGTTTCTTCCCTCATGCACCATTCCGGTGTTCTTTTATTTATACACCATTCCGGTGTTCTTTTATTCTTTTTTTTTTCACTCCCTGATAATTGTCCCCACAGGCATCCAACACCTCAACCCCTGCTGGCAAGGGTTCGTGGCACGGGTGATGAAACTCTAACCCCAAGTCTATATGGCATCGTATGAGTCCAGCGGTGTCAACCATACCCCATGATACGGGCTACCACAGGCCCCATTTCCAAGCCGAGTACGGCATCTAGTCTAGCAATCACAACCATCATATAGAATTCACAGTGTTGATCAACAACAGTCAATATGCAGTGATTTGAGTAACTTGAATTATAAATAAATAACACAGCATTCATGATTCATTTATTAATAGCCGGCATCAGATCATAATCACATTTGCACATACGATAGTATTATTTACTCACCAGTATTTGGCTCTAGGTACTCAGTCACAAATTCAGTTCCAGCAGTTGTCTGATTGTTGTCCTCGAGCACGGGATCAGGTCCTAGACTAAAATCAAACATTGTTGTATTCAGTTATCAGCTCTACATTGGTGGTCCTAAGGTAACCCTAATTTACTAGGTTGACCCAGAGTTCAATTGGTTCACTCTTGGAATCATTGAGCCTTACACCGGGCCTTAGGTCATGTTCCGGTGCATGGGCCAGTGCTAGGGCACAGGGGCAAATTGGTCATTTACAATACCAGTACCTACTACTAGGTCAGAACATGGTCCCACAACAGTCTATGACATAATTACACTGTTGTCCACTTTAGGTCAGTGATGTAGAATCAAACACAGCAGTGCACAGTCACATGGGGGGCCCACTTAGGGTTTCAAAATATTTTTCATTTATGGACAGATGTGGGGGAAGGGCATTTTTGTCATTTCCCACATCCCACAGTGTTCAGGGATTAAGGCCATCAGGAAATTACAGATCTGCCTCTTTATTTTTGAAAGATTCCATCACTGGGCCTTGCACTGGGCCTTACGGCATCGCTCAATGCATCGCCCAGTGCCTGCAGAATCGACCTTGGGCTGAGTTTCCAAGGTGGGGCCTGTAGGGCTGGGCCCACACTTGATCCTCTGCAAGTTTGGGGATCTGGGTAGCCCTTGCAATGGTCTACATCATAGTCCAATCGATTTCATCATCAGGGTTCCAGTCAGGCTGACTGTGGCTACCCAAATAACCCTTGTGAATAGTGTTCAAGGTTTTGGCAAACCTAAAATCTTGGATTCAGCCACATGCAAAGCTAGATATGCATGTTCAATAGGGTTTCAGGGCTGCGACCATCTAGGGTTTGGTCTCTGCAGCCCTGGCTTGCAGTCTGGGCTTCAATCCATTAGCCAGAAGGGAATCTGGGCAGTGCAACCATGCACAGCCAGATTTCGGCCAAGGCAGCAGCATATCAGAATTTTCTTTTTCAATAAAAATCTCATATTCACCATGCAATAGGTCTGCATGGCTGGTCTGGACCAAGACTGGGCAAACCCTAGCTTGTCTGGCCTGCCGAGGGTTACAAAACACAACATGCAAGGGAAGGAGATAGAGAACAGCTGGTCTGTAGGGGATTTTATACCTGAAAATGGCTGAGGGAGGTTCAGTTGCAGGCTGAAATGGCTGCAGCTGGTCTCCTTCCTTCCCCCTTCCTTCCTTCTTCCTTCCCTTCCTCTCTTTTCTCTCTCTTCTTTGCTTTCTACTCTCTTTCGGATTCAGTTTCTGCCAAGGGTTCTAAAATGAGCCCATGGCCTCCTATTTATAGCCTAAAGCCAACTAAGGCCTATTTGCCTTCAATCCCTCTTTTAAAAACTGATTTTTGGAACTGATTCTGTTCAGTTCTGGGCTCTCTGGTGGGGTCCACAGTGAACCAGGGATATGAGGTGGTCCCTCAGAGTCCCCTCTATCACTAGAGAGTGTCCATGGTCATGTTGGGGGGCCCCCACAGTTTTAATAATTAGAAATGTGCAAAAACAGCCACTGGGCGATGTCTCTGGGCGTTGCCACATCGCCCAGTGCCATGGTCCAGGGAATTCCAGCAATAGAATTCAATGGGGAACAGCACAGGGGTTTGACCCTGGGTTAGGGTATTGTCCCCACATGCCCACCATGGGTTTTTACATGATTTTTTAGAGGTGGGTCCCACCATTTTAGGGAGGAGAGAGATTACCTGGGATCCAAGTCATACATCAGTCTGTGAGCTGTGCAAGTGTAGGGTCTGCTATCAATCTTCTAACAGGTATATAGGGAAACTTGTTCAAAGCATTCTCATTAATCTCATTGAGTGGAGTGATGCTCCACAGAGATCCTGGTGGCTTGGCCAGGGGTTCCTGCACTTCAGTCAGATTCCAGCCAGTCAGGGGGCAGAGTTTGACAGTTTATGTTCATGATGTGCATAGTTATTACTCATATGCATGTTATATCAATTTATATTAAAAATGCTCATGACATGTGGCTGAGGGACTAGGGATTTGCATGTGGGTTATAGTACTGATGATTGTTAATCATGTGAGATGTATGTTTACTTTCAATTACTATTTTGAGATTATAATTATGATCATGGATACTTGTGGGTATTGTGAATGGCCATGTGATTATGTGATGGGATATGGGCATGTGTGGTGAATGGTTATGGATATGAGATGAGTTTTGAGGATGATATTTGAACTCGAGAATTTTGGTATGATGGGATCCAAGTGTCATGAGTATGTGTCGGACATGGGTTTTAGAAATAATAAAGGTATGTACATGTGTAAGCCAGAGGGGCGAGAGGGTAGTGGGACCAATGTAGGTACTACGGACTCGACCTCGGTCATATGCATGTATGTATCCTAAATCACATTTAGTGGCATGCTGGATAGGATGATACTATACCCAGTGCTACGACCCTTGCCAACAGGGGTTCAGGTGTTGGATAATCCCCCACGGGAAAATCAAAGTTTCTATTGTAGGTATTGGGAGTAGTGATTCCGATGTAGGATTGGAACCGTGGCAATGGGATTAATCTTGGGTGTTTGTTGGATAAACCAGCGATTCTGATGTGGGCACTGGGACCGACGATTCGAATAGAGGTACCGGGACCGACAGGCTCCCAGTGTAACTTGGGTTTGTCATTGACGGGTGACCATCCGAGGTGTGAGTGGTGGAGAGTCGGGAATGCTACCTAGGGTGTTGCAGTAGCACGTAACCCGACTTACGATGTGTGTTAGGTGGCAAAACAACTAATGCATTCATGCATCATTACATCTGTCATCAATGTTTGATATGTGTTTGCTTATGTGATCCAACTACTCATTGGGCTTGGTGAAGCTCATTCCTCGAGGAAACCTCTTATTAGATGATGGTGAAGGTATAGCAGAGCCAATTGGCTCAGAGTATAATGTTCCTGAGGGCAGTAGCGATGACTGGTGGACTCCCGAGGCTGGGGAGAATGGACTGGCTTGCTATTAGGAGGCTTGCTACCATGGAGAGTAGTAGCTTAGGTCGTGGGTCACCTTTTGATACTTTATTATTTTAAATCCCGTTATGAGAGATGTATTATCCAGATATTATTTAATGTATAAGTCCTGATGGAAAGATAAGGCAAAGTTTGAAATGTTTTGATGTAATAGAATGGTAACCTGGATAAATTTCATCAGTTATGGTATTATGATAACACATAGCTTTCGCTACTTTGAATACTATTATTAATATATATATATATATATATATATATATATATATATATATATATATATATATATATATATATATATATATATATTTCATCTTATTCTATTGATCTGTCTAATTGTGGTGTGGATGAGTTAGCTTAAATACGGCATTAGTGATCCTAAAGGGAGTGTGGAGCATGGGTGTATACTCTAGTCACGTGCCCCTATGATACAAAAATTAGGACATGACAACTTGTTTGGTATCAGAGCGTGATGCTCTACCTTAAGCTAACTTACAATCCAACTGATCTAATTTACCCTATCATAGGATTGATTAAAAGCTCATAAAAACATATCAAATAGTAACGAGACAAGTAAAGAAATGAGGAATCCAAATAAGTTAAGTACCATGCACCGATAACAAAATAGTGTTAGGTCTAGGGTGATATCTAGACTCACAACCAAGTACTAGAAACGAGAACAAGAGAAATTACATCATAAACTGAGGAAAGTCAGAGACTAAGGGCAATAAACAAAAAGAAATAGATCTAGAGTTGCCATCCTCATCACTATGGAGTTGGTGGTGGTGTATTAGGAGAACTGGCATGCCTTGTACAATGCTCCATGCGGACCACCTGAGTGTGCATGTCATAATACATGTCCCCAAACTCTGCCAATTGTCCCTGGAATGCATCCATACAAGAAGCCATGGTGGTCATCTTACCAGCAAAGAACCTAAGGCTAGGCTCAGATGCCATGAAGAAGTAGCCTCGACAACATGCATACCAACAAGGTGAGAACGAGGATGTAATCCGCTCCAGTGACTGACCTGAGGCATGAACTCTCTGGTGTGCAGACTATCGTCCCTAGAGTGCTGACTACCCTGAGGTGGGATCTCTACCTCAACCCCCTCATACTCATCTTGAGGATTACCTACCTCTGGCACCTCTTCCTCTTGTTGGGGAATTCTACCCTATCTCCATAAGTGTTTTGATGATAACAAACATTTTGGTCAAGGTCTTGGTTGTGTCTATATGTCAACAAGCTAATGAGTCAAAGAACTTGAAGGCACAAAGTAAAGATGTTCAAGACAAAGCCTTGAAGATCAAGATTTCGAAGGCCTGCGAAGTTTGTCAAGTAAAGAAGATCTTGAAAGATCTTTTGAATATTAAAGAACGTCTCTTGAAGAAAGAAACTAAGATGCTTGTGTGCACATACTTAGATACACTGCATACTTGTAATAGCATTTGCATAATATAAATGAAAAAATATTTGTATCAATTAGAGACCTTTGGAGGTTATAATTGAACCCCCTCTGACCTTAGAATATGTTGGAATTGATTTGAAAATGTCTCGGACAAGTCCCCACAGTCGAATTGCCAATATCAAACCAAGATAGGGATCCAGACTGTGATCTGATCGACCAGATCACAGGTTATGCATCGATCGGGTGAAATAGTGGCCTCACTAGTAAGTTCCCAAAAAGGATCTGGTATATCGGATCAAGTGGGACGATGATCCGGTCGACCGGATATCGACCGAATGCCAATTCTGCCTTCCAACGGCTAGTTTTTAATGGCTAGTTTCTCCAACGGCTATGATCCGATTGACCGAATCAATGTTCAGGTTGACCGGATGAGATAAAAATAGATCTATTAGAGCACATTTTGTACATGTTCAAAAGGCCATTAATGAGCCTGTAAATAGAGAACATGTCAGACCTTTTCACCTATCCACTACAGTCCAAAATACAACTTTTGTGAAAGGTGAAAAGTCAATTCTTGCTCAAATCATTGAAGTCTTCTTATCCACATCAACATTATTCAAAAATTGACTTCAAAGCTCAAAGACCTTCACTTACCTACACTCTAAGGAAAAGTCTTAAAGAAGGTCATCATTACAGGCATTCATTTTGCATCATTTGACACTTGCAAGGAGTACACATCACACGCCTTACCTAGGTAATTTTTACCTTTTTTCTTTTGTATTTTTTTATGCTTTTAAGTTTATAAAGCATTATTGCATTAGCTTAGACTGTACTTAGGCATTGCAAGGATCCTCTTATCCTCAAAAGATTCGGATTCTCTTATCCTTAAAAGATTGGGATCCTCTTATCCTGTGAAAAAAGATTGTAAAGGTGTTCTTCCCACCTACTGTACTGAAAGAAAGTAACTAATAAAATTCTCTTAAGGTTGAGAGGAGTGGACGTAGGTTGTTTTAGCCGAACCACTATAAATCTTGTGTGTCCTCTATTTGCGCAGTTTATCTCTTTCTATCTTGTCTTAATTCAAGGAAATTTTAAAACAGACATTATTTCACTAGTGATAACCTATTCACCCCCCTCTAGGTTATCCCACATTTGGTATCAGAGAATGAGCTTTTTTTATTTGAGAGTTAAAGATCTATGGGATCACATTACAGCAATCCTCTTGAGGGACTAAATGTCTTTAAACCTCCTCTGTTCAATGTAGATACTTTTTCATATTGGAATATTAGATTCAGGAACTTTACATGTGCTCATAATCTTGAGGTATGGAATGTAATTAAACATGGACCTTACTCCTTCACTAAAGTTGTAGAAGGTAAAAATATTTCTAAGGAAACCTCTGAATTAACTCCTGCTAAAAAGAAAAAAATTCAATACAATTTTAAGGCTATCACTTTTCCATAATATGCCTTAAGTGATTCTGAATTTAACAAAATAGCCATGTGTGAAACGGCAAAAGAAATTTGGGATACACTTGTGGTTTCATATGAAGGGACCTCACAAGTGAAGGAATCTAAAATTGATAAACTTATGCATGAGTATAAATTATTTAAGATGTTAGAAAATGATAATATTTTCAATATGTTTTTACGATTTACTAACATCGCAAACAAGTTGAAGGGCTTAGGTAAAACATATACCAAGTCCAAAAATGTAAGAAAAATTTTCAGGTCACTTCTCCACAAGTGGAGACCGAAAGTAACGGTCATAAAGGAAGTAAAGAATCTTGACAAAGTCAGCTTGGACGAATTGCTTGGATCTCTACTCACTCACGAGGTTGAATTGAATGAAGATAAAAGATGGTCAAAAATAAAAAAATCAAAGAAGAAGACCATAGCTCTCAAGACTACTAACCCATCTGATGATGAGAGCAATAAAGAAGAGGATCTCACCTTCTCAGAAAAATAAATGTCTTTTATTACCAAGAAATTTTAAAAATTCCTCAAAAAGAAGGGAGGAAAATATTTCAACAAAGGACAAACAAGCAAAAGTAAGAATCTATCTAAAGATAAAACTCTTCCTTCTAAAAAAGATATTGTTTGCTATGAGTGAAGAAAGCATGGCCACTTCAGAACTGAGTGTCCAAAAGACCAAGACAAAAAGAAAGCGTATGCCACTGAAATTTCATGAGACTCAAGTGAAGAAGAAGAGGTAGGAGAATTTGATGAAGAAGTCACAAATCTTGATCTTATGACAACAGAAGATGACACGGAGATAAGTTCAGCCTATCTCACTTCTAACTCTAAATATAGTGATTCAATTGAAGATATAGATACGGATGACATAGATGAAAACGATATTGAAAAGGGATTTGAAGTTCTCTATGAGGCAAGCCGCAAACTTGAAGCTTCAAACTCCTTCTTAGAAAAGGAAGTAATAGAATTGCATAATAAACTAGATGAGCTACATGTCTACATTGCTCAACTTGAAAGAGAAAATGAAAAATTGATGTTGGCCTTGCTTACCTTTATCAAAGGACAAAAATCATTAGATACTCTTCTTGGTACACCTCAAAAACCAGCACAAGACAAGTAAGGACTAGGCTATAATGGAAGAATTTTATATCATGCCAAAGGTAAAGAGAACATGGTGTACATAGAAGAGGGAAGAACATATCAAGGTCAAGCATCAATCACACATGCACCCTTTTCAAGAAATCAAGGGTACAAAATCAAAGGTATAGAAATCAACGTCATTATGCATTTCAATATACCACTCAAAGAAGGAATTTCATAGACCATAAGTTCCATATATAATGAAAAAAAGCTATAGACCTTAACCAAATCAAAGGCCATATATGAAGTACAACTCATATAGACCATATGACCATCAAAAATTCCAAAGAGGTAGAAGGACTCAAAATTTCTTTGATTGACAAAGATCACAAAGACAGAAAAGGGCACCATCTCCATTTGATATTTGTGACCCTAGGTACCAACGACCCAAAAACTATGTTCCGGACACAAACTATGGTCCAAACAAGAACTATAAATATAAGAAAGTTTGGGTACTTAAGGAATCTCGCAACTCTAACAACGATGGACCCATGAGATTATGGGGACCAATGCATGTGTAAACTTTATTTTGTAGGTATGCTTGAAGAGCAAAGGCCCAGTAGAGTGGTATATCGACAATAGATGCTCCAAGCATATGACGGCAAATACAAAGCTATTTACAAAGTTGAGAAAGTATGATGGAGGATGAGTGACGTTTGGAGACAATGGCAAAGGAAAGATAATCGACATTGAAAACATCAACATAGGAGGTACTACCATCTCAAATGTCTATCTAGTAAATAAACTTGCTTACAACCTACTTAGTGTAAGTCAACTATGTAGTGTTGGATATAAAGTAAGCTTTGATGTTTCACATTGCTTAGTTATGGATGCTAGCAACAAAATAGTACTGAAAGGAACTAGGAATAACAATATATATACTTGCATTATTGATGAAGCTTTTTCTAGCAATACTTGTCTAGTTTCCTATGAAGCTTCAAATTTATGGCATAGAAAACTTTGACATATAAATATCAAATTGATTCAATCAATAGCCTCCAAAGAACTTGTCCGAAACTCACCCAAACTAAAATTTGATAGGAATCACTTTTGTGATGCATACCAAAAAGGGAAACAAGTTAAAGTTTCTCACAAATCAAAGAACATAGTTTCAACTACTAGACCTCTTGAACTTCTCCATTTTGATCTTTTTGGCCCTATCCCTACTCCAAGCTTGAGTGAAAAAATATACAATTTTGTCATTGTTGATGATTACTCTAGATACACTTGGACCTCTTTTCTTAGACATAAAAATGAGACCTTTAATGAATTTTTAAAACTTTGTAAAAAAAACCAAAACCAAGAGGGCTATTTGGTCACTACAATAAGAAGTGATCATGGTGGTGAGTTTGACAACTCAAACCAATTTGAGAAATATTGTGATGATGAAGACATCACTCATAATTTCTCTGCTCCTAGAACCCCTCAATCCAATGGGGTTGTTGAAAAAAAAAATAGATCTCTTCAAGAGACTACCTGAACTATGCTTAATAAATATTCTCTACCTAAATATTTTTGAACTGAAGCTGTAAACACTGCATGTTATGTGTTAAATCGTGTTTTGATTCAAAAAATCTTATCTAAAACACCTTATGAGTTATATTTTGAAAAGAAACCTAAAGTTGATTATTTTTTAATTTTTAGATGTGAATGCTTCATTTTGAATACTAAAGACTCCAAAGAAAAATTTGATGAAAAATCAGATGAAGGTATTTTTCTTGAGTACTCTAGCAATAGCCGTGCTTATAGAGTATTCAACAAAAACACCTTAGTAGTAGAAGAATCTATGAACATTAGATTTGATATTTCTCCTCCAAAAGAAAAGTACAAACCTTTAGTTGATGATGATGAGGATCTCATATCTGAAATTTAAAAAAGGGTTGAGACCTCTTCATTAAATGAAGATAATTCTCCTCCAGAAACATCTAAAAAAAAACTCATTGGAGCTTCCTAAAGAAGTTAGACCAGTAAGAAATCATCCATTAGAACAAGTCATTGGTAACTTAGAATCACGTGTTCAAACTAGGTCTAAACTTCAAAATACTTGTAATTTTGTTGTATTCCTATCCATGATAGAACCTAAGAACATAAAAGAAGCTCTATTGGATAATGATTAGATTTTGGCCATGCAAGAAGAACTCCATCATATGTATGGAACCTTGTGCCAAAACCTAAAAATAAATCCATAATTGAAACAAAATGGATTTTTAAAAATAAACTAGATGAAAATGGTATTGTAGTTAGAAATAAGGCAAGACTAGTGACTCAAGGATATAATCCGCAAGAAGGAATCGATTTTGATGAAACATATGCTCCTATTTCTAGATTAGAAGCCATTAGAATGCTCCTAGCATTTGCTTGTCATAAAAATTTCAAACTTTTTCAAATGGATGTGAAAAGTGCTTTCTTAAATAGTTTTATTGAAGAGGACGTGTATGTCTCTCAACCTTCAGGTTTTGAAAATTCTTCTCACCCTGATCATGTCTTTAGATTAAAGAAAGCATTGTATGGACTCAAACAAGCAACAAGAGCTTGGTATGATAGGTTAAAGACATTTCTGATTGATAATGCATATATCATTGGTAAGATAGACACTGTGAATTCACCTAGAGGGGGGGTGAATAGGTGAAGGTAAAGAAATTAAAAAATTATGCGAAAATAACCAAGTTACCAATGTAAAGACAAGCAATAAATAAATAAATCAAAGAGTGACACAAGAGATTTATAGTGGTTCGGCTAATACTTGCCTACATCCACTCCTCTTACCTTAGAGAGAATTTCACTAAAAAGAATCTTGAGTATGAGCAAGAGAACTCGTACAAATCTTGATTAAGAGCAAGAGAACTCAACTAATCTTGATTGAGAGCAAGAGGACTCAACTACTCTTGATTGAGAGCAAGAGGACTCACACAACCAACTACTCTTGATTCCGAGCAAGAGGACTCAACCAATCTTGATTCTGAGCAAGAGGATTCAAACTACCATTTAAAATAAAGGGTACTAAAGATTAGAGTTACCTCAACTTTAGTAGTGTTTGCTACCTTTCAACTTAAAGCTTAATGCCAAGTGTGATGAAAGAGCTAGTGAGGGAATGTGCTTGAATGCTTAATGAAGAATGCACACTTCAATGCTTTGGATGATCAAGTAGTAATGCCTTTTGATGCCTTTGATTAGCTTTGATTAATTGTGTTTAGCTTAATTAAGCTTACCTATTTATAAGCAAAAGTGCTCAAGGCATCTAAGGTTCATTACTAATTTAGGACATAATTCTGTCCTAATCCGGTATGCTGTTTCCCAATTCGGTATACCGGATCATGGAATCTATTCGTTGACCAATGGTTAAATCCCAATAGTCTTATTGCAATTCGGTATGCCGGATTTTGATTCGGTATGCCGGATTGTGATTCGGTATGCCGGATCATGATTCAGAGCATTCCGTTTGCTCTCTGTGAGCAAAACCCTACGATTGTGTTAAACAGGCCAAAACAGATTCGGCATGTCGTTTTCAGATTCGGTATGTCGGATCAGCAAATTCTGCTGAACATGTTAAAATCTTTGTTGGACTTACTTGGGTGATTCCAAATTGGTTTGGTCATATGGATTGGGTTAATTAAACCTCCTAAAGTCCATCTATATGAATGCATGCTTGTGTGTGTGCATTACATCATTTGTGACTTTAATTAAGATCATACAACTTAGTACAATTCTAAGTCTTCAATCTTCTTCAATTCTTGAACTTCACTTCTTTACATGAATGTCTTTAAAGTGAGTTCCTCTAACTTGTCTTGATCTTTTGTCTTCAAAATTTTTTCTCCATTCTTCTTAATTCTTTGAGTTCTTGAAAGATTGGACAAGTTCAATTTTCTTTCAGCATCAATCTCTTGAATTGAGTGCTCCCCCTCACTTGATGCTATGCTCTTATCTAAACATCTTAAACAAGAGTTAGTCTAATTCGATTTATTTGTTATCATTAAAACATATATATCATCATGATAGATGATTGGAGTTTATGTATGAGGGTTTTTCCTCAACAATCTCCCCATTTTTTATGATGACAAATATTGATAAAAAATAATATAATATTCAAGAAATGCATAACATTAATTGCATAATAAGTTCAAAGAGAAAACTATAACTTTTTCTCCCCATTTCTCTCCCCCTTTGGCATTATCAAAAAGCGGAGATAGAAAGGAAAAACTTAATAAAATTTTAGTCCCCATTATGTGTTGGGTCCGTAATTGTTAATATCATACATTTTTCTTGGTTTCCAAATCATTTGGTTACCATTTGAATTTTGGTTACCATACTAATTTGGGTATGATTGGGGGTTCTAAGGTCTTTGGTGTTGGGTTACCTTATGTGGTCTTTGCATTTTGGGAGGGTCTCTCCGATATTGACCATAATTAGGTCTTCTAAATTTGTAATACGCTTGATTTGTATTCTTTGATCCCATGTACTAATTTCTCCATCGAATATCATGACAATCCCAAATTGAATGCCCCTTTTTGTTGCAATTATTGCATATAACAATTTAAGGGGTATTTGGACTTTGAGTCTTCCCTTTGGGATTGGGGTTCTTAACTTGAGGACTTTTCTTCTTGGAATAGCATTTCTTAAGAGAATGTCCCTTCTTTCTGCAGTAGTTACAATATTTATTATTCTTAACTCCCTTGCTTGCTATCTTACTTGAACTTGGCTTTTAGGTTTGATTTGAACTCTTGTTCACATCATAGCCTAGCCCTTCCTTGTTGAAAGGTGCTTTGGATGAAAATCCAAGTAAAATATCAAGATTCTTTTTATCATTAGTAAAAGATTTTAAGTCTTTACACAACTTTTCTTTTTCTTCTTTCAAGTCGTTAACTTGAGAGGTTAAAGTCATGTTTTGGTCCTTAAGGGTGTTTATCTCTTTTAAGAAATTCTTTTTTGTAGTAACTAATTTCATACTACTTTGATAGAGGTCTTCAAAGGCTTCTTCTAATTCTAGAAAATTTTTATCCTTATGAGATGGAAAAGTGGGGGTTACCTCATTTTCATTTTCTTCATCTTCAATAGCCACAAATGCAAGGTTGGTTTGCTCTTCTTCTTGAGATTCTTCGACTTCCTCTTCTTCATCGCTTAAATTGAATGAGTGTTCGACTTTGTATATTTTTTTGTATTTCTTTATCTTCGGACAATCTCCCCTAAAATGTCCTGGTTTTCTACACTCATAGCAAACAATGTCTTTTGAAGTGGAGTCAGTATTTTCTTTAGAAGAACCCTTACCTTTTTGGTCTCCTGAGAGTCTTCTCTTATTGAATGAGGTTTTGCCTTTATTCTACAGGAACTTTGAGAACTTTTTTGAGAGATATTTGATCTCGTCGTCGGATAGTTCTTCTTCATCATCATCACTGATTTCATATGATTTGAATGCTACGACTTTCTTCTTTGGTTCTTTTGGTTCATCCTCCTTGGTGTCCAGTTTGAGTTCCATCTCATGGGTTTGAAGTGATCTCAACAGCTCGTCCAGACCTAGCTTGTCGATGTCTTTAGATTCTTTGATTGCTGTAATCTTGGGTCTCCATTCCTTTGAGAGAGATCTCAATATCTTTCGAACATTTTCACCATTGAAGTAAATCTTTCCTAAACCTTTCAGCTTGTTTACAATGTTAGTAAAATGTGTAAACATTACATATATGTCCTCATCATTTTTCATTTTAAATAGCTCATATTCATTTACAAGCATGTCAATCTTAAATTGTCTGACTTCCGAAGTACCTTCATAGGTAACAATGAGTTTATCAAACATCTCCTTGGCGGAGTCACACATACAAGTTCTATTGTACTCCTTTTCTCCTAGAGCACATTGGATGTAACTTATAGCTACATAATTGAGTTGGACTTTTGCTTTGTCAGCTGGAGTCCACTGTCCTTTGGGTTTGTATGTATTGTTTGGTCCATTCTCAATGACTTCCCATGTATCAATGTTATTGGCACAAACGAATTTCTTGAAGCGATTCTTCCAATAGAAAAATTTCTTTACCTTCAAAGAAGGGTGGTCGGGTAATATTGTATCCTTCAACCTTACAATTGATAAAGGATCCCATGGACTTTACTCTTAGTTGGATTGAAAATAATCACGGTCTTGAGCTCCCACTCTAATACCAATTGTAGGATTAAGAGCTTGCCAATCCCCTAAAAGATGCCTTGTGAGGGAAGGTACAACTTTAATTCCTTATTGCACACCAGCCAGCACGCATCGCTCCCTCGCTCGAGTCGAGATGTGGGCAGGGCGTTTTGGGTCACTCCCAACAATCCCCCCCAAATGTTTGTCCAATAACAGAGCACCCATGGCACCGGGGAGACTCGAACTAGCAACCACCTGCTCTGTTATTGGGTGTGCATTTGGGGGGAGAATGTTGGGAGTGACCCAAAATGCCCTGCCCAGATCCCAGCTCGGGCGAGGGAGCGATGCGTGCTGGCAGGTGTGCAATAAAGAATTAAAGTTGCACCTTCCCTCCCAAGACGTCTTTTGGGGAATTGGTAAGCGTTTAATTCTACATTTGGTATCAAAGCTGGAGCTCAAGACCGTGATTGTTTTCAATCCAGCTAAGAGTAAAGACCATGGGATCCTCTGTCAATCGTAAGGTGGAAGGATACAATATTACCCGACCACCCTTCTTTGAAGGTGAAGGATTTTCCTATTGGAAGAATCACTTCAAGAACTTCGTTTGTGCCAATAATATTGATGCATGGGAAGTCATTGAGAATGGACCAAACAATATAAACAAACCCAAAGGACAGTGGACTCTAGCTGACAAAGCAAAAGTCCAACTCAATTATGTAGCTATAAGTTATATCCAATGTGCTCTAGGAGAAAAAGAGTACAATAGAACTTGTATGTGTGACTCCGCCAAGGAGATGTTTGATAAGCTCGTTGTTACCTATGAAGGTACTTCGGAAGTCAGACAATTTAAGATTGACATGCTTGTAAATGAATATGAGCTATTTAAAATGAAAAATGATGAGGACATATATGTAATGTTTACACATTTTACTAACATTGTAAACAAGCTGAAAGGTTTAGGAAAGATTTACTCCAATGGTGAAAATGTTCGAAAGATATTGAGATCTCTCTCAAAGGAATGGAGACCCAAGATTACAGCAATCAAAGAATCTAAAGACATCGACAAGCTAAATCTGGACGAGCTGTTGGGATCACTTCAAACCCATGAGATGGAACTCAAACTGGACACCAAGGAGGATGAACCAAAAGAACCAAAGAAGAAAGTCGTAGCATTCAAATCATATGAAATCAGTGATGATGATGAAGAAGAACTATCCGATGATGAGATCGAATATCTCTCAAAGAAGTTCTCAAAGTTCCTGAAGAATAAAGACAAAACCTCATTCAATAAGAGAAGACTCTCAAGAGACCAAAAAGGTAAGGGTACTTCTAAAGAAAATAGTGACTCCACTTCAAAAGACATTGTTTGCTATGAGTGTAGGAAACCAGGACATTTTAGGGGGGATTGTCTGAAGATAAAGAAATATAAAAAAATATACAAAGTTGAACACTCATTCAATTCAAGCGATGAAGAAGAGGAAGATAAAGAATCTCAAGAAGAAGAGCAAACCAACCTTGCCTTTATGGCTATTGAAGATGAAGGTATCAGAGCAGGTTGTCACGAGTTCGAGTCTCCCCGGTGCCATGGGTGCTCTGTTATTGGATGTGGATTTGGGGGGGAGATTGTTCGGAGTGACCCAAAATGTCCTGCCCAGATCCTGACTCGGGCGAGGGAGCGATGCGCACTGGCTGATGTGCAATAAGGAATTAAAGTTGCACCTTCCCTCACAAGGCATCTTTTGGGGGATTGGCAAGCGCTTGATTCTAATAAACACTACATTGTTTGTTAAACGTAAAGGCTCTAAATTAGTCATAGTACAAATATATGTAGATGATATTATCTTTGGTGCTACTGATGAATCCTTATGCATTGAATTTAGTAATTGTATGAAAAATGAGTTTGAAATGAGTTTAATGGGTGAACTAAACTTTTTTTTAAGCTTTCAAATTAAACAAACTGAAAATGGAATTTTTATCAATCAATCAAAATATATCAAAGAATTATTAAAGAAATTTAACATTAATTTTCAAAAGGCCTCTAACACTCCCATGAGTACCTCAATAAGTCTCTCAAAAGATGAGAATGGAACTCCTGTTGATCCTACTCGTTATCGAGGTATGATTGGAAGCTTGTTATATTTAATTGCAAGTAGATCGGACATCATGTTCAGTGTCTGTGCATGTGCTAGATTTCAAGCTAGTCCTATGCAATCACACTTAAGTGCAGTTAAAAGAATTTTTAAATATTAAAAGGGACTATCAATATAGGACTATGATACCCAATGCACAATGATTTTGAATTACTTAGCTTTTCTGACGTTGACTTTGCTGGTTGTCATATTGATCGCAAGAGCACAACTGGTACTTGCCATTTTCTTGGATCTTGTCTCGTTTCTTGGTTCAGCAAAAAACAAAACTGTGTGGCACTTTCTACTACCGAAGTTGAATATATTACAGCTGGCAGGTGTTGTGCCCAAATTCTTTGAATGCGTCAGATGCTTCTTGATTATGGAATTTCATTCAATCCTTCCAAAATTCTTTGTGATAGTACCAGCGCCATCAATCTGAGTAAAAATCCTATTCTTCACTCAAGGGCAAAACACATAGATATCCACCATCATTTTCTTTGAGACACTGCCCAGAAAGGTGAAGTTGTCCTCAAACACATTGAGACCAAAAAGTTAGTCGCTGACATCTTCACCAAACCCTTATCCGAAGAACGATTCTGTACTCTTCAACGTGAATTAGGTATGTGTGATCTTTTTGATTGAGTCATATTCCTTGAGCTTGCCCAAATAGGTCGTATGATCAATCTCTGGGCCAGACCGGCTTAAAATTCATGTTTTAGGTCATTCGGTCGACCAGATGGTCAAAACCGGTCGATCGGATCTCGAACATAATGGTTTTAAACCATTTCGTGGGTCATTTATCTCATTTCATTTTGCACAAAACCCCTCTCTCTTCTCTCCAAAATCCCTCTCTTGAGTTTCTAGGATAAAATCTTGCAAACCTTTGAAGATTATTGCTCCTTTGGTGATCCAATCTCCATCAAATCTTCAAGCTTTTGCCTCTTCTCTTTCAAAATCTTTTCAAAACCCTCATTCTCCAAAACCCTTGCTCTCTATGGCTTCCGAAGAAGAACCTTCAAAAAAGAGAAAGACTGTTGCTTCAAAGAAGGATGCCTATGATGGAACTTTGTTTATCTCTAAAGAGGCTTGGATTTGCTAGAAGCAATTTCAACTCAAGAAACTCATAAGGCAAAGGCTAGTAAGTGTTACCCAACTCAATGATATTCTTCCTTGTGAAATCAATAATTTCTTTAAAATGTTGAGTTGGGACTCCATTCTTTATCCACAAGAGAAGGCCTACACTAGACTTATCTAACTTTTCTATTGCAATCTCAAAGTTGTTGGTGTTGAAGGTAACTATACCATCACCTCTCTAGTTAAGGGCAAATAAATATCTGATGAAATTCCCTCTGTAAATCCTAGTGCCATTGATGCTTCTACCTTGAAGACGATGGCAATTCCTACTGGTACATCTGCTCCTCCTCCTCCTCCTCCCCGTCAAGCTAGGCGCAACCAAGCCTCTTCATCCATAGTTGAAAGTGATGCTAAAGATGATGATGATAGTGAAGATGAAGAATATGTGATAAGGGCTGAATTTGCTGCTTATCAAGAGAAGCTCGATTCTCGCCTCCAGGGATATGATGATCAGTTTGTTGCACTTCATGGAGATAACAAGGAAATCATAGCTCAACTTTGGATGATCACTCAGCACTTTCACATTTCTACACCTCTTGCAGATGATTAGCTTGTAAAATTTATGTTTTTGTTAAGACATTTTGGGTTGTAATACTTAAAACAACTGCTTTACTTTCACTGCTGCACATCTCTAGGGGGAGAGTGCTTTTGACTATTTGGTTTTAACTCTTATATCTATGCGATTGACTTGTTATAACTATGTGGTTAGCTTGCTATACTGTACTTTCTTTATTATATATTGTCTGCATGTGATTCTACATTGCAGGGGGAGCCTTCTCTACTCCTTTTTGTTGTTGACAAAGGGAGAGAAGATATAGATATTGAAATGATTTGGATCATGATCATGCATATAATGTTTTATATATATCTTGTTCCATTTATATATGGTTGCTATGTGTTGTTACCAAATCATATGTTTGTCATCATCAAAAAGGGGGAGATTGTTGGGAAATTCAACCCTATCTCTATAAGTGTTTTGATGATAACAAACATCTTGGTCAAGGTCTTGGTTGTGTCTATATGTCAACAGGCTAATAAGTCAAAGAACTTGGAGGCACAAAGTAAAGATGTTCAAGACAAAGCCTGGAAGATCAAGATTTCGAAGGCCTGTGAAGCTTGTCAAGTAAAGAAGATCTTGAAAGATCTTTTGAAGATTGAAGAACGTCTCTTGAAGAAAGAAACTAAGATCCTCGTGTGCACATACTTAGATACACTGCATACCTGTAATAACATTTGCATAATATAAATGAAAAAGCATTTGCATCAATTAGAGACCTTAGGAGGTTATAATTGAACCCCCTCTGACCTTAGAATATGTTGGAATTGATTGGAAAATGTCTCAGACAAGTCCCCACAGTCGAACTGTCAATATCAAGCCAAGACAGGGATTCGGACTGTGATAATAGAGTATGCATTGACCGGGTGAAACAGTGGCCTCACTGGTAAGTTTCCAAAAAGGATCCGGTCGACCAGATCAAGTGGGATGATGATCCGGTCGATCGGATATAGATCGGATGCCAGTTCTGCCTTCCGACGGCTAGTTTCTCCAATGGCTATGATCCGGTCGACCGAATCAATGTTCAAGTTGACCGGATGGGATAAAAATAGATCCGTTAGAGCACATTTTGCACATGTTCAAAAGGCCATTAATGAGCCTATAAATAGAGAACATGTCTGACCTTTTCACCGATCCGCTACAGTCCAAAATACAACTTTTGTGAAAGGTGAAAAGTCAATTCTTGCTCAAATCATTGAAGTCTTCTTGTCCACATCAACATTATTCAAAGATTGACTTCAAAGCTCAAAGACCTTCATTTGCCTATACTCTATAGAAAAGTCTTAAAGAAGGTCATTATTACAAGCATTCATTTTGCATCAGTTGACACTTGCAAGGAGTACACATCACACCCCTTGCCTAGGTAATCCTTACCTTTTTCCTTCTATATTTGTTTATGCTTTTGAGTTTATAAAGCATTGTTACATTAGCCTATACTATACTTAGGCATTGCAAGGATCCTTTTATCCTCAAAAGATTCGGATTCTCTTATCCTTAAAAGATTGAGATCCTCTTATCCCTTGAAAAAAGATTGTAAAGGTGTTCTTCCCACCTATAGTACTGAAAGGAAGTAACTAGTGAAATTCTCTCAAGGTTGAGAGGAGTGGACGTAGGCTGGTTTAGCCAAACCACTATAAATCTTGTGTGTCCTCTATTTGCACAGTTTATCTCTTTCTATTTCAAGAAAATTTTAAAACGGACATTATTTCACTAGTGATAACCTATTCACCCCCCTCTAGGTTATCTCACACCTCTCCACTATCCTCCTCCTCGTTGTTGTTCCCTTCCTCATCCTCCTCATCGCTATCATCGTTATCCTCATCAGTAAGGATGGAATCCCACCTGCTACCCTCCCTACCATCCAACTGCATTTTTGAAGTATAGTAATGCATTAGAACCTAAACCAGCCTCTTGTTTTCCTTTGCTTGGTTTCGCACAAGAACGCATGGTTCTCCTATGAGAACCTAAACCAGCCTCTTGTTTTCCTTTGCTCTGACTAATTTTCATTGTCAGTTGCATGTCGATATTCAGAGGATTCTGTTTGACAAAATCAAATGGTTCATCGATGTCGACATTAGGTCAGCTCGATGTCAGTTTGGGCCGTTTGACTGTCGACCTCTAGTCTGCATGTCGATTGTGCATTATGTGTCTCTTTTATGGTTCTATTTTGGACCGGGTTAGTTCCAAAGTGAACTAGACTACGCCTAGCTCATCCAGGGTTAGTTTGGAACTTCTAAATGCTCATAACTTTTGATCTGTATATCCGTATCGAGTGATTCGAAAGCCATTTTTCTCCTTATTTCACATACTACATTTTGGCATGAAAATATGGGTTAGTAATGGTCAGCATGGACTGCCTTCAGTGTTGGTCCCACTTGTCAGAAATAAAATCTGTTTCCAATGAAAGGGAAAATGAGTTCATTTTCATACCAAATTTGGGTATTGTGAAATAATCTGTTATTCGAGCATCTTGGCGCATTTTCGGGATTAATAACCATTTATTATCATATTTTTCTCTTCAAGAGTGTTTTGGTCATTTTGCATGGACAAGTTGGTGGATTTGTTAGAGAGCATGAAAACCCTCCTAAATCCATAGATACAAAGTCTCTCAGCCTCAAGGGATACTCATCATCGTCAGGGTGACCTCTGAGGTGACAAAATGAGGTGTCTACAGGGGGCCATGTGGCCAGTGATTGCACAAGCCAAACCAGGTCTGCAGGGCCTTGCGCATGACCTACGTGGCTTGAAGTAGCCACAGGCCATGGCTTGTTGCTGCTGCCAACCGCACACACATGTATCAATCAAGGGCAGGGGTAATGGAGCTTTGGTGGGGGCGGCAACAGCAGTTGCTCCGATTATACGCATGAAGCACAAGCTTTAGGATTTTGGTGATGCGGCATGGCCGCAGCCAAGCACAGCGAGGCGCAATAATGCACGATGAAACGCAATGTAACCAGAAACTATTGATGCTCTGATGCCATTCTTAAACGAAAACAATACGAGTTAGCATATTTACCTTGTTGATGTTTCCACGCAATGGAAAGGATCTGGTTGCTCTATGCATTGATCCGCATGAACTCCAATAACGCAGGCTTTGTGATGATATCGCTAGGTTGTGGGAAGAAGATTCTTCACAACAATCCACCCTCCAAATCCAAGGATAGTGATGGAGATCCTTGGAGACACTCACTCACAATTTGGGAGAGACAAAGACTAGAGAGAAGAAGAGCTGCACTGAGACGGGGCAGCCAACGAGCATTTACACTATGCACAACTACCTCCTAAAATACACAAAGGAAAGGGATCAGTTAAGGCACTCAAAATCCTATGGGTGGACCCCACCCGATTCCTATGTGGATCGGGGTTTGAGTTGCACTCAAACCCGTCTCCTAAGTGGGAGTGAGATTTGGATGCAACCCAAATCCTAATATTCTCCATGGCTGAGGGCGTCGATGTGGATTCAGCCATTTCTCATCCCACATCTCAAACTACCACCCCTTCCTCCTCTCTCACTCCATCCTTTAATTGCAGCAGCTGCCTAGCGTCGCTAGGATTCCTTAATTTGAAGTCTCCTCATTGCTTCCCTTTCTGGAGGTGTTCTCACTGATCATTAGCAAACGTACGAGTCTCAAAATTTGGCAGACCCTCTCCACGGCTTTTTCCTCTCTTTCTGAGAGTTGCATCATGTCCCTTAATATTGTTCCACAGGAATTGCAAAAGAAGCCTGATGAGCCCGTCTCTCAATTTCTTCAACACATGAAATCTATTACTGCTAAACTAAATATTGTTGGTCATCCTTTGCATCCTAGCGCTTTCAATTTACATATTTATCATGGCCTTAAGGCTGATTTTCACGATATGGTCTCTTCTCTCCTCACATGGACAAATCCAATTTCTTATGATGATTTGCACGCGATGTTGCTTAGCCATGAATTTATCCATAGCATGTCTCTCTCCAAGCTTACCATTATCGATTCCTCTCCATCCTTTGCTTCTCCCATTGCAAATAATGTTCAACACTCCAACAATACTGACCCTACTGGATCTCCCTCTACTACCCACGGTGATCGAGGTGGCCATGGGGGTCGTGGCAGTGGTGTCAGAGGTTGTGGAGGTCCCTTTGGTGGTTCTCCTAGACAGACTTATGGCCATTACTGGTGCTCCATTTGTCATCGCGCTAACCACTCCACAGATCGATGTTATTTTTGCCAAAATACAAGTTACCCTCCACAACTGTCCCTACCCTATTCTCCCACCATGCCTCCCTCTATTCATTACACTTACCCCTCTGCTGCCTCTCCTTATGGTCACCCTAACCCTCCATTATTACCAACCCCTCGCCCCTCCACTACTCTTCCGTGGTACCCTGACACCAGTGCTTCTCACCATATAACCCCTGGGCTTCAAGCCCTATCCCAATATGATGAGTACACTGGTTTAGATCAGCTTCAAGTTAGTAACAGTAAGGAATTGTCTATTTCTCACCTTGGTTCTACATATTTTCCTTCACATTCCTCTAGGTCTTTTCATTTACATAATGTACTACATGTTCCCTCCATTTCTAAGCAATTTCTTTCTGTTCAACTGTTTGCCCGTGACGATAATGTATTTTTCAAATTTCACCCATCTTATTTCTTATGAACGATCAGGTCACCAAGTCAACTCTGTTGTCCGGACCAAGTAAATGGGGGCTTTATGAGCTTCACCCTCCTTCCCGTCCTTCTGCCAATGTTGTTGTTCGAACTTCCCTTGATCTTTGGCATCATTGTTTGGGACATCCGCAAGAGCGTCTCCTTCGCCATATGCTCCAAGTTAATAGTTTACCTTGTCATTTCTTATGCATTAGTCATATTTGTAAGGCTTGTCAGTTAGGCAAAGCCATTCGTTTGCCTTTACATGAAATTTTTAGTAAAAGTTTATTTTGTCAAACCCTGCCCCTGACTGACTAGAATCTTGACTGAAGGACAGGAACCCCAGGCATGGCAACCAAGCACACTATGGAGTATCACTCCAGTGATTGAAATTGATAAAGAAACCCTGTGCAGATCTTCCTACATACCTGTCAGAAGATGGACAGCTGACCCTTGCAGCTGCACAGCTCATAGCATAATGTACTGCCTGGACTCCAGGTATTCCCTCTCCTCTTCACGTCTGGGGTCCCACTCCTGTAAATGTGTGTAAAAGACCCTAAATGATATGTGGGTATAAGGCCCTAACCTTGGGTCAAACCCCTGTGCAAGCCCACAGAGTTTCAGCTTTGCTGAATTCTCTGGGCGATGCAGACATCGTCCAGAGTGCAAAATAGTATTATTTTAATGATTTAATCTGTGGGGACCGCCCATATTTGGACATGGGCACCCTCCATAGGTTGAGGGGAGTCTGAGGGACCACCTCATACCCTTGGTTCACTATGGACCCCACTAGAGTGCCCAGAATGGCTGAGAATGCAGTAAAAAATGCAATCTGGAAAAGGGCCTTAACAGCCAAATAGGCCTTAGTCAAGGCTAGACCTATAAATAGGGGTACCATAGGCTCATTTAGAGCTCTTGGTACTGTTCAAATCGTGGAGAGAAAAGAGAGAAAGGAGAAGAGGAAGAAGAAGAAGAAAGAGCAGAAGGAAGAGAGGGGAGGAAGCCTTGCATCCAAGGCCTGGATTCGAGCAGCCATAGACCTGTGCAGGTATAAAATTTAACCTCTAACCTGCTGTTCATGTACTGCTGCTGTTCCTTACTTGATTCCTTAGTATTTTGATGAGTTTCTGACCTTTGGTAGCCCAGAATAGCTAGGGACTGCCAGGTACCACCTCAGATCTACCATGCAAACATGATGCATGGAAGATCTGAGTGTTTTACATTGATATTCATACCTGTTTTGTTGATCTGAAACTGAAACCTGGTTGTGCATGGCTGCACTGCCTAGTTACACTGATAACAGGCTGTTTGGAGCCCTGAATCCTTGTCCTGACTGCATGGAACCAAACCCTAGGTGGTAGTAGACTTGAATCAGTGTATTAAACCAGTAATCAACCTTGCATGTGAAACCAAGTTTGGGAAGTTGGAGGAATCGTGGTTACTATTCACTGGGCTGTCTGGGTAGCCTCTGGCAGCCAAGTGGTGGGCCAAGTTGAAAATACACAAGGACCAAAGTGAAGATCACCCCTGGGGGTACATGATACCCTAACATGCATGGGGAAAAGGTTTGGTCACTGCCCATGGCCAGCAACCTTGGAAACTCAGCCAGATCTCATTTTTGAAATCTCTGGGCGATGCAGACATCACCCAAAGACATCTCCCAGTGAATGGAAAGTTGCTGTTTTGATGCTCTGACTTGGGGGACCTCACCCATTGGCCATGTAACTATGTGGGAAGGTGGAAAATGACCTAAATGCCCTTTCCCATATCTGTTCATATGAATAAATGCTTTGGGAACCCAAGTGGGCCCCGCAGGACTTGGAAACCTTGCTTGTGATTGGTCCTACAGCACTGTAAAGTTGGGGACAACACTGTAAGCCTATTGAAACCTAGGATCATGTACCAATACTATAAATGACTATTTTACCCTGGGCCACCATCTTTGGATGATGCACCGGGACCTAGGCCAAAGGCCCAGAGAATTCCAAGTGAAGACCAATTGTACACCGGGTCAACCCAGTGAGCTCAGATCAACCCTAGGACCTCCAAAAATAGATTGGAATATTAAAATGACAATTTTTGATTTATATCTAGGATTTGATCCCACGCTCGAGGCCTATAGCCAGACTGCAGCCGAAACTGAATTTGCAACTGAGTTCTTAGAACCAGACCCAGGTAAGTGAAGTATTATCATATATGTATGTGTAACTATATTACTATGCTAACAATTAAAATTCTCAAATTGTTAATGCTGTGTTATTTAAATTCTGTTCAATTATTCAAAATTACTACACATTGATTGTTTGTTGATCAACACTGTGATTCTTATATGATGATTGTGAATGTTAGACTAGATGTCGTAGTCGACTTGGAAATGAGGCCGGTGGTAGCCCGTAGTATGGGATACTGTTGACACCGCCCGACTCATACGATGCCATATAGACATGGGGCTAGAGTTTCATCACCCGTGCTACGCACCCTTGCCAACAAGGGTTAAGGTGTTGGATAACTGTGAGGACTACCGTACAACCCTAGAGGCATTTATGCTGGGAAGCCTCAGCACAGCTGGGATGCCCTAGGGCAAATTTGTTGGGAAGCCTCAGGCTATAAGCTTGGGAAGCACCAAAAGGTGAATTTTTGGCGGAATGCCACATTTAATGATTACGCACTGGTTTGGGTGAATTGATATTGAGTTGGTTACCTCACAGGAGTTAATCCAGAGGGCCGGTCGGGCTGACCTGGGTAGGGAGATGCTGGAGTCGGCTGGTCCTCTCCGACAACTCAATGGGTGTATCGCGGGAAGGGGTAACCAAGCCCACACTAGGGATACATGTATTGGGGATTGTAGTAGCACTAATCGAACTTAGCTGTATTGTTAGGTGGCTAATAAATAATCTAGACTTGCATATCATGTAGGGTCATGTGGATTGCGGTTGAATGTGCATGCATGATGATATGTTTTGCTCACGAGCTCAATGGGGCTCACACTCTTTTATACATGTTTTTCTTTTAGATGATTCTGCAGGTGGATGCCGCTGTGGCATGAAGGCTCATTACGAGGAGGAGAGCCCTGGTTATTATGATGATATTGGTGTGGACCCCGACGGAGGTCGTGCCAATGATGCGTGCATTCTCGGTGGTCATTGATGAAGACCGTTGAGGAGTGTACTTGATGCTTTTTGTCTTGGGGACTCCTTTTTGTTTTTGTTAGGAGTTCATTCCCGTCATGTTTGTGGTGCAGTCTTAGTTTTCTTTCCTTTTGGGGGTTGGGTTATCTCACCCTGTATATATATATATATATATATATATATATATATATCACCATCATTCCTGTATCGCTATGCTTTCTCTTTTGGTATTATAATTGTAGATTATCTGTAGCACTCTGATCTTACTTATGGTAATGATATGAATGTGGGACCGTGAATGTAATAACTGCTTCTAGATCCGCGGGATTTGGCGGATTGTCGTTACGCAATTCGGGTCACCTACCTAATCCTCCCAGAGGGTGATTTGGGGTGTGACAGAGCTTAGTATCAGAGCGTGAGGCTCTTCTTACATTCACGGGATGCAGACTAGGTCTAATAAGTTATCAACATTAAAACATGTAATTAAGTAAAAGCTGCAGGGGAGGCAGAAGTAATTAAAAGACAAATATGCAATATTTCCATTAATTTAAAGATAACTCTGGCCGAGCCACTACATAAGCTTTGACTGACAATACTACATTCAATATTTACACAAGCTAAAAAAAAAAAACTACATACATTTCGAACAAAAGAAATACATAAGCTATAAAAAAAAAATATAAGATAAGTAAGTCTGGATCACGTAACAGAAGGACAAGGCTGGCTGAAAGAACTACTCCGACGGAGGCAAGTCGCTCGGTGGAGGATGAGGCTGTCGAGAGTCAACATGGTAGAACCTGTCCCAAAAGTCTAGGCGCTGCTCTATAGATACCACTCTGCTCTCCAAAGATGAGAAGCCCCGGTCCATCCTAGTCGACATGTCAGAAAGCTGAGTGCTGAGACCCTGGAACTGTGACATCACCTGTGCCCACCCAGATGGCTTTGGCACGTGTGAGCTAGTAGCACCCGTTGCTCCATAAGCAGGTAAATCAATGAACTGTGTGCCAACACCCTTGAAGTCACCCTACTCCTCCCCCTGAATGTCTCCCTCAATGTCATCATGCTCCTCACCATGCTCACCCTACATCTCACCCAGCTCCTCATCTCTCTACTACTCATCTCCTGGCATCTCCATCTACTCTTCCTCCTGTGGATCACCCCCTGACACCTTCATCTTCAGTATCGAGGTCTTGTCAATGGGCCTGGATCTATCTCTCTCCACATACTCGCCCTCCAAAGGAACCCCGAAGTGCTAGAAGACTAAGGTAAGGAACTTCCCATATGGAAGGTTCCCATCAAATGGGTTTTGTGCATGATATAACATAACTTGAAGTAGCAAGTATGGGAGGTTTATCACCGGACCTCCTCTGCCCTCTCCCAATAGGCAGTAAGTGAAATAAGCCCTCAGTATAGAAATGCTACCCCTGTTTCTGCCCTTGGGGTAGATGTTGTAGGTCACACACCTACTAATGATGTGAGCACTAGGCTTGTAGGAAGCCTCTGACTTGGGTGTGATCTTAGACCCAGTCAATGCCTTGTAGACAATTCTCCTGGTCTCCAATGCAAACATCTCTAAAATTTCAACCCGGGGTTTATAATAGCACCTCTCCCCAGTGTTGGGTAACCCCAGAATACCTACTATTGAAGCAGTGGTCAACCTAATATCCACTCCCTTCACTCTGCTCGCTAGTCCAAACTCTTGTGCCCTAGATGGCACCAAATTACAATAGAAATATCGAACCAAGTTGGGATAACAAGGTTCAGTAGGAGATAACATAGAGGCCCAACCCAAAGTGCTGAACCTAGTAAACAAACTGTGCTGATGGAAGTCATCCACCTGTACCACCCGGCCATTCACAATCTTTAGGGACCTAAACTTGTCCCAATCCTTGAAATGTTCATACCTAGAAAAGAGAAATCGGTCAAACTTGGGCTCCTCCGAAGAGAAATCGTCCCTAGGTGAAGAAGGTGGCACTGTGGAGGAAGAAGAATGTTCGCTTTCGGATCGTAGTCTCTTCTGGGCTACGGATTTCCTAGCTATTCAATGACTTGTAGACATTAGGCTACAAAAGAGAGAAAAAAAAATGATTAGGGCTAAGGAGGAATTGGTAAAACCCTAACTAAAACAATAAGAGACCAAGAAAAGATCTAGAATAGTAAAAATAATTAAGAAATCTTACCTAAGCTTGCGTAGATTCGCGGAAAACCCGAGGAAATGTGAGGATTTGGTGTGGAAATGGTCACACTACCCTCTAAAGAGCTGCCGTAGGTGTTTAGAGAAGTTTAGGATAAGAGTAGAATAAAATGGGCCCCTCTCTGACTGTTATACCTCCGCCCCGATTCCCTGGGCGATGCATCCAACTCCCAGAGACATCGTCCAGTGATTATATTTTTGCTGTTTTGTGTTTCAATACATGGAAACTTTAGTATTACCTAAAATAACTTCAATAAACATAAAAATATGGAATTTTATAAATAACCATAATATAAAAAAAAATTGATTAAATAATTAGATGGATCCAATTTGGTTGGAATATAAATACTACCCAGGAATTTTTTGTGTAAAACACATGGGAATTTGAAAATTCTTATTTTGTTATTTATTTAATTGTTTATTTTCTTTGTCTAATGATAGATAAAAATATATATACTTATAAGAAACGGTGTGTGTGTAAATAATTACTATTATGTGCCTAGTACTTTGTTTGTATGAACTAAGTGGTGTGATGTAATGCAAATCCAAATATAGATATGTAGGTATGTTGCAATACGTATTTATGATGCGTACTGAGTGTAGATTTTACCCTACCCACAGTATAGGTCAGCCAAGATTAGGACCTAATAGGTTGTCTAGTCAATCTGAACTCTTTAGATGTTAAGGTACCTCGAGCCAACCTAATTATATCTTATTGTTTATAGTCATTTAAATTCCAGTAGACATGTACTTAATTCTTTTAATTAAGTATAACCTGATGCTTAGAACCATTTTCTATGACAGGACCCATTACCTCAGCCAAGGCTGGAGACCCCAGCATCATGATCTATATTAGACAGCTACGAGAGAGACTGAGACGGATACGACTAGTATTACCCCGAGCCGAGAATCGGTGGACTTTTATTTAGCCCTTGCTGCTGTTAGTGGACCAGGGGAACGAGATTTCTATCTGTCCTTAGCCGAGGAAGTTAGAGCTGACATAGAGTACCTGCTTGCGATGGAATTGTGACTGGAAGGAAACAGGAATTGCTTGCCTGTTAGACCAGGTAAATAATTAAAAGACATTTATTTAAAAATTTGAAGTCTCTCATATAGTGTCATGCATAGTACATCATTACATAAAATACTTAAGAAACAGAACACAAAAATGAAAGAAATACCTTATAACAAACAAAGAAGACATATCTAACAATCTACCTTACTGGTGCGACATGTGAAATTCACTGGAACTATGGACTAGGTTAGTACATGCACTACCTAGGAATTAATTGTTGACCCCGATGAGCAATATTGGAATATTGAACATGCTCCTCTTTTCAGTGAAGCAACAATGGTCAACACAAGAAGAAGTTCATGTGGTGGTCATAAAGGAAAACAACCTCATGTTATACTAGACGTTGAATTGCCAAATGGGATTGAGGCTCAAAATTCTGAAGCATCGGCTGCTTCGTTAGAGGCACCAGCGACTGCATAAGCCACTGCTGTAGCACCCCAGTCGAATGTGCTAGCCGGCGATGTAACTGCATTCATGACCACTATGATGCGGACCATGCAACAACAACAAGAATTGCTTGGTTAGATGTCTACACAATTTGCAACCATGATGCATGAGTGTGCGGCACCACCACCACCACCCAACCGGCCTGTACTATTCCCACCACCTATGCCTCAACACTTAGCGGAAAACTCTACCGCCAAAGTTATGGAGAGATTCAAGAAACTCCAACTGCCTGCATTTTCCAAGATAACTTTTGAGGCACTGCAACTAGAACGATGGATTTGTGCCCTAGAGAAGGCATGTGATGTGCTCAAGTGCACGGACGCACAGAAGCTGATATGTGCGGGTTATCAGTTACAGAATGAGGCTGAAGCTTGGTGGAAGGCTACTAAGCCTAATTTGGAAGCCACTCACCCGAATCCCATGTGGGAGCAATTTAAAGAAGTTTTCCTTAAGACCTACTTCTCAGAGAGCTTTAGAGACAGGAAAGAAGCTGAGTTCACCACACTGGTGCAAGGGACCAAGTTAGTGTTGGATTACCAATAGCGGTTTGAAGACCTGTTCCATTTCGCTCCAGAGCACCTGAGAGGGGAGGTTAGTAAGGTAAAGAAGTTTAAGAAAGGACTCAAAATTGAGATTGGATCAGTACTATCAATTATGGACATCCGGGACTATGCTCAGATGGTCGACAAGGCAAAGACAATGGAAGATAGATTTAAAGAGAAGGAGAAAGAGAAGGTTACTACATCGCCTGGGTTGAACAAAAGGCCAAATAATTTTCAAACTTTTGGATGGCCAAACAAAGTGTATCGAGGAACAAGTTTAAGCCCTAATCCGACTCCGTATCGTAGGCCGAATGTGGGTCAGAATCCTTTTTGCCCCACTTTCAATCGACTTGATCAAACGGCTACGAGTCAAGCGACAACAGCAGCTTCGCCAGCCCGACCAGCAACAAGTCAAGTGAGCCAAGCCTCAACACTTGCTATTCCACCCTATAAGTGCTATATGTGCAATAAGGAAGGGCACATGGCTAAAGAATGTAGATCGCTTGGGTATAGCAACAACTCACCAAATCAGCCCTACGCTAGACCTTTTCAGCCACGGGACAATCAGACGCGAGGAAAGGTGTTCGCAATGATGAATGAAGAAGCTGAGGCAAACCCCGATGTATTGACAGGTATGTTTTTGAACACTACTTAATTATAGGGAATAACTGGTTTACTTCATGTAACCTAAATTATATACAAACCCTAGGTACCCTGAGTGTCTCAACCATACCTGCACGAGTATTATTCGACTTGGGCACATCCCACTCTTTTGTTTCTACCACTTACGCGAGTAGGATGAAAGATCAACTGAGAGACATCGGGCACGAGTTAGTAGTCAGCACACCGGTGGGTAGTGTTGTGAGTTTGAAAGAGGTATACGACCCTTGCCAGATTAAGATTTGTGGGAAGAATCTAACCGCACGGTTGATAAAGTTTAATATGAAGGACTTTGACGTGATACTAGGCATGGATTGGTTGTCCGCCTACAGTGCAAACGTCATGTGTGCGGAAAAGAAGATAGTGTTTAAAATGGAAGATGGGTCAGTTCTCACCTATCAAAGTGAGCTAGTAAGAAAACCCAGAAGGATAACCTTATCTGCCCTCCAGGTGTAAAAGTTGTTAGACGAAGGATGCCTAGGCTTTTTGGCCACTGTAATAGACACGGAGGCAAAGATAAAACCCTTGGAGGAACTTGACATTGTCAAGGAATTTCCTGATGTTTTTCCAGAAGATCTGACTCAGCTACCGCCTGATCGCGACATAGAGTTCGCAATTGATCTAGTTCCTGGTGCAGCACCGGTATCCAAGGCACCATATTGGATGGCGCCAATCAAACTGAAGGAGTTGTAGGTCCAACTTCAAGACTTACTGAAGAAGGGATTTATACGACCCAACGTATCACCCTGGGGAGCACCCATGCTATTCGTGAAAAAGAAGGATGGTAGTATGCGGCTGTGTATTGACTACCGCGAGTTAAATAAACTAACCATCAAGAATCGATATCCATTGTCGCGCATTGATGACCTATTTGATCAGCTACAAGGAGCAAGAGTTTTCTCCAAAATCGATCTTAGGTCAGGATACCATCAATTGAAGATCAAGAGCGACGACATTCATAAAACGGCGTTTCGAACTCGATATGGACATTATGAATTCCTGGTTTTGTCGTTCAGGTTAACCAACGCCCCGGCAGCGTTCATGGATATGATGAATAGAGTGTTCCATGATGTGTTAGATAAGTGCGTCATTGTGTTTATTGATAACATTTTGGTGTACTCCAAGACTGAAGAAGAACACACTCGACACCTTACTTTTGTGTTCAGCGGTTGCGGGAACACCAACTGTACGCCAAGTTCAGTAAATGCGAATTCTGGCTTCACTAGATTGGATTCCTGGGACACATCATCACCAAGGACGGCATTAAAGTAGACCCAGGAAAGGTGAAAGCGGTTCTCGAGTGGGAGACTCCGAAGAGTGCCACTGAGTTCTAAAGTTTTTGAGGATTGGCCGGATATTACCGACGGTTTATTGAGAATTTCTCATGAATTTTGGCACCCATGACAAAACTTACAAAGAAGGGCGCCAAGTTTGAATGGAATGAAGCATGTAAGAAAAGTTTTCAAGAATTGAGAAACCGATTGGTGATAGCTCCAGTTTTGACCATTCCGGACGGCACCGAAGGAATAGTGGTATATACTGACGCATCCAGGATAGGATTGGGTGGCATCCTAATACAAAAAGGTAAAGTAGTCGCCTATGCCTCCAGACAATTGAAGGAACACGAAAAGAACTACCCCACTCATGATTTAGAGTTGGCAGCGGTAGTCTTTGCATTAAATATATGGCGGCATTACCTATATGATGAGAAGAGTGAAATCTTCAGCGATCACAAAAGTCTGAAGTATTTCTTCACCCAGAAGGAGCTGAATATGAGACAGAGGCGGTGGTTAGAACTGGTGAAAGATTATGACTATGAAATTCAATACCACCCTGGTAAGGCAAACGTTGTTACTGATGTGTTAAGTAGAAAATCTTAGACAACATCTCTCGCTTCCTTGGTTGTAAGCGAACAGTTATATAAAGAAGCTCGGAAGCTTGATCTAGAACTCATGATTGAAGGAATGGCTATACAATTTGTAGCTATGGATCTACAGTCGTCGATACGAGAAGAGGTAATTACAAAGCAACCATTGGACCCCGAGCTGGCGAAGATTATTTGGGAAGTACAATAAGGAGTCCATAAGGACCCAGATTTTTCATTGGCTCAAGATGGTGCACTGAAGTTTTGAGACAGATTGTGCATGCCTGATGATTATGATGTCCAAGACCGAATCCTTAAGGAGGCGCACAGCTCACCCTATACAATTCACCCCGAAAGTACGAAGATGTACAAGGACTTGAAGAAGTATTACTGGTGGATGGGGATGAAAGGGACCATAGCAATATACGTGTCCAAGTGCCTCACCTGTCAACAGATAAAAGCAGAGAGACACCGACCGTATGGATTATTGCAGCCACTCCCTATACTTGAATGGAAGTGGGAAAGGATCACTATGGATTTTGTGACAAATCTACCCAACACCAGGAAGGGCATGAATGTGATTTGAGTGATTGTAGACGGACTGACAAAGGCAGTTCACTTTATACCAATCAAGATAAGCTATTCAATGGAGAAGTTTGCCCAATTATATATAGAAAATATAGTCCGCTTACACGGTGTGCTTGTCAGTATTGTGTCTGATAGAGATCCTCGATTTACCTCCAGGTTTTGGAGAAGTTTACAAAAGGCATTGGGATCTCAACTGAATCTTAGTACAACTTTCCATCCGCAGACGGACAGACAATGAGAAAGAACTATCCAGACTTTGGAGGATATGCTTCGAGCCTGTGTTCTGGAAATGAACAATAGTTGGGATGCTCACATACCCTTGGTGGAATTTGCATACAATAATAGTTATCACTCCATTGGCATGGCACCATTCGAAGCTCTTTATGGACGAAAATGCCAAACTCCGCTGTATTGGGATGAAGTTGGTGAACGAAAATATCTCGGGCCAGAGATGTTACAAGCAACCTACCACAAGGTAGATGTCATAAGAGAGAAAATCAAGGCAGCCCAGTTAAGATAGAAAAATTATGCGGATAATCAAAGGAAAGACATTTAATTTGAAGTCGGGGAAAAAGTGTTCCTTCGAGTGTCTCCAACAAAGAGATTGCTACATTTCAACAAGAAGGGCAAACTGAGCCCAAGATTCATCAATCCTTATGAAATTCTTAACAAAGTGGGACCCATAGCATATCGATTGGCATTACGACCATCTTTGTTGGGAGTCCACGATGTTTTTCATGTGTCGATGCTAAGAAAGTACATCAACAACCCGACACATATATTATCAACTGAATCTGAACAGTTAGACGTGGATATGACTTACGAAGAACAGCCTACAGAGATATTGGACAGAAAGGAGTATAACCTTCGTAACCGCACAGTCTCCTTCATAAAAGTTCGATGGGGAAACAATCCCATAGAAGAAGCTTCATGGGAACGTGAAGAAGAAATGAAGGAAAAGTATCCTCAACTCTTTGAATTGCAAGGTAAGCAAATTTCAAGGACGAAATTTTTGTAGAGTGGGGAGAAATGTCAAACCTTGCCCCTGACTGACTGGAATCTTGACTGAAGGATAGGAACCCTAGGCATGGCAACCAAGCACACTATGGAGTATCACTCTAGTGATTGAAATTGATAAAGAAACCTTGTGCAAATCTTCCTACATACCTGTCAGAAGATGGACAGCTGACCCTAGCAGCTGCACAGCTCATAGCATAATGTACTGCCTGGACTCCAGGTATTCTCTCTACTCTTCACGTCTATGGGTCCCACTCTTGGAAATGTGTGTAAAAAACCCTAAATGACATGTGGGTATAAGGCCCTGACCCTGGGTCAAACCCCTGTGTAAGCCCACAGAGTTTCAACTTTGCTGAATTCTCTGGGTGATGCACTGGGCGATGCAGACATCACCCAGAGTGCAAAAGAGTAGTATTTTAATGATTTAATCTGTGGGGACTACCCATATTTGGACATGGGCACCCTCCATAGGTTGAGGGGAGTCTGAGGGACCATCTCATACCCTTGGTTCACCGTGGACCCCACCAGAGTGCCCAGGCTAAGAATGCAGTCAAAAATATAATCTGGAAAAGGGCCTTAACAGCCAAACAGGCCATAGTCAAGGTTGGGCCTATAAATAGGAGTACCATAGGCTCATTTAGAGCTCTTGGTACTATTCAAATCGTGGAGAGAAAAGAAGAGAGAAAAGAGAGAAAGGAGAAGAGGAAGAAGAAGAAGAAAGAGAAGAAGGAAGAGAGGGGAGGCAGCCTTGCATCCAAGGCCTGGATTCGAGCATCCATAGACCTATACAGGTATAAAATTTAACCTCTAACCTTCTGTTCATGTACTGCTGCTGTTCCTTACTTGATTCCTTAGTAATTTGATGAGTTTCTGACCTTTGGCAGACCAAAACAGCTGGGCACTGCCAGGTACCACCTCAGATCTGCCATGCAAACATGATGCATGGAAGATCTGAGTGTTTTACATTGATATTCATACCTATTATGTTGATCTGAAACCGAAACCTGGCTGTGCATGGCTGCACTGCCCAGTTACACTAACAACAGGCTGTTTGGAGACCTGAATCCTTGTCCTGACTGCATGGAGCCAAACACTAGGTGGTAGCAAACTTGAATCAGTGTATTAAACCTGTAATCAACCTTTCATGTGGCTGAAACCAAGTTTGGGAAGTTGAAGGAATCATGGTTACTATTCACTGGGCTATCTGGGTAGCCTCTAGCAGCCAAGTGGTGGGCCCAGTTGAAAATCCACAAGGACCAGAGTGAAGATCACCCCTGGGGGTACATGATACCCTCACATGCATGGGGAAAAGGTTTGGTCACTGCCCATGGCCAGCAACCTTGGAAACTCAGCCAGATCTCGTTTTTGAAATCTCTGGGCGATGCACTGGGCGATGTAGACATCACCCAGAGACATCGCCCAGTGAATAAAAGGTTGTTGTTTTGATGCTCTGACTTGGGGGACCTCACCCATTGGCCATGTAACTATGTGGGAAGGTGGAAAAGGACCTAAATCCCCTTTCCCATATCTGTTCATATGAATAAATGCTTTGGGAACCCAAGTGGGCCCCGTAAGACTTGGAAACCCTGCTTGTGATTGGTCCTGCAGCATTGTCAAGTTGGGGACAGCACTGTAAGCCTATTGTAACCTAGGATCATGTACCAATACTATAAATGACCATTTTACCCTAGGCCACCATCTCTGGATGATGCACCGGGACATAGGCCTAAAGCCCAGTGCAAGGCCCAGAGAATTCCAAGTGAAGACCAATTGTACACCGGGTCAACCCAGTGAGTTTAGATCAACCCTAGGACCTCCAAAAATAGATTGGAATAGTAAAATGATAATTTTTGATTTATATCTAGGATTTGATCCCCCGCTCGAGGCCTACAGCCAGACTGCAGCAGGAACTGAATTTGCAACTGAGTTCTTAGAACCAGACCCAGGTGAGTGAAGTATTATCATATATGTATATGTAACTATATTACTATGCCAGCAATTAAAATTCTTAAATTGTTAATGCTGTGTTGTTTAAATTTTGTTCAATTACTCAAAATTACTACACATTGATTGTCTGTTGATCAACACTGTGATTCTTATCTGACGATTGTGAATGTTAGACTAGATGCCGTAGTCAGCTTGGAAATGAGGCCGGTGGTAGCCCGTAGTATGGGATACGGTTGACACCGCCCGACTCATACGATGCCATATTGACATGGCGCTAGAGTTTCATCACCCGTGCTACGCACCCTTGCCAACAAGGGTTAAGGTGTTGGATAACTGTGAGGACTACCGTAAAACCCTAAAGGCATTTACGCCGAGAAGCCTCAGCACAGCTGGGATGCCCCAGGGCAGATTTACGGGGAAGCCTCGGGCTGTAAGCTTGGGAAGCACCGAAAGGTGAATTTTTTACGAAATGCCACATATAATGATTACGTACCGGTTTGGGTGAAGTGATATTGAGTCGGTTACCTCACAGGAGTTAATCCAGAGGGCCACTCGGGTTGACCTGGCTAGGGAGATGCTGGAGCTGGCTGGTCCTCTCCGACAACTCAATGAGTGTATCGTGGGAAGGGGTAACCAAGGCCACACTAGGGATACATGTATTGGGGATTGTAGTAGTACTAATCAGATTTAGCTGTATTGTTAGGTGGCTAATAAATAATTTGGACTTGCATATCATGTATGGTCATGTGGATTGTGGTTGCATGTGCATGCATGATGATATGTTTTGCTCACGAGCTCAGTGGGGCTCACACTCTGTTATACATGTTTTTCTTTTAGATGATTCTGCAGGTGGATGCCGCTGTGGCATGAAGGCTCATTACGAGGAGGAGAGCTCTGGTTATTATGATGATATTGGTGGGGACCCCGACAGAGGTCATGCCAATGATGTGTGCATTCTCGGTGGTCATTGATGAAGACCGTTGAGGAGTGTACTTGATGCTTTTTATCTTGGGGACTCCTTTTTGTTTTTGTTAGGAGTTCATCCCCGTCATGTTTGTGGTGAGGTCTTAGTTTTCTTTCCTTTTGGGGGTTGGGTTATCTCACCCTGTATATATATATATATATATATATATATATATATATATATATATATATATGTATGTATGTATTTCCTTTTGGCTTTTGTCAGCTTTATCTTTCAGTTGTGGGTTGTATCTGGGAGGGAATGTTTCAAACTCTTTTATGTATATATATATATATATATATATCACCATCATTCCCGTATCGCTATGCTTTCTCTTTTGGTATTATAATTGTAGATTATTTGCAGCACTCTGATCTTACTTATGGTAGTGATATGAATGTGGGACCGTGAATGTAATAACTGCTTCTAGATCTGTGGGATTTGGCAGATTGCCGTTACGCAATTCGGGTCACCTACCTAATCCTCCCAGAGGGTGGTTTGGGGTGTGACATATTTCCTCTTGATCTTATTCACAGTGATGTAAGGGGACCTTCCCCCTACCCATCTTTAGATAATCATCGTTATTATGTCATTTTTTGTTGAAGATAATACTAAATATATTTGGTACTATCCACTTGTGCGCAAATCTGATGTAGTCACTTTTTTTACTCAAACACAAAGGGAGGTGAAAATTATTGTTTACATTTTGTAATTTTAGTATCTAATTATTTATTGGTTTATCAAGAAAAAATCTAATTATTTATTGAATGAAATTTTTTACAATTTTAAAATTGGGCTAAGTTTTCTTACCTAAAAAAATGTCCTAATAGTCAATTGAGTATGAAACAAACCAATATCCAATCACATGTGTCTCATTTTTTTTTGGGTAATTTACACATACCACCCCTGAGGTTTAACGACAGTATGATTTTACCCCCCAGTTTTGGAAAATTCTACGTACCCCCCTGAGGTTTACAAACGTTAACAAATAAACCCATTCCGTCAGTTCATGACTAACAGTGTTAAAATCAAGGGGTAAAGTTACAAAACTACCCCTTCAAGAAAAAGAGAAAAAAAAACCTGCAACTCATCTCCCCCAAATCGATTGGGGAAGATGAATTGCAGGTATCCTTGTAGGGAACAAAAACTCAGATTTTTGTTACTCATCTCTCAAGTCTCATCACACTGATCATCAATATCCAATCCCATCATCATCTTCTTCTTCCTTGATCTCTCTTTCTCTCTGTTTCTGTGTCCACCCAAAGTCCCTCACCCAACCCAAGTCTTAGTCATCTTCCTTTCTTAGCAGCCGTTTCCATGGACATGGAATGAACCCTTAATTTCTTTGCTCTGTAACCAATCTCTTAAACCCTAACCCTAAATGTTTCAATTCAACCATGAACTTAACCCTCAACCCCACCACCATAAGCAAAGCCCAGGAAACAGAATCAGATACACCACCACTGATCCAACTACCCAACTCCACAGTAGACCACCATACGCCCAAGACCTTATCCATCCCCAATTGCTGTGTCACTCGTTCTCTCGGCTTCTCGAACATGGAGGACTACAATTCGTAGTCCATTTCTTCTAGGGACGACATTTGTGCTTACGAGCTTCGGAAAGGTTTAAGGCTATTTTTCTTCATTCCTATGTAGGATCTGCATAGCCCCTTTCATTTGTCCAGTTTTGTTTGCTTTGTAGGAACTGGACTCTTCTTTCGTTCCAATTGTATTTGTTTTAAAGAGAGTTACTTCTTTTTTTTTAGCTGGCGCTTCCACTAATTTTGCTACGAGAGATCTACTTTGTCCTCCGCGTCTCTTTCACTCCTGTAATTAAAATGAGCATTGAGCATATCAGCATAGGTTAAGAGTGCTTTTCCTTTTCTATAGTGAGGGTTTTGGTTGAGAAACCCTGCTTTTTGGTTATTCATTGTTTGGGTTTTCCTTTTGGCTTCTCATCATCTTTGTCTCATGATTTCCCTTTCTGTTAATTGAAGTTACAATTTTAACTTATGGGCTGTTTGATTAATCACTGATCAATTATGGGCTTAGTCCGTTAGAGTCTTAGGGTTTTGTTTTCTGTAGTTTGGTCTTGTAAATTGTTGATCTCTGGTGAGGGAGATGGATCGGTAGTTACTCTGAATCTCTGCTGCTTCGGTTATCTGCCTTGTTTGTCTTAATATGTATTCTTTCCACTTTAGCTCTTACATAGAAAATTTTCTTAATAGCCCAAATTAGGAGCTTTTGGTTTTTTGGAACAGTCTTTTAAACAGAGAGAAAGAGAGATCAAGGAAGAAGAAGATGATGATGGGATTGGACATTGATGATCAGTGATGAGACTTGAGAGATGAGTAACAAAAATCTGAGTTTTTGTTCCCTACAAGGATACCTGCAATTCATCTTCCCCAATCGATTTGGGGAAGATAAGTTGCAAGGTTTTTTTTTTTTTTTTTTTCTTGAAGGGGTAGTTTTGTAACTTTACCCCTTGATTTTAACACTGTTAGTCAGGAACTAACGGAATGGGCTTATTTGTTAACGTTTGTAAACCTTAGGGGGGTACGCAGAATTTTCCAAAACTGGGGGGTAAAATCATACTTTCGTTAAACCTCAGGGGTGGTATGTGTAAATTACCCTTTTTTTTAAAAGCATATAGGATGACGTAAATGGCAAAAAAGCAGGGCAAGTCAAGGCCAACAAGGCCCTAGCAAAAATCAGGGTCAATTAGAGAATCCAGCCCAACCCAGCCTGATCAGGGACAATCAGGGTCAGGCTGGGCTGGGCCTAGGCTAAGATATCTCAACTTGACCTAGGGCCTGGTTGGACTTGGGTTGAGCTAAGAGGACTCAGGGTTGGGTTAGGGTTTTAAAAAACCCGACCCTTTTTCATCCCTACTCCCCACCCTTTGTGGGACCCATGAAAAAGCAAGACTAGTCATGTGATTAAATCTTATCCTTCTTTTTTTCTCTCTCCCTCTTTGATGCTATTGTTGGTTTTTCATATGTGGAAAGAACTCTCTCTCTCTCTCTCTCTCTCTCTCTCTCTCTCTCTCTCTAGGAGTGTGACTGTGCGTGCATGGGGATCAATGAGAGTGCATGTAGAGGCATGAACAAGGTGGCATTCTGCCTTCTATAGGGGTGGGGCGGTCATTTTATCCCTTGTGTCTGGGCCGCATTGGCGCTAGACTCTCCCATAAGAAACAATTCTCCTTTAATATGTTTTTTGGGCAAGAGATCGCTGCCTAATCGCTTGCACAATCACGGGCCAATGATAGCACACAAGGGCATCAACATTGATGAAAATTTTTTATTTCAAAAGGGTAGGGTAGTAATTTTGTGTGCTTGTGTGTTTGGGCACAGGCTCCACCCGATAAGGCAGTGTTCTTTTTTATATTAATTTTTTTTCCAATGAACATAAATCCTTTCATTTCACATGTTCATTTAATATAATTTTTAATAATGAAATAGTCATTTTCAAATTACTTAGAAATTTATTTGGGCTCATGTTCTCTGTGCCGCAGCGCAGGCTGCGCCCAGACACATGGGCCTGCCACTTAGGGGGGCAGGGTGGTCATTGCGCCCACCCCAATGTGTCTGGGCGCAGCTTACGCCCCCGGCACAGAGAACATTCTCCCAAATTTATTTATAGCTACATTACATATATTTTGGAATTAATATAAAACATAAAAAAAATAAAAATTCAACTGCTCACTTCACCATTTTGGTCTTGCAAAAGAAAAACACAAAGAATGAAGGGTAAATTGGCCACGTAGAAAGATTGGATGTAGTATACTAAACAAGGCATCCTGAAGGTCCAATTTAATAAAGCATTTCCAAATTAGAGAAAGTGGTTTCTTAGTATTTCCCTCAAAAGTTTTTCCACATGCTACACAAATATATTAATTAGTTATTCTTTTGAAATCATATTCCGCTAGAATGCATGCATGAATGCTTATACATGACTGTTATTATTAATAGATTGCTCATGCGCAAAGTTAGCAAGATTAGCATGATGGTTTAAGTTGGTGACTTTGACATTTTTGAGATATAAGAGACTAGAGATTTCTACATGTATTACTTCAATGCCTTGAGATCTTCGTGATTACAAGGAAATCAAACCCAATCTCATTCCCTCATTCCCTCATTCCATCAATCTATTCAAGAAAAGAGGGGGAAGGTGGTTAGGAACGTAGGATTCTTGATCTAGAAGTTTATATATATCACATGGTAAATTGCACATGGCTTAAATTTCGTGGATAAGTAGACCTCAAAGTCTTTGCTCACATGTCAAGTTTCAGAAAATGTAGAGTTTGTTTAGCGGTAAAATAAAAAATTCTAAGACTATGAAAAGAATAGATTGTTGGGAGTTACCCAAAATGTCCTACCCAGATCCCGGCTCGGGCGAGGGAGCGATGCGCACTGGCCGGTGTACAATAAGGAATTAAAGTTGCACCTTCCCTCACAAGGCGTCTTTTAGGGGATTGGCAAGCGCTTAATCCTACAATTGGTATCAGAGCATGTGGTCGCGAGTTCAAGTCTCCCCGGTACCATGGGTGCTCTGTTATTGGGCGTGCATTAGTGCCATGGGTGCTCTATTATTGGGCGTGCATTTGGGGGGGGATCGTTGGGAGTGACCCAAAATGCCCTGCCCAGATCCCGGCTCGGGCGAGGGAGCGATGCGCGCTGGCTGGTGTGCAATAAGGAATTAAAGTTGCATCTTCCCTCACAAAGCGTCTTTTGGGGGATTGGCAAGCGCTTAATCCTACATAGATGTAAATGGGAATGCATATGTTGAATTTGAGCCTAAATTTAACATATAATCAGTGTAAATTATTATTTAGATATCCAATGATTGGAGTTGCCACATCATCTTTCCACATGATAGAAGATAAGCTTGCAAAGAAATATTTTCTAGACCTATAAATCAAAGATACCTTTTATGAAAAAATATTAATCAAATTAACAATTTAATCATTCTAGAGGACCACCAACTTGATAATCATTCTAGGCAGCACGGTCCTGCCGGGTAGCTAGGCAGTAGAGGATCCAAATTGATTTACTTGTAGGAGAAACAATCAGTCAATAAGGTAATAATGTCCAAATAAAAGGCACATGTTTGGGGGATAAGTAAGAACGTTAGTCCCATGTCTATCCCCGCAATAATGGAAAGTCACACCTCGCTCACATATAAATTCTTAATTTATTATTTTTTTTTGGGGGGAAAAAGAAGGCTACCAAGCTCCGTTGTGCTTAGACACAAGAAGGGCAACACCCCCTAAAATGAAAATCACACCTCTATTGCAAATTCTCGCACACACTCTCATTGGCCCCTACACTAGTGCAGGGGTCACACAACTTGGCAACGGTCCCACTCCCTTTTTAGTCTTTAATTAGCGTCTTTGAATTTTTTATTATAAAGATAAGGAAAAAAATATTTCCATACAAAAAATGTTGGAATCCTTTCCCATACATTGTCACATTTTTACCATGTGAAACCCATATTGACATTTTCTCTACTCTTCTAAACATTTTCCTGGTTACAATTAGCGTGGTGTGGGAAATTTCTCCCACACTAGTGAGGTAGGAAACTTCATAAAAAATTTTTACGATTGAGTTCCATGTTCGGCTGCATAGCGTCAGCCAGTGACTCTCTGTGTTTATCTCTCTTCTCCCACAATAAAGAGACAGATTTGTCATTTCATAGGAGGGAAGAGAGAGATAGACACATGGAGGTGCTAATGTACATTTTGCAGCCTGTCAGGGTTCTTTTCCCCAATTCTTTTTGGAGTTGTTTGTTTGGCGGGGACTTAGGTGGGGTGGGAAAGTGCTGATGTGGCACTTCAAAATCTCACCCCAACCTTGTTTGGTTAATGTGAGGTGGTAAACTTACGAAAAGTTAACAAACAACATTAAATGTTTAGTTTGCTGCTATGACACTTGAAAATCTCACCTCTAGCTATCATATCCCAAGTCCCATCAATTTTGGTGGGACTTAGGTTAATGTTCATGGGCAAAGTAAAAATCTCACCTCTGTTCCCCAACCCACTACACTATGGGACTCCCACAACATTTTTACTCCATCCTCCCCGTCAAACAGACCGCCTTAGGGTTCTCTGATCTCTGTATAGCATGGCTTCTATGCCAGTGCGGGGCCAATCATAGTACAGATAGAGCATAAACAGGGGTGGAATTTTTTGCATCCATGTGGGTGGAACAGGCATTTCACCTCCCTCTGTGTTTGGACGCCAAAACCATCATACGTGCCAATTTGTGCATGATCCTACCAATGCGCACTGGCAACTTGTAAAGTGCATACTTCGCTATCTCAAGAGCATTTACACACATGCTCTTCTATTAGAGCGCTCTCGTTCTCGTTCCATGCAAGCTTTTTTGATGCAGATTGGGCATGTAATGGCTGTGATAGAAAATCCACTGGTGGTTTGCTATTTTTCTTGGCCGGAGCTTGGTGTCTTGGACTTCCCACAAGCAACGAACTATTGCTCGCTCCTCTATTGAGGCAAGTACAAGGCCCTGGCTGATGCATCGGCTGAATTAATTTGGTTAGAATCTTTATTTTTGGAACTGGGATATCCTCTTCATGGTCCACCTTTACTGTGGTGTGACAATATTGGGGCGACCTATCTCGCTACCAATCCTATCTTCCATGCTCACACTAAGCATGTGGAACTTTATTTCCATTTTGTCTATGATTGTATGGCCAAAAAATAGTTGCAGGTGCAATTCATATCCACTCACGATCAACTGGTTGACACGTTTACCAAAGCCCTCGCCACTGCTCACTTTGGATTCCTATGGGACAAGATGAAGATTCGGTTACCTGATTCTACACCTTGAGGGGGTGTATCAGTAATATACACATGATATGGATTCTTCACCGATCAGGATTATCTCCACCAGTTCTCCATCTCAGATTTGGAAACTAATACTCACATGGATTTCTCTCAAGATTTCCAATCTTATATGGACTCCCAATTTAAATGTAAATATATTATTTCATGTGATCTCTTACCTTGTAGAGATCAACTAGGATTCACCAATTGTACACTTTATATATTCCTTTGGAGAATCACATAATCAAGGAAATTCAATTGTGTTGACACTAATAATAGGTTCAGTATTTTAGTCTGATGTTCAGACTTGAAATGTTTTTGTCATCTAAGGGTGTAAAACCTAGCCCGAACCGCTCAAATCAACCAGGAGTGAACTAAACCGATCCTTGTCGGATTGGTTTTGGACGGGTGTATGATGGAACCAACTAAAATCCGACTGCACCAAACTGACCGATATTCGTACTGAAAACTGAATCGAATAAAACCGATAAAAATAGTATAAATAATATTATTTAATAATACTTATACTCATTGATAACTTTTGTACTCATATTCATTGAAAGATAAAAGGTGACTATTTCTCCCTATAATATCAAGTAATTTCTCCCAACTAGGGAGAACAGTATGTAGGGATGTAAACGGATAGGATTTGTCTCGGATAGTGCTATATCTGCATCCGCATCTGATTAGCTTTTGGTTGGATTCGGATAGTGCTAAACGGATACGGACACAGATACAGATCGGATATTTTATCCGTTTACATGTAAATATAGCTTTTCGGATAGCTATAGCCTATTCGTATCCGCATCCGTTTAGGTTTCGGACAGATTCGGATAATGCTAAACGGATTCGGACACGATTACGGAAACGGATTTTGGCTCTTCATTTACACCCCTAACAGTATGCCAATAGTTGTAAGAGATCATGTTCAGTTATAAAATATAGAAACTTAAATTCTTAAGATTTGACTAAAATGTCAGGCAATTTCTCTACTCCAAGTTACTCTCTCTGCAATTTAAGTTTCCATTGAAAATTGATTTTAGATGTCAAAGGGAAACACTGGCCACAGAGTAGCCTATACAAATGGTTTACTTGTATAATGATGTATGATGGTCATGATTTGCTTCAATTTGTAGGCAAAACTACAGTCCAGGGATCAAACCATGGTTCCCTAGGGAAACCAATTATAAACCAATTAGGGCACTATACTCTCTGGGTTATCCCATGGTGTCCCATGGGTGCCCCATTTGAATTTTAGGGTTTCCCATGGTCGCCCATGGGAACCCTGGTGCATCCCTAATAGGGTTTCTCCTTCCCTCATGTGTCCCACGCAATTATAGAACACATTAGGGACAGAGAAAATACTTCTCTAGTCATTACATGGCAAGAGGGATCCATCCCATACTCGAATGCGTAGCAAAAATAAATCAATTCGAGTTTCTTTCGCATCCCATAAATATTAAACAATTAAAACAAAAGGAATTAATCAAGAACTGCTAACCTGGTGAGCCTCAAGTATTGCTCCTCCAATAGACAGTGGTTCTTCCTCCAAGAAGCACTCCAAGCAGACAGATTTGAACCTCCAATGGTGCTACCAAGGTTCTCCAAGCCAATCCGAATATTTCTCCAACCAGATCTGGGTTTCTAAAACCCTAGCTCTCAAAACTAGAGAGCAAGAAGAAGAAATCACAAGAGAGAGAGAAGGAGAACCAAAACGTGGGAGGGGGTGGCTGTGAAAAACATGGAAGCCTGCCTCCCTCCTACGTTTTGGGTTCTATTTATAGATGGGTTTCCAAAACCCAGATGGGAAGAATTCCTGTGAGAGTCTGACACTCTCTCTCCTAATTTACTCTATCTATTTATCTCAGAATGGCTCTACCTGTTTATCTCAGATAGGCTCTATCTGTTTATCTTAGATAGGCTTTATCTGTTTATCTCAAATTGGCTTTATCTGTTTATCTCAAAGTCCTTTGCTTGGTGAAGAAGCAGAATCTAATAGGGAAAGTATTAATTAATTACTTTATTTAATATCTATGGATAAATACAATTAGCACCATATCCATTAATTAAATAAAGAACCAATTAAAATAGAAAATTCTAAATAACTCCCTATATGATAACATTTTATCATATACAACCCCCCCCACTAATCAACACCATCATTATGGAATCTAGGGCATGTACACATGTACTGCCAAACCCCAATCCATAGTACATGTCCATATACGAGCATCTGTGCATCTGATTGGGTCCCGTAAAAACTCGACAAAATACTTTGTTCAAATAATTATAAATAATCTATCATTTTATGTAAAATAGTTTTTTGCAAAACCATTTCCAAAATGGCACTGGATCCAGATTCTGATCCGACCATACACAGACAGTCTCAATCTTGGTGTTCCCCAATTAGGCAGTGGTGACCATGTTGGATAACTTCCTTCACTCACAAAGTGTTCACGCATTCCCAGAACATCGGCTTTAACTCGCTTGAGTCTCAGTCATTGATGAACCAAAGAATGCGGTCACATTTTATAGCGACAGGGTTCCCTCAGGCATAGGGTGTCGGTGACACATGTCTATCCCTTCCTACATCTGGCAGTAATACATGAGGGAATCGACAAAGTAGATTCTTCGCCAATGCACACATCAAACATGTGAGCACTCGCATTGGTACCCTGCCATCACATGTCTAGGCATACCCAATGCGACGACCATATGATAAGGGTGCCCAGCCCAAACCCTAGTAGTGACTACCATTTTAAGTAAAACTTATGGACACATAATGCTCAAAAATTTTATATCGCATGTGACAATATCAAACTAAAATGTATAAATGTTCAATACAAAGGTGAACCGGGTTGAACTGGACCAAATCGGGTTTGATGGACACACACTTGTCCAACAATCTCCCACTTGTACATCAAATCCAATTCCCCATACATTTTAAACCCATGCCCTCCATGTGTTTCTCAAACACTCCTGGAGACAGACCCTTTGTCATGGCATCAGACACATTTTTAGTTGTGTCCACTTTGGAGATACTCACGTCACCCTGCTAGATAATCTCTCTGATGAGGTGATACTTCTGTTGCACGTGCTTGTTCTTCTAATGAGCCCTAGGCTCCTTAGCTTGTGCAATGGCCCCTCTGTTGTCACATAACAGGGGAATGGGGCCCTTGACAAGGTCAGGGAGTACCTCCAAATCTGATAGGAATTTCCTCAGCCAAACACCTTCCTTTGCTGCATCGCAAGCTACAAGGTATTCTGCTTCGGTAGTAGAATTGGCTGTAGACTTTTGTTTCGCACTCCGCCACACAATGGCACCTCCGCCCATTAGATATACCATCTCAAACTTGGATTTTCTATCATCCTTGTCAATTTGGAAAACTGAATCTGTGTATCCTAATATTGACAACTGATCAGATCCAAAAACCAAGAAACATTCCTTAGTCCTTCTCAGGTACTTAAGGATATTCTTGACAGCACTCCAATGCTCGCGTCCAGGGTTAGATTGATAACAACTTACCATACCTACTGCATAGCAAATATCCGGCCTCATACACAACATAGCGTACATAAGACTCCCTACTGCTGAAGCATAGGGAATCATCTTCATCTCTTCAATGTCAGTCTGAGATTGAGGACACTGAGATCTGGAAAGACTGGCTCCATGTCGAAAGGAAACACTTCCCCTTTTGGAGTTCTCCATGCTAAATCTGGCCAGGACTTTGTCTATGTAGATAGCATGTGACAAGCCTAGCATCTTTCTCTGGCGATCTCTCACGAGTTTGATCCCAAGGATACAGCTAGCTTCACCAAGGTCTTTCATCAAAAAAGTCGTGGATAACCACTGTTTTACTGATGAAAGAAAAACTACATCGTTATCAATCAACAATATGTCATCTACGTATAAAACAAGAAAACATACTGCCCTCCCACTGATCTTGTTGTAAACGCATGGTTCATCCATGTTTTGATCAAAACCAAACGATTTGATTGATTGATCAAACCTGATGTTCCAGCTCCTGGATGCCTGCTTCAGTCCATAAATGGACCTCTACAATTTGTACTTATTTCTTTCTTCCTCCAAGGAAGAGAACCCCTCTGGCTGTTCCATGTAGATTTCCTCTTGCAGTATTCCATTCAGAAATGCTGTCTACACATCCATCTGCCAGATCTCATAATCAAAGTGTGCAGCAATAGCCAATAAAATCCTGATGGATTTCATCATCGCCACTGGTGAAAAGGTTTCCTCATAGTCTATACCCTCTTTCTGGGTATAGCCCTTTGCCACCAGTCTCGCCTTGAATCTTTTGACCTTTCCATCTACGCCCTTCTTCCTCTTAAAGATCCATTTGCATCCAATTGGCTTAACGCCAAGTGGTGGATCGACTAGAGTCCAGACCTTGTAGGAATGCAACAAATCGATTTCAGAGCACATTGCCTCCAACCACCTAGTGGCATCAACATCCTTTAGAGCCTTAGAGTATGTCATCGGATCATCATCCAATTCAACCGATACCATGTGAAACTCTTCCACTGTTTCCTCTTCGGTTAAAAGAGTAAGCCTGGTGGGTGGTCTAATAGTCCTCCCACTGTGTCGAGGTTCTTCAGGTGTTGGTATTTCAGCAGGTATGTCAATTGGTCTCACTTTTGGAAGTGATGTTTCTGAGCTATCTGATAGCTCCTTAATGACTACTGGTTCGAACCTCTGGGTCATAATTTCTTCATCCAGAAATGTGACGTGTTTACTTACAATGACCTTTTAGTTAACCGGGTCATAGAAATAATAACCTATCGTGCCTTTGGGGTAGCCCAAGAAATAGCATCTTGAAGTCCTTGATTCTAACTTGTCTGTCTGTTGCTTTCACACATGTGCTATATGATGAGCACATTTATGTGTGAAATCTTAGGGCATAAAACATACATTTTCCCACATTGGACAGAGTTACTCGGTGCTTTCTTGTGCTTTTCAGGGTTTAGGTGAATTATTGTGAAAATAGAGGAGATGATGCTAAGGAGATGTTTTCAAGCTTTTTCGAGGTGTTAATAGTATGGATGCATAGCCCATCGAGTCAGCTTCGTAACGGCTCAAACGACACTTGATTCCGAGTTGAAACGAAGAAGTTATGGCCGTTTCCGTAACGACGCGCGAAAATGGTGTATAGGAGTTTATTTATAATTATTGACAGTCGGACGGGGACAAAGTGAAGCGGAAGTTCGGATTCTAGGGGCCTTAACAAAATTATCAGAAGTTACTTTACTATACCCGAAAGATTCCATTTGGAAGGCTCTGGACAGTCCAACTTCAACTTGAGATATCTTGGGCTTCCCAACTCCGAATTGGACGAAATTTGGGTCTATTTTGGATGATTTTTCGCTAGGAACACAATGGTGATGCTGTACTTTTTCTGAAGGATAGAATGGGTATTTTATTTATTCTTGAAGGAATCCTAGTCATCACCCTTACTCTCTCTCTCCTCCAACTTCTCAAGGGCACTTTTGGAATTCTACTTGGGATAGATTTATATTTTCTCATCTATGGAAGGTTGAAAAATCAAAGATACTTTGATTTTATTGCTTGGAGAAGATATCTACAAAGTAAAGGAAGCACTTGTTAGAATTGGAAGTTTATTTTTCTAGAAATAGAAGGTCTATGTAAACAATCTTCTCTTCTTCTTCTTTCTTTTTTTTTTCTTTTTTCTTAGGATTCAAGGCATTGTAAAAGAGGAAAGAGAAGAGAATATTCTCTTTTCTTAGGGAATATTTCTCCTACACTTCCATCTTCTCTCTTCTCCTCTCTTCTCCTCTCTTCCACCTATAAATACCCACTACCTCTCTTGTAAAAATTGCTCATTCACTTAGTGAAATTTCTTCTCTTCTTCTCCTTCTAATTTGTGATTTTTGGCTTTTCTAAGTTCTAGTTTGCTTTTATGATTTTTAGTTAATGGTAATAATAGGTTTAGTTTATGCTTTAATTTCAATTTAAGTCTTCAATTGGGTTGTAATTTCTTAATTCTAGTTTAGGTTTTAAGCCTTCTAGTCTAAGCTCTTAAGTTGATGACAAGACTTGAAGATTTAGAAGAGGTGGCCATGGTAAGTTTATGCAAGTATTCAAGCTTTTCAATTACATTCATGCAAGCACATCCAAGTTTTACTATCTAAACTCTCAATCTCATTCTCCATCTCCTCTATCTCTCTCTATCTTCTTCTTCTTCCCCCTCTATTTCTTTTATTTTAATTTTATATGGTTGTGGTTTATGGATGCATTTTTATTCCCTTATTTCTTTTTATATGGTTAGTATGTGTGGCTATATTTTTATTCCTTTCAATTCGCTTTAGTTTGATAGGTTAGATGCTCATGTGTTAGGACGTCGATTTAATCCCTTAATTTTGTTAGATGCTTATGAGTTAGGATGCATTGATTTTCATTAGTTTAATTAGTTTAATTTAATACTTTAATTTGGTTCACTTTGCATTACTTTTAAGTTAGTTAAATAGAGTGGCATATATCTCCTCGTGTTCGACCCGTAGCTACGATTGACCCGTACGCTTGCGATTTTATTTTAACTCAAACAAGTTTTTGGCGCCGTTGCCAGGAAGATTATTGTCCATTTTATTTATCTGATTTTTAAGTAGTTCGAAGTGTTTTAATTTATTATTTTTTCTTCTTTTTTTTGAAAAAAAAAAAAAATCAGTTTTTGAAAACCTCTTCTTGTTTCTCTTCTGTTTCAAATAGAGTGTGCCCAATCTAAAGTCCTTCATATGCTTCAACCCTCCATCTTTTGGTGTCCTTCATAGGATTAAGTTACCTATGACGCTACATCTTGACTTGGTTGGGTGGATTGACATGTGACTTATCTTTGGAGGTGACCACTCTTGATAATAGGAAAGCGACATAGTGAGAGCGTTGGAAACATAAACGTATAGTAGACCTCCATTCTACATCAGAATCCATATTGGAGTCGCATGTAGGTGGCTATAGAAGACTATACGGGTTCCCTTGCTATCAACCTATATGGCATCCTTACAGCTTTTGAACCATTGTTTCGCTTTTTGAGGGATAGAGATGCACTATCTACCTTGGGCTCCCTCTTGTTTCTAGTTTTTTTTTTTTTTTTTTTAAGTGTTTAGTTTTTCTTTAATTTTTTTAAAGGAGACCTCATATCTGTTTAGGTGGCTAAGGTGTGGACTCGTGATTCAAGTAATCGTCTTATTAGAAGACCACCTTCTCTACCACCTTTGATCATGGGTGACCAATAACCCAAGACTCTTAAGGATAGGTTTTACCCCATCAGGGTTGCACAGCCCTCATGCATTAGTCTGCCTGTTGTTACAGGGAATAACTATGAACTCAATACCAACTTTATCAGCATGCTACCCCATTTCCATAGGATGGCTAATGAGGATGCATATCTCTTTCTTAGGGAATTTGAGGAGGTCTGTGTTCTAATTAAGGTCCAGAATTTGACTGATGATGCAGTTAGGCTTAGGTTTATACCCTTTGCCCTAAAAGACCAGGCCAAGAAGTGGCTCTATGGACTGCCAACAAACTCCATTAATACATGGGATGAGTTCACCATTGTCTTTTTGAGAAAATTCTTCCCTCTTCACAAGACCAATAAGCTTAAAAGTGACATCCTCCAGTTCAGGCAGAAACCACATGAGTCATTTTCTAAATTCATGAAAAAATTCAAGGACCTCCTCTTAGAATGCCCTCACCATGGTTTTGACTTGTGGCAGCTATGCCAAATTATTTATGAAGGTATTGATTATCAGACCAAGTAACTTGTAGAGTCTATGTGTCCAGCAGGCTTTACTTCTTTTTCTGAGGAGAATGATGCATGGACATTCTTAACCAACTTGGATGATAAGACTAGGGAATGGGAATCTTCCCAAGAGGATGAAAGGACCACTAAGGGGTATCTCATTGAGGGTATGCCAGCCAAGGAGGCCAAACTTGATAGCCTCATAAAACGGTTGGAGTCCATAGGTCTTAAAGAGTCTATACCAGTTAATCCGGTCAACCATGTGTCGGTATGCAGTTGGTGCCAAACCCCTGGACACCTTTCTGAGGAATGCCCCAACACCTTGGTGGGTAATTCTAGCACTGAGAATGTAAGTGCTCTCTACCAAAATAACCCATATAGCAATACTTACAATCTAGGATGGAGAAATCAGCCCAATTTCTCATGGAATCAAGGGAACCAAGCAGACCCATCCAACTTTAACCATCAAGGCCAGGTTGGTGCCCAAAGGCCCAACTATGCACCACAAAGCCAAGGAGTGTCTCCTAACCCCTTTCCCCCTCGTCCTCATCCAGGACCTTTTATTAATTCTGCTAGGCCTCCTCTCCTTGCACCTTATCAGCAACCCCCAGGGTTTACCAATACAAGAGAGGCAACAAGACTGAATGAGATGGACAACAAGATAGCTCTTCTCATGACAAGCCATAATAATATGGAAAAATAACTCACCCAGCTTGTCACAATCTTGCATGAGAGGGAAATAGGGCAGTTACCTAGCCAGCCTGAGCCAAATCCTAGGCATCAGGTTCATATTCAGCAAGGTACCCAAGCTCCTCCAACCAATGTTGCACAAGGCCAACAGCACCAAGGGCCCTCTAGACAGGTAAATGTTGTTTATGCTTTAAGGAATGGTCATGAGTATCAACAGGCTAGTGCACCTCAGTCTTTACCATCTCATACTCTTGTTGGCTCTCCCCCTTCTGAAGAGGCCATTGAAGTGCCTACTGTTCCAGGTTTGTCTGATGAACCTAAAGATATACCAGATGATTTGGTTGAGGAAACCAAAGAGGATTCTGTTGAGGAAGTTAAAAAGACCAACCCTGCAAGAATTTATACCCCACCTGCCCCTTTCTCAAATAGGTTGGTTAGCAAGAAGTCTCCTTCTGTGGAGAAGATATTAGATGTCTTCAAACAGGTTCAGGTGAATATCCCCTTGTTGGATGCTATTGCCCAGATTCCCACTTATGCTAAAGTCCTCAAAGACTTATGCACCCAAAAGCGGACCACCAATGTGCCCAAAAAGGTATTCTTGGCTGCTAACATTAGTTCTCTAATCTCACAGTCAGCAGCAGCCAAGCATAAGGATCCTAGAAGCCCCACCATCTCTTGCACTATAGGCCATACTACTATTGATCATTCCTTATTAGACCTTGGTGCAAGTGTGAACCTCTTACCCTTTCATGTCTACCAACAACAGGGATTGGGAGAACTGAAACCGACCAAAATTACTCTTCAACTTGCAGATCGGTCGGTTAAAATTCTTAATGGAATGATTGAGGATGTCCTGTTGAAGGTTGGGGAATTTATTTTTCCTGTGGATTTTATTATTTTAGATACCCAACCCACTGCTAACTTCAAGGACCAAATCCCAATCATATTGGGTAGATCATTCCTAGCTACCAGTAATGCTTTAATCAATTGCAGGAATGGTCTCATGAAATTATCTTTTGATAATACTTCTGTTGACTTCAATGTGTTTAGGTTGGGCAAGCAGCCTGATATGGATGAAGAGGTGCATATGCTTCAAGGATTTTCCGATGATATTGATACGTTCTTTGAGATTGATTTTGATTCGGGATTTCAAGAATGTATGCAGGAATTGGAGGGTGTTGACGATACTCCCTTAGCTGAGGTCTGGAGCATCCAACCACCTTTGGAGCCCCTTGGACCCCTATCCACTTCCATTCCCAAATCCTCTATTATTGAGCCCCCCACATTAGAGTTGAAGGCATTACCCTCCAACCTCAAGTATGCCTTCTTAGGATATGATCATACTCTTCCTGTTATTATTGCTTTTGATTTGACTTCTACTCAGGAAGAAGAGTTGATTAAGCTTCTAAAGGACCATAAGGAAGCCATAGGTTGGACCATGTCTGACATCAAAGGTATTAGCCCCTCCATTGTTTAACATCATATACATCTGATGGAGAGTTCCAAACCTTCTAGGGAACCCCAAAGGAGGGCTAATCCTGTGATGAAAGAGGCAATCAAGAAAGAGATCCTAAAATGCTTAGATCATGGCATCATTTATCCTATTTCTGATAGCCAATGAGTGAGTCCTGTGCAGGTTGTGCTTAAGAAAGGAGGAGTCACTGTAGTTGAGAATGCCAATAATGAGTTGATTCCAACCCGTATCCAAACGGGATGGAGAGTGTGCATTGACTATAGGAAATTGAATGCGACAACTTGGAAGGACCACTTTCCCTTGCCTTTTATTGATCAGATGTTAGAGAGACTAGCTGGCCATGAATATTATTGTTTTTTTGATGGTTATGCAGGCTATAACCAAATTCCTATTGCTCTAGAGGACCAACACAAGACCACTTTCACATGCCCTTATGGAACCTTTGCTTACCGACGTATGCCTTTTGGGCTTTGCAATGCCCCTGCTACATTCCAAAGGTGCATGATGAGTATCTTTTTTGATATGGTAGAGCACTTCCTAGAGGTGTTTATGGATGATTTTTCTATTCACGGCTCTACTTTTTCTAATTGCTTACATCATCTCTCTTTGGTTCTTAAAAGATGCATAGAAAAGAACTTGGTCCTGAAGTGGGAGAAGTGCCACTTCATGGTAAAGCAAGGTATAGTTCTTGATCACATTGTGTCCAAAGAAGGGATTAAGGTTGATAGATCTAAGGTGGACCTTATTGCCAATTTACAACCACCCAAGAGTGTGAAGGACATTAGATCTTTTCTTGGCCATGCAGGTTTTTACAGGAGATTCATCAAGGACTTTAGCTAGATAGCTAGACCTCTCACTTCTCTTTTGGCAAAGGGCTACCTATTTGATTTCTCTTCTGAGTGTCATGATAGTTTTGAGCAATTGAAAAGAGCTTTGACCTCAGCTCCCATTATTCAAGCTCCAACTTGGACAGTTTCATTTGAGCTTATGTGTGATGCCTCTGATTTTGCTATAGGGGCTGTTCTTGGACAAAGAATCAATAAATTGCCCCATGTGATTTATTATGCAAGTATGACTCTTAATGATGCACAACTTAATTATACCACCACTAAGAAAGAATTTTTAGCTGTTGTGTTTGCTTTAGAGAAGTGTAGGCCCTACTTGGTTGGATCACATGTGATTGTTTATACTGACCATGCAGCTATCAAATATCTTGTGCAGAAGAAAAATGCCAAGGCTCGCCTCATTAGGTGGGTTCTTTTGTTACAAGAATTTGATCTTGAAATTAGGGATAAGAAAGGGTGTGAAAATCTGATTGCAGACCATCTATCCCGGCTGCCTAATTCCTTGACTGTTGATTCTCCAGTCAACGAGAATTTTCCTAATGAGTATCTGATGGCAGTGTCTAGTGAACCTTGGTTTGCTGACATTGTTAATTATCTGGTTACGGGTGTGACACCTGTACATTGGTCCACCCAAGATAAGAATCGTTTTTTTTTACAAGTTAAGTATTTCTTTTGGATGCTCCTTATATTTTTAAGACCTGCCCGTATCAAGTAATCCGGAGATGTGTCCCTGATCATGAGCAACAATCTGTCTTATCTTTTTGCCATGATCAAACTTGTGGAGGCCATTTTGGGCCTAATAAGACTGCGGCCAAAGTTTTACAGTGTGGATTTTATTGGCCTAGTCTGTTTCAAGACGCTTTTACTTATTGCAGGGCATGTTCTTCATGCCAATCCTTAGGGCGTCTTACTAAGAGAAATATGATGTCTCTCAACCCAATTCTGGTGGTTGAGGTATTTGATGTATGGGGTATTGATTTCATGGGGCCTTTCCCTAACTCTTTTGGTAACCTGTACATATTACTTGTGTTGGACTATGTGTCCAAATGGATTGAGGCAGTTGCTTGTAAGACCAATGACCACAAGGTAGTTGTGAAATTTCTGAAGGAGAACATCTTCTCCCATTTTGGTACTCCCCGGGCTATCATTAGTGATCGGGGCAAGCATTTTTGTAATCGACCTTTTGAGGCCCTAATGAAAAAGTATGGTGTCGTCCATAAGTTGGCCACACCCTACCATCCCCAGACCAGTGGCCAGGTTGAGGTTTCAAATAAGCAGATCAAGCAAATTCTTGAGAAAACCATCAACCCGAACCACAAGGATTGGTCTAACCAGTTGGTAGATGCTTTGTGGGCCCATAGGACAGCCTTCAAGACCGATCTTGGTCAATCTTCGTACCGTCTGGTGTATGGAAAGGCATGTCACTTACCTGTAGAGATTGAGCACAAGGCCTTTTGGGCTATCAAGAAGCTTAACTTTGACCTACGCACTGCAGGTGCCCATAGGAAACTCCAACTATCTGAGTTGGAAGAGCTTAGGAATGAGGCATATGAGAATGCCCGGATTTACAAGGAAAAACCAAGGCTTTCCATGATAGGCACATTTTGAGAAAATCTTTTGAGGTAGGCCAGAATGTTTTGTTGTACAACTCTCGTTTGCATATCTTTCCAGGTAAGCTGCGTTCTAAATGGGATGGCCCTTATATTGTTCAAAAAGTTTATCCTCATGGAGCTGTTGAAGTCCTCAATCCAAGTACAGGAGCTACTTTCAAGGTCAATGGCCAAAGATTGAAGCCGTACATAGAGATGCCTACTCCAGTTGAAGAAGAGATCATGGATCTCCATGAGCCTCTTTACTGTGACCCCTGATATCCTGGTATGTATCCCCTCCCTTGTCCTTATTCTTTCTTTTCTGCATGCATTGAGGACACTGCATGAATTAAGGTTGGGGGGGTGTGTTGGACTTTAATTGTGAATTTTGTGAATTTTGATTGTGGCGATAGTTTTTGGTTATGTGCATAAGTCTCTTCGATTTGCAAAGCGAGAGTGAGAGGGAATTAGGTGCCCTCCTAGCATGCGAAATAATAAAAACATCCCTTTTCAAGGATGGTAGTTAGTTTGTATCCGGTGATGGGGATTGAGTTTGAAAATATGAGTGCTACTTCATGTGATGGTTAGATTCCTCTATGTATTTATGGACCCCTTTGATCTTTTGGCTAGTAGTTGAGACCAATTTGTTTGTGGCAAGGCATGAAAGTGAAAGTGAATGAGAAAAAAAAAAAGAAAAAAGAGAGGGAAACAGAAAGAAAAGTAGAATTCCTTGGGACTAGACAGGACACTGTGCCTCATGAAGCAGGGTGACTTGATCGAAATTCCTTGGCAGGAAACTCAAAAAAAAAAAAAAAAAAAAAAAAAAAAAAAAAAACTCTTGCATCAATGTCTCAATGTCTTATGGATACATGCAAAAAGCAAAGCTACCAAGTATTTGGGTGTCTGGTGTATGCTCCACCATGTCATTCAGAGAACAGTAGTAGAGTAGAAAAAGAGTTTGTTGTTGAGAAAGAAAAAACAAAAAGCTTTTGCCTTAATGCCTGGAAAAGAAAGTATAGTAAAAAAATACTCAATACCTAAGTCTTTGGTTCCATCAGTGCTATGAGTGGTTTACTTGAAGGTGAGTAATGTTTAGAAAATATGAGGAGATCCCTTGACCTTGATGCATGTTTGTTACTTGAATTGATGTGGGGTGATAAAATTCAAGTGTGGGGGAACCTTTGGCTCCTTAATCTTTAGTTGAGTATTTCTTTGAGATTGTGTGCCCTATCTTACTTATGCCATGAGAAAAATTTACATCATTCTTTTTGATTTATTGAATTTTGGATGTATATTCACTGCAAACACCCACGGGATACAACTCGTCCCCTAGGGGTAACCTAGGGGTTGAAAGGCTTATTGCACATGCTAAGTGCAACCGTGATTCCTATGAAAGTGAGTTAGGATTTTTTTTTGCATTCTAGGTTAGTTTATCTTTTGTTTTACTTGAGGACAAGTAACGTTCAAGTGTGGGGGAATCTGATGAACACATTTATGTGTGAAATCTTAGGGCATAAAACATACATTTTACCACATTGGACAGAGTTACTCGGTGCTTTCTTGTGCTTTTCAGGGTTTAGGTGAATTATTATGAAAATGAAGGAGATGATGCTAAGGAGATGCTTTTAAGCTTTTTCGAGGTGTTAATAGTATGGATGCATAGCCCATCGAGTCAGCTTCGTAACGGTTCAAACGACACTTGATTCCGAGTTGAAACGAAGAAGTTATGGTCGTTTCTGTAACGACGCGTGAAAATAGTGTATAGGGGTTTATTTATAATTATTGACAGTCCGACGGGGACAAAGTGAAGCGGAAGTTCGGATTCCAGGGGCCTTAACACAATTATCAGAAGTTACTTTACTGTACCCGAAAGATTCCATTTGGAAGGCTCTGGACAGTCCAACTTCAACTTGAGATATCTTGGGCTCCCCAATTCCGAATTGGACGAAATTTGGGTCTATTTTGGGTGATTTTTCGCAAGGAACACAATGATGAGGCCTATATAAGCACCCCATGCTCCACGTTTTCTGAAGGATAGATGGGTATTTTATTTATTCTTGAAGGAATCCTAGTCATCACCCTTACTCTCTCTCTCCTCCAACTTCTCAAGGGCACTTCTGGAATTCTACTTGGGATAGATTTATATTTTCTCATCTATGAAAGGTTGAAAAATCAAAGATGCTTTGATTTATTGCTTGGAGAAGATATCTACAAAGAAAAGGAAGCACTTGTTAGAATTGGAAGTTTATTTTTCTAGAAATAGAAGGTCTATGTAAACAATCTTCTCTTCTTCTTCTTTCTTTTTTTTTTCCTTTTTTCTTAGGATTCAAGGCATTGTAAAAGAGGAAAGAGAAGAGAATATTCTCTTTTCTTAGGAAATATTTCTCCTACACTTCCATCTTCTCTCTTCTCCTCTCTTCTCCTCTCTTCCACCTATAAATACCCCCTACCTCTCTTGTAAAAATTGCTCATTCACTTAGTGAAATTTCTTCTCTTCTTCTCCTTCTAATTTGTGATTTTTGGCTTTTCTAAGTTCTAGTTTGCTTTTATGATTTTTAGTTAATGGTTATAATAGGTTTAGTTTATGCTTTAATTTCAATTTAAGTCTTCAATTGGGTTGTAATTTCTTAATTCTAGTTTAGGTTTTAAGCCTTCTAGTCTAAGTTCTTAAGTTGATGACAAGACTTGAAGATTTAGAAGAGGAGGTCATGGTAAGTTTATGCAAGTATTCAAACTTTTCAATTACATTCATGCAAGCACATCCAGGTTTTACTATCTAAACTCTCAATGTCATTCTCCATCTCCTCTATCTCTCTCTATCTTCTTCTTCTTCCTCCTTTATTTCTTTTATTTTAATTTTATATGGTTGTGATTTATGGATGCATTTTTATTCCCTTATTTCTTTTTATATGGTTAGTATGTGTGGCTGTATTTTTATTCCTTTCAATTCGCTTTAGTTTGATAGGTTAGATGCTCATGTGTTAGGACACCGATTTAATCCCTTAATTTTGTTAGATGCTTATGAGTTAACATGCATTGATTTTCGTTAATTTAATTAGTTTAATTTAACACTTTAATTTGGTTCACTTTGCAATACTTTTAAGTTAGTTAAATAGAGTGGCATATATCTCCTCGTGTTCGACCCGTAGCTACGATTGACCCGTACGCTTGCGGTTTTATTTTAACTCAAACACTATACAACCTCATACCCTAAGGTGTTGAATACTGGGCTTGCGCCCTTTCCACAACTTAAAGGGTGCCTTGGCTACAGACTTGGATGGAACCCTATTCAAGATATAAATCGCCGTCTCTAAAGTATACCCCCAGAAAGAAAGAGGCAACTCACTATAAGTGAGCATCGTCCGAACCATATCCAATAGGGTCCGATTGCGTCATTCGGATACACCATTTTGTTGTGGTGTGCCAGGATTAGTTAGTTGACTAACTATCCCTTGTGATATGAGATATTCTTTAAATTCATCTGATAGATACTCCCCTCCACGATTTGATCGTAAAGACTTAACACGTTTATCGAGCTGTCTTTTGACCTCAGCTTAGAATTCTTTGAATTTATCAAAGGCTCCGATTTCCTATGCATCAAGTATATGTAATCATATTTAGAGTAATCATCGGTGAATGTGATAAAGTACTCATACCCATACCTTGCTTGTATGTTTATGGATCTACATACGTCAATGTGTATCAACTCTAATAGATCTATGGCTCTAGCACCTTTATTGCTAAAGGGTTTCTTGGTCATTTTACCCTGAAGGCATGACTCACAGGTGGGGAATGGTTCCACCCTTAGACTCTCTAAGGGCCCATCCCTCACCAATCTACTGATTCAATCCAAGTTAATGTGACCTAATCTTAGATGTCACAGGTAAATTGAGTTCACTGGAGCTGCTTTCCGTTTCAAATCAACATTTGAAATAACATTCGTTCTAATAGGGCAATCTAGAAAATACAAACCACTTTGCATATAATCGGATGCCACAAAGGAATTATTAAAATGAATAATTAACTTAGAATTAAAGAAAAAGCTATACTCGTCCAAAACAAGTTTTGAAACTGAAATAATCTTCTTCTTAAAAGAGGGTACATAATAGCAATCCTTTAAAACTAAACAAGTAGAACTAAAATTTAAAATAAAAGTCCCTACAGCCATTGCCATGGTCTCAGCTCTAGTACCCATCGGAAGACGCACCTCATTTCGTTCCAAGTTCCTTGTCTCCTTAAACCCCTGCAAATCATTGCAAATATGAACAGTGGAACCACTATCCACCAACCAAGAATTGGTCGGTTCAAAAGATAGATTAGACTCATAAAGAACGTGAACATCACATGTACCTTCTTTAGAAACTTTTGTTTCATCCGGTTTCTTGTCTTTCAAAACCGCCAGGTAAGCACGACAGTTCCTTTTCCAATGACCCTCCTTCTTGCAATAGAAGCACTTACCTTTGCCTTTATTGCCAGACTTTCCACCCTTGGTTTTCAGGGTCTTACCCTTACTTCCCTTTTTTTTCTTCTTCCCACTTGAAGAAGGCTTTGCCTCAGTTGCATTGACCTCAGCCTTGTCCTTTTTCAAGGACGCTTCAGCCTCTACCAGTGTGTTAGCAAGCTCGGTGAGCTCCATTTCCTTGTCAGACATCTTGTAGGACATCTTAAAGAGTGCATAGGCAGGGGTGAGTGACACTAAGATCACATCGGTCTTGTATCACAGGCTGAAATCAAGCCCCATGGATTCTAGTTTTTCAAACAGATTGATCATTTTCATTACATGATCCATCACTGGTGTCAAACCCTGCCCCTGGCTGACTGAAATTTTGATTGAAGGACAGGAACCCCTGATCAGGCAACCAAGAACACTGTGGAGTATCACTCCAGTGGTTTGGATTGATGAGAAAACCCTATGTGGATCATCCTATATACCTGTCAGTAGATGGACAGCAGACCCCTACAAATGTACAGCTCATGGCATGATGTATGGCCTGGACCCTAGGTAATCTCTCTCCTCCCTAAATAGTGGGACCCACCTATGAAAAAGTGTGTAAAATCTCCTATATGGCATGTGGGGACAATACCCTGACCAAGGGTCAAACCCCTGTGCAAGCCCCATTGAATTTCAGCGTGCTGGAATTCTCTGGGCGATGGCACTGGGCGATGTAGACAAGGCCCAGTGACATCGCCCAGTGAGTGATTCTGCATATTTAATTGATTTTTAATTGTGGGGACCACCCAATATGGACATGGGCACCCTCCATAGATAGAGGGGAATCTGAGGGACCACCTCATACCCTTAGTTCATTGTGGACCCCACCAGTGTGCCCAGAATCAGTCAGAATCAGTTTAAAAACTGATTTTCAAAAGAGACCTTCATAGCCAAACAAGCCTCAGTGAAGGCTGGGCCTATAAATAGGAAGGCCTTGGGCTCATTTAGAGCCCTTAGCTATGATAGAAACCGTAGGAAAGAAAGAGGAGAGAAAGGAGAGAAAGAAGAGGAAGGAGAAGAAGAAAGAAGGAGGAAGGAGCTGCTGTAGCCCTGTACCTAGCCTGATTCGAGCTTTCTTAGACTTGCTCAGGTATAAAAAATACCTATATATGCCTGCTGTCCCCATTTCTTCTATATGCTTGATGTGTTTTTGCTCTCTGGGCAGCTCTGAACAGCTAGGGTTTGCCCAGAACAGCTTTAGATCTGCCATGCAAGCCTTAAGCATGGGAGATTTGTGATTTTTATTTAATTTTAGTAGGCTGTTGTACTGTTCTTTGGGCCGAAACCTAGCTGTGCATAGCTGCACTACTAGTTTGCCCTGTTACCCTGTGATTTGGAACCCTGGATGTGAGCCATGGATGCAAAGACCAAACCCTAAGTGGTTGCAGCCTTGAACCACTGTTTTGCATCCATTTCTAGCCTTGCATGTGGCTAGAATCGAATTTCAAGTTTAGAGAAAACCCTGTGACACTATTTATTGGGTTATCTGGGTAGCCTCTGGCAGCCAAATGGTTGACCAGATGGATGATCCATTTGGACCAATAGGTAGGCCATCCCAGGGGCTACACAGCACCCTAACATGCATGGGATGATGTTGAGCACACTGCCCAAGAAGCCCCACCTTGGAATCTCAACCCATTTTTCGATTGCAGCCTCTGGGCGATGCAAACATCACCCAGAGCCATCGCCCAGTGAATGGAAAATTGTTGGAATGATGATCTGGCTCTGGGAACCTCACCCATTGGCCTTGGAACACTGTGGGAGGTTGGGAAATGACCAAAAAGCCCTTCCCCACATCTGTCCCCAGTGGAGGAATACTTTGGAACCCTAGTGGGCCCCGCAGGTGAAGGAAACCCTATTGTGCTTGGTCTTGCAGCACAGGCAAGCTGTGGACAGCACTGTGGACCTGATCTGACCTAGGGTCAGGTACAACTATTGAAACTGACCAATTTACCCTTATGCTACTGACACTGGATGATGCACCAGGACATGACCTAAGGCCCAGTACAAAGCCCAATAATCCCAAATGAGTACCAACTGAACACCGGGTTAACCCAGTAAGCATAGGTTAACCCTAGGACTACCAGTGACAGAATGAAAACTTAATAAAACATTTTCTGATTTGTAATTAGGACTTGATCCCGCGCTCGAGGTCAACAACCAGACTGCTTTTGAAACTGAGCTTGCAACCGAGGTCTTAGAACCCAACTCAGGTGAGCGAATAATATTATCATATGTGCATGTGTAATTATGATGTTATGCCTGCAATTAAGAATTTAAATCCTGAATGCTGTGTTACTTACTTCTGATTAAAGTTACTTAAATCACTGCATAATGATTGTCTGTTGATCAACACTATGAATTCTTACATGATGATTGTGAATGTTAGATTAGATGCCGTAGCCGGCTTGAAAATGAGGCCTATGGTAGCCCGTAGAATGAGATGCGGTTGATACCACCCGACTCATAAGATGCCATATAGACATGGGGTGAGAGTTTCATCACCCGTGCTATGCACCCTTGCCAACAGGGGTTTAGGTGTTGGATGCCTGTGACGGTGACCCTATGTATATGAGAAAAGAAATGAAAAGAAATGAAAGAACACCGGAATGGTGAATATGGGTTGTAAGCGAAAGAAAAGAAAAGAAAAGAGAAAAGAAATGGATTGCCCTACAGGTTAATCACAGAGGGTTGGTCGGGCTGACCTTGGTGACTGATGCGGGAGCTGACTGGTCCTAGTCGACAACTCAATGGGTGTATCGCGGGAAGGGGTTAGAAGCCCGCACTAAGGATACATGTATTGGGGATTGTAGTATCACAGACCTGACTTAGTTGTATTGCTAGGTGGCTAATAAATAATTTGGACTTGCATATCATGTAGGATCATATGAACTGTGAATTGTGATTGCATGTGCATGCATGATGATATGATTTGCTCACGAGCTCGGTGGGGCTCACACTCTATTAAACATTATTTTTCTTAGATGATTTTGTAGATCGATGCTGCTGTGGCATGGAGGCTCATCTTGAGGAGGAGAGTCCTGGTTGTGACGATGATGTTGGTGTGGACCCCGACGGAGGTCATACCGATCCTGCATACTTTCTCGGTAGTCATTGAAGAAGACCGTTGAGGAGCGCATCTGATGCTTTTTGTCTTGGGGACTCCTTTTTATTTTTGCTAGGAGTTTATCCCCGTCTTGACTGTGGTTCTATTGTAGTTTTTACTTTATTTTCTTTTTGGGGTTGAGTATGCTCACCCTGTATATATTTATGTATGTAGTTCTGTTCTTGTCAGCTTTGTTTCTATGTTTGTGGGTTGGTGGAAAATGTACAAACTTACTTATATATATATATATATATATATATATATATATTATCATCATTTCCCCGTATCGCTATGCTTCCTTTTATTATTGAAATTGTAGTTTATCTGCAGCACTCTGATCTTGCTTGTGGTAAAGAGATGAATGTGGTTCTATGAATGTAAGCACTGCTTCTAGATCCGTGGGATTTGGTGGATTGCCGTTATGCAATTCGAGTCACCTACCTAATCCTCCCAGGGGGTGGTTTGGGGTGTGACAGAGCTTGGTATCAGAGCGTGAGGCTCTTCTTACATTCATGGAGTGTAGAACTAGGACTAATAAACTATAGATCATAAAATAGGTAACAACTAAAAGCTACAGGGGAGGTAGACGTAATTAAATAAGAGATGCAAGATTTCCATTAAACTTAACAATAATTACATAAGTTTAATTGCATGAACTATAATTCAGTAAGTACATAAACTGGACAAAAAAAAAACACTAAATTAAGTGCATCCCAAAGAAAGAAAAGTACATAAGCATAATAAAAGGAAAATAGTCTGAATCACGTAGCATGGACTGATAGGAGCTGATCAAGAACTACTCAGTGGGAGGTAAGTCATCTGGAGGAGGCTGTGTCTGGCGAGAGTCAACTTTGTAAAATTTGTCCCAGAAGTCCAAGCGCTACTCAACAGATTCTACTCTACTCTCCAATGAAGTAAAGCCCCGATCCATCCTAGTTGGCATATCAGAGAGCTGGGTACCGAGACTTTGAAAGTGTGTCATCATCTGTGTCCACTCTGATGGCCCTAGAACCTGAGAACTAGTGGCACCCATCGCCTCATAGGCAGGTAAGTCAGTGTACTGCATGCCAAAGCCCTCAAAGTCGCCTTAACCCATGCCCTGCTCCTCTGCATGCATGCCCTGGGTGTCTCCCTTAATGTCTCTCTACTCCAACCCCTGCACCTCCTCATCGTGCACATCATCACCATGCCCCAGTCCCTGCTCCTCCACATCCTGCTACATCCCCATCTGTTCCTCACCCTCTGGTGGATCCTCCCCAGGCACTTTCATCTTCAGAATAGAAGTTTTGTCAATAGGCCTGGGCCTATCCTTCTCAGCATACTCACCCTCCAATGGAACCCCAAAGTAATGGAAGACTAAAGTGAGGAACTTCCCATAAGGAAGGTTCCCATCAGCTGGGTTTCATGCATGGTAAAGCATCACCTGAAGTAAAAGATATGGGAGGTTTATGACTGGACCTCCCCTACCAGCTCCCAAAAGACAATATGTGATGTAGGCCCTCATCATAGATATACTACCCTTATTACCGCCCTTGGGGTAGATGTTGTAGGTCACACACCTACTAATAACACGAGCACTAGGCTTGTAAGAAGTCTCAGACCTAGGTGTGCTCTGTGATCCTGTCAATGCTTTGAAGACCGTCCTCCTGGTCTCCAAGGAATACATCTCGGATATATCCACCCATGGCTGATAATAACACCGCTCTCCTGAGTCAGGTAAACTCAGGATCTCTGCTAGTGAAGCAGTGGTCAGACGGATATCCACTCCCTTCACCCTACTCTCCACCCTGAACTCTTGTGCACTAGAGGGCACTAGGTTACAGTAAACGTACCGAACCAAGTTGGGATAACAAGGCTCGGTGGGTGTCAACATGGAGGTCCAACCCCAGATGTTGAACCTAGTGTAAAGGTTGTACTGGTGGAAGTCCTCTACCCGAACCACCCGACCATTCACAATCTTTAGAGATTCAAAATTTTTCCATTCCTTAGCATGTTCGTACCTAGAAAATAGAAACCAGTCAAAGTTGGGTTCCTCTAAAGAAGAATCATCTGTAGGAGATGATGGAGGCACTGAGGACGCCGAAGAATCCTCTGACTCAACTCGTAGCCTTTTCTGGGCTACCGATTTCCTAGCAGTGCGATGGCTAGTAGACATCTTCCTACAAGAGAGGAGAGAAAAGACAGTTAGGGCATGAAATTTTGGTTAAAACCCCAACCTAAGCAAGTGAGAATAAAAAGAAGTCCAAAAAGACAATGTAACCAAGAAAACTTACCTAGGCACGTGTAGGTTCGCGAATGACTCGAGAAAATGCAAGGATTTGGTGTGGGAATAGTCACACTACCTTCCAAGGAGACTCTCTAGCTAGGTGTTTAGAGAAGTTTAGAAGAGGTTATGGTCAAAATGGGCCCCTCTTGGATTTAAAAACCTGCGCCCCGATTCTCTGGGCGATGGCACTGGGCGATGTGGCAACGCCTAGAGACATCGCCTAGTGAATGTAATTTTTCTGTTTTGGGGCTATTTGCATATAAAGACTTGAGAATTGGCTATAATAACCCTAATGGGCATAAAAGTGTGAATTTTCTTATTTGGTCAAAAATAAATAAATAAATAAAATATATATAATAAATAAAATTATATTAAACAAACACAACTTCTCAAAATCAAAGGGGTGAAATTCCTAAATGAGGTCGAGTAAACCACATAGGGGCTTGGGAAATGTTGTTGATGTATTTGCAATAAATATTTAATATATGTAAATATAAATATATGAGTATAAATACTTATGATATATGGCGTGTACTATCTATAAATACTTATGATATATGGCGTGTACTATCTAATTACTACATGCTTGCATATTGTGATGTACAAACTGATTGGAGTGTTGCTGTGTAAACCAGACATAGTTACATAGGTATGTTGTAATACATATGTACTATGTGTGGGAAGCATAGATCTTACCCAAATCGCAGACTAGGTCAACCGAGAATAGGCTGTTTAACCAGTCGAAGCACTTAGACGTTAAGGTACCTCGAGCCAACCCAAGATTATTATATTGAATCTTAGTCATTTAAATTTCTGTAGATATGTACTTAATTCTTCTAATTAAGTATGACCTGATGCTTAGAATCATTTCCTATGACAGGACCTACTACCTCAACCAAGGCTGGAGACCCCAGCATCATGATTTATATTAGACATCTACGAGAGAGACTGAGACAGATACGACTAGTGTTGCCCCAAGCCGAAAATCGATTGGATTTTTTTTATTTAGCCATTGCTGCCATTAGTGGACCAGAAAAGCGAGAGTATTTTATGACTTTAGCTTACAAGGTAAAAGCCGACATAGAATTTCTGCTTGCTATGGAGTTTGTGACCGGGAAGAAGCTGGACATGCTTGCCTATTAGAGCAGGTAAATAATTAAAAGTCTTTTATTTAAAAAAATTTGAAATCTCTCATATAGTGCCATGCATTGCATATTGATACATAAACTGCATAAGAAAGTGAAACATAATGCACTCAATAAGACTCATCACATAATAAACCAAAACAATGTATTTAACAATCCACCTTATTGGTGTGACTCATGAAACTCATTGGAATTGTGGACTAGATTTGTACTTGCTCTAGCTAGGGAATAACTGTTGATCCGTACGGATGATATTGGACTATTGAACACGCTCCTCTTTTCAGAGAAGTAACAATGGTTAACACCAGAAGAGGTTCTCGTAGTGGTCGTAAAGGAAAGCAACCTCGAGTTGTACCGGAGGTTGATCAGCCTAACGGAACTGAGGCTCAAAATTCTGAAGCATCGGCTGCTTCATCAGAGGCACCCGCGGCTGCTCAAGCCACTACTGCTGCACCTCAACCAAATATGGCAGCTGGTGATGTGACTGCATTCATGACCACTATGATGCGGACCATGCAACAACAAGAATTGCTTGGTCAAATGTCCACACAGTTTGTAACCACGATGCACGAACGCGCAGCACCACCACCACCACCACCCAATCGGCCTGTACTATTTCCACCACCTGTGCCTCAACATTTAGCGGATAATTCTACCACCAAAGTTATGGAAAGATTCAAGAAACTCCAACTGCCTGCGTTTTCCAAAATAACTTCCGAAGCGATGCAGCCAGAACGGTGAATTAGTGCACTGGAGAAGGCATTTGAAGTACTGGAGTGCACGGATGCTCAAAAGTTGATATGTGCGAGTTATCAGTTGCAGAATGAAGCCGAAGCTTGGTGGAAAGCTACTAAACCTAATTTGGAAGCCACTCATCCGAACCCCATGTGGGAGCAATTTAAAGAAGTTTTCTTCAAGAACTACTTCCCAGAGAGTTTTAGGGATAGAAAAGAAGCAGAATTCATCGCACTGGTACAAGGAACCAAATTAGTGTTGGATTATCAACAGCGATTTGAGGACTTGTTCCATTTTGCTCCAGAGCGCGAAGAAATTTGAGAAAGGACTCAAGACTAAGATTGACAAGGCAAAAACCATGGAAGATAGATTTAAGGAGAAAGAGAAAGAGAAAGTTGTGACGTCGTCCATGGGCAAAAGGCCAAACAATTTCCAGACCTATGCCTGGCCAAATAAAGTTTACCACGGAACCAACTCAAATTCTGTCTCGACTCCGTATCGTAGGTCGAACGTGGGTCAGAACCCTTTCCGCCCCACATTCAATCGACCTGCTCAACCGGCGACGAGTTAAGTGACAACAGCAGCTTCGCCAGCCCGACCAGTAACAAGTCAAGTGAGCCAAGCCTCAACACCTGCTGCTCCACCCTTTAAGTGTTACCGGTGCAACAAGGAAGGGCATATAGCCGGAGACTGTAGAATACGTGGGTACAGCAACAACTCGTTGAATCAGCCTTACGCTAGGTCTTTCTAGCCACGGGACAATCAGACGCAAGGAAAGGTGTTTGCGATGACGAATGAAGAAGCTGAGGCGAATCCCGATGTATTGACAGGTAAGTTTGTTGAACACTACTAACTGTTAGGGATTAATTGGCTTACTACATGTAGCCTAAATTACCTACAAACCTTAGGTACCCTGAATGTCTCGACCATACCCGCACGAGTATTATTCGACTCGGGCACGACCCACTCTTTTGTCTCCTCGACCTTTGCAAGTAAGATGAAGGACCAATCGAGAGACATCGGGCATGAGCTAGTAGTCAACACGCCAACAGGAAGTGTCGTGAGCTTGAAAAAGGTCTACGAACCTTGTCAGATTGAAATTTGTGGGAAGAAACTAACCGCACGATTGATAAAGATGGATATAAATGATTTTGACGTAATACTAGGCATGGACTAGTTGTTGGCCTATGGTGCAAACGTCTTGTGTGCGGAAAAGAAGATAATGTTCAATTTGAAAGATGGGTCAACTTTCACCTATCAAAGTGAACCCAAGAAGAAACCTAGGAGAATAACTTTGTCAACCCTCCAGGCGCAAAAATTGCTTGACGGTGGATGCCAAGGCTTTTTGGCCATAGTAATAGACACGAAGGTAAAGATAAAACCATTGGAGGAACTAGACGTTGTTAGAGAATTTCCGGATGTCTTTCCAGAAGATCTGACACAGCTATCGCCTGACCGCGACATAGAATTCACGATCGATCTAATTCCTGGTGTAGCACCGGTATCCAAGGCACCATACCGGATGGCGCCAATCAAACTAAAAGAGTTGTAGGTTCAACTTCAAGACCTGCTAAAGAAAGGATTTATATGACCCAGTGTATCACCCTGGAGAGCACCTGTTCTGTTTGTTAAAAAGAAAGATGGAAGTATGCGGCTGTGTATCGACTACCGCGAGTTGAATAAGCTGACTATCAAGAATCGATATCCACTGCCGCATATCGATGACCTATTCGATCAGTTACAAGGAGCACAAGTTTTCTCCAAAATTGATCCTAGGTCGGGATACCATCAATTGAAGATTAAGAATGGTGATATCCATAAGACGGCGTTCCGAACTCGATATGGGCAATATGAATTCCTTATTTTGTCGTTCGGGTTAACCAATGCCCCAGCAGCATTCATGGACATGATGAATAGAGTATTCCATGATGTGCTGGATAAGTTCGTCATAGTATTCATTGACGAATCCTGGTGTACTTTAAGGATGAGGAAGAACACGCGCGACACCTTACTTTCGTGTTGCAGCGATTGCGAGAACACCAGCTTTTTGCCAAATTTAGCAATATGAATTTTGGCTTCACCAGATCAGATTCTTGGGACACATCGTCACCAAGGATGGCATTAAAGTAGACCCGGGCAAGGTGAAAGCGGTTCTTGAATGGGAAACTCCGAAGAGTGCCACTGAGATACAAAGCTTCTTAGGATTGGCCGGATATTACCGACGATTTACTGAAAATTTCTCAAGGATTTTGGCACCAATGACAAAACTCACAAAGAAGGGAGCCAAGTTTGAATGGAATGAAGTGTGCGAGAAAAGTTTTCAAGAATTGAAGAACCGTTTGGTAATAGCTCCAATTCTAACCATCCCGGATGGCACCAGAGGAATGGTGGTATAAACCGACGCATCCAGAACGGGATTGGGTGGCGTCCTGATGCAGAGAGGTAAAGTAGTTGCCTATGCCTCTAGACAATTAAAGGAACACGAGAAGAACTACCCCACACATGACTTAGAATTGGCGGCGGTAGTTTTTGCGTTGAAGATATGGAGGCATTACCTATACGGTGAGAAGAGTGAAATCTTCAGCGACCATAAAAGTTTGAAGTATTTCTTCACCCAGAAGGAGTTGAACATGAGACAGAAATGGTGGTTGGAATTGGTGAAAGACTATGATTGTGAAATCCAGTACCACCCCGGCAAGGCCAACATTGTTGCGGATGCATTAAGTAGAAAATCTCAGACTGCAATCCTCGCATCCTTAATTGTAAGTGAGCAGTTAATAGAAGAAGCTCGGAAATTTGATCTGGAACTCGTAATCGAAGGAACGGCTATGCAATTAGCAGCTATGGACCTACAGCCGTCGATATGAGAGGAAATAATTGTGATGCAACCATTGGACCCTGAGCTGGCCAAGATAATTTGGGAAGTTCAACAAGGTGTCTATAAAGACCCAAATTTTTCCTTGGCCCATAATGGTGCATTGAAGTTTCGAGATAGATTATGCGTGCCTGATGATTTTGACGTCCAAGACCGAATCCATAAAGAGGCGCACAACTCACCCTACACAATCCACCCCGGGAGTACAAAGATGTACAAGGATTTAAAGAAGTATTACTGGTGGATGGGAATGAAGGAGACCATAGCAATATACTTGTCCAAGCGCCTCACTTGTCAACAGATAAAAGCAGAGAGACACCGACCGTATGGTTTGTTGCAGCCACTTCCCATACCTGAATGGAAGTGGGAAAGAATCACTATGGATTTCGTGACAAATCTTCCCAACACTAGGAAAGGCATGAATGCAATTTGGGTGATTGTAGACGGACTAACAAAGGTGGCACACTTTATACCGATCAAAATAAATTACCCAATGGAGAAGCTTGCCCGCATATATATTGAAAACATAGTCCGCTTACATCGCATGCCTGTCAGTATTGTGTCTGACAGAGATCCTCAGTTCACCTCAAGGTTTTGGAGAAGTTTGCAGAAGGCATTGGGATCCCAACAAAATCTTAGCATAGCTTTCCATCCGTAGATGGACGGACAGTCAGAAAGAACCATCCAAACACTAGAAGACATGCTCCGAGCCTGTGTTTTGGAAATGAATGATAGTTGGGATGCTCACATACTTCTGGTGGAATTTGCATACAATAATAGCTATCTTTCCACCATTGGCATGGCACCATTCGAAGCATTGTATGGATGGAAATGTAGAACTCCGTTATATTGGGATGAAGTTGGCGAACGAAGATATCTCGGACCTGAGATGATACAAGCGACCTACGACAAGGTGGATATTGTAAGAGAAAAGATCAAGACAGCCCAGTCAAGATAGAAAAGTTATGCGGATAATAGAAGGAAGGACATTGAGTTTGAAGTCGGAGAAAAAGTATTCCTTTGAGTATCTCCAACTAAAGGATTGCTACGATTTAACAAGAAAGGCAAGTTGAGCCCAAGATTCATTGGTCCTTATGAAATACTCAACAAAGTGGGACCCATAGCATACCAACTAGCACTACCACCATCTTTGTCAGGCATCCACGATGTTTTTCATGTGTCAATGCTAAGAAAGTACATTAACAACCCAACACATGTACTATCAACTGAACCTGAACAGTTGGATGTGGATATGACCTCCGAAGAACAACCCATGGAGATATTGGACAGAAAGGAGCATAACCTCCGTAACCGCACCGTCCCTTTTATAAAGGTTCGATGGAGAAACAACCCAGTAGAGGAAGCTTCATGGGAACGTGAAGAAGAAATGAAAGAGAAGTATCCTCAACTCTTCGAAATGCAAGGTAAGCAAATTTCGAGGATGAAATTTTTGTAAGGTGGAGAGAAATGTCAAACCCTGCCCCTGGATGACTGGAATTTTGATTGAAGGATAGGAACCCCTGATCAGGCAACCAAGAACACTGTGGAGTATTACTCTAGTGGTTTGGATTGATGAGGAAACCCTGTGTGGATCATCCTATATACCTGTCAATAGATGGACAGCAGACCCCTGCAAATGTATAGCTCATGGCATGATGTATGGCCTGGACCCCAGGTAATCTCTCTCCTCCCCAAATAGTAGGACCCACCTATAAAAAAGTATGTAAAATATCCTATATGGCATGTGTGGACAATACCCTGACCAAGGGTCAAACCCCTGTGGAAGCCCCATTGAATTTCAGCTTGCTGGAACTCTCTGGGCGATGCAGACAAGGCCAAGTGACATCGCCCAGTGAGTGATTCTGCATATTTAATTGATTTTTAATTTTGGGGACCACCCAATATGGACATGGGCACCCTCTATAGATAGAGGGGAGTCTGAGGGACCACCTCATACCCTTAGTTCATTGTGGACCCCACCAGTGTGCCCAGAATCAGTCAAAATCAATTTAAAAATTGATTTTCAAAAGAGACCTTCACAACCAAACAAGCCTCCATGAAGGCTGGGCCTATAAATAGGAAGGCCTTGGGCTCATTTAGAGCCCTTAGCTCTGATAGAAACTGTAGGAGAGAAAGAGGAGAGAAAGGAGAGAAAGAAGAGGAAGGAGAAGAAGAAAGAAGAAGGAGGAAGGAGGAGGAGCTGCTGCAGCCCAGCACCCAGCCTGATTCGAGCTTTCTTAGACTTGTTCAGGTATAAAAAATACTTATATATGCCTACTGTCCCCATTTCTTCTATATGCATGATGTGTTTTTCCTCCCTAGGCAGTCCTGAACAGCTAGGATTTGCCTAGAACAACTCCAGATCTACCATGCAAGCCTTAAGCATGGGAGATCTGTGATTTTTGTTTAATTTTAGTAGGCTGTTGTACTGTTCTTTGGGCCAAAACCTGGCTGTGCACAGCTGCACTGCTAGTTTGCCCTGTTGCCCTATGATTTGGAACCCTAGATGTGAGCCATGGCTGTAGAGACCAAACCCTAAGTGGTTGCAGCCTTGAACCACTGTTTTGCATCCATTTCCAGCCTTGCTTGTGGCTGGAATAGAATTCCAAGTTTACAGAAAACCCTGTGACACTATTCATTAGGTTATCTGGGCAGCCTCTGGCAGCCAAATGGTTGACCAGATGGATGATCCATTTGGACCAATAGGTAGGCCATCCCAGGGGCTACACAGCACCCTAACATGCATGGGATGATGTTGAGCACACTGCCCAAGAAGCCCCACCTTGGAATCTCAGCCCATTTGTCGATTGCAGCCTCTGGGCGATGCAGACATCGCCCAGAGCCATCGCCCAGTGAATGAAAAATTGCTGGAATGATGATCTAGAGCTGGGAACCTCACCCATTGGCCTTGGGACACTGTGGGAGGTTGGGAAATAACCAAAAAGCCCTTCCCCACATCTGTCCTTGGTGGAGGAATACTTTGGAACCCTAGTGGGCCCCGCAGGTGAAGGAAACCCTGTTGTGCTTGGTCTTGCAGCACAGGCAAGCTGTGGACAGCACTGTGGACCTGATCTGACCTAGGGTCAGGTACAACTATTAAAACTGACTAATTTACCCTTATGCCACTGACACTGGATGATGCACTGGGACATGACCTAAGGCCCAATGCAAAGCCCAATAATCCCAAATGAGTACCAACTGAACACCGGGTCAACCCAGTAAGCTTAGGCTAACCCTAGGACTACTAGTGATAGACTGAAAACTTAATAAAATATTTTTTGATTTGTAATTAGGACCTGATCCCGCGCTTGAGGTCAACAACCAAACTGCTTTTGAAACTGAGCTTGCAACCGAGGTCTTAGAACCCAACTCAGGTGAGCGAATAATATTATCATATGTGCATGTGTAATTATGATGTTATGCCTGCAATTAAGAATTTAAATCCTGAATGTTATGTTACTTACTTCTGATTAAAGTTACTTAAATCACTGCATAATGATTGTCTGTTGATCAACACTATGAATTCTTACATGATGATTGTGAATGTTAGATTAGATGCCGTAGCTGGCTTGGAAATCAGGCTTGTGGTAGCCCATAGAATGGGATACTGTTGACACCCCATGACTCATACGATGCCATATAGACATGGGGCTAGAGTTTCATCACCTGTGCTACGTACCCTTGCCAATAGGGGTTTAGGTGTTGGATGCCTGTGAGGGTGACCATATGTATATTAGAAAAGAAATGAAAAGAAATGAAAGAACACCGGAATGGTGATTGAAAAGAAATGAAAGAACACTGGAATGGTGAATATGGGCTGTAAGCCAAAGAAAGAAAAGAAAAGAGAAAAGAAATGGATTGCCCTACAGGTTAATCACAGAGGGCTGGTCGGGCTGACCTTGGTGACTGATGTGGGAGCTGACTGGTCCTCTTCGACAACTCGGTGTATTGCTGGAAAGGGTTAGAAGCCCGCACCAGGGATACATATATTGGGGATTGTAGACCTGACTTAGTTGTAATACTAGGTGGCTAATAGATAATTTGGACTTGCATATCATATAGGATCATATGAACTGTGAATTGTGATTGCATGTACATGCATGATGATATGATTTGCTCACGAGCTCGGTGGGGCTCACACTCTGTTATACATTATTTTTCTTAGATGATTTTGTAGATTGATGCCGCTGTGGCATGAAAAATCATCTCGAGGAGGAGAGTCCTAATTATTACGATGATGTTGGTGTGGACCCCGACGGAGGTCATATCGATCCTGCGTACTTTCTCGGTGGTCATTGAAGAAGACCGTTGAGATGCTCATCTGATGCTTTTTGTCTTAGGGACTCCTTTTTGTTTTTGCTAGGAGTTTATCCCCTTCCTGACTGTGGTTCTGTTGTAGTTTTTACTTTCTTTTCTTTTTGGAGTTGAGTATGCTCACCCTGTATATATTTATGTATGTAGTTCTGTTCTTGTCAGCTTTGTTTCTATGTTTGTGGGTTGGTGGGAAATGTACAAACTTACTTATATATATATATATATATATATATCATCATTTCCCCGTATCACTATGCTTCCTTTTATTATTGAAATTGTAGTTTATCTGCAGCACTCTGATCTTGCTTGTGGTAAAGAGATGAATGTGGTTCCATGAATGTAAGCACTGCTTCTAGATCCATGGGATTTGGCGGATTGCCGTTATGCAATTCAGGTCACCTACCTAATCCTCCCAGGGGTGGTTTGGGGTGTGACAACTGGAGTCTCCTAGGACATCTTGGTATTGTGGATTTGATTCACCACATCATAATGGGCGTGTGTCAACTGCCTATTGAACAATTCAGCAAGCTTATCCATCTTACCCCCAGCAGTGCGTATATCCTTGACCGAGTCCAGAATTGACTTTTCCAACGATCCTAGGATATAAAGTGATGCCTTGGAATCCCTCATGAGAAAATCCTGCATCTCTTCATTTGCCTCAAAATTGTTTGGGTCGGGTAGAGAAGGAACTTGTTCATCTAGAACTGTGTACAGTCCTTCAGCAGTCTGGAGCAACTTAATGCTCCGGTACCAATTGACATAGTTTGTACCGTTAAGTTTGTATTCGCTAATGAGTGTTAACAGGTTGGAATTAACGGCAGCCATCGTATAATAATCTACACATGTATAAATAAAAACCGCATGCTAATTAACAACCATTGAAAATAATTGAGTACACATACATCAATGGTCTTTCATGATTTGGGTTTCCCTCATAACCCAAAATATGAATTGGATACCTACAACCCTTGCATGCATAACTTACCCTGTCGAGAGTCATTATACACACCTTTAGAATCATGAAATCATGAAAGAGGGCCCACTGTCGCAGTGCCCTCTCACTATCCATACCCTAACTTATTTAGATAGAGGTAAATATAGATAAATGTGTGATAGAGGTCTTGGCAATGTCCTGTCGGCTTATGCGGGATCATGTCACACACTTTCTACATTTATCTTCAATAGGAGGCCATGGACATGTCTACTGATTAAGACTAGTCCATATCATACATGTATTATGAATAAAGAGGGAATAATCAACTCTCACATATCATGGACAGATTTAAACATTCATAATTAATCAACATTAAATAAAAGTGATTATGGGATGGCGGCATTTTTATTAGAAGCAATTAAATAACCCTCCCAATAAAAATAAACTAATAACTTGGGTACATCAACCATGCCATGGATGCCACGCCTCGATCATCTCCTCCGCCCAATCACGTCTTCAAAGTAGGTGATTTGCATCTCCATTAGCTTTGAGCGTCACATGTGGATCACCATCAACATGCCCAGGGAGTCCTAACTCTTCTAAAAATTACAATGAAAACCTAGAAAAAATCTATACATTTTCCTTTCATAATAATAAAGAAACCCCGCATGGAGAAACCAACCCACCATTTGGGCTGTCCATGGGGTGGAGTACATTTGTTTATAAAAAAGATAGGGGGAGAGAGAGAAAGAGAGAGAAGCATCACATCCACCCATAACCCCATGTATCACATACTTAAACAATCCATCCATTTTATTAGAATGTCATTCCCATAATCACATCATAATATGATTTCGTGCATGGGCATTAACACAAGTAAACCAATAAAAAATTAACATGAATTCCTTCAATTATTGAACCACTACATCACATGTGATAACATGTATCCATGCCTATAAAATTAAAATCGCATTTTAATTGTAAGTGGGTGAAGAGGGGAATCCCTTTACCCATCATCATCCTTCAAAAACAAAACAAAATAAACAAATAAAAAATTCTGTTTTGAAAAAATTCCTTTTTTTTTCTTTTATTCAAATTGGAGGGGATTCACAGGGGGGGTGCATGCAGCCCACATGCGCAGGCTGTAGGCCCTCCTTGCGCAGCCCATAGGCACAAGGCCCACGGGCAGCAGCCCATGGCTGCAAGCCGCAGGCCTGCTGCCCGCAGGCTACAGCCCACGGACAGCAGCCTGCAGGCCCGCAGCCCGCAAGCTTGCTGCCCACAGGCAGGAGCCCGCAATGACATTGGCAGGGTAAGTGGGGAAGGGTTGCCCAGTGGCTTGGCAGCGTTTTGCCCTCCCCCACATACAATCATGATTAAAAAATTAATTTAAAAAAATAATTAATCACATCTTACATGGATACATGTTTCAATAATTGGAAATAACAAAATAATAATCAAATCTATCATCACATGGGTAGGTTGTTACACTAATAACCTTGTAACTACCCATGTGCACATGGGAAGGTTGTTACAACACACATATTTTAACCACCCATGTGCCAACTTGCATCCCACTCATGATAATCATATTAACCATTAATTATTCAATATTCATGGGTGGGAAAGGTGGCTCTGATACCACACTGTAGGCAAAACTACGGTCCAGGGATCAAACCATGGTTCCCTAGGGAAACCAATTTTAAACCAATTAGGGCACTGCACTCCCTGGGTTATCCCATGGTGTCCCATGGGTGCCCCATTTGGATTTTAGGGTTTCCCATGGTCGCCCATGGAAACCCTGGTGCATCTCTAATAGGGTTTCTCCTTCCCTCATGTGTCCCACGTAATTATAGAACACATTAGGGACAGAGAAAATACATCTCTAGTCATCACATGACAAGAGGGATCCATCCCATACTTGAATGCGCAATGGAAATAAATCGATTCGAGTTTCTTTCGCATCTCATAAATATTAAACAATTAAAACAAAAAGAATTAATCAAGAACTGCTAACCTGGTGAGCCTCAAGTGTTGCTCCTCCAATAGACAGTGGTTCTTCCTCCAAGAAGCACTCTAAGCAGATAGATCTGAACCTCCAATGGTGCTACCAAGGTTCTCCAAGCCAATCCAAATATTTCTCCAACCAGATCTGGGTTTCTAAAACCCTAGCTCTCAAAACTAGAGAGCAAGAAGAAGAAATCACAAGAGAGAGAGAAGGAGAGCCAAAATGTGGGAGGGGGTGGCTATGAAAAACGTGGAAGCCTGCCTCCCTCCTGCGTTTTGGGTTCTATTTATAGATGGGTTTCCAAAATCCAGATGGGAAGAATCCTTGTGAGAGTCTGATACTCTCTCTCCTGATTTACTCTATCTGTTTATCTCAGATAGGCTCTATCTGTTTATCTCAGAGTGGCTTTATCTGTTTATCTCAGAGTCCTTTGCTTGGTGAAGAAGCAGAATCTAATAGGGAAGGTATTAATTAATTACTTCATTTAATATCTATGGATAATTACAATTAGCACCATATCCATTAATTAAATAAAGAATCAATTAAAATAGTAAATTTCAAATAACTCCCTATATGATAACATTTTATCATATACAACCCCCACTAATCAACACCATCATTATGGAATCTAGGGCAGGTACACATGTACTGCCAAACCCCAATCCATAGTACATGTCCATATGTGCATCTGATCGGGTCCCGCAAAAACTCGACAAAACACTTTATTCAAATAATTATAAATAATCTATCATTTTATGTAAAATAGATTTTTGCAAAACCATTTCCAAAACGGCATTGGATCCAGATTCTGATCCGACCATACACAGAGAGTCTCAATCTTGGTGTTCCCCAATCGGGCAGTGGTGACCATGTTGGATAACTTCCTTCACTCACAAAGTATTCACGCATTCCCAGAACACCGGCTTTGACTCGCTTGAGTCTCAGTCATTGATGAACCAAAGAATGGGGTCACATTTTGCAGCGACAGGGTTCCCTCAGGCATAGGGTGTCGGTGACACATATCTATCCCTTCTTACATTTGGCAGTAATACATGAGGGAATCGACAAAGTAGATTCTTCGCCAATGCACACATCAAACATGTGAGCATTCGCATTCGTACCCTGACATCACATGTCTAGGCATACCCAATGCGACGACCATATGATAAGGGTGCCCAGCCCAAACCCTAGTCGTGACTACCATTTTAAGTAAAACTTACGGACACATAATGCTCAAAAAGTTTATATCGCATGTGACAATATCAAACTAAAATGTATAAATGTTCAATACAAAGGTGAACCGGGTTGAACCGGACCAAACCGGGTTTGATGGACACACACTTGTCCAACACAATTCTCTATGGATAGGATTGCTAAATAGTTAGGTAATGATCCCAAGATCATTTTTCCTATTCTTTATTCCATTTGGGACCAGAAATATGGAATAAAGCGTTTGGTAAATGGATTGTTTTTCTGTGCCCAAGAAACGAATTGGGTCCCAAAGTCATCCCAAGATGACACTTTTACGAAATATGGGTAACCAAGTTTCTCACTCTCAAGATCATTTTAGGGCAACATCATTCCATGAAAACCTGATGAATTATCCAAGCCCTATTTTCCATGTTGCCTCTTCCTACTGAAACTAGAGAATAGATTGAAGCACGCCTCTCCTCTCATCTGCAAGTCTCTATCTTCCTCACTTGACTAAGATTGAAGCATGCCACTCACTTGCAACTCACCTCTCTGCTCAACAATGTCTCAGGTAACAAGTATCTTCACGAAGGTTGGAAAGAGCCGACTCTACAGCCTCTCCTACTGCCATCGAACATGACCCGCAACTCTCCATCGTCACTTGACAGTCTCTCCTACTCCCCATTGCCATTTGATAGTCCCTCCTACCGCCATCAAACCTCACCTGCAACTCTCCACTCTGATCGGCAGTAATTCTTCTTCAATTGAATCTAGGGTTCTAAATCTCAAATTTGGAACAAAATGCCATAAAATTGAATCTAGGGTTTGTTGTACGTGTTGTAAATCAAATCTAGGGTTCTAAAATACCCAAATTCAGATGAGAATGTTCTTGTTTGCTATATTTTTTGTAAATCGAACATGAGAATACCATTTGCTTTATTTTTGTTTGAAGTCATTGTCTTGGATTAAAATTCTGCTATTATTGAGGAGTCATTTTTGATATCTAGGCTTGAAATCAAAGTTATTCTGAGCTTTATTGGTTTTTTTTTGGTGATTTTTATGGGATTGATCTGATTTCGGTAGTGTGAGTTGATTTTGTAATTGGAGAAATCTCACTACTTGCTAGAGAATCTTATTTCATTTTCATTGGAAAGAGACTTTGAAAGTTAGCATGTTGGGGGGACTTGAGGTTGCAGGAACATGAAGAAGGGCGGGGGGGGGGGGGCTTGCTTTTATCAAACACCATTTGGTTTAGGAACGATCCCGAGAACGGTTTCAGAACAGGTTTACCAAACGCCCAATTGTAGGAAAAGAATGATCTTTCAATGAAGAAACATGAAAACATGATTTTGTCGAAGAATAGTGTTCCCCTAGAACGGAATCGTTACCAAACGCAGCCTAAATGCCTAAATTTCAACTAAAGAAACGGTTTAGACCAATTTGAAAGCTAAAAAGGAGGTTGTGGACTTACCTCCATTGGGATCGATAGATGTGCCATCATGTCCAATTATATCTTTGTGTACTGCTTAGGCAAAGACGACGACTATGACAACAACTAGGTTCTTTTGGCATTTGGTTTTCCTTAAGGGGTGGCTCTGATGGATAGTGATGCCTTTGTTAAAATAAGTTATGTATGGAGCCCCATTTAATTTCATGTTAAGGGCCTACAAACCCCATTGCAAGCAGCCAAAACCCGCTACTGTGAGTCATGGAAAACACAGGCGAAGGTGTCTTACTCTCCGGCGATTACCCTAATAGGGTCCAAATGCCGAAAATGAACGGAGACACCTCTGTCTTAAAATCGTGACTCTTCCCTTTGATAGACCTGCAGACCTCGGTTTGAATCTGGTGGTCTACAACTCAAATTCTGCTTTTTTTTAAGGAAGATGTGGAAGGTTGAAGACTATCTCCCGCGGCCATGTGCACAAGGTTGTGGTTACAACTGCGGTTGTGCACATGGCTGTGATGTCGTGAAATGTAGTAAAAAAACTACATACAATAAATTAACAGAATGGAAAGAAGGCAATAGCCTCCCACTCTGATACCATCTAAAACCTAAAAAGGAGGTTGTGGACTTAACTCCATTGGGATCGATTGGTGTGCCATCATGTCCAACTCAAACTTTGTGTTCCTCGCTGATGACGACGATGTTGACAACAACAACTAGGTGCTTCTAGTTTCTGGTTTTCCTTAAGGGCTGCTCTGATGAAGAGTGATGCCTTCATTACCGAAACCAGGGAAATGTGCTTACTTAAGTACCTTGTGGATAACCACCTCCCATCAAGGTGGTTATCCTAAGATTAAGCAACCACCTCCCACTTCCTAATGATGACGTGTTACATTGGCCACATCAGCTTACACAATCATCATCTTTTTCGAGGGTTAAAATATGTAGTATGTGAGTTATCAAAGGGCTTACTGCAATGATATTGTCCTGATTATGTCTAACGGACCAGCTTGATAGGGTCTGGGTTATTTTGTACATATAATTTCTCTATAAATACTCTAATACAACTCATTTAATTTTGGATGTCTGTGTTGGGAATAAACCCGATGTGCAACGAAATTTGGATCGAGTCAATACTTGTAGTTCATGATCAAGAGTAGGGAAGAAACAATTTCAAAAATCATGATTACCTTAGAGTCGCAAGTGTAACTCCTCCTATAGATAATAAGTCTTCCAACTTGTGCAAATTTGGAGATTGAAAAATTGTTCAACACTTGAAGCTTGATCAATCCTTGCAACCTTTTAAAAGAACATAAAAATCACCAAAGCCCCTTAAGTTCTCTAACTCAAGTCTCACACACACCACTACAAGAGAGGGGAGAGAGAGAAATCATGGGAGAGGGAGAGAGCACTGCCAAAATCATGGAGAGGCTCCTCCCTCTCCCTCTTTATAATTTTAGAGATCCTTAGATCTCAAGTAATCCCCTTCCATCTTGGCTTTGGCTCAATCTTCCATTTTGGTGTTTTGTGAATCTTCTAATTTTTACAACTCCAATTTGCTACTAAAGTGAAGACATAGAATCTCAAAAGGGATACAATCTTTCCAAACTATAGTTCATGAGATATTCTCATAATATCTCTTGCCATAATATAAAAAGATATTCAATCATAAATATTTTATTCTCCTATATAATGTCATGTGTCCAATAAACCCTTTTATTATACATAAGCCCTTCCACTTTCCTAATATTCCATAATGAATTATAGAGTATGTACTTTAATGCTACTAATCCTCAATTCATCATGTACATTGATCGAGAGAATATGTGATCGCGATCGGACGGCCGCAAAACTTCGAAATAAAATTTAATATATTATATATTAATTTTATATTGAAAATAAATTTATAAAACATTTTGAATAAACACTGGATCCAGATTTATATCCGATCAATCACCGACTTTCTCTCTCCTAGATATTCCTCATAAACGGACAGTGAATTCGATGTTGAGAAACCCTTTGCTTACAATGCAGGATCACGAATCTAGTGTACCGGTTTATAGTCCGATTGGACATCAACCATTGGCTTACCAAAATCCGTAATGCCACACTACAACAAATGGAATCTCTTAGGTCAAAGGGCCACCGAGTGGTGGGTAAGTATATCACACACACAACCAGTAGCAATACATAAGATATACGTACTAGATTCTCATCTATGCACATTCTCGACGTGCACCTACATCCATGCATGCACCGAAATCACCATTGCTCGATGCATGCACTGAAATCACCATTTCTCGTGACATACGATATGAAAACCATATAAACGGGATGTCCAGTCCCATTCCTAGTTCAGACTAGTTTTAGGTAAAGACCTATGGAACATTCTTATAAGCCCAAATAAAAAAAAATGCCAAAATTAAATTCAATAATTTAATAATTCGGGTTTGATGGACACACATTTCCAACAATCTGCTAACTTCAAATTTGATCAAGTTTGTGCTAAAATTTCTATGTTTCTAAACTACCCATCTTTATCAAAACAAACCACCAAATCTTTCCTCCCTATAGGCTATGAATGTAAGATTTCATTGTGTTTCAAGTCTGAAAACAAATCGATCTAAACTGGTACTAACCCGACACTAGAAAACTAAAACCGACCACAAACTAAAGTTCCTTAATATTTTGGTTTTAGACTAACTCATTCCTAAACCGAAACCGAGACCGTTTGACACTCCGTTTATCATCCCCCCAGTTCTATTACCTCAATTTAATGTGCCATTAAATATTGATTATGGACATTTTACTTTCAACTAAGCTCAAAAGATTAATTATATGCATCACTAAAATATTTTAAATGGATAAGCTTGCTTAAAATTTTTTATTCCTTGTGGAATGTTGAAGGACCACTTTTTATATGTGGTCCTCCTAGGGAGAAAGGAGAGACAAAAGAGTAGAACAAATAAGAAGATTATCCTTCCAAATTATCCTTAAATCTAATATGAAATCGGAGTAACTCATTAGTAGGAGACCCAAATATTTATTTCTTTTGGTAAAAGAGAATTCATTCAAGAGAAGATAGTGAACAACCTAAGGCTTCCTAAACAAGAAGTTTCTAAAGATTTTTTTTTTTTTTTTTTTTTTGAGTTCTCTAAGTACTGATTTTATTTTTTTAATCATGTTTAATCCAAAAAAACATTGTTTGTTTTTTAATCAAAGCTACAAAAAAACAATTGAGGACCTTGAAAGATGGAGGTTCAGATCTGAGAACAGCCTCCGGCCTAAAGTACCTCCCTACCCACTTGTAGGCTTTTTCTTCCAACCTTGTAAAGGTTATCTACATACGAATGATCTAAGACTTGGGATAATGTTGGTTAATTGTTCTACCAACTCACTGGAGAGTAGAGTCCATAAAGTCAATTAAAAAAGATGACCACTAGAAGAGATAAGAACATTTGTATCCATTAAGTTAGTTAATTAACACTACTAATATTATTGTCATTATAATGAAGTGGCTGAAAATGTGATTGCAAACAATATTGCAAAGAAAGCTACTTGTGGACTTTCAGGTTTGAACCAATTAAAGAAAGATATGTTTGTGAGTCTGGAGTCTTTGGACTGGAGAAGTCATCATCGATCGTAAGGCATATTAATTGCATTCTTAGTCTTACAATAGACAACTAAAATATATTTTCCAAATCAAAAGTAGATATGGTTTAGTAGGTAATCAAATACACTTTAGTGTTTAAAATATATTTTCCAAATCAAAAGTAGATATGGTTTAGTAGGTAATCAGATACACTTTAGTCTATATTCTCAACTCCCTCGCAAACAACCCGATGATCACCTATCTTTTTCTATGGTAATTGAAATTGAAAATCTCTCTCTCTCTCTCTCTCTCTCTCTTGCTCCTAATTCTCTTTATCTTTCAAGGAAACCTTAATTAATTTAATGGGGAAGCATTCTCTCTAGGGGAGTGCAGGGGTCATGCACGCGCAGCACCCAATGAGAATGTGTTGACATCTGAAGGTGTGATTTTGGTTTTTCATGGGGGTGGGGCGATCATTTTGGCCCCCACTGTGTCTGGGCATGACCCTTGTGTGCCCACACAGAACTTTTATTTAGACTTTTAGTGATCACATCACCATCATTAGCAAAGCCCATGGGCCTTCAACAAAAAGTTTAGTGCTAATTACCAATGGATCCTAAGTGGAAAAAACAAATTAACCTGTGGATCCTAACTGATGTCTACTTTTTCCTTTATCTGCCAACAAAAACCTTACGACAGGGTCCTCCTGGCTAGAAAGTCAACCAAGCTATTAATCTTTCTGATTTTATCAGATTTTTTGATTAACTTGCTCTTCGAAGTTCAACAGGCCGAAAAGGATTTTCGGTCAAAAGAAGAAGCTTCCCAAAATGAGGTTTGTCCGACTGAAATTAAACGGTCCATGAATGGGAATTAAACAAACGTTGGTGGAAGACCGACCAGGGGTTATTTTTGAGAAGCCAACGAAGGGAATGACACAGCATTTGAAGCCATTATAGGTTAAATCTCAAATGGATGGTAAGCCTGTTGTAAGGGTACTTATTGATAATGGCGCAGTCGTGAATATTCTTCCTGCACGTATACTGAAAAGACTAAACAAAGATGAACGTGACTTGATTAAGGCAGATGTTGCAGTTACCAACTTTCTAGGTGGAGCCACTACACCGAAAGGAATACTCCCTATGGAGTTAATGGTAGGAGACCATGTCTCAATGACAGCCTTTTCGTTATGGATGCAATGGCCAATTATAATGCTCTTCTTGGCCGAGATTGGATTCACGCAATTAGTTGTGTTCCTTCATCCTTGCATCATATTCTAGTTTTTTGGACAAATGGAGGAGAAATAGAGAGGATAGCGGCTAACAACAGACCCTTTTTGGTCAATGCAAGTCATGCAGAAGCAATGTTCTATGAAGGAAAGATTGGCCCTATCAGTTTGTAGGGAAGGATAAATATGGGAAACCTACTGCTATGAGTACAACCACGACGGTGGTGGAGGATGAAGGTCAGCTCAGTTTTGCTTTGGATGATTTCTTTCGGTCGTCTTGTATAGACAGGCCGTATTATGAGGTTCAGAACTCATATGGGTGATCAAGATCGAAAGTGCAAGGCCGTGGAAGATATAAAGAAACAGCTTCTATGTTTCGGTCTCGAACAAAAGATGACTGAAAGCTCTGTTTTTGCAGCCGAACCAATTTATGAAAGCCTGTAAATCAAGGATCTTCAGCCAGCGCCATCTAAAATGAAAGAAACTTTGACCGAAGTACAAGATCCTTTAGTTGAAATAAATTTAGGTATTGAAGACAATAAAAGGCCAGCCTTTGTAAGCGGTTTGCTGGAGCCTGAATTCCATGTAAAGCTTGTAACTTTATTAACTGAATATAAAGAGTGCTTCGCTTGGGATTATCCTAAGTTGCTAGGTTTAGACTGAAGGTTGGTTGAGCATCGCCTTCCAATTAAAAAGGGTTTTAGGCCGGTAAAGCAATTACCCAGGCGTATGGCTCCTTGAGGTGGTTGTGAAGGTTAAAGAAGAAATTGAACGTCTACTTGGAGCTGTATTTATTCAAACTGCTTAATATGTGGAATGGTTAGCCAATATTGTTTTGGTCATGAAGAAAAATGGCAAACTTAGAGTGTGTATTGATTTCAGAGATTTAAATACTGCAACACCAAAGGATGAGTATCCAATCCAATGCCAATAGCTGATATGTTGGTTGATTCGGCCCCAAAACGTCAAATTATGTTCTTCATGGATGGACATTCAGGGTATAATCAAATATTTATCACAAAGGAAGATGTCTCAAAAATGGCATTTAAGTGCCCTGGAGTATTGGGAACTTATGAATAGGTGGTAATGCCATTCGGTCTAAAAAATGCAGGAGCAACATATCAATGAGCCATGAATACAATTTTTGATGACATGATTGGTGATTTACTAGAAGCATATATTGATGATGTTGTCATCAAATCATCAAGAAAAGATGATCATCTTGGTCATTTACATAAATCTTTTGAAAGGATGTGGCAACATGGCTTGAAAATGAACCCATTAAAGTGTTCTTTTGGCGTGTCAGTTGGAAACTTTTTAGGTTTTCTAGTTCACCGGAGAGGGATTGAAGTTGACAAGAATAAAACTAAGGTCATTATACAAGCTGCCCTTCCAAACAATAAGAAAGAATTACAAAGGTTCCTGGGATAAGTGAATTTCTACAAAGATTTATTTCTAATTCGGCCGGCCGAGTTCGAGCTTTTTCATCTTTGTTGAAACTTTAGTCAGAAGAGGAGTTTCAGTGGAGTACTGAGGTTCATCAATGGTCTTTCAATGAGATCAAGAAGTATTTAACAAACCCTCCAGTATTAATGCCTCCTTGAAAAGAATCACCCCTTAAATTATATATTCAGCCGCCGAAAAGTCTATATGAAGTCTCTTAGCACAAGATAATGAGGCTAGATTCAAACAGGCAGTGTATTATTTGAGCAGGGTTTTGACTGATATTGAGCGAAAATACTTACCTATTGAGAAATTGTGTTTGGCTTTATATTTTGCTTGTACTAAGTTACAGTATTATATTTCCCCAATAGTAGTGCAAATTATTTTCCAAATGGATGTGGTCAAATATATGCTGACAAGGCCTATATTATGGGGAAGAATTAGTAAATGGATGCTGGCCTTGACCGAATTCACACTTATGTATGTTCCACAAAAATCGGTCATGGGGCAAGCTTTAGCAGACTTTTTGGCAGATCATCCACCACTACCTATTGGGGCACAAGTCAAAGAAGAGTTTTCTCTTGGCTTGAAATCTTGGACGTTAAAGTTTGATGGTTCAAGAACCGACGAGTCTATTGGTGCAGGATTAGCACTTGTATCTCCTGTGGGAGTTGAAACTCGACTGGCTTTCCAGTTGTGTTTCCCTTGCTCAAATAATCAGGCCGAATATGAAGCTTTAATAATCGGTCTAAATATTCTTCAAGAATTAGGAGCAAGGACAATAGATATAATTGGGGAATCTCACCTCGTTGTGAAACAATTGATGGGAGAATACCACTATGAGAGTGAGTAATTGATCAACTATTTTCTTCTTGCTAAACGATACTTAGACTGATTCGATGATGTTTCGATTAAGCACATACCTCGGTCTGAAAATGGCACAGCCAATAGCCTTGCTCAGGCTACATCAGGGATTGAAATTCCTAAAGGCTCGATCGAGAAAGCCATCAAGATAAGGCGCAGATTGTTTTCTTCAGTTGCGCAGGAAGGTTTGTTGGAGGTCAATTATTCTAACAAAGTGTAGCCAAATTGGAGAACTCCAATAATTTCGTTTTTGAAAGATCCAAGTATTAAGACTGACCGAAAAACAAGGTACAGAGCTTTGAATTATGTTATACTTGGAGATGAGTTGTTTAAGAAAGGATATGATGATCTTTTGTTAAAATGTGTCGGTCTAAACAAGTCAATGCTAATCATAGCTGAAAGTCATGAAGGCATCTGTAGAGCAATCAAGCTGGGCAAAAAATGAGATGGTTGATTAGACGGTATGGTTTTATTGGCCAAAGATATTGGAAGATTGCATTAGGTATGCTAAAGGGTGTCAAGCTTGTCAAAAACATGGTCTGGTACATTAATGGATGCATGCAACTTAATTTAATCCAGTTATAAAACCATGGGCATTTAGAGGTTGGGTCATGGACTTGATTGAAAAAATTAGCCCACCAACTACTAAAGGGCATTGTTTTGTACTAGTAAGGCTACGGATTACTTTACAAAATGGGTGGAGGCTATTCCAATGAAATCAGTCAGCCAGACTGATATTATTCAGTTTTTGAAACAGCATATTATTCACCATTTTGGTCTTCCTAAGAGCATTACTTATGATAATGGAGGTGTTTTCTCAAGAGGAGATGTTGATCGATTTGCCTCTGTATATGGTATAACCATTACTTTTTCAACACCTTATTATGCACAAGGCAACAGTCAAGCAGAATCTAGTAATAAAGTTTTAAAGGAAAATTTATCCCAGGTCATGGATGATAATCCTAGAAGTTGGGTAGAATTGTTGTCTGAAGTATTGTGGGCGTTCAGAACATCAAAACGGTCAGCTACTAACACTACTCCATATGCTTTAACATTTGGGCATGATGCAATTTTGCCTTTGGAAGTAACTGTAAAGTCAGCAAGGGTTGCTCGACAACATAAGTTAACTCCTCAAGGTTATGCAGAAGCTATGCTTTCAGAATTGGAAGACATAGACGAAGAACATTTACGAGCCTTAGATTGTTTATTTGCTCAAAAGCTAAAGGTAGCAAAGGCTTATAATAAAGGTGAGACCGCAAACATTTCAAGAAGGAGATTTGGTACTTAAAACCATTTTGCCTATTGGTACCAAAGATCGGTCATGTGGTAAATGGTCTCCTACTTGGGAGGGACCATTTGTTGTGTATCAATCTTTACCAGGGGGAGTTTATGGGTTGAAAAGTTTTGATGGTGACATACATCTTAAGCCAATCAATGGAAGATTTTTAAAGAACTATCATCCAACTATGTGGGAGTGCATAGCAAAAAGTGAATCAAATCCAAGTTAAGGAAAATAAAAGGACCATTCTATAGCCAAACAAAAATTTAAAACAGCTAAGAAATTAAAGGCCGAACCGAACTGATTGTTTGATTCAAACAAGGGGATTTACAAACAGAGCCATGCTTCCTGGAGGTTGTTGTCTATCTTGGTTAAGATCTTTTCAGCTTGCTGGCATTACGGAATCAAGATTTTCTCAAGATCCATTGATTCTTTCAGAGCTGTGTTTAGTTTTCGGCCTTCAAAGGCTAGATTTCTGCCTTTAGTCCTCTTAGTTGTTAATTCTTTTGTAGGAGCATCCTTTTCTTTTTGAAGGCGGTCCAGTTCCTCTTGCAGCTTTTGATCCTTCCCCTTCAAAGCATCTTCTTCAATCTTAATTTTCTTGAGGTTTGTATGTAGGGGTGTCAATACCTAAACCAAACCAGTTAAACCAGCCCGACCCGACCCAAATGAGACCGAACCATACCAAACCGACCTCTCATTGGATTGGATTCGGTTTGTGGGTTTAGGGGTCATTTGGTTTTGGCTCGGTTTGGCGTAACTTGACGGTGCATCGGTGAACCCGACTGATAAACCCGGATCCAACCGATCCGACCAGGTGCAAACCCTATTAAAAACAAAATGCCCTAAACCTTAATTGATTCCTTCCTTATTCCTTTCACTCTCGAGTCTCAGTGCCTCAGCGGCACCGCACTCGGCACCATTTGTTAATGCAAAAACTCACCCCTTTTGATCATCTTCTCCTACTCTTCTCCTTGGCCACAATGTTAGCATTTACGAAAGAAGTCTCAAATTCAAATCAAGAAATTTTTCAGTTTGCGCTGCCGCCAACGACGGAGGCTCCATTGTTACTCTATTGGACTACGATGCCGACAATGTTCGTAGCATCAAGAATGCAATTCGATGTCTCAGTTATGACATCAAGGATGTGAAAACTCCTGAAGACATTCTCAATGCAAATCAACTTATTTTTCCTAGTGTTGGGGCCTTTGCTGCGGCAATGGATGTGCTGAACTAGATCGGGATGGCGGAAGCACTTTGTATTTATATAGAAAATGATCAACCCTTTTTAGGGATTTGTCTTGGACTTCAGATTTTTAGTGTAGTTAAGAGAATGGACCAGAAAAAGTTCTTGGCTTGAAACCTGGTGTGGTGGGACATTTTGACTCATCTAGTATTCTAGTGGTTTCAGAGTACCTCATATTGGATGGAATGTTGTTCGAATTACAAAGGACTTGGGCATTTTGGATGATATTGGAGGCCATCATGTCTATTTTGTTCACTCATAGTCTCATACCGTGCAATGCCTTCAAATAAGCACAAACCGAACCCTACCTGCTTTAAAAAAAACCAATACCAAATCGAATCCAAACCGATATCAACCTGTTGCATCAAGAAATCGTCGAGCGGTCCTGCGAGTGCCGTCACCTGCAAATGGACCAAGGGGTCAACAGAGAGAACCGGTGTGGTTCCGGCCTAGGGCTCTCCGATGCCAAAGTTAGATCTCCTGAGCAAACAGATGAATAGTGATTATTCAATATGAGTTTAGATGTCCCTTTAAGGGTGGTGTACCTTTCCTTTTATAGTAGTGTATAGTGGTGTGGAGAGTCCCAGTTTGATGGCGAGTGTGTCGTTGAGTGGATAGAGGCCCTGGGTAGTAGGGCTTTATCCCAATTGGTCATCTCCCCGCGGTAGGGAGTGTCCTGGTGGTATCAAGATCCTTGGCAGATAGATACTCGTGTGTGGTGATAACGTCATTGGTGCTTGAATCCATCTGGGTGACATGACCTCTAAGCGGTGGCCCAGAGTTCTGGTGGTGGCATAAGTCTATAGTGACACGATTGGGTCATAGATGAGTTACCTCGGTGTTCGTGTACATCACGTCTGCGTCCACGATGCCGCACCTGGGTGTGAGGCCATGCCTAGGTGAGGCCGTGCCTGGGTGAGGCCGCCGCCTTGGTGAGGCTGCGCCTGGGTGAGGCCGCGCCTAGGTGAGAGGCCACGCCTGGATGAGGCCACTGCCTGGGTGAGGCCGCCGCCTTGGTGAGGCCACGCCTGGGTGAGGCCGGCTCCTTGGTGAGGCCGCGCCTGGGTGAGGTCGGCGCCTGGGTGAGGCCGATGCCTGGGTGCAGGCTGCGCCCGGGTGAGACCCCCGGTTGGTTCTCCTTGGTTCTGGAGCGGGTCGCTTTATGACACGTGGCAGCCGCTGACTAGTTCGGTGAATCTTGGATGTATCATTTGCCCCCCACTCTCTTGAGATAGGATGTCCAAGAGAGTAGATGCCTTTATACAGTGAGGGGTCCACTGCGAATGAACTTTCTTTGTGGGGCTTGCCTGTAAATCTGTTAGTGAGGTAGGAGAAGTTGGAGGTTCAAACCTTTCCTCCTACACTTTTCCTTCTTCTTTTTTCTTTGTTTTTTGTAGTCCCTCTCCTTCACTTTCTCTTCTTTCACTTCTCATTTCTCTTTCTTACTTTTTGTCTCCCATTTTGCTCTTCTTTAATTTCTCCTTTGCATTCCACTTTTTGTCTTTTGTCCTCTTTTTGGTGCCCACCATGTGCTTGTCTTTGGGTCACCTAGACTAGTATCCATTTTGCTTGATTTTGGGTCCTTGTGTTTGCTTTGTGCTTACTTGGTGCCTTGTTTACTTGGAGGGCTTGAGTGGTGCTTGGCTTAAGTGTCTTGTCTTTGGTGGTCTCTGTTACTTGATCGTGCCAGTAGTGTGGCCGCGTCGTTGTGTGCCTACCTCCCCGTGCGATCGCCTTCCCCCTGAGGTAAGTTCGACCCCTTCTCTTTCTTTTTCTTTTTTTTTTTTGTTGCAGGGCTGCACCTAGGTGAGGCCACTCCTGCGGGTGTGGCCGCGCCTAGGGTGGCCACGCCTGTGGGGCGTGAGGCCGCTCCTAGGTCGTCGCGCTTGTGGGGCATGAGGCCGCGCCTGGGGTGGCCGCGCCTGCGGGAGTGAGGCCGTTGGGTCACCACGCCTGCGTGAGACTGCTCCTGGGTGGCCGCCGCCTGCGGGTGTGAGGCAGTGCCTGTGGGTGTGAGGCCGCGCCTATGGTGCGCACGGCATGGGTGTGATGGACCCTCATGCTTCTCCACTCTCCTTCTTGTCTGTGATGGATCTGCTGTTTATACTTTGCAGGTGGTCTTCATTTCCTTTTTCTTGCTAGCTTCTTGTCTGTGAGATCATTGCTCTGAGCAAGTAGCTAGTCTGCTTCATTATTTGTCCATGACATCACCTAATGACTCTGATCCAACTGCGGTCGTGGTTGGATCCCTTGAGGAGTCTTCTTCGAGGTCGTCTTCCCCCGTGGATACTTCTTCTTCTTTGCCTTCCCCTGTTGCTAGTGAAGGGGAGGAGGAGGTTTCTGGAGATTCCACCCCTAGTAGGGGTCGTAGGGCCTCCAGAGCTTCTATTTCTGGTGGTGACCCTAGGAGTAAGTTGGCTCCCATTCCTAGCGTCTTGACTTCCTCGGACTTGGCGGTTCACGTTCTGGAGAAGACCCCTGATTATGACTTCTCAAGGTCCCCTGAGGTCACTACGCTGCTACCTGAGACTGCTGTAGTGGCTCGTGTCTCTCCTGAGGAGATGTTGTGGTGACAGAGGAGGGTGCGGTCTTATCAGAGGAGAGTGTTACTCGTCCGGCTGAGGCTGATATGATGTCTCCTTCTGGATCAGAGGTTGCTCCTCCACTAGATGCCCCCTGATTTTATAGATGTTCTTTCTAGATGTTGACTTTTTGGATGATAACTTTTGGATTGTGATGCTTGCTTTTTGTCTTTTGTATGTACTTGACTCTTTCTGTTGATATGATTTGATCATTGTCGCTTTGATATTGATCTATGCAATCTCATGCAGTTGGCGGTCCATAGGGATGCCTTGTCTCGGTGGTCCCTGGACCTTAGTGGCATGACGCCTCAGTGGTGGCATAATGCCTTAGGCATAGAGCCTCGGTGGTGCCATAACGCCTTAGGCATAAAGCCTCGCTGGTGGCATAACATCCTAGGCATAAAGCCTCAATCGTGGCATAATGCCTTAGGCATGAAGCCTCAATGGTGGCATAACGCCTTAGGCACAGAGCCTCAGTGGTGATATAAAGCTTTAGGCATGAAGCCTCAAAGGTGGCATAAAGCCTCAGTGGTGGCATAAAGCCTTAGGCATGAAGCCTCAGGGGTGGCATGAAGCCTCAGGCATAGAGCCTTAGTGGTGGCGTAAAGCCTTAGGCATGAAGCCTCAGAGGTGGCATAAAACCTTAGGCATGAAGCCTCTCGGGGGTCCCACCCAGGCGCGGCCTGCAACCAGGCGCGGCCTGCAACCAGGCGCCGGCCTCACCCAAGCGCCGGCCTTACCCAGGCCGCGGCCTCACCCAGGCGCGGCCTCACCAAGGCGGTGGCCTCACCCAGGCGGCGGCCTCACCAAGGCAGCGGCTCACCTAGGCGTCGGCCTCACCCACAGGCGGCCTCACCCCAGGCGCGGCCTCTCACCTAGGCGCGGCCTTACCCAGGCGCGATCTCACCAAGGCGGCGGCCTCACCCAGGCGGTGGCCTCACCCAGGTGCGGCCTCACCCAGGCATGGCCTCACACCCAGGTGCGGCATCGTGGACACAGACGTGATGTACACGAACACCGAGGTCGCTCATCTATGACCCAATCGTGTCACTATAGACTTATGCCACCCCCAAGACTCTGGGCCACCGCTTAGAGGTCACGTCACCAAGATGGATTCAAGCACCAATGACGTTATCACCACACTCGAGTATCTACCCACCAAGGATCTTGATACTACCACGACACTCCCTCCCGCGGGGAGATGACCAATCGGGATAGAGCCCTACTACCCAGGGCCTCTATCCACTAAATGGCACACTCGCCATCAAACTGGGACTCTCCACACCGCCATACACTACTATAAAAGGAAAGGTACACCACCCTTAAAGGGACATCTAAACTCATATTGAATAATCACTAATCATCTGTTTGCTCAGGAGATCTAACTTTGGCATCGGAGAGCCCTAGGCCGGAACCACACCTGGGGTCTCTGTTGACCCCTTGGTCCACTTGTAGGTGACGGCACTCGCAGGACCGCTCGATGATTTCTTGACGCAACAGATTGGCACCGTCTGTGGGAACGACGCTAGCCATTAGAGCTACTAGCTCGCTTCCATATTCATTCAATGGCACGAAGGAAGACTATCATCACCAACAACGGAGCAAGGAATGGATCACCACCCCAAGAGTGCTCTCGCCGCAGAGCCAACGGCCAGGACCATGTCCCTCTTGAGGAAGAGATCCCCCTTAATGACCAGTTTGTGGTCGACGAGCCCAACAATGACGAGTCAGACGATGTGGTGGTGGAGGTGATACCTGACCCCAATGCTCCAGCCACTGTGGGTCAGATCAACGACCTGCAACGACAAATCCTCGATGAACAACGACTCTTTCGAGAATACTTGACACAGGTTGCTACGTCTCACCGTCGAAGGACTTCACCATCAGCAAGGGTGGAGTCCGTACCTCGATAAGAGCCGAACCCTAGGAGATCATCTCCCAGGGGCGTGAGATCAAAGAGACTTGCGCAACAGGCAACCCCCACTCCGCAGTGGGGGGGAGCCTTCCCAACATCCCAGGAGAACAAGAGACCCCTCGCCACGGTCAAAACGTGGGAGGACGCCAACACCCAGGGCGAGGGTGTTTAGCCCGTAGAGATCGGTCCGGAGGTCTGTGTTCGATGGACGACTTGAAGAAGGTCACATACCACGACGAAGTCGGACCTATAGAGAAGAAAGCCCCTCACCTTCACGACAGGGTTCATCATGGTGTGACCATTCACCATCCCGCCAACACTCAAGGCTGGAGGGGACATCCAGGAGAGAGCGTGAACGGGGTCGCAGCGAACGTCCGACCAGGCAAGAGGGACAGACACGGGACGAGGAGCTCGATCAAAGACTCCGTGACCTGGATGAGAAGCTGGAAGGGTTGAAGAAGCAGACCAAAGGTGAGACACATTCTATACCCGGACAACACCCATTCTCGATGGAGATCATGTCAGCCATGCTACCTTCCAGGTTTCGACTACCCACCTTTGAACTTTACAGCGGTACCACTGACCCTAATGACCACATTAACTACTTTAATGGCATGATGACGCTGTATGGTGGGTCGGACGTGGTCTCCTGTCGGGCATTCCCTGCATCCCTCAAGGGAGAAGCCACATCATGGTTCTCCAGACTACGACCGAGATCTATATGCTCCTTTGCAGAGCTATGCGAATAGTTCGTCACCCGCTTCCAAAGCAGCGTCAAGCAGAAGAAGACCACCGTCAATCTACTTAACGTGGTACAGAACCCTAGGGAATCTCTCAAGGAATACGTTAGCAGGTTCACCAAGGAGTCCCTGGAGGTTCGAGACTTGGATGACCAGACACAATATGCAGCCCTAGCAAGAGGCATCAGGGATCTGGACCTGATCAAGGACCTGGCACGTCATGAGACCAGGACTATGAAAGAGCTCCTGGAGCGGTGTAACGAGTTTGCAAATATGGCCAAGGTACTACAAGCTAGAACGAAAATAATCGAGGCCAAGCCACAGGACAACAAGAGGTCAGCACCTGATGACCGCAAAGAGGGTAAGAGGTCGAGGACAGAGCATCGACAAGAGAAGAGCGACCGCCCATCTAGGAGGACAGACCGTCACCCAGAGAGAAGTGAGAGGGCAAGCACCCCTGAGTTCACACCACTGAACACCACCAGGTCCCAGATACTCATGCAGATCCAAGACCGTGACGTACTCTATTGGCCACGACCCATGCTAGCAGGACCAAAGAAGCGAAACCCTAACAAATATTGTCTCTTCCACAAAGAGAATGGGCACGACACAAAGGAGTGCTATCAATTGAAGAGAGAGATAGAACAACTGATAAGAGCAGGAAGCTTGAACAAGTATGTGAAGGGGAGACATGACAACTGCTCAGGCCATGGAGATAGAGGTCGCGACGGAGATAGAGTGGAACCGAGACGAGAAGAAAGAAGAACAGATCGAGAGAGAGACCGCCTAGAAGAGTGGAGAGATGCAACAGAACCTAGTGGCACCAAAGGACCTCCTATCCTCACCATACTCGGAGGACCGGGGCAAGAGTCCACCAGAAAAGCTAAAGCTCATGCCAGGTTCGTGGGAGTGGCAGAGAAGCCAAGCAAGATAGCCAAGACCGAGGCGGTGATCTCCTTCTCGGATGAAGACCTGGAAGGACTAAACTTCCCACATGAAGATGCCCTGGTAGTATAGGTGGAGGTAGCCAACCGGCCTGTACACAGGGTACTGATCGACACAGGGGTGTCTGTTGACGTACTCTCCTTGGACGCCTATCGACAGTTCGGGTTCGGGGACGACCAGCTCAAACCAGAGCCCACTTACCTCCATGAATTCTCAGGTGCCACCGCCTCCATCAGAGGTACCATAGACCTACTCGTCACCTTTGGGGTACACCCTCAACAAGTAACCATCATGGTGAATTTCATGGTAGTCAAGTCCGTGGTATCCTTCAATGGCCTCTTAGGGCGACCATCACTGACAGCCCTTAGAGGAGTCATATCGCTACTTCACCTGAAGATAAAGTTCCCCACCGAGAATGGGGTAGGCGAAGTCCGAGGAGATCAGAAGAAAGCAAGGGAGTGCTATGCCACCTTCATGAAAAAGAACAATGGTAACACCCGTGGAATGGCACTCTGCCTAGAGAGCATGGTCAGTGACTAGAGAGATGAACTGACAGAGAGAAGGGGAAGGCCAGTGGAAGACCTCATCCCATGGCCCCACAGCCGGGATGACCCCTCCAAGGTCGTTCAGGTCGGCTCGCTGCTAAGCAAGGAACAGAAAGAAGGGCTTGGATACCTCCTCCAAGCGAACATGGATGTCTTCGCATGGTCGACCTCCGACATGCCGGGAATACCACGTTCCATAGTGGAACACCGACTACATGTCGACCCAACCAGGAACCTAGTGGCACCAAGGTCTCTCCTGAATATGGAAGCGAGCTAGTAGCTATAATGGCTAGCGTCGTTCCCACAGACGGGACCACAGAGTAGTGGGTCACCTCCGACCCAGTAGGAGACATCATGTCCACCTTAAGAAGATGCGCAGCAGCACCCCCCTCAGGCAGGGCAGCCTCCACCTCTGACACTGGAACGCTCTCCACCACCGCTACACCCGGAAGCGCCGCAGAAAACTCAGAGAACCACAAGACAGAGAAGTCATATTCGGGGGTCACCTCCAGGACACAAGCGGCTAAGTCCCGAACCCCTCCCTCATAGGTAGGCTGAAGCTGCGCCTGATACAGAGTCAAGAACGCAGAGGACGCCTGGAACTCAGCCACAGCTCGCTCACCTGCAGATGCCAGCTCCGCCTCATGCCTTCCCCTCAACGAATGAAGCTCCTCCTCCAAGGTAAGAACCCTAGCCGAGCTCTCGGCTGCACCAGCAGAGGTCACACCCAGCTCCACAGACACCTCCAGGAGCTTCCCGGATGCCACCGCGAGCTCCCCCGATGCCCTCTGCGTGCCGGCCTCGGCCCTCTCATGGGCATCGATCTGTCCCTGGAGCTCCCTCTCCACGTCACGCAGGGTGCGCTGTATCTGTACCTCACGAGAAGCGTGACTCTCCAATCGAAGCACCACCTCAGCAACACGGTGATGGACCTACAATCAACATGACGAACGATAAAATAATCTAAGAATAAATGCAGCAACGAACATGATGAGACAAAAAAAAAAAAGGATAACTCACCGAAGCCATATCATGGTATAGAGTCTGGGCCAGACAAGCATCGCTAAGCCTCTGCAAGGCCACCCTCACGGTAGGGAGCCTACCCCTGTCCACCCACTCCCGCGACACGCCGGCTCTGATCAAGGTCGAGCCCTCCGGCACGCCCAAGGTGATCACTAGGGACTCATCCAGTGTGGGAAGATCAGTGGCAGTACCACCAGAGGAACTCACACCTTTCCCTTAGGAGAGGGGCAATACAGAAGACCCGGAAGGGGCGACAAAGGGAGGCAGAGGCACAGAGCCCGAAATGCCATCATCATCAGGAGAAGTACGGGGAAGGAGGACATGCACACCAGAGCTCGTCACGTGGGCATGTCCTAGACCACCCTTCCGCTTCGCTCCAACAGCCACAGGCACAGAAGCACCACCAACATCGGTCACTCCAGCAGATGGATTACCCTGAAAAGCGGCCTTCCTCCGTAGATTGCCACGGAGCAAACTGAAGTCCGGACGCATATCCACTGCATAGACCACCCAACCAATCAGATGACATATATATTCAAATACCAACATGCCAATCAAGTACAAAAGAATGTGTTCTTACCAGGACTCAGCTTCCAGAGGGACAGGAAGGCCTCCGAGTCCAACTCCTAGACGTGGAACAGATCGTGACCCAGGCAAAGCTTGAGGGAGTCACCCCCAAAATCACTCAGCTCAAGCCCCTGATTAACCCTCTTGAGGTCAATGACTTCCCTAACAGTCCGTAGTGGGCATCGGGGGACCGTGGCAAAAAAGAAGCGATCCCTCCAATACTTCACGTTGCTAGTGATCCCCGTGAGAAGCTCCACAGAGGCATAGGGCCCCTTGAGCACGCGGCGAGCAAAGTGATAACATCCATGGTTCCCCTTCTTCAACAAATAAAAGTGGGAGAACAGGGGAACAGTAGCGGCACGTCCCAGGCGGGCGAAGAAGACATAGAAACCCAAGATCACCCTCCAAGAATTGGGCAACACCTGCCCAGGGGTGAGGTGCCAATGCTCTAACACCAACTTGACAAAACGAGTGATAAGAAGGCGAAGGCCCTGGAGAAAAAAGGAACGGTAGAGACAGATCTCATCCGCACGGTGAGAGAAGGCATACTCGCCAGGCCCAGGAGTACGCAACATGACCTCAGCAGAATATGGAACTCCTCACGGAGGGAGACCAAGTCGAAGGTGACAAGATGCTAGCAACAGGGTCCAACCTATCGCAGGATCGGGCGGCGAGGATGCCGCCCCGAGAGGACCTACGATCCCTCTCGGGACCGAGAGACACTAGAAGGTCCCACACCTCCATCAATAGCACTGGGGGAGGGTATAGAGGATGGAGTACCCACAGAAGAAGGCGATCCTGGGGAACGCTCCTCTGAAGATCCAACCCCGATTGAAGCAGGGCCAAGGTCACCCGGGAACGACATGAACGACAAGAGAGGAATGGACTACTTACTCGAGAAAGCGATCTCCCAGAAGCTAGCAAGAAAAAATGAAATGAAGGCCACCTACAAAGTATAAATAGTAGATCCATCACGGACGAGAAGAAGAAAAGTGAAGAAGCATGAGGGTCCATCACACCCATGCCGCTGCCACCATAGGCGCGGCCTCACATCCACAGGCGGCGGCCACTCGGGCGTGGCAACCAGGCGACCTCACACCCGCAGGAGTGGTCACCCCAAGTGCGGCCCCATGCCCGCAAGCGAGGCCACCCAGGCACGGCCTCACGCCCCACAGGCGCGGCCCCACGCCTGTAAGCGCGGCCACCCAGGCGCGACCTCACACCCCATAGGCGCGGCCTCACGCCCCACAAGAGCGGTGACCCAGGTGCAGCCACCCCAGGCGCGGCCTCACCTAGGCGCCGTCCTATAAAAAAAAAAGAGAAAAGAAAGAAAAGGGATCGAACTTACCTCAGGGGGAAGGCGATCGCACGGGGAGGCAGGCACACGACAACGAGGCCACACCACTAGCACGATCAAGTGAGAGAGACCACCAGAGGCAAAGCACTCAAGCCAAGCACCACTCAAGCCCTCCAAGCAAACAGGACACCAAGTGAGCACAAAGCAAACACAAGGACCCAAAATCAAGCAAAAATGGATACTAGTCTAGGTGACCCAAAGACAAACACATGGTGGGCACCAAAAAGAGGACAAAAGGCAAAAAGTGGAATGCAAAGGAAAAATTAAAGAAGAGCAAAATGGGAGATAAAAAGTAAGAAAGAGAAATGAGAAGTGAAAGATGACAAAGTGAAGGAGAGGAACATATATCTACAAAAAATAAAAGAAGAAAAAGTGCAGGAGGAAAGGTTTGAACCCCCAACCTCTCCTACCTCATTACTAGATTTATAGGGAAGCCCCGCAAAGAAAGTCTATTCGCAGCGGACCCCTCACTATGTAAAGGCATCTACTCTCTTGGACATCCTATCCCAAGAGAGTGGGGGGCAAATGATACATCCAAGATTCACCGGACCAATCAGCGGCCGCCACGTGTCACAGGGTGACCCTCTCCAAAACCAAGGGGAACGAACCGGGGTCCCACCACCTGGGCACGGCCAGCACCCAGGCGCGGCCTGCACCCAGGCGCTGCCTACACCCAGTGGCCACCACTCAGGCGCGGCCTCTCACCAAGGCGGCGGCCTCACCCAAGCGGCGGCCTCACCCAGGCACGGCCTCACCAAGGCGGCGGCCTCACCTAGGCACGGCCTCACCTAGGCGGTGGCCTTGCCCAGGGGCGGCCTCACCAAGGCGACGGCCTCACCCAGGCGGCGGCCTCATCCAGGCGCCGGCCTCACCTAGGCGTGGCCTCACCAAGGCGGCGGCCTTACCCAGGCGCAGCCTCACCCAGGCATGGCCTGCACCAGGCACGGCCACACCCAGGCGCTGCCTCACCCAGGCGCGGCCTCACCCAGGCGCGGCCTCACCTACGCGCGGCCTACACCCAGCGGCCACCACTCAGGCGCGGCCTCACCTAGGCGTGGCCACACCTAGGCACGGCCTCTCACCAAGGCGGCGGCCTCACCCAGGCGCGGCCTCACCCAGGCATGGCCTCACACCCAGGTGCGGCATCGTGGATGCAGACGTGATGTACACGGACACCGAGACCGCTCATCTATGACCCAATCGTGTCACTATAGACTTATGCCACCACCAAGACTCTGGGCCACCGCTTAGAGGTCACGTCACCCAGATGGATTCAAGCACCAATGATGTTATCACCACACGCGAGTATCTACCCGTCAAGGATCCTGATACCACCAGGACACTCCCTCCCACGGGGAAGACTCCTCAAGCTATCCAACCATGACCGCAGTCGGATCAGAGTCATTAGGTGATATCATGGACAAATAATGGACAAATAATGAAGCAATGATCTCCCAGATAAAAAGCTAGCACGAAAAAGGAAATGAAGACCACCTGCAAAGAATAAACAGCAGATCCATCATAGACAAGAAGGAGAGTGGAGAAGCATGAGGGTCCATTACACCCACGCCGTGGCCACCATAGGCGTGGCCTCACACCCACAGGCACAGTCATCCCAAGCGCTACCATACACCCGCAGGTGGCGACCACCCAGGCGCGGTCTCACGCAGGTACGGTGACCCAGCGGCCTCACACCCGCAGGCGCGGCCTCAAGCCCCACAAGCACGGTGACCCAGGCGCGGCCTCACGCCCCATAGGCGTGGCCACACCCGCAGGAGAGGCCTCACCTAGGCGCAGCCCTGCATAAAAAAAAATGAACAAGAAAGAGCAGGGGTCGAACTTACCTCAAGGGGAAGGCGATCGCACGGGGAGGCAGGCACACAACAATGCGACGACACCATTGGCACGATCAAGTAACAGAGACCACCAGAGGCAAGGCACTCAAGCCAAGCACCACTCAAGCCCTCCAAGTAAACAAGGCACCAAGTGAGCACAAAGCAAACACAAGGACCCAAAATCAAGCAAAATGGATACTATCTAGGTGACCCAAAGACAAGCACATGGTGGGCACCAAAAAGAGGACAAAAGATAAAAAGTGGCATGCAAAGGAGAAATTAAAGAAGAGCAAAATGGGAGACAAAAAGTAAGAAAGAGAAATGAGAAGTGAAAGAAGAGAAAGTGAAGGAGAGGGTCTACAAAAAACAAAAGAAGAAAAAAGGAGAAGGAAAAGTGTAGGAGGAAAGGTTTGAACCTCCAACTTCTCCTACCTCACTAACAGATTTACAGGCAAGCCCGACAAAGAAAGTTCATTCGCAGTGGACCCCTCACTATATAAAGGCATCTACTCTCTTGTACATCCTATCTCATTAGAGTGGGAAGGAAATGATACATCCAAGATTCACCGAACCAGTCAGTGGCTGCCAGGTGTCACAAAGCAACCTGCTCCATAACCAAGGAGAACCAACTGGGGGTCCCACCCGGGCGCGGCCTGCACCCAGGCATCGGCCTCACCCAGGCGTCGACCTCACCCAAGCGCGGCCTCACCAAGGCGGCGGCCTCACCCAGGCTGCGGCCTCACCAAGGCCCGACCTCACCCAGGCGCGGCCTCTCTTAGTCGCCGGCCTCACCCAGGCTCTGCCTTATCTAGGCGGCGGCCTCACCAAGGCAGCGGCCTAACCCAGGCGCGGCCTCACCCAGGAGGCGGCCACACCCAAGCAACGGCCTCACCCAGGCACGGCCTCACCTAGGCGTCGGCCTCACCCAGGCGCAGCCTCACCAAGGTGGCAGCCTCACCCAGGCGGTGGCCTCATCCAGGCGCCGACCTCACCTAGGGGCGGCATCACCCAGGCGCGGCCTCACCTAGGCGTCGGCCTCACCCAGGCGCGACCTCACCCAGGCGTGACCTCACCCAAGCGCGGCCTCACCCAAGCGTGACCTCACCTAGGCGCTGCCTGTACCCAGGGGTCGGCCTCACCCAGGCGTGGCCTCATCCAGGCGCGGCCTCACCCAGTCGTGGCCTCACCCTAGGCGCGGCCTCTCACCTAGGCCCGGCCTCACCCAGGCGCGGCCTCACCAAGGTTGCGGCCTCACCCGGGCACGACCTCACCCAGGCATGGCCTCACACCTAGGTACGGCATCGTGGGCGCAGACGTGATGTACACGGACACCAAGGCTGCTCATCTATGACGCAATCGTGTCATTATAGACTTATACCACCACCAGGACTCTGGGCCACCGCTTAGAGGTCACGTCACCTAGACGGATTCAAGCACCAATGACGTTATCACCACACTCGAGTATCTACCCACCAAGGATCTTGATACCACCAAGACACGCCCTCCCGCGGGGAGATGACCAATCGGGATAGAGCCCTACTACCCAGGGCGTCTATCCACTCAATGGCACACTCGCCATCCGACTGGGACTCTCCACACCGCTATACACTACTATAAAAGAAAAGGTACACAACGTCTGTGTCCACGATGCCGCACTTGGGTGTGAGGCCATGCCTGGGTGAGGCCGCTCCTGGGTGAGGTCGCGCCTAGGTAAGAGGTCACGCCTGGGGTGAGGCCATGCCTGGGTGAGGCCGCACCTAGGTGAGGCCGGCGCCTGGGTACAGGCCGCGACTGGGTGAGGTCAAGCATGGGTGAGGCCACGCCTGGGTGAGGCCGACGCCTTGGTGAGGCCGCTCCTAGGTGAGGTCGCCGGCTGGGAGAGGCCGCCGCCTGGGTGAGGCCGTCGCCTGGGTGAGGCCGCGCCTGGGTGAGGCCACCGCCTGGGTGAGGCCGGCGCCTAGGTGAGGCCACACCTGGGTAAGGCCGCCGCCTTGGTGAGGCCGCGCCTGGGTAAGGCCGCCGCCTTGGTGAGGCCACGCCTAGGTAAGGCCGGTGCCTGGATGAGGCCATCGCCTGGATGAGGCCACCGCCTTGTTGAGGCCACCCCTGGGTGACGCCGCCGCCTAGGTGAGGCCGCGCCTGGGTGAGACCGTCGCCTTGGTGAGAGGCCGCGCCTGAGTGGTGGCCGCTGGGTATAGGCAGCGCCTGGGTGAGGCCGCGCCTGGGTGAGGCCGTCGCCTTGGTGAGGCCGTGCCTGGGTGAGGCGGGTGGCTCGGTGAGGCGGACGCCTAGGTGAGGCCACACCTGTGGGAGGCCGCCTCCTTGGTGAGGCCGCGCCTGGGTAAGGCCGCCGCCTTGGTGAGGCCACACCTAGGTGAGGCCGGTGCCTGGATGAGGCCGCCGCCTGGGTGAGGCCGCTGCCTTGGTGAGGCCACCCCTGGGTGACGCCGTCGCCTAGGTGAGGCCGCGCCTGGGTGAGGCCGTCGCCTTGGTGAGAGGCCGCGCCTGGGTGTAGCCACGCCTAGGTGAGGCCGAGCCTGAGTGGTGGCCACTGGGTATAGGCAGCGCCTGGGTGCAGGCCGCGCCTTGGTGAGGCCGACCCTGGGTGTGGCCGCCCCCGGTGCAGGCCACACCTAAGTGAGGCCATGCCTGGCTGATGGCCACGCTCAGGTGGTGGGACCCCGGTTTGTTCCCCTTGGTTCTGGAGCAGGTCACCCTGTGACACATGGCGGCCGCTGATTGGTCCGGTGAATCTTGGATGTATCATTTGCCCCCCACTCTCTTGGGATAGGATGTCCAAGAGAGTAGATTCCTTTACATAGTGAGGGGTCCGCTATGAATAGACTTTCTTTGCGGGGCTTGTCTGTAAATCTAGTAATGAGGTAGGAGAGGTTGGGGGTTCAAACCTTTCCTCCTACACTTTTTCTTCTTTTGTTTTTTGTAGATATATGTTCCTCTCCTTCACTTTCTCTTCTTTCACTTCTCATTTCTCTTTCTCACTTTTTGTCTCCCATTTTGCTCTTCTTTAATTTTTCATTTGCATTCCACTTTTTGCCTTTTGTCCTCTTTTTGGTGCCCACCATGTGTTTGTCTTTGGGTCACCTAGACTAGTATCCATTTTTGCTTGATTTTGGGTCCTTGTGTTTGCTTTGGGCTCACTTGGTGTCTTGTTTGCTTGGAGGGCTTGAGTGGTGCTTAGCTTGAGTGCTTTGCCTCTGGTGGTCTCTCTCACTTGATCGTGCTAGTGGTGTGGCCTCATCGTCGTGTGCTTGCCTCCCCGTGCGATCGCCTTCCCCCTGAGGAAAGTTCGATCCCTTTTCTTTCTTTTCTCTTTTTTTTTTTTTTTTTTGTAGGGCGGAGCCTAGGTGAGGCCGCGCCTGCGGGTATGGCCGCGCCTAGGTGGCCATACCTGGGGTGGCCGCGCCTGCAGGTGCGAGGCCGCACCTGGGTAGCCGCTCTTGTGGGGAATGAGGCCGCGCATGGGTGGCCGCACTTGCGGGCATGGGGCCGCACTTGGGGTGACCACGACTGCGGGTGTGAGGTCGCCTGGTTACCGTTCCCTGGTGGCCGCCTCCTGCGGGTGTGAGGCCGCGCCTATGGTGGCCGCGGCATGGGTGTGATGGACCCTCATGCTTCTTCAATTTTTTTCTTCTTGTCTGTGATGGATCTGCTGTTTATATTTTGCAGGTGGCCTTCATTTCATTTTTTCTTGCTAGCTTCTGGGAGATCGCTTTCTCGAGTAAGTAGTCCATTCCTCTCTTATCGTTCATGTCGTTCTCGGGTGACCTTGGCCCTGCTTCAGTCGGGGTTGGATCTTCAGAGGAGCGTTCCCTAGGATCGCCTTCTTCTGTGGGTACTCCATCCTCTATACCCTCCCTCAGTGCTATTGATGGAGGTGTGGGACCTTCTAGTGTCTCTGGTCCCAGTAGGGATCGTAGGTCCTCTGGGGCGGCATCCTCAGTCACCGGTCCTGCTGATAGGTTGGACCCTGTTGCTAGCATCTTGTCACCTTCTGACTTGGTCTCCCTCAGTGAGGAGTTCTATATTCCCGCTGAGGTCATGTTGCGTACTCCTAGGCCTGGCGAGTATGCCTTCTCTCACCTTGCGGATGAGATCTGTCTCTACCGTTCCTTTTTTCTCCAGGGCCTTCGCCTTCCTATCCCTCTCTTTGTCGAGTTGATGTTAGAGCATTGGCACCTCACCCCTGGGCAGGTATTGCCCAATTCTTGGAGGGTGATCTTGGGTTTCTATGTCTTCTTCGCCCGCCTGGGCCGTGCCACCATTGTTCCCCTGTTCTCCCACTTTTATCTGTTGAAGAAGGAGAACCATGGATGTTATCACTTTGCTCGCCGCGTGCTCTAGGGGCCTTATGCCTCTGTGGAGCTTCTCACGAGGATCACTAGCAACGTGAAGTATTGGAGGGATCGCTTCTTTTTTCCCACGGTCCCCCGATGCCCACTACGGACTGTTAGGGAAGTCATTGACCTTAAGAGGGTCAATCAGGGGCTTGAGCTGAGTGATTTTGAGGGTGACTCCCTCAAGCTGTGCCTGGGTCGTGATCCATTCCATGTTCAGGAGTTGGACTCGGAGACCTTCCTATCCCTCTGGAAGCTGAGTCCTGGTAAGAGCACTGTCTTTTGTACTTGATTGGCATGTTGGTATTTGAATATATATGTCATCTGATTGGTTGGGCGGTCTATGCAGTGGATATGCGTCCGGACTTCAGTTTACTCCGTGGTAATCTACGGAGGAAGGCCGCTTCTCAGGGTGATCCATCTGCTGGAGTGACCGATGTTGGTGATGCTTCTGCACCTGTGGCTGTTGGAGCGAAGCGGAAGGGTGGTCCAGGACATGCCCATGTGGCGAGCTCTGGTGTGTGTGTCCTTCTTCCCCGTACTTCTCCTGATGATGATGGCATTTCGGGCTCTGTGCCTCTGCCTCCCTCTGTCACCCCTTCTGGGTCTTCTGTACTGCCCCTCTCCAAGGGGAAAGGTGTGAGTTCCTCTGGTGGTACTGCCACTGATCTTCCCACACTGGATGAGTCCCTGGTGATCACCTTGGGCGTGCCAGAGGGCTCGACCTTGGCCAGAGTTGGCGTGTCGCGGGAGTAGGCGGACAGGAGTAGGCTCCCTACCGCGAGGGTGGCCTTGCAGAGGCGTAGCGATGCTTGTCTGGCCCAGACTCTATACCATGATATGGCTTCGGTGAGTTATCCTTTTTTTTTTTTGTCTCGTCATGTTTGTTGCTGCATTTATTCTTAGATTGTTTTATCGCTCGTCATGTTGATTGTAGATCCATCACCATGTTGCTGAGGCGGTGCTTCGATTGGAGAGTCACTCTTCTTGTGAGATGCAGATACAGCGCACCCTGCGTGACGTGGAGAGGGAGCTCCAGGGACAGATCGATGCCCATGAGAGGGCCAAGGATGACGCGCAGAGGGCGTTGGGGGAGCTCGCGGTGGCGTCCGGGAAGCTCCTGCAGGTGTCTGAGGAGCTGCGTGTGACCTCTGTCGGTGCGGCGGAGAGCTCGGCTAGGGTTCTTGCCTTGGAGGAGGAGCTTCATTCGTTGAGGGGAAGGCATGAGGCAGAGCTGCCATCTGCAGGTGAGCGAGCTGTGGCTGAATTCCAGGCATCCTCTGCGTTCTCGATGCTGTATCAGGCGCAGCTTTAGCCTGCCTATGAGGGAAGGGTCTGGGACTTAGCCGCTTGTGTCCTGGAGGTGACCCCCGATTATGACTTCTCTATCTTGGGGTTCTCTGAGTTTGCTGCGGCGCTTTCGGGTGTAGCGGTGGTGGAGAGCGTTCCAGTGTCAGAGGTGGAGGCTGCCCTGCCTGAGGGGGGTGCAACTACACGTCTTCTTGAGGTGGACATGATGTCTCCATTCTGTGGTCCCTTGACCCTACGGCCGTACCGATCCTATAGACATCTCAATCTTTTTCTTCTTTTTGAACTTGAGTTGTAACTATTATGACTTTTCTATGTGATCGTTTTTGCTTTTCTTTGATTGCATTGTCTCCTGGTGATTGTTTATGCGTTGATGCTCTCTGACCCTTGATAGTCATGGGATTTTGGTAGTGGCGTTGCGCCTTGGTGATCATCGGACCTTGGTGGGTTAACGCCTTAGGCATAGAGCCTTAGTAGTGGCATGACGCCTTAGGCATACAGCCTCAGTGGTGGCATGACACCTTAGGCATGAAGCCTCAGTGGTGGCATGACGCCTTAGGTATGAAGCCTTAGTGGTGGCCTGACGCCTTAGGCATGAAGCCTCAGTGGTGGCATGACGCCTTAGGCATGAAGCCTCAGTGGTGGCATGACGCCTTAGGCATGAAGCCTCAGTGGTGGCATGTTGCCTTAGGCATGAAGCCTCAGTGGTGGCATGACGCCTTAGGTATGAAGCCTCAATGGTGGCATGACGCCTTAGGCATGAAGCCCCAGTGGTGGTATGTTGCCTTAGGCATGAAGCCTCAGTGGTGGCATGACGCCTTAGGTATGAAGCCTCAGTGGTGGCATGACGCCTTAGGCATGAAGCCTCAGTGGTGGAATGACGCCTTAGGCAATAAGCCTCAGTGGTGGCATGACGCCTTAGGCATGGAGGCTCAGTGGTGGCATAACGCCTTAGGTATGAAGCCTCAGTGGTGGCATATTGCCTTAGGCATAAAGCCTCAGTGGTAGTATGTTGCCTTAGGCATAAAGCCTCAGTGGTAGCATGACGCCTTAGCCATGAAGCCTCAGAGGTGGCATAAAGCCTTAGGCATGAAGCCTCAGGGGTGGCATAACGCCTAAGGCATAGAGCCTCAGTGGGGGCATAAAGCCTTAGGCATGAAGCCTCAGAGGTGGCAGAAAGCCTTAGGCATGAAGCCTCAGTGGTGGTGTAAAGCCTTAGGCATGAAGCCTCAGAGGTGGCATAAAGCCTTAGGCATGAAACCTCAGGGGTGGCATAACGCCTTAGGCATAGAGCCTCAGTGGTGGCATAAAGCCTTAGGCATGAAGCCTCAGAGGTGGCATAAAGCCTTAGGCATGAAGCCTCAGTGGTGGCATAAAGCCTTAGGCATGAAGCCTCAGGGGTGGCATAACGCCTTAGGCATAGAGCCTCAGTGGTGGCATAAAGCCTTAGGCATGAAATCTCAGGGGTGGCATAACGCCTTAGGCATAAAGCCTCAGGGGTGGCATAACGCCTTAGGCATAGAGCCTCAGTGGTGGCATAAGGCCTTAGGCATGAAGCCTCAGGGGTGGCATAATGCCTTAGGCATGAAGCCTCAGTTGAGTAGTAGAAGAAGCCGAGTATTCCCGAAATTTTTTTCAATTCATCCTTGAAACTGTAATGCCATCTACTGCTACTGTTGGTGGTGTCAAACTCCGCTGTTGTTACTTCTGCTGATAGTACTTCTTCAAGTGTAGTGAGTTCCAGGTGTGGTCTACCTTCTTGCCCCCCGGAGTCTTCAAGCGGTAGGTCCCTAGACGTATCTGCTTGGAGACTATGTAAGGTCCTTCCCAATTTGTTGATAGCTTCCCTTCTTTTCTTGGCTGTGATGCACTTGCCCTCCGTAGGACTAGATCTCCCTGGTGGAATAACCTTTTCTTGACCCTGGCATTATAGTACTTGGCAGTACGTTGTTGGTAGGCGACGTTCCTTAGTAGTGCTCTCTCATGGACCTCATCTGTAAAGTCTAGGTTCGCCCGTAGTCCGTCAATATAGGTACATTCGTTGAAGTGTAGAACCCTATAGGACATGGCGTAGACCTCTACTGGCGCCAATGCTTCAGTGCCATATGCTAAGCGAAATGGGCTCTCTCCTGTGAGTGTCCGTACTGTAGTTCGGTACGCCCATAAAACGCTTGGTAGCTCTTTGACCCATTTTCCTTTGGCTCCCTCTAGCCTTTTCTTGGCTCCTTCCAGCAGTGTTCTGTTGGTGACCTCCACCTGACCATTGGCCTGTGGGTATGCTATGGTAAGGTGCATGGAATTTGGGGTTGTTGAATTGTTTGCCGTTATCTGAGACAAGGATCTGTGGTACCCCAAACCTATAGATAACATCATCGCAGACGAACTTTTCCATCTCTGTCTCTGTTATCTTGGCCAAGGGTTTAGCTTCGACCTACTTGGTGAAGTAGGCAATCGCGACGACCAGGTACTTTTTGTTTCCCGGTGCTGCGGTTAAGTTCCCTAAGATGTCCAGCCCCAACATGACAAAAGGTATGGGGTTGAGGATTGATGTCAACTTGGTGGCGGATAGATGGGGTACTGGGGCGAACAACTGACATTGCTCGCATTTCTTGACATATTGGATGGCCTCCTCTTGCATTCGTGGCCAGTATAGTCCCTGGCGGAGGATTTTGTAGGCTAGGGCTCGTCCCCCATGTGGCTTCCACATATCTCCTCATGGACTTCTGCTAGGGCGTACTCTGCCCCCTTGGGTCCTAGGCACCGGAGTAGTGGTGCTATTGCCCCCCGCTTGTACAGTACCCCGTCTAGGACGGTGTACTTTGTAGCTCTCATCCTGATCTTCCTTGCCTCGGCCTTGTCTTCTGGTAAGACGTCGTTCTGGAGGCAGTTGAGTAGAGGGTCCATCCAGCTGGGCCCCTCCTCAATCTCATTAACTTGCTTCTCCTGGTATGTTAGCCCATGTAATATTTCCACGTACACTGCATTGGCCAGGTTTCTGAGTTCATCATTGGCTAGCCTGAACCGTGCATCAGCAGTTGCCTTCTCGATCCTTGGAACTCGAATCATCTCGAACTTCGGCCATGGTTTGTCGCCTACAGTCCTTGGCTGTAGCATTTTTTATTTATTTATTTTTTTGAATTGGTCTTTGGCCATAGACACCTCTTTCCTCGAACCTCAAACCTCAAACCACGATCCTTGAACTTTGACCTCAAACCTTAGACCTCGGGCCTCGACCTCGAACCTCGAACCTCGTCCTTGGATCTCGACCTCGAACCTCGTCCATGCCCATGGCCTGTTGATCGTGGTCCTTGGCCATGGCCAAAGACCCCCTTTTTATTTTTCTTTCTTCTCTCTTTTCTTCTTTGCTTTTGGGCAGCGGCCTTTGACGGATGGCACCCATTCATGAAATTTTTTTTTTCTCTCTCTTGATAGGTGACGTCCATTGATGACGACCATAGCCCTTTGACCGTGGCCTCTTGGTCGAGGTCTTTTGGCCATGGCCTCTTGGCCGTAGCCACTTGGCCGTCTCTTTTGATAGGTGACGTCCCATTTATTCTTAGATTGTAGCTGGAAACATCATAACAGTTACAACGTCATGTTGTTCGGGTTGAAGAATGCAGGGGCCACCTATCAGAGGATGGTCAAACAGATGTTCGAGGAGCAGATCGGGTGCAACATGGAGGTATATGTGGATGACATGCTCGTGAAAAGCATCCACACTAACCAACACCTGACCGACCTAGAGGAAGCATTCACAGTACTGAGGAGGAACCAGATGAAGCTAAACCCTGCAAAATGCACCTTCGGTGTAACGTCAGGAAAATTCCTAGGGTTCATGGTCTCAGTCCGTGGAACAGAAGCCAACCCATCCAAGATCAAGGCCATCCAAGAGATGGCACCTCCTCGGACGGTCAGGGAAGTACAGAGGTTGAATGGAAGGGTCGCCGCCCTTTCCATGTTCGTGTCACGATCAGGTGATAAGTGCTTACCATTCTTCAAAACATTGAAGAACCTCCGAAGCCCTAAAGATTTCACATGGACGGAAGAGTGCCAGAAGGCGTTCGGGGAATTGAAGGAGTACCTAGAGAGCCCACCACTACTTGGGCGACCAGAACCTAACGAAGAGTTGCAGCTCTACCTGGCCGCCACCCCTATCGCGGTCAGTGCAGTACTACTGAAGGAAGAAGATAAAGTTCAAAGGCCTATGTACTATGTCGGCCATGTTCTGATCGATGCAGAGACCAGGTACACTAGGATCGAGAAGGTAGCCTATGCATTGGTAATAGCATCCAGGAAGCTACGACCATACTTCCAAGCCCATACCATCATAGTCCTCACAGACCTACCTTTGAAGAAGATACTGCACAAGCCATACGTCTCCGGGCGATTGATAGCATAGGCGGTGGAGTTAAGTGAGCATGACATCAGGTTCCAACCAAGGACAGCCATCAAAGGCCAGGCTCTTGCAGATTTTATTACAGAGTGTACCCTGTCTGAGATCGAATCAAAAATAGGGGAGCCCGAGGAGAAGGATCATGGATCATGGGACATGTTCGTGGACGGGTCGAGTAATGCGATGGGAAGCGGCGCTGGTCTCATATTAACCAGCCCCGAAGGATTTCGTATCCAATATGCTCTCCGATTCACCTTCCAAGCATTCAATAATGAAGCAGAATACGAGGCACTACTAGCTGGACTCCGGGTGGCCAGAGCCATCCAAGTCGCACACCTATCCACCCGGAGCGATTCCCAGCTCGTGGTGAATCAGGTGAATGGAGAGTATGAGGCAAAAGATGATAGGATGGCATCATACCTAGTACATGCTCAAGCATTGATCGAGGGTTTCATGAAGTTCGAGATGGTTCGAGTTCCAAGGATCGAGAATGCAACTGCTGATGTACTGTCCAGGCTAGTCAATAATGAACTCAGAAACCTGGCCAATGCAGTGTACGTGGAAACATTACATGAGCTAATATACTGGGAGAAGCAAGTTAATGAGATTGAGGAGGGGCCCAGCTGGATGGACCCACTACTCAACAACCTCCAGAACGATGTCTTACCAAAAGACAAGGCCGAGGCAAGGAAGATCAGGATGAGAACTGCAAAGTACACCGTCTTAGATGGGGTACAATACAAGCGGGGGGCAACAGCACCACTACTCCGGTGCCTAGGACCCAAGGGGGCAGAGTACGCCCTAGCAGAAGTCCATGAGGGGATATGTGGAAGCCACATGGGGGGACGAGCCCTAGCCTACAAAATCCTCCGCCAGGGACTATACTGGCCATGAATGCAAGAGGAGGCTATCCAATATGCCAAGAAGTGCAAGCAATGTCAGTTGTTCGCCCCAGTACCCCATCTATCCGCTGCCATGCTGACATCAATCCTCAACCCCATACCTTTTGCCATGTGGGGGCTGAACATCTTAAGAAACTTCACCGCAGTATCGGAAAACAAAAAGTACCTGGTTGTCGCGATTGACTACTTTACCAAGTGGGTCAAAGCTAAACCCTTGGCCAAGATAACAGAGATAGAGATGGAGAAGTTCGTCTGCGACGACGTCATCTACAGGTTTGGGGTACCACAGATCCTCGTCTCAGACAACGGCAAATAATTCAACAACCCCAAATTCTAAGCATTCTGTCACAGCTACAACATCGACTATTGACCTTCCCCTAGGTCGTCTTCCCCCGTGGATACTTCTTCTTCTTTGCCTTCCCCTGTTGCTAGTGAAGGGGAAGAGGAGGTTTCTGGAGATTCCACCCCTAGTAGGGGTCGTAGAGCCTCCAGAGCTTTTATTTCTGTTGGTGACCCTAGGATTAAGTTGGCTCCCATTCCTAGCGTCTTGACTTCCTCGGACTTGGCGGTTCGCGTTCTGGAGAAGACCCCTAATTATGACATCTCAAGGTTCCCTGAGGTCACTACGCTGCTACCTGAGACTGCTGTAGTGGCTCGTGTCTCTCCTGAGGATGATGTTGTGGTGACAGAGGAGGGTGCGGTCTTACCAGAGGAGAGTGTTGCTTGTCCGGCTGAGGCTGATATGATGTCTCCTTCTGGATCAGAGGCTGCTCCTCCACTAGATGCCCCCTGATTTTATAGATGTTCTTTCTAGATGTTGACTTTTTGGATGATAACTTTTAGATTGTGATGCTTGCTTTTTGTCTTTTGTATGTACTTGACTCTTTCTGTTGATATGATTTGATCCTTGTCGCTTTGATATTGATCTATGTAATCTCATGCAGTTGGCGGTCCATAGGGATGCCTTGTCTCGGTGGTCCCCAGACCTTAGTGGCATGACGCCTCAGTGGTGGCATAACACCTTAGGCATAGAGCCTCGGTGGTGGCATAACGCCTTAGGCATAAAGCCTCGCTGGTGGCATAATGCCTTAGGCATGAAGCCTCAATAGTGGCATAACGCCTTAGGCACAGAGCCTCAGTGGTGACATAAAGCTTTAGGCATGAAGCCTCAGAGATGGCATAAAGCCTTAAGCATGAAGCCTCAGTGGTGGCATAAAGCCTTAAGCATGAAGCCCCAGGGGTGGCATAACGCCTTAGGCATAGAGCCTCAGTGGTGCATAAGACCTTAGGTATGAAGCCTCAGAGGTGGCATAAAGCCTTAGGCATGAAGCCTCAGTGGTGGCATAAAGCCTTAGGCATGAAGCCTCAGGGGTGGTATAACGCCTTAGGCATGAAGCCTCAGGGGTGGCATAAAACCTTAGGCATGAAGCCTCAGTGGTGGCATAAAGCCTTAGGCATGAAGCCTCAGGGGTGGCATAACGCCTTAGGCATAGAGCCTTAGTGGTGGCGTAAAGCCTTAGGCATGAAGCCACAGAGGTGGCATTAAGCCTTAGGCATGAAGCCTCAGTGGTGGCATAAAGCCTTAGGCATGAAGCCTCAGGGGTGGCATAAAGCCTTAGGCATAGAGCCTCAGTGGTAGCATAACGCCTTAGGCATGAAGCCTCAGGGGTGGCATAAATCCTTAGGCATAGAGCCTCAATAGTGGCATGACGCCTTAGGCATGAAGCCTCAGTGGTGGCATGACGCCTTAGGCATGAGGCCTCAGTGGTGGCATGACGCCTTAGGCATGAAGCCTCGGTGATGGCATGACGCCTTAGGCATGGAGCCTCAGTGGTGGCATGACGCCTTAGGCATAAAGCCTCAGTGGTGGCATGATGCCTTAGGCATGAAGCCTCGGTGGTGGCATGACGCCTTAGGCATAAAGCCTCGGTGGTAGCATGACGCTTTAGGCATGAAGCCTCAGTGGTGGCATGATGCCTTAGGCATGAAGTCTCAGTTGTGGCATGTTACCTTAGGCATAAAGCCTCAGTGATGGCATAACACCTTAGGCATAAACCTCGGTTGAGTAGTAAAAGAAGCCGAGTATTCCCAAAAAAATTTTCAATTTATCCTTGAAACTGTAATGCCATCTACTGCTACTATTGATGCTGCTGCTACTCTGCTGTTGTTACTTCTACTGATAGTAGTTCTTCAGGTGTAGTGAGTTCCAGGTGCGGTCTACCTTCTTTCCCCCCGAAGTCTTCAAGCGGTAGGTCCCTGGATGTATCTGCTTGGAGACTATGTAAGGTCCTTTCCAATTTGCTGATAGCTTCCCTTCTTTTCTTGGTTGTGATGCACTTGCCCTCCGTAGGACTAGATCTCCCTGGTGGAATAGCCTTTTCTTGACCCTGGCATTATAGTACCTGGAAGTACGTTGTTGGTAGGCGACGTTCCTTAGTAGTGCTCTCTCACGGACCTCATCTATAAAGTCTAGGTTTGCCTGTAGTCCGTCGATATAGGTACGCTCGTTTAAGTGCAGAACCCTATGGGACATGGCGCAGACCTCTACTGGCGCCAATGCTTCAGTGCCATATGCTAGGCGAAATGGGTTCTCTCTTGTGGGTGTCCGTACTGTAGTTCGGTACGCCCACAGAACGGTTGGTAGCTCTTCGACCCATTTTCCTTTGGCTCCCTCTAGCCTTTTCTTGACTCCTTCCAGTAGTGTTCTCTTGGTGACCTCCACCTGACCATTGGCCTGTGGGTATGCTACCGATACAGGCCAATAGTCGATGTTGTAGCTATGACAGAATGCTTGGAATTTGGGGTTGGTGAATTATTTGCCGTTGTCTGAGACAAGGATCTGTGGTACCCCACACCTGTAGATGACGTCGTCGCGGACGAACTTCTCCATCTCTATCTCTGTTATCTTGGCCAAGGGTTTAGCTTCGACCCACTTGGTGAAGTAGTCAATCGTGATAACCAGGTACTTTCTGTTTTTCGATGCTTCGGTGAAGTTCCCTAAGATGTCCAGCCCCCACATGGCAAAAGGTATGGGGTTGAGGATTGATGTCAGCTTGGCGACGGGTAGATGGGGTACTGGGGCGAACAACTGACATTGCTTACACTTCTTGGCATATTGGATGGCCTCCTCTTGCATTCGTGGCCAGTATAGTCCCTGGCGGAGGATTTTGTAGGCTAAGGCTCGTCTCCCCATGTGGCTTCCACATATCCCCTCATGGACTTCTGCTAGGGCGTACTCTGCCCCCTTGGGTCCTAGGCACCGGAGTAGTAGTGTTGTTGCCCCCCGCTTGTATAGTACCCTGTCTAGGATGGTGTACTTTGCAGCTCTCATCCTGATCTTCCTTGCCTCGGCCTTGTCTTCTGATAAGACGTCATTCTGGAGGTAGTTGAGTAGAGGGTCCATCCAGCTGGGCCCCTCCTCAATCTCATTAACTTGCTTCTCCTAGTATGTTAGCTCATGTAATATTTCCATGTACACTGCATTGGCCAGGTTTCTGAGTTCATCATTGGCTAGCATGGATAGTACATCAGTAGTTGCATTCTCGATCCTTGGAACTTGAACCATCTCGAACTTCACGAAACCCTCGATCAATGCTTGAGCACGTGCTAGGTATGATGCCATCCTATCATCTTTTGCCTCATACTCTCCATTCACCTGATTCACCACAAGCTGGGAATCGCTCTGGATGGATAGGTGTGTGACTTGGATGGCTCTGGCCACCCGGAGTTCAGCTAGCAGTGCCTCATATTCTGCTTCATTATTGGATGCTTTGAAGGTGAATCGGAGAGCATATTGGATACGAAATCCTTCGGGGCTGGTTAATATGAGACCAGCGCCTCTTCCCGCCGCATTACTCGACCCATCCACGAACATGTCCCATGATCCGTGATCCTTCTCCTCGGGCTCCCCTATTTTTGATTTGATCTCAGACAGGGTACACTCTGTAATAAAATCTGCAAGAATCTGGCCTTTGATGGCTGTCCTTGGTTGGAACCTGATGTCATGCTCACTTAACTCCATCGCCCATGCTATCAATCGCCCAGAGACGTCTGGCTTGTGCAGTATCTTCTTCAAAGGTAGGTCTGTGAGGACTATGATGGTATGGGCTTGGAAGTATGGTCGTAGCTTCCTGGCTGCTATTACCAATGCATAGGCTACCTTCTAGATCCTAGTGTACCTGGTCTCTGCATCGATCAGAACATGACTGACGTAGTAGATAGGCCTCTGGACTTTGTCTTCTTCCTTCAGTAGTACTGCGCTGACCGTGACAAGGGTGGCGGCCAGGTAGAGCTGCAACTCTTCGTTAGGTTCTGGTCGCCCAAGCAGTGGTGGGCTCTCTAGGTACTCCTTCAATTCCCCGAACGCCTTCTGGCACTCTTCCGTCCATGTGAAATCTTTAGGGCTTCGGAGGTTCTTCAACGTTTTGAAGAATGGTAAGCACTTATCACCTGATCGTGGCACGAAACTGGAAAGGGCGGTGACCCTTCCATTCAACCTCTGCACTTCCCTGACCGTCCGAGGAGGTGCCATCTCTTGGATGGCCTTGATCTTGGATGGGTTGGCTTCTATTCCACGGACTGAGACCATGAACCCCAGGAATTTTCCTGATGTTACACCGAAGGCGCACTTTGCAGGGTTTACCTTCATCTAGTTCCCCCTCAGTACTGTGAATGCTTCCTCTAGGTCGGTCAGGTGTTGGTTGGCGTGGATGCTTTTCACAAGCATGTCATCCACATATACCTCCATGTTGCGCCCGATCTGCTCCTCGAACATCTTGTTGACCATCCTCTGATAGGTGGCCCCTGCATTCTTTAACCCGAACGACTTAACGTTGTAGCAGTAGTTCTCTTTGTCCGTCCTTAATGCGGTGTAGGACTCATCACCCTCATGCATGAGGATCTGGTTATATCCGGAGTAGGCATCCATGAAACTCAGCATCTCATGGCTGGCGGTGGCGTCGATCAGTAGGTCAGTCCTGGGCAGTGGGTACTCATCTTTTGGGCATGCCTTGTTCAGGTCGGTGTAGTCGACACACATCCTCCACTTCCCACTTGGCTTTGGTAACATGACCACGTTGGCGAGCCAGGTTGGGAACTTCTCCGTTCTAATGAACCCTGATTGGCTTAACTTCTCGACCTCCTCCTTGATTGCTGCTTGTCGGTCGAGGGCAAAGTTACGCCGCTTCTATTGAACGGGCTTCCTGGTTGGGTCAACATGTAGTCGGTGTTCCACTATGGAACGTGGTATTCCCAGCATGTCGAAGGTCGACCATGCGAAGACATCCATGTTCGCTTGGAGGAGGTGTTCAAGCCCTTCTTTTTGTTCCTTGCTTAGCAGCGAGCCGACCTGAACGACCTTGGAGGGGTCATCCCGGCTGAGGGGCCATGGGATGAGGTCTTCCACTGGCCTTCCCCTTCTCTCTGTCAGTTCATCTCTCTGGTCACTGACCATGCTCTCTAGGCAGAGTGCCATTACACGGGTGTTACCATTGTTCTTTTTTATGAAGGTGGCGTAGCACTCCCTTGATTTCTTCTGATCTCCTCAGACTTCGCCTACCCCATTCTCGGTGGGGAACTTCATCTTTAGGTGAAGTGGTGATATGACTCCTCTAAGGGCTATCAGTGATGGTCGCCCTAAGAGGCCGTTGAAGGATACCACGGACTTGACTACCATGAAATTCACCATGATGGTTACTTGTTGAGGGTGTACCCTGAAGGTGACGGGTAGTTCTATGGTACCTCTGATGGAGGCGGTGGCACCTGAGAATCCATGGAGGTAAGTGGGCTCTGGTTTGAGCTGGTCATCCCCGAACCCGAACTGTCAATAGGTGTCCAAGGAGAGTACGTCAACAGACGCCCCTGTGTCTATCAGTACCATGTGTACAGGCCGGTTGGCTACCTCCACCTGTACTACCAGGGCATCTTCATGCGAGAAGTTTAGTCCTTCCAGGTCTTCATCCGAGAAGGAGATCACCGCCTCGGTCTTGGCTATCTTGCTTGGCTTCTCTGCCACTCCCACGAACCTGGCATGAGCTTTAGCTTTTCTGGTGGACTCTTGCCCCGGTCCTCCGAGTATGGTGAGGATAGGAGGTCCTTTGGTGCCACTAGGGTCTGTTGCATCTCTCCACTCCTCTGGGCGGTCTCTCTCTCGATCTGTTCTTCTTTCTTCTCGTCTCGGTTCCACTCTATCTCCGTCGCGACCTCTATCTCCATGGCCTGAGCGGTTGTCATGTCTCCCCTTCACATACTTGTTCAAGCTTCCTGCTCTTATCAGTTGTTCTATCTCTCTCTTCAATTGATAGCACTCCTCTGTGTCGTGCCCATTCTCTTTGTGGAAGAGACAATATTTGTTAGGGTTTCGCTTCTCTGGTCCTGCTAGCATGGGTCGTGGCCAATGGAGTAGGTCACGGTCTTGGATCTGCATGAGTATCTGGGACCTGGTGGTGTTCAGTGGTGTGAACTCAGGGGTGCTTGCCCTCTCACTTCTCTCTGGGTGGCGGTCTGTCCTCCTAGATGGGCGGTCGCTCTTCTCTTGTTGACGCTCTATCCTCGACCTCTTACCCTCTTTGCGGTCATCAAGTGCTGACCTCTTGTTGTCCTGTGGCTTGGCCTCGATTATTTTTATTCTAGCTTGTAGTACCTCGACCATATTTGCAAACTCGTTACACCGCTCCAGGAGCTCTTTCATAGTCCTGGTCTCATGACGTGCCAGGTCCTTGATCAGGTCCAGATCCCTGATGCCTCCTGCTAGGGCTGCATGTTGTGTCTGGTCATCCAAGTCTCGAACCTCCAGGGACTCCTTAGTGAACCTGCTAACGTATTCCCTGAGAGATTCCCCAGGGTTCTGTACCACGTTCAGTACATTGACGGTGGTCTTCTTCTGCTTGACGCTGCTTTGGAAGCGGGTGACGAACTGTTTGCATAGCTCTGCGAATGAGCATATAGATCTCGGTCGTAGTCTGGAGAACCATGATGTGGCTGCTCCCTTGAAGGATGCAGGGAATGCCCGACAGGAGACCACGTTCGACCCACCATACAGCGTCATCATGCCATTAAAGTAGTTGATGTGGTCATTAGGGTCAGTGGTACCGCTGTAAAGTTCAAAGGTGGGTAGTCGAAACCTGGAAGGTAGCGTGGCTAACATGATCTCCGTCGAGAATGGGTGTTGCCCGGGTATAGAATGTGTCTCGCCTTTGGTCTGCTTCTTCAACCCTTCCAGCTTCTCATCCAGGTCGCGGAGTCTTTGATCGAGCTCCTCATCCCGTGTCTGTCCCTCACGCCTGGCCAGACGTTCGCTACGACCCCGTTCACGCTCTCTCCTGGATGTCCCCTCCACCTTGAGTGTTGGCGGGATGGTGAATGGTCACGCCGTGATGAACCCTGTCGTGAAGGTGAGGGGCTTTCTTCTCTGTAGGTCCGGCTTCGTCGTGGTATGTGACCTTCTTCAAGTCGTCCGTCGAACACAGACCTCCAGACCGATCTCTACGGGCTAGACACCCTCGCCCTGGGTGTTGGCGTCCTCCCACGTTCTGACCGTGGCGAGGGGTCTCTTGTTCTCCTGGGATGCTGGGAAGGCTCCCCCCGCTGCGGAGTAGGGGTTGCCCATTGCGCAAGTCTCTCTGATCTCACGCCCCTGGGAGATGATCTCCTAGGGTTCTGCTCTTGTCGAGGTACGGACTCCTCCCTTGCTGATGGTGAAGTCCTTCAACGGTGAGAGGTCGCACGCTATGTCAAGTATTCTCAAAAGAGTCGTTGTTCATAGAGGATCTGTTGTTGCAGGTCGTTGATCTGACCCACAGTGGCTAGAGCATTGGGGTCAGGTATCACCTCCACCACCACATCGTCTGCCTCGTCATTGTTGGGCTCGTCAACCATAAACTGGTCATTAAGGGGGATCTCTTCCTCCAAAGGGACATGGTCCTGGTCGTTGGCTCTGCGGCGAGAGCACTCTGGGGGTGGTGATCCATTCCTTGCTCCGTTGTTAGTGGTGGTAGTCTTCCTTCGTGCCATTGAATGAATATGGAAGCGAGCTAGTAGCTGTAATGGCTAGCGTCGTTCCCACAGACGGCGCCAATCTGTTGCATCAAGAAATCATCGAGCGGTCCTGCGAGTGCCGTCACCTGCAAGTGGACCAAGGGGTCAACAGAGAGAATCGGTGTGGTTCCGGCCTAGGGCTCTCTGATGCCAAAGTTAGATCTCCTGAGCAAACAGATGAATAGTGATTATTCAGTATGAGTTTAGATGTCCCTTTAAGGGTGGTGTACCTTTCCTTTTATAGTAGTGTATGGCGGTGTGGAGAGTCCCAGTTTGATGGCGAGTGTGCCGTTGAGTGGATAGAGGCCCTGGGTAGTAGGGCTTTATCCCGATTGGTCATCTCCCCGCGGGAGGGAGTGTCCTGGTGGTATCAAGATCCTTGGCAGATAGATACTCGCGTGTGGTGATAACGTCATTGGTGCTTGAATCCGTCTGGGAGACATGACCTCTAAGCGGTGGGCCATAGTCCTAGTGGTGGCATAAATCTATAGTGACACGATTGGGTCATAGATGAGCGGCCTCGATGTCCGTGTACATCATGTCTGCATCCACGATGCGGCACCTGGGTGTGAGGCCATGCCTGGGTGAGGCCATGCCTGGGTGAGGCCGTGCCTGGGTGAGGCCGCCATCTTGGTGAGGCCGCGCCTGGGTGAGGCCGCGCCTAGGTGAGAGGCCGAGCCTGGATGAGGCCGCCGCCTGGGTGAGGCTGCCGCCTTGGTGAGGCCGCGCCTGGGTGAGGCCGCAGCCTAGGTGAGGCCGCGCCGGGGTGAGGCCACGCCTGGGTGAGGCCGCCGCCTTGGTGAAGCCGCACCTGGGTGAGGTCGGCGCCTGGGTGAGGCCGACGCCTGGGTGCAGGCTGGGCCCGGGTGGGACCCCCAGTTGGTTCTCCTTGGTTCTGGAGCGGGTCATTTTGTGACACGTGGCAGCCGCTGACTGGTTCGATGAATCTTGGATGTATCACAACCCATTACTATAAATCGAAACCAACACGAAACCAAACCGCACCAAAACCAAAATCGAGCTGAAACCGAACAGTACATATTGGTTCAGTTTCGATTTCCCTAAAAGCCACACCGAAACCGAACCCAGACCGAACCGACCAATTGACACCCCTACTTGTATGTATCTGTGCAATGACTTTTCTTGACTCAATCTTGTGCCAGGCTATTTTCTCTGCATTAGCAATTACTTTAAGAGCATTAGGTGCATCTTTCTTAATTAGAATAAGCAGAGCCTTAAAGGTGCTGTAAAAGTCTACTCAATTGGAGGTGTTGTATTAAATTTATGCCCAAAACTCGGTTTAAAATCCGGTCTGAACACTGGTCTGGTTGAAACCTTTTGTGCAGAATCAAGAGCGGAGTACGCTTGTGAACTGTGGGCCATGATACTCGAGCCACCCCAGAAGATTGTCGATCGTGGCTCGGGGAAAGTCATCGAGGATAGGTACCTCGACAGAGATAGGGGGAAGTTTGTCTACGAGGGTGCATTCCTAGAATTCCCTCATTCCGAGGATCCACACGGCCCACACCTGATGTACCCATACCCACTTAGAGATGACTGGGAGCAAGTCGGTATCCTAATAACTTATGTGTAGAAATACTAGAATGGGCTTGGGCTTAGAACCTTAGCATCATTCTATTTCTATTAGAACCTAGACTATGGGCCTAACAAGAGGGCAGATCCATTAACTTAAATTAAGACCTAAGGAGAACCCCTGACCAAACAAGTCCTAGCAAAATGGACCTAAGGACTCATGACCCAACCAAACATGACCTAAAACTAAAGTGAGGTAAATAGGGGTCGAACTACTATTCACCTCACAATAGAAACCCTAAATCGTGGAGAGGAAAGGAGAGAAGGAAAGAAAGAAGAAGAAGAAGGAAGAAGGAGAAGAAATAAGAAGAAGAAGGAAGGAGAAGGAAGGAGAGAGGTGGAACTCAAGCTAGCTCTCCTACCTTGGTGAGCACTCTCTCTCTCTCTCTCTCTCTCTCTCTCTCTCTCTCTCTCTCTCTCTCATTTCCTAATTTATAGAGCTAGGGTTTGGGTTATGATCAAGCTATAAATGTTTCACCTACCTAATGGAAAGGCCATTAATGACTAATCTTTGATGCTTAATTATAAAGATACCTAATCCTACTTTAAACCCCATTCACCCTTCTCCATTTGTGAACCCTAAGTTCGGGTTTCACCTCTATTTATAGGTTTCACCAACCCTCATGGAAGACCATAGATGTGTGGTTTGTGGGTTGTTAAATAACATTGATTAAAGACCCTTCCAAACCCCAATACCCAAACCCATGAGTTTCCTTCCCATATGTATTTTAATGGAGGAAAACCCAATCGATCATTAGGTTTACAAACCCATGTTGGGTGTGTGCTATGGCACATTGATTGGAGTTGTTCTCATGGCCAAAAAGACCCCTAAAAGCCCCTAAGAATACCTCATTTTATCCCAAGACCTTGGGGTTACAAAATCATTCTCGGAATGGTATGAACAGCATGACCGGCAGGAACAACCTAGGGGAACAGGCACATGCAAGTGCCGGTCCCTGAGATGTTGCAAGTGCCGGTGGACTACTGCCAGGGACAGGCACATGGACAAACAGATGCCATCTTCCAAACCTGGTCTTGCTGTATTTCCCGGTCCTCTGTTTTAGCCTTGTTTGATGACCTTGTGGGGTCCAACTTTTCTGACCCTAAGACACTAACCTCACCCCACATGGTACACCCTCTTTAGATTAACTTACCAGCTCGGCGGCATACTAGTGTGTGGGACGAAGAACTTTGCATTGATTGCCAATTCGAGGAACTAAGTATTGGTAACTAGTTCGTGACCGCCAATTCGAGGAACTAAGTATTGGCAACTAGTTCGAGAATCAAGGTGAGTGAGTTAAGCAAACGTCTTAATTTATGGAATGTTTGTGTGTCATGTCTTGCGAATGTCATTCATGCATGTGTGCTATATTATATAATTATCGTTAAGATGTAGGATGATATACATGTTTAGATGTTGATAGGACTTTACATTCTTATCTTGCGATATTATTTATTCTATTGCACTATGGTGCGAATGGTATTGGATTTAGTTATGGGACTCGAGTGCCAATTGGTGTTGGACCTGGGGTTTCCATAATGTGGATTCAGTTAGGGCATGTAGATCTAGGGCTTCGAAAGTGGGATCCAAGTGCCAGTGGGTGCTGGGCTTGGGATTGTCGTACTTATAATTACATTAGAGTTGTCTACTGCATTAGGTGGAAACGGGGTGGTGATCGGCCGACCGCTTTTGATAATCACATCCCATACTTGTATGTGTATGTATAGGTTAGAGGGGAGAGAGGATAGCCGGCCAACCGTCTTTCGGTACTATGGACTCGACCTCTAGCTTATGCATGTGTGTACCATTTTCATACAATAGATGCATTTGGCTAGGATAATGTACCCCGTACTACACCCTTACCAACAGGGGGTAAGGTGTTGGTTAACCGATGGTAATATCCTGTGTGATGGAATTACAGTTCTCAACTCGGGAGAACGTCGATGAGTTTGCGGGATCGGGAATGTTATACCCGTACCCCGGGATATAATTAAATAACATTTCTTCTCGTGACGTGTAGATACCGCTGCCATGTATGCTGGTGACCTGTTCTCCATGATGGTCAAACCTAGCTACAAAATCGTTGACCACAGCACGGGTTTGCCTGTGGAGGAAAGATTCCTCAACCGCCAGTGGGGAAAGTTCGTTGACGGCGACTTCGTCGACTACCCTCCAAGTACCAGCCCGGGAAGCGAGGAGTTCAGGAGAGAGCATCCTGGACCGTCACCTCAGTTGGATAATTCGTTCGGTGTTGAGCTTAGCATTGCCGTGGCGAAGCTGTTCGGGGTCATGGGTAATAAACCATGACAGGGGAAAAGTAAGTTCTAGCCTCAAGACTTATTAATTATTCTTCCCTTGGTAACCTCGAAGTGCGGGTCCGGGCTTGAACCGCTCGAGCTATTTCATGAGAGAAGGGAATAATTTAAGTTCGGGTCCCACGTACCTTTAGGGAGTACATTGGGGACTTATACCCATCTCATTTGAACCCATCTAAGAATGGGCTTTTCCCTAATTGAGGTTGTGGGCAGGCCCATTTAACCTATTGACCCAATGATGGGTTATTCCATCCACTTACCCACATAGGACTAATGGGTTGACCCATTAGGCCTCATGACCCATTTGACTAGAGGTACCCCAAATACCCATTTATTATAAATGAGTCCAAGAGGAAGAGAGAGAACATTACTTCTCCTTCATCATTCTCTTCTACCCTAAATCGTGGAGGAGAGAAAGAGGAGAGAAAGAGGAGAGAAAGAGAAAGAGGAAGGAGAGAGAGGCTTGGAGGAAGGTGGAGACCCCATCTCTTGGGCCATAAATCGTGGAGCTCTCTCATCTTGGGGGTAGGTAAGCTATTGAACCTTCTTCCTTCTTCTATTTTGGATTTTAAAAGGGGTTGGGTAATGGGAGAGATTGACCTAGATCTCTCTTGGAACCTAGGGAGTCGATGGAGCATTAAAGCCAAGCTATGGTGGAGTTATTTCACTCCATTATGAGCTCTAATGTAAGGGTTCTCATTGCCATTTGAGAGATTTAAGGTTGGACCCTAATGAGCTTAGGATGGAGTTTCCTAGAAGTCCTTGTGCTTTAAAACCACTTGAAATGGGGTCCTTGGAGGGGAATCCTTCGGATTTTGGATCTGAAGGTGTGAGGGTTTACATGTGGGTTCAGACCTGCAAGAAATCACCCTGAAATTACCTTCCCGTGAAGGCCCCTGTGAAGGTCGGATTTACACTCGGTTTCAGTTTTCTGAAACCACATCTGCATCCGACCTTGACCAAAATTGTCCTGAGCCCCTGTGAAGGTCGGATTTACACTCGGTTTCAGTTTTCTGAAACCACATCTGCATCCGACCTTGACTAAAGCTGTCCCGAACCCCCGGTTTCCTAGGATTTACATGTGGTTGCAGAATTTGGGCATGAAACCACTCCTGCAACCACTTTGTTTCTGAAACCTTATACTTAAGTGATTATGGGAGACCTTTTGGGGATCCTTTCCCTTCGCTCGTTTAACCTTATTTCACTCTTTGTATAGGTTAATATATTCATTTTTGTGGCTTATTGCTTGATCGAGGCGACAACTGATAATCTTGGTGCTTGGCGTATACGTTGTGAGTGGGTTTGGTTGTTTGGGCTTGTTATTATTATTGCACTATATATTATGTACTCATTATAATTAATAAGCATGTTTGCGCATATTGCATAATTTTATATCTATTTGTTATAATGTTGATTGGTAATGTTGTACCTTGATGGGTCTCGGTGCCGGTGGGTACCGGTGCCGGAACCCCGAACACTATATACATTTATGAAGAAATTATGTTGAATGTCATGTTGAACTGTATGCGCCGTGCCGTGCTGGTAACCGGGCACTAAACCAGATGAAAAGTTGATGCGCCCGGATTACCTCTCGGGACGATAGGACTTGCATGTAGTATATTGTGGCTAGGATTTCACACCCTTATGCTACGACCCTTACCAACAGGGGTTTAGGTGTTGGGTAATCAGTACACCGGATTCTGTGGAGGTGGGAGAGGCCAGTCATGGTAGTATTGGTTATCAGGGGTCTGCCACTGAGTGGTCTTGGAGGCTTCGATCGGCGTAGGTCCCACGTGACAATTGAGGTTTCATTGTGGCGATAAGTTAAGTGACCCACAGTGTCTCCCGAGTTGTCACAGTAGCATATGCCATTGACTTAGTTGTTTGTTAGGTGGAAAAAATGGACTTAACATGTGCATGCATCATTGGACTATGTGAATTGCGTGTTTGTGCATCCCCATCCCCTCACTGGCTCAGTGGAGCTAACCCCCTCGTGCGCACACTTTTTAGATTATGATGCAGGTGACGGATATCTCGCGGGACTTGGAGTGCAGCCCTCGGGGTACGATGAGATTGGTGAGGAGGAACCGGAGGCCGTGTTTGAGGAACATGGCGACGGGTGTCCTTGCGATGATTGTGCCTACGGGCCGTGAGGATATTCGGGACTCGATCCCTTTTTGATTTACTTTTGAGGCTAAGGCCTATGTTGAAATACTTACTATTATACCGTTTTTGATAGTTATTAGATGGTCATTGGAAATGTAACTAATTACTGTATTTATCATCTAGCCTTTGAACATCTTGTAACTATTCGATTTATACGCTTCCGCAATACTACTGATCCTTGGAATGTAATATTCCTCTTTTCTGCATTCTAATATTATATTGTGTTAATATTGGTTATGACTGTGCGTTGGGATACTGTGTCAGTGATCCGGGCGGTTTAGTAGGATGACACGCGTCGTCCTAGTCACCCTTTATATGATATTATATTCCTTGTCTGGAATAGGGGCGTGACAGGGAAGGAGCTAGGGTTATTATGGAGGTTTGCGTATATCTCTTGGTGGAGACCAGTACTGCAAGCTTCTAACCACAACTCGGATTTGTCATCGCCGGTACACCATTCGCTTATGGTACCGACATCGAGGATGCTACCTAGGGTGTTGTAGTAGTACTTTACCAGACTTAGGCATTGTTTGTTAGGTGGATAATGATAAAATTTAACTTCATCATGCATTCATGTGGCATGATTGTAAATCATATATGATGTGCAGATTATCTTAGTGGTATGGGACACTGTAGGATTCGCTTATCATGTCTGGTTTGTGATAAAACTCATTCATTATTATTATTGTACTTGCTTGTGTGGCTTAGCTGCTTACTGGGCTTAGTGAAGCTCATTCCTCGAAGAAATATATTTTTTAGATGAGTGCAGGTACATTCGAGCAGGACGGCGTAGAGTTTGAGACTCCTAAAGAAGGTCACGAAGATTGGTGGACTCCGGAGATTGTGGAGCATGGACCAAAGTGCTACTGCGTAGTGTGTTCCTCGAGGGAACAATGATTCATGGCTGGTGGCCATCTTTTGATATACTTTGACAGCTATCTTTTAATTCAAAGGTGTATTCCCTTATATTCCTTTCATGATTATTGTATTATTTATACAGTAGGTAATACATAGGTCCTGATTGGAATGATCTGTAATGGGAGGGTAAACTTAATCAATTACTATATAAGTTACATGTAGGTTATGTAAACTCTGATATTACTATTATTAACCTGTTTTGATCTTCTATTGTCGTGTGTATAAGTTAATCCTATTTATTACATCTGCGATCTTGGCGGTTTGAAAGCGTATTGGTACGCTCTAGTTGCATTTCCCATGGTTCAAGAATGGGGGCGTAACAGCTTGGTATCAGAGCACAATACTCCACCTCAAGAACTAACTCAATGTTCACACGACCCGATTTACTCTAAACTAGGATTAAATATTAAAAGCATTATCCACAAACAAGAATCAGTAGAACAAGGGAGAATGTAGAAATTTTACTGATAAAACAATGCTTTGATAGTATAAATAAAGGTAGGAGACTCCCATAGAACATAAACCAATTTAGAAATGAAGAAAAGATAAGAAACTACATATTAAACCCTAGGAGTTACATAAAAAATGAGAGGTTTGTTGGTTCCCAATACAAATGCCATATAGGCAACAAACAAAAAGAAAGCAACTCCTGTGCTATCACTATTGCTGAACTGGTAGTGGAAGTGCGTCAAGAGAACCAACACACCTCGTAGACCCTACTAGCAAGGCGAATGCTTCCATCATCAAGCTCCTCCAATGTGAAATTGCAATAAAAATATCTCACCAATTCAAGGTATAGACCATGCATTGGTCGGAGCATAGATGATTACCCCTGTGCTCCAAATCTTTGGGTAATGTTGTAAAAGAGGAAATGATCCTCAACAACTTCCCTTTCACACAATACCATCTCGAGCTCGAAATCGGGGCATCGAGTGGCATGTTTCCAAGAATGAAACAATACTTCATCAAACACCTGGGGTTGCTCACCTCTGCCCCTACCTCTACCTTGGTCTTTCTCTTGCCCTTGTTGACCTTGAGCCCTACTCCTTGGTGCTCTTGGTGGCATGGTAATGACCTACACACCATAGAAGAGAGGCATGAAGAACAAGTTAGGTTGCATATAAAGAAATTTAGTTAAATAGAATAATGAGAAAGAAATAGAAACGATATTCCAAAAAAAAAAAGTTTTAGACTATTGAAATGTCATATAGCTTGTCTAGAACCTCAAACTATAAGTCAAATAGATTCAGGCATATTAAGTAATAACTAATCACATGTAAACCACATATGAATATGGACAATACAATGAGGTACTAGCCGCGTTGCCAAGCAATGTGAAAGCATCAAAGCATTCTAAATAAAGAGATGAAAATCCTTGATCACTTAGGCTTATAACTGAATAACATATAGGAAACCTCATTTGGGGATTTTTACAAACACCTTTCCTACACCTTTGCAAATGGGTGAGCTTGTACAAGAAAGCCATGAGAACACAATGCAAACCCATATGAAACTATAGACAAACAACCATTAGAGAGCATATTCATTTGACATTTGGAAACTTCAATTCTAAGAACCCTAGACTTGAAGGAAAACTAAGAGAATGTGCAATAAATCTGAAATTTATAATGTATAGTGTGTGAAAGATGTTACAATTAGTAGGACATGTACAAAATGGGATTAAGTCATGAGTTCATTCATGATTTAAACTAAAGTATGTAAATAAGATGGAGAAGAACCCATTTAAACATATCTACAAGCACCATACATGCTTGAAATAGGGCTGCTTAGTTCATAAATAAAATAAGTGGGATTGATGTAAGAATCAACACAAAATTTAAGTACATTTCCCTACTAACTTGACACTATCAATAACTTAAAAAAAAAAAAAAACCAAGAACTTTCATTCAACCCAAGCAAGAACACATTCCAGAATTTTTTTTTTTTTTTTTTTCCTTTTAGAAGTGATTTTGGATGTAATAACTCACCTTAATTGACCTTGAATGAATGGAAGAACCTTGAAGTGGCTTGGGATGGCTAGAGATGCCCTCCTCTAGTCGTGGCTGAAGAACTCTCTTGGGTAAGGAGGCTTTTGAAACAAATGGAGTGATGTATGGGTTTTAAATTAAAAAACATGACCGGCAGGAACAGACCCAGTGGGAGCGGCACATGCAAGTGCCTGTCCCTGAGTACCTGTTCATGCCGATGTAAAATCCTGAATAGGAGTGGCACCTGCGATTGGTAGGAAACACCTGGCTACCTATATGTCGGTCCCTGCCACAGTGCTTCTGCCGGCCATGGATTTTTTTTTAAAAAAAAAAAGAAAAAAAAAGGGTATAAATTAATAATAATAACAATAGAAATAAAAATAATAATAACAACATAGATATACAAGGATAAAATAATAGATCAAATATATATATGTATACATATGAAATAAAATAAAGTAAAATATAATATAATATAATATATAGTAAAAATGAAAATGAATATGTACTTATAAATATTATAATAATAATAGTAATAACATAAAGTAAAATAAAAACAAATGTAACAAAAAAAAAAATTATTTTATTTATTATTTGTTTATTTGTTGTTCTTATTTATTTAATTTATTTTATTATTTTTATTTTACCTTGTTTTGTTAGTTATACCCTTGTTGACCCATTCCCCATTATATCGGGCGATCATACGCAATGAAATACATTGTTATACGTGAAAGAATGTACTAATGCCCTAAGCGTCCCTAAGCTTAAACAGAAAATAGAAATATGGGAGAATTACCTGCATATTTACACGTAACCAAATTGGACATGTTGCCCTTCCATATACCTTTAATTATGTAAACTACACATATGGATGCTTGATATTGGTTGGGGTACATTTTTCAACCAAATATCATCGATTCACCTCCGAACCAAAGTTACTGAATTTTATTTGTTTAACGACTTCCTTTGTGACATTTAAAATTTATATGAATGATTATACATGTTTTACATACTTGTCGTGCCTGATACACAAAGGGGTGCATGTTACTTACGATTCAAGTACATGTACTTATGTCTAAATGGTCCCTCCCCAGAAATCAAGAATGGTTCACACTCGAAATCAATTTGATGGAGACTCGCCATCCCCACCCAGGAAGGCAAACGAGACTTCTAACTCTGCCATGTCTGTTGTTCAACCTCTCCTCACCGCTCATGATGTCACCACCATAGTGGGTGATAAGATGAGAAGTTTTCAGCAGGAGCAAGAAAAGTATATGGAGAATATGTGTGCGGCCATGAGAGAAAGACAAGAAGAGTTCATGGCTAACGTGAACGTACAGATTCAAGTTGCACAACAGATGCAAGGCATGCCAGAGTTTTCCTCCATACCTGCTGCACTACCGACACTCTATACACCTCAGGGTCAGCCAGTAGTCCCAGCTCGAGCACAAGGGTCTAGGGAGAGATCTATACTTTCACAGGAATCTGAGGAACCCAATAAGACTTTCAAAGGGGTCTATCCTGATCCAACCATGATGCAGTCTAGGAAACGGAATGCAACTCCACCTACTCGACCACCACAATCTATAAATACACCTCAAACTCATCACCTGGGCATTTATTGCTACAACTGCAACAAGCGGGGGCATATGTCTAGGACTTGCTCGTACCGTAAGCCCATGTACGTGCCAAACCTGCAAGCCATCGGTCCCATGCAGCCCCAGGGGAGTGTATTCAACATGCCTGCAAATGAGGCAGAGTCATCATTAGGCGTAGTGGCAGGTACCTTACCTAACTCACTAATGCTTAGCATTCATTATTTTCCTTACATTGTTAGCATGACAATAAGGTAAATTTCATTGCATCAGGTACCTTATGTCTATACCTATCACCTGTGCATGCATTATCGATTTTAGAGTTCATGACTCAATTTAGTCACCCACGGTCGTTGGTTGTAATTCTAACTTGCGCAAGCTAGCTATCGGTGAGAGATTCTCCGCAGGACTTGTTACGTAGCCTAATGATAAGGGGGAACTTATCTTTCATTTTTCTTGTGGCCTCAGTGACTGGCCCAGGCTTTCTTTGGGAACCACCTGGAAATTCTGAGTATTGGTCTTGAGTACCCTTGGATGAGCCTATGGCCCCACATGTCACTTAGGAGAGCCATTTTTAGGACTTGTTGGTAATTCTACCGGGAATGATGGGATTGGCTTGCTGTATGGGCCTGGTACATCCATGGATCTCGTCCAATAGGAAATCCCATATTTGTGTCTAGATTCCGAAGGAATGGTGAAAGAATATAGGCACGTAGTTGAATCTCGATATGATTATACACCCATGAACCGATGGATATCTAGAAGGGATAATTCAGGACGGATGCAAGGAGGTATGGATTATACCATGTAGTTGGAAGAGAATAATAGATCTAGCGATTTAAATTCATGAACAGTATTAAATCGGGTGTTATTGTAGCCAAGCGCGGCCGAGAACTAAAAGGAACTGGAACTGAAGGATTTGACAAAGCTTTGCTCAATAGTAGATATGAGTGGAGTAATGGGTCCCCGAATGTCCCCTCTGTTATTGAGAGTGAACAGTAGGGATTCCATCAATATTCCAATTCATTCTATAGTTGAGTTAGGTGTTGGAGAATCGAAAGTGAAAGTCCTCAGAGGAAAAGTCAGGTAAGCAAAAGTAGTACAACCTTATGCCAATCATCCCAAAATTTTAGGAGTGTAGATACTGGACGAAGTATATAGAAATAGTTAGGTCTTACAAAATCCTAGAGGTATATGCTTAGAGTTTGATTTTCACCGGGTTCTCATGTAAATTGAACTTCAAAATAACTGAGTCTGTAAATTGATGCAGATGGCAGCTGCCTAAGCTTCTAGGTAACTGAAGGACTACGAGAAGAATTATCCCACCCATGACCTTGGGTTAGCAACGGTAGTATTTGCTTTGAAAAAATAAATAAATAAATTATTTTGGTGCAACTACTTATATGGCGGGGGAAGTGAAATCTTCATCGATAATAAGAGCTTGAAGTACTTCTTCCCCCCCAGAAGGAGTTGAATGTGAGGCCGCATAAATGGTTGGAACATATGAACGATTACGACTGCACTATCCAACAACATCTAGGCAAAGCCAATGTGGTGGCAGATGCACTTAGTAGGAAATCACAAATCCTTTCCTTGGCAGCTTTAACAGTCAATGAGCGGCTTATAGAGGGAGCCAGAAGAATGGGGTTGGAAGTGTTAATTGATGATGCTACTATGTTACTTGCCACCTTGATAGTACAACCCTCATTAGTGGAGAAAATCAAGCAGCCCAACCTACTGATGCAGAATTACAAAAATTGATGGATGGCATTCGGGAAGAGATACAGGAGCAATCAGATTTTACCTTGTCCGAAAATGACACCCTTCGATTCAGGGGTAGGTTGTGTGTACCCAATGATGAGAAGTTGAGGAAAGAAATTTTGAGCGAAGGCCATTGTTCTCCATACTCGGTACATCCCGGCAGTACCAAGATGTACAAGGATTTAAAGCTACATTTTTTGTGGATAGGCATGCAAGCTGATGTGGCAACATTTGTATCGAAGTATCTTACCTGTCAGAAAGTTAAGGCAGAGAGACATTGACCCTATGGATTGCTACAGTCGCTTCCTATCCCAGAGTGGAAATGGGAGCACATCACCATGGACTTTGTCACAGGGTTACCCCGTACAAGTAGGGGTGTTGATTTCATATGGGTGATTGTGGATTTACTCATCAAGACCGCATACTTCATTTCGATTAAGGTAACCTACCTAATAGCAAGCTTTCAAAGCTGTACATAGACAATGTTGTTCACTTGCTTGGGGTTCCAGTAAGCATTATCTCCGATCGTGATCCCAGGTTCACATCCAGATTTTGGGGCCCAAATTGATACAAGCCACATTTGAAAAGGTGGATTTGATTAGAGACCGAATCAAGGCGGTACAGTCAAGGCAGAAAAGCTATGCTGACTTGAAGAGAAAGGACCTTGAGTTTACTGTGGGTGACAAGGTGTTCCTTCGGGTATCGCCAACGAAAGGTGTGCTACGATTCAGTAAGAAAGGGAAACTGAGCCCTAGGTACATTGGACCATATGAAATCATGGCAAGGATTGGACCAGTAGCATAATGGCTAGCACTACCCCATCATTAGTCGGTGTTCATGATGTATTTCACGTATCTATGTTGAGGAAGTACATTGCGGGTCCAGCCCACGTGTTGACCCAAGAATTACCTGACCTCTCCGAGGACCTGACTTACTACGAGGAGCTTGTGAAGATTCTTGAGAGGAATGAGCACAACCTTCGCAATCATGTCGTCTCATATGTTAAGGTGCGATGGAGAAACCACTCCAACGAGGAGGCATCTTGGGAGCGCGAGAGCGAGATTCGAGCAACGCATCCCCATCTATTCGACATGACAGGTACGTCTTAATTTCGAGGACAAATTTCTCATAAGGTGGGGAGGATGTTAAATCCGTGCCCAAAACTCAGTTTAAAATCCGATCTGGTTTGAACCTTTTGTGTAGAACCCAGAGCGGAGTATGCTCGTGAACTGTGGGCTATGATACTCAAGCCATCCCACAAGATTATCGATCGTGGCTCGGGGAAAATCATCGAGGATAGGTACCTCGACAAAGATAGGGGAAAGTTTGTCTACGAGGGTGCTTTCCTAGAATTCCCTCATTCCAAGGATCCGCACGGCCTGGACCTGGTGTACCCATACCCACTTAGAGATGACTGGGAGTAAGTCGGTATCCTAATAACTTATGTGTATAAATACTAGAATGGGCTTGGGCTTAGAACCTTAGCATCATTCTATTTCTATTAGAACCTAGACTATGGGTCTAACAAGAGGGCAGGCCCATTAACTTAAATTAAGACCTAAGGATAACCCCTAACCAAACAAGTCTTAGCAAAATGGACCTAAGGACCCATGACCTAACCAAACATGACCTAAGACTAAAGTGAGGTAAATAGGGGTCAAACCACTATTCACCTCACAATAGAAATCCTAAATCATGGAGAGGAAAGGAGAGAAGGAAAGAAAGAAGAAGAAGAAGAAGAAGGAAGAAGGAGAAGAAAGAAGAAGGAAGGAGAAGGAAGGAGTGAGGTAGAACTCAAGCTAGCTCTCCTACCTTTGTGAGCACTCTCTCTCTCTCTCTCTCTCTCTCTCTCTCTCTCTCTCTCTCTCTCTCTCTCTCTCTCTCATTTCCTAATTTATAGAGCTAGGGTTTGTGTTATGATCAAGCTATAAATCCTTCACCTACCTAATGGAAAGGTCATTAATGGCTAATCTTTGATGCTTAGTTATAAAGACACATAATCCTACTTTGAACCCCATTCAACCTTCTCCATTTATGAACCCTAAGTTGGGGTTTCACCTCCATTTATAGGTTTCACCAACCCTCATGGAAGACCATAGATGTGTGGTTTGTGGGTTGCTAAATAACATTGATTAAAGACCCTTCCAAACCTCAATACCCAAACCCATGAGTTTCCTTCCCATATGTATTTTAATGGAGGAAAACCCAATCGATCATTGGGTTTACAAACCCATGGTGGGTGTGTGCTATGGCACCTTGATTGGAGTTGTTCTCATGGCCAAAGAGACCCGTAAAAATCCCTAAGAATACCCCATTTTAGCCCAAGACCTTGGGGTTACAAAACCATTCTCGGAGAATAGCATAACCGGAAGGAACAACCCAGGGGGACAGGCACATGCAAGTGTCGATCCCTGAGATGTTGCAAGTATCGGTGGGCTACTGCCAGGGACAGGCACATGGGCAAGCAGATGCCATCTGCCGGTCCTAGCCTTGCTTTCTGTGTTGATCATCTGTTTTAGCCTTATTTGATGACCTTGTGGGGGTCCAACTCTTCTGACCCTAAGACACTAACCTCACCCCACATTGTACACCCTCTTTAGGTTAACTTACTCGGCTCGGCTGTGTACTAGTGTGTGGGACGAAGAACTTGGCATTGATCGTCAATTCGAGGAACTAAGTATTGGTAACTAGTTCGAGAATCAAGGTAAGTGAATTAAGCAAACATCTTAATTTATGGAATATTTGTGTGTTGTGTCTTGCGAATGTCATTCATGCATGTGTGCTATATTATATAACTATCGTTAAGATGTAGGACGATATACATGTTTAGATGTTGATAGGACTTTACATTCTTGTCTTACGACATTATTTATTCTATTACACTATGGTGCGAATGGTATTTGATTTAATTATGGGACTCGGGTGCTGGTTGGTTCTGGACCTGGGGTTTCCATAATGTGGATTCACTCAGGGCATGTAGATCTAGGGCTTCGAAAGCGGGATCCAAGTGCTAGTGGATGCTGGGTTTGGGATTGCCGTACTTATAATTGCATTAGAGTTGTCTACTGCACTAGGTGGAAACGGGGTGGTGATCGGTTGACCGCATTCGGTAATCACATCCAGTACTTGTATGTGTATGTATAGGCTAGAGGGGCGAGAGGATAGCCGACCAACCATCTTTCGGTACTATGGACTCAACCTCTGGCTTATACATGTGCGTACCCTTTTCTTACAATAAATGCATTTGGTTAGGATAATGTACCCCGTACTACACCCCTTACTAACAGGGGGTAAGGTGTTTGTTAACCGATGGTAATATCCTGTGTGATGAAATTACTGTTCTCAAAACTCGAGAGAACTTCGATAAGTTTGCGGGACCGGGAAGGAGCTAGGGTTATTATGGAGGTTTGCGTATATCTTTTGGTGGAAACCGGTACTGTAGGCTTCCAACCGCAACTAGGGTTTGTCATCGTCGGTATACCATCCGCTTATGGTACCGACATCGGGGATGCTACCTAGGGTGTTGCAGTAGTACTTTACCAGACTTAGGCATTTTTTGTTAGGTGGATAATGATAAAATTTAACTTCATCATGCATTCATGTGGCATAATTGCAAACCATATATGATATGCAGATTATCCTGGTGGTATGGAACGTTGTGGGATTCGCTTATCATGTCTGATTTGCGATCGAACTCATTCATTATTATTATTATGCTTGCTTGTGTGGCTTAGCTGCTTACTGGGCTCAGTGGAGCTCATTCCTTGATGAAACATATTTTTTAGATAATTGTAAGTACATTCGAGCAGGACAGTGCGGAGTTCGAGACTCCTGAAGAAGGTCACGAAGATTGGTGGACTCTGAAGATTGTGGAGCATGGACTGGAGTGCTACTACGTGGTGTGTTCCTCGAGGGAACAGTGATTCATGGCCGATGACCATCTTTTGATACACTTTGATAGCTTTCTTTTGATTCAAAGGTGTATTCCCTTAGATTCCTTTCATGATTATTGTATTATTTATACAGTAGGTAATACATAGGTCCTAATTGGAATGATCTGTAATGGGAGGGTAAACTTAACCAATTACTATATAAGTTATCACGTAGGTTCTGTAAACTCTGATATTATTATTATTAACTTGTTTGATCTTCTATTGTCGTGTGTATAATTAATCCTGTATACTGCATCTGCGATCTTGGCGGTTTGGGAGCATATTGGTACGCTCCGGTTGCATTCCCCGTGGTTCAAGAATGGAGGCGTAACATGTTGGATGGATCGGTCATACGAATTTTGAGGGCTGCTTGAAGCTCGGGGAGTTTCTGTTCATCAATCATTCTTGTTGCCGTCCAATCCCTGACCGATTCAAGAAGCTCGCTTTCCTTTCTATGTCGGGTGTTTTCACAACCGAATTCACAGGGGGAATTTGCTTTGGAGAGTCTAATGACATTATTGTTCAAAATAGGCCAGATAATCCAACTCATCTTTTGCCTAGTAAAATGAAATTTGAAATGATTATAGCTCTAAGCAGAGTAGGTGAAAGAAAAGGGAAGAAGAAGCTTACTGGAGTTTGCTCTGAAGAAGTTTCACCATGTTCTCGAGTCTGGGCAATTGATTTTGCTAGACTTGAGAGATGAATAGATTTGGATGGGCTAAGCAGATTTGTCTGAGTCTCAGTAGCTGTTTGGAGAAGAGTTTGACCAGGTACTGGTGTGGAGTTTGTTTTGTTGGAACCAGATGTAGATAGTTTCAATAGCTTTGCTTCATCGGCCTTAGGATTTTCTTTCTTCTTGAATGCCTTGGCTCTTGTTCGGTCAGCCGCTGATGGTTGTTTTTTGGGGCATTTCTGAAGAGGTTTTGACTCTGATCCTTCACTCACTTCAATTGCTTTTTTGTTAGTTGTTGATTTGGATGGAGCACTAGAGGGTTTTGGAGGCAAGGCCACTATAAGGAAATGATAGAATTAGGATCAATTGATTATGAGGAAAGAAGATTGAAAGGAATATAATACTTAAGTATGGCTGGTATTCAATTGAAGAAATGCATTTTTCTGCCCAGGCGAGTTGGTTTTTAAGGTCATAAAAACCAGTAAATGTTACGTCCTTGGCATTTTCATAAGCTAAAGGACGAACCACATTCGCAATAGCAAAGGGAACGTCTGGCCTTGGAGGTTGATCTCTTAAAAGGTCCTCAAATTCTTGGTCAAACTTGGCCATATTTAGAAGCCCAAAGGTTTGTTTTATTGTGCTTGCTGGACGAGCTAAGAAATTGCCGGATGCATTTCTTTCAATCTGGCAACTGCTTCTAAGTGGTTTTTGCTATCTTGATCTAGGTCTGGTATGTATTTTGTTTTAAAGAAATTTTAGTACTCTATAATTGCCCAGTATGGAGAATTCTTCTTACCTGTAGAGGCTTCTGGTCGTTTCTTCTTCTTTTTCTGTGCCAATGGAGAAATTGTGTCAGAACTCAGAAACAGAATGTAAGTCTTGGCCAGAGGTGGTTGATTGACAGTCATCAGGAGTTGGAAATAAATTAGTGTGCTTGTGAAAATAATATTCTAACCACCAGGACTTGAAGTCTTTAGTTGTGGTTGGTTGAGGCCGAAAAGAGTGTGGAGTGAATCTTGACAGAGCCAATTGGCCAAGAAGAGAAATTCTCTCGATTTCATCTGCTTTCTTGATGATTGTTCTTTCGGTCAAGCCTTTGGTATGAGAAAAGTAATAAGGAAAAGGGATAGCTTGACAAAGACCGAACTGGCGGGCCCAAAATTGAGAATTATATGGCTCCACACTGCACATGTTATTCTTAGAGGTTTCCAAGTACACACCAAAGTGAAGATCTGGACAAACTAGAAATGACGCCCATAAATCTGAATGAGTTAGGGGTTCATGAATGACAGTAGTTAACTAGACTGGGATACTGGTAAGTTGATGAAATGGAGTAAAGAGGACATCAGGGTGATCTGCCGAGATTTGGAAAAAGAAGAGGAAACATTTAGACAATGATCTAAAGATTGGGTTCCTGATGAGTTTTAGTCCAGGAATGGGGTAATCTCGGTCACAAGGTGGAGAACTGAAATTTGGAAAATACGCTCGAAGACACAATTGTAGGAGCTAGAGGGGTCCTGCTCCATTAGTATATCCTGGCCGAACTTGGTCATTACAACCTCGGTACAGGGATGACAACATGAAAGCGGCTAGATTGATTGGTCGGTCATCTGCGAGTGCATTAACCAGGCCGAGGTATGCTTTCAAAATTTTATCGGCCAGGGTTCATATCAAAGATCTACACACCCCGGTCAATAGGAATGCCACATATTCCTTTTTGCATATTTTTCGTTCGGTCTTGCGAAAATGACGCATATACAATGAATAAATGGAACGCTTAGTGAAGTCTAAGCCCCATTCTTCACGGTTGCCATCAGCTGCGCCGTTGAATTCTTCCCCGACAGGTTTTGAGTCCTGTGAGTGCAACTATATCTAGCAAGGTAGGGCTCATCATTTCGCAGCTAAAATGGAAGGAATTAGTGGATGGAGACCAGAAACTGAGAGCTCCTAAGAGGAGGTTTTCATTACAAGGTATATGAATCGGGGACACTTGAATTAGATCGAAGATCCCTAATTCTCTCCAGACGGTTTCTTTGGTTTCAGACATCCTGGTTACCCATGCCTCCCATTCATCAAATCAGGAAGGCCAATGTCGGGAGAATGGGTCATTTTTCCCTTTTGGAGACAGTGGGAATCCGTTACAGAAGAAGAGTTTCTCTTTAGAAGTGATCGAAAATTCAAGAACAAAGGTAAATGGGTTTTTAAGATTCGGACCTAATGAAAAATGAGAAATGTGAGGAACAAGTACCTCAATGTTGACGGTGCTTTGAAACGAATCCCGTTTTTCCTGTACCTCCTACATTATAGCTTGTGTCTTGTCCATTGGCTGTGTTCGACTCATGATCGGAGAAGATGCTTAAAGGAGGGCATACTTGAGTTACAGACGGAAGACGGGAGAAAATGAGTTGTGAAAAGTTTTGGTGGAGAAGGGTTTTATAGACTCTGATATGACGTCTCTGGCAGATGCCAGAATTTGGTTCAAATCAAAAGACCTTACACCAATGGGGGAGCTGCCACGTGGTTTTTCATTGAAACGAAAACGTTTTTTAATTTTGAGGGGGTTATTCGTGCTTTGTGGATTTGTCAGAAACTCGTATGACCTTTTGACCTTTCAATCATGTTCACCGAATTTGTGAGGGGGCATTGTTTATTCTCCAGTTTTGCAATTTTTATCTAGATTTTTATTAGGCTGGTTTCGTTTGGTCGGTTTTATGTTGGACAGGTCCCTAAATGATATAACTTGTTTTTATTGAGATAAGTTTAGACGGTTTTATGGGAACTGCCCTGGACGGTGAGTTTGGTTGTAACCAACTAAGTATAAAGAGAGGAAAGAGGAAGGTAGAGTCATCCAACATTTGATCAAACACTTGCTGATTTATCTTTTCTTAGGAGTAGGACTAGAGTACTTTAGATTAGTTTCTTCATCCTTGTAAATCCACTTGTGAGGTTTACAATGGTCTGTACTTTACTTGGTGAAATAAAGAAAGTTCATTTTAAATCCAAACTTGTTTCAATTTTTTCTTTTGTTTCATCGTTTGCATTGAAAAGTCCTTGGATTACCAAGGCCGGAGGTGAATCCTCTTCGCCTGAAATTTACTTTTCTTCCTAAAATTAGAATAGTTTATTAATTGAGAAAATTCAAGAAAACATCTACCTCCTATGAAAGGCGGAACTCGCACCCCCATGATGCTTCTGCACACTCTTATTGCCACCCCCCCCTCCATGTATGCACAGGGCCACTCGCCAAAAAAAAAAAAAGGGATAAAGATGAGTTGAAGACATATTAAAGACGGGCAACCATTCTTTGCATGGAAATGCAAGGATCACGTGTGCACATCAGCCAATGAGAACATGCACCGACACATTGAGGGCAAAAATTCCACCATTTCTTGGGCAGGGTATTCATTTCCACCCCTTAATGTGTCTAAATACGTCCCCTGTGTCCTATGCGGGAACTTTTCTCCATTTTAAGGACTACGAGCAAGTAAGTGATAGTTTTTTCTTTTTTTCTTTTTTTTCTTTTTTTCTTTTTTTTTTATACTAGACAAGGTTGAGTAGGTCCCCCTAAATTTCGGCGTTAGTGAACTCGTCCACAATCATGATGATGATGGTTGGGTCGCATTTGCAGCACCACCCTCTCCACACCCGGATCCACATCCTCTACTTCCTCTTCTCTACTTCCACCCTACTTCCCTGCTTTCCTGGCGTGACACGTGTCCTGACAACCATCCAACGATTGTCTTTCAAAAAATTCAAAATTTTTTGAATGACATTCCTCATCTGTTTGAACCTTTTTAAACCTCAAACCAACCCATCCCACCGGTTTAAAACAAACCAAACCAGTCTTAACTCCCTCAAAAGAAACCCATTTCACTCTTGCCTAGGGTTTCAGATCAAACGAAAATTTCGAAAGCAGAACCTCTCACTCATCCCTCCCCTCTCACAACTCCTCAGTAGCAGCGGCGACGCAGACAGCTTCGGTGACATTCTCTCAACCTCTCACTCATCCCTCCCCTCTCACAACTCCTCAGTGGCGACGGCGACAGCGACGGCGATGGCGACATCCCCTCTCTCACCCTGCTCCTGATGCTCTCCGGTGTACTCGCCGTAAGCTAAATCACGATCTCTTCTCTTACTCACCCTCGCTATCTTTGCCGCTTTCCGTTTCCTACTGAAAATTTACTGCTTTTCAGAGGATTCTCTCGATACAAGGTATTTTGAGTTTATTCTCTTCTCTTCTCTTAATTTTACTGCTTTCCTGTTAATTTACTGCTACTTCACCATTGTTTCATTGTTTTTTTGTTGATTTTTTCTTTCTTATCACTCAGGTAAGGCCATTGCTACAATGATCCTTATTAATTCATGAAATTGATTTCATAGCTAAACCAATTTGACCGTAATGACATCCTCATGCCATTTTGATTCCAATAATTTTCTTAGTAATGGATTGTTACTGGTGCAACGGAAGCCGTTATTAGTTTGAAACTCAATAAAATTCCAGAACTGCTGTGGTAGTATGACTTCTCCGTCATCGTGCAAACACTCTGTAATAGAAACGAGAATCATCAATAATGGATATGTATTCATGGATGCTGTGATGCAGCAAAGATCCATGGAGAAGAGGATAAGTAGTACCTCATAGATAGGACATGTCCTTTCATAATTATGGACATGTCCATAGAAAGCCAGGTCAACCTTGTACTTTTGCCAAAGTTTTTGGAGGCTGTCTCTTCCCATTGGTTCCTCAAATGTCCCTATCGAAAGAATAACCCAGTACTCGATGTGCAAGAAAGATAAGCCATGGCTGCTTTTGTCTATCAGCTGATGCCAGGCACTTCCCAATGAACATGTATTGCTCTGTGCCCTCTCTCCAGTCATGTTCTGTGTCTGCTATGCAGAAATGAAACATTCTAGATTCAAGAAAAATCTAATTATATAGCAATTAACAATTCAGATTGAAGTAAAATTCTGGTTGAAGGTCTTACTAATGGTTAAAAATAGCTCCACCAAAGAAGAGCCTTATCCAACGGTTGGATCTTATGAACCAGTGCTGCTTTAGAATTAGCAAGTTAAGATCCTAAAAACTAGGAATTCAAGTAGTTAGTAGTTAGTAGTTAGTAGTGAAGACGAGGTATAGAAAAAGCGGATACGGCCAGGCCTCTCACCTGGACTTGCTGGAATCCCACCAGCCATGGGGAAGGAATTAGAGTGTTTTAACTACATTAAACTCTATCTTATCTAAAGACATCATTACATGTCGGTTGGATCGACCTATCTGATCCAATGCTTGCCATTCTTTTTTGGGTTTTTTTATCAATATTTTGGGGATCTTGACACTCCCTAGACCCTACTAAACACGGGAGCCTTGTGCACTGGGTACAACCTTTATTTTTATTTTGAGGATTTTGACTTTTTTTGTTATTTGTTTGATCCGTACTGATTTTTAATATTTTATGTAGTTACTATTTTTTTATTTTATGGATTAGACATGTAGTTACTTTTGTTTCACATGTCTATGAATTGCAGTAGATCCTATGTCCAACCCAGTGTTTTCACTGGTTGATAATAGTGTTGAAGATGTGTATATCCAGGACATACCTCGGATTGGCATGACTTTCAAATCTGAAAATGCTGCATATTGCTTTTATAATCAGTATGGTAGAAATGTTGGTTTTAGTATTAGGAGAGATCATGCACATAGGAGCAAGGAAGATCCGACAATTATTAAATAGAGGAGATTTGTATGTAATAAGCATGGACGTCGGAAAAAGGATAAGAGAGATATAAACACGAAGGAACCTCGTGCAAAAACCAGAACTGATTATCTTGCAAGAATGTGTATATCTAGGGTGAAAGATGGTCAATATGAATGTAAAGATTTTTTTGATGACCACAACCATGAATTGCATACATTAGGTACTTCTCATTTGATACAGTCTCAACGCCAAATCTCAAATATAGTTGCACATGGAATAGATTTGACTGATGATTCCGGTATCAGGCCCAAGGCCACTTTTGATTTGATGGGCATGCAAGTTGGTGGTAGCGAAAACCTAGGTTGCACTAGGGTAGATTTGAATAATTACCTTCGAACCAAACGTCAGCAAGATCTAGCCTTCGGTGAAGCTGGGAGTTTGCTAGCATATTTTGAAAATCCGACAAGGAACAACCCATTATTTACATACTCTTTGCAACTGGATAATGGAGAACAAATAACAAACATATTTTGGGCAGATCCGAGGATGCTCATTGATTATGCAGTGTTTGGTGATGTTGTTATCTTTGACACTACGTTTTGCACAAACAAAGAGTACAGGCCATTTGGGATTTTTACAGGATTCAACCATTATAGAGGTGCGACCATATTCGGAGCTGCACTACTATATGATGAGACAGTTCCTTCCTTCAAATGGTTGTTTGAGACATTTTTGGAGACTCATGGACAGAAGAAGCCCAAAACCATTTTTACTAATCAAGATGCTGCAATGTCAAGGGCAATAGCTGAGGTTTTACCTGAAACATGGCATGGATTGTGTACCTGGCACCTAATGCAGAATGGGATAAAACATCTTGGTAATTTGATGAAACATGGATCATCATTTCTTAAAGATTTGAATAAATGCATATTCCAATATGAAAATGAAGAGGAATTTGAGAATGCATGGAAAATTTTACTGGATGATTACCAACTTGGGAATAATTCATGGTTAGCTCGGATTTATAGTATTAAACATAAATGGGCATGCTGTTATATGAAATACACTTTCACACTTGGTGTGAGGAGCACACAGCTCAGTGAAAGTATTAACAGTGATTTGAAAGATTATTTGAGACCCACATTGGATCTTGTACGGTTTTTTAAGCAATTTGAACGAGTTGTGGAGGATAAGCGTGCTAATGAATTGAAGGCTAAGTTTGAAGCAAGAAATACGCTTCCTAGGACCATGGGTTGCAATGCACCAATACTGAGACAAGCAGGAAAAGTTTATACCCCTTACATATTCAATGAATTTAGGAGGGAGCATGACATGTTTCTTGCTTGCTCTGTAAAATATCGTATTATAAATGATGTCTTCCACCAGTACATTGTTGGAATGGTTGATGAGGAAGGTGAATTTGTGGAAGGAGAACATGCAGTCTTGTACAAGATACATGAGCAGGTTTTAGAATGCAGTTACAGGAAATTTGAGACATATGGCATCCTATGTTGCCATGTCCTGAAAGTTTTAGATGTGCTCGAGATAAAATGTATTCCTAAAAAATATATTTTCAGGAGATGGACCCGAGCAGCAAAAGACATATTGGTGGAGGACAGTAAGGGAAAAGAAGTGATGGAAGATGTCCAGCTGAGTCGTACACAGCATTTTAGGCATCTTATGCCTAAATATGTTAAGCTAGTAAACCAAGCATCTAATACAGACGCTGGTTTTGAGATGGCCAACATTAATGTTGATATTTTGGCTAAAGAGCTTGCAACACTGACTATAGCATGTCTTACTATAGAAGATTCAGTTCATTGCTCTGAAGCTTTCATGGGTTTGGTGCTAAAAAAAAAAGAAGATAGGAAAGGTGGTGGCAAAAGACATAAGTCCTTCATTGAAACTACGGGGAAGCAGAAGAAATGTAATAAAACAATTAGAAGCCAAACCTCAGTTAGCATGGAAACACTAGAAGAACCATCTCAAAGCCTTGCTACATCAAATGTTTGTGGTGTATCTCAATATACGGAGAACCGACTTTTCACATCACTTTTATTGGTATAATCAAATAAACCTATATTTAATAATAATGTGTGATACTAATATTTTTAATATTAATTTTATTTTGCACTTTTTGCATTTGTAGGCAGTAGGTTCTTCGCAGGGTTCAACAACAACACCTCGAGTTGATCTATCTCCAGGACAAGAAACAGGTGAAACTGTGACATTGATGATAAGTTGCTAAATTCTTTTTTTAATTTTCATCCAATGACTGTGATAATAAGTTTCTCAACTTTTGATTATTTTTTGTATTCATTGTTGCAGCATGGAGACCGTTTCAAGGAAGCTTGGACAATAATGAAGAATAATGTTGTGAAAAATAGCTCCGTTTTCTAGGATTTTGTTCAATTCTCCGCAATTTGGTTATGTCCTCTCCATGTTTAGAGGCTGAAAAACTTCGCAAAATATTATTGTACTATAAAACAATAGAGAAGAAGTAGGATGCCAAAAGTGTTAATTGAACAGAAAAAAGCTATTGGGGTTCACAGAATGCTCCCTTTCTTGTTAGATGGAGCATAAACTAATTTCTAAAGTACTTTACTTACCTCCCAAGACAGACCACACATATGTCTTATTGCATGTTTGCATACACGTTAATGCATTTCTACAGATCAAATCTCTTAAAAATTCTGTTGAGCTCGTGTGATGCAAATGCAATGCTCATATTCCTTTTTGAGAGGAAATGCATGCAGTGATTGATAACATATTTAGAAGTTAGAACATATAAACTATTTACAATGTCCCTCCTCCCCCGAGTATTTCTCCACGAGCTTGGCATAAAAAACCTTGGCTCTTGACTACAAAACACTTTCTCTAGCTCTGAATTCCTTACATGAATGATAATATACAAGTCAACCCAACCATATCGCATTTGAGATAGCTAGAGAACCAAAACTAGGTCTACCCTGCTTTGTTTAGTGCTTACAAAGGCATTGACTTTTAACATCTCAGTGCCCACAACCACGACCCCCCCCCTCAAATGCCCTCATAGTGATAATGATATTAGCATGGAATAAAAAGCTCGCAGTGGTAATAAATGGGATATCGAAGTGGGAAGAGTTCGGACACAAGAAATTAGAAAAAGGTGCGTTCAAATTCAAGGACTTTCAATTCTTAACAGATAGTGTCATCAGCAATGATAACAGGAAAGCAGTTCCCCACCTGGAAATACAATTCACAGATATCAACCACACTGGGTTTTCCCACAAATTAAAAAAGAAGAACCAATTATGCTGCATCAGGCTACCCCCAATAACAAATTGCTTGCATTTGAAAAGGAAATCAAAGATGTGGAAAACTCAAGTTTTTGAGATAAGTTACATTGGGGGCATATTTGTTCCTATCTAACAAGCACTAGAGTATCAGAATAATTTGGGCTAGCAGTTATTAAGGTGAAAAATCGAAAGTTCATAATCTCCACTTCTCCAGAACAAATAAAAGCTACGGAATACATATTGAACAAGCTACATAGTTTCCCTTACAACTATTTCTCTAAAACCCATTCTAAAATATTCAAGGACTCAGTTTAACATAGGGGGGTAATGTTTTCAACTTCAATAATACAAAAGAAGTTTAACCCCGAAATAAAAGATACATAATTGCAACAGAAACACATATACGCCATAGAACTATTAAATCCATTTTCCAGATATGGCACACCACATAATTTTGACTATCGTCCCGATGTGCTTGATATCTTGGTGCACGAGCATAGGCAATATCATGATCAGGAGTGGATGATGCAGATTCGTCGGGCTTGTAGTAGCTCACCCACATGAAGGAATTTGGGTGATCCTCATTTGCAGGGCATTTATAGAACCATCTACCATAGTTTCATTGAGTATACGCTTGCTTCAATACCATTTCACCTTGTCCACAAGAACACATAGGTTTTGTAGAGTTCATTGTCCTCGTAAAATTAAAAAAATTGGATTAGATATCATACCAATGAATACACAACTGACATAATCTAGGAATACACAAGAAATGGGAATGATACCCAATCCGATGCGGAGTACACACTCTACCCAAACAAGCTAAAAAAAAAAAAAAACAAAGCTTTTCAAACTCCAGTTACTTTAGTCCAGCAATCAAATAAGATAAACATCGCAAAGAAAAACAACTCCATCAAGACTGTCAAGGCATATCTTCATCACACAGCCACTAGGGAAGCTCAAACAACATTTTTCATCAACACTAAGAGCTCAAACAACACTGCTCATCACTATTACAGGGCAAAAAGTAATCCTTTCTTGGCTGGTCGTGATTGATTTGACATCTAAGAGTCCAGTTATTTAACAAAGGAGATGGGGAGTGAAACACCATGCATGCAGTGTTGGAAGAAAAGATATAAACATCATTTGGTCAATCAAACATTTTCACACAGATGCCCCACACACAAATCTCATATCTTTATGTCATAAGCAAGTAAACCAGACATTGACATATACAAATAAGGAACAATCAACAAACATCGAAAAAAATTTAGCCTTACAGCAAAAACATTCAGATTTGACTAGTCCTCAATCTGAATGACAAAATCAGCCAGATACAAAATAATGTGCTTTGAGCAAACTATACGAATTATACAAAACTATTGTCATAATCTTCAAAAAAAAAAAAATCACTTCAACTACTTCACTTAATAGACTTTCCTCTCCATCGTTTCTTTTTATTACTAGTTCTAAGACATTCTGGGTTATCCACTCAGATACTTATTTTGAATGCAAGCCCATTTTATATTTTTCTAATGCATTTAAAAGTTCACAATTACTGTACTCTTAGGAGATACATCTCTATAATATGGTTGTTAGCCTCCAATAATATTCACCAGTAGAGAAACCAAGCGTCTATAGAAACAGATGCAAACCTTTTCCACTGTCCTTCCAAGCCACTGCAAAGGGTATATGAACCGTATTGGCTCAGATCATTGGTCAACCCAAAAAAAGGATATCAAACACAGGTAACCATAACTCCGCTAGCAAATCAGGCAAAACTTCCCCGAAAAAAAAAAAATCCAAATATATATGTCTCCAGTTCTGGAATTTTATTGAGTTTCTAACCTAAGTTCTTCGTTGGTCGCCGTCACCACCGAGGAGTTGTGACAGGGATGAGCGAGAAAGGGAGGGTTCTAAGACAGGAGAGGTTCTGGATCTGGGAACCCGAGTGATAAGAAAGAAAAAATCAACAAAAAAACAATGAAGCAATGGTGTACTCAGAAAATAAAATTAACAAACTCAAAATACCTTGTATCAAGAGAATCCTTCCAAAAGCAGAAATTTTCAGCGGAAAGCAAAGCGCAGAGTGGGGTGAGTAAGAGAAGAGATCGTGATTTAGCTTACGGCGAGTACACCGGAGAGCATCAGGAGCAGGGTGAGAGAGGGGATGTCACCATTGCCATCCCCGTCGCCGTCGCAGTCGCAATAGCAGGCAGATTTGGTGACGACTTACCCTGCTACTTTGCTGGTTTTCTTTCCAAATAGCTTTCAGGGTCCTTGGAGTTGTGAGAGAGATTGAGAGAATGTCACTGTCGCCATCGCCATTGCCCTCGCCGCCGTCACTGAGGGGTTGTGAGAGGGGAGGGATGAGTGAGAGGTTGAGAGAATGTCACCGATGCCGTCGCCGTCATCGTCGCCACTGAAGAGTTGTGAGAAGGGAGGGATGAGTGAGAGGTTGAGAGAATGTCACCGAAGCCGTCTGCGTTGCCGTCGCCACTGAGGAGTTGCAAGAGGGGAGGGATGAGTGAGAGGTTCTGCTTTCAAAATTTTCGTTTGATCTGAAACCCTAGGCAAGAGTGAAATGGGTTTGTTTTGAGGGAGTTAAGACCGGTTTGGTTTGTTTTAACCCGGTGGGATGGGTTGGTTTGAGGTTTAAAACGGTTCAAACAGATGAGGAATGTCATTCAAAAAATTTTGAATTTTTTAAAAGACAACCGTTGGATGGTTGTCAGGACACGTGTCACGCCAGGAAAGCAGGGAAGTAGGATGGAAGTAGAGAAGAGGAAGTAGAGGATGTGGATCCCTCCACACCCTAGAGGGGCCCTTGAAAAAGCAAGAAAAGTCACATGATTAAACCTTATCTTGCTTTTTTCTCTCTCTTCCTGATGGTTTTTTAAATACAAGGGAAGAACTCTCTGTGGGGAATGGGAAGCATGGCTCTGTGCACCAGACCAATGGATGTGCATACAGAGGCATCAATAGGGCTAGGATTCCTACTTTTTATGGGGGTGGGGTAATCATCCCTTTTGTGTTTAGGCGTTGGCTACACTGCCCCCACAAGAAACATTTCTCTTTCAATATATTTCTTTGGCTGAGATCGTTGCCTAGTCGTTTGTAATGGCACAAGCCAATGAGAGCACACAAAAGTATCAACATAGATGGAAATTTTTTAACCAGGATAGTAATTTCATGTGCTCTTGTATTTGGGCATAAACTCCACACAACCAAACAACGTGTTTTTTTCTATATTCTTTTTTCGATGAGCATAAATCCTATCATTTCACATGTTCATTTGATGCAATTTTTAATAACAAAATAAAGATAAGTCATTTTCAAATTATTTTGAAATTGTTATACCTATCGTAAATAATTTTTAACATTAATACATAAGACAATAAAAAAAAAGTTACAATTTCCTACTTCACCATTTTGGTGACAACAAGATACAACTTTGTTTAAAAGATCCACTTTGTCCTCCATCTTGCAATAGAAAAACTCAAAGACTAAAGGGTAAATGAGTATATAATAACAAAAATGAAGGCGATAATGGCGTGCGTACCTGAATCCATGGCTAAAGTAAAACACTTTCTCTTCTAATTCTGTTGTCATACGTTAATCGCACAGTACAACCAATGTTGATCAGTGTAATGAGTGAAGATAGAGACCAACCATGTAAAAGAAAATTAGGGTTTTCTTTCCTATTAAAAGAATAATATTTTAAGTTCACCCATTACAATATATTTCATACTATTTAGGTGTGACAGAATAGAATCCAATAACCTGATTATGTTTACTAACCAATATTAAATTCACTATCCAACTCCACCTGAAGGCAACAGCACCAATCCAGTTTTAGAGACACAAAAAGGAGGTGTGACTATTCTAAGCCCACCCAAAAGGGATTCTTACATACTAAACCAGCTTGATAGGGTCTGAGTTACTGTACATATAATTTCTCTATAAAAATACTCTAATACAACTCATTTAATTTTTGATGTGTGCAAATTTCAAATTTGATCAAGTTGGCGTTAATATTTCTATGTTTCTAAACTACCCATCTCTATCAAAGAAAACTACTGAATCATTCCTCCCAATAGATTATGAATGTAAGATTTCATTGTGGTTCAAGTCTAAAAAACAAACCATTCTAAACTGGTATTAACCCGACACTAAAAACCCGAAATAAACCAAACCGATTGAAAACTCATTCCTTAACAGTTTCGTTTTGGACGAACTCATTCCTAAATCAAAACCGATCCGAACCAACCGTTTGACACGCCCTACCATCTCCCTAGTTCTATTACCTCGATTTGATGTGCCATTAAATATCGATTATCGACATTTTACTTTCAACTAAGCTCAAAAGAGTAATTGCACGCATGATGATGAACCATTAAAATATCTTAAAGGGGTAAGTTTGCTTAAAAAAGGTTTTATATCTAGTGGAATGGCGAGGGCCCACTTCTTAATAAGATTATCCTTGTTTCCAAATTATCCTAATATGAAACCGGAGTAATTCATCTGTAGGAGACCAAAAGGTTTCTTGTTTTGCAACCTTTTTTTTTTTTATCTTGAGTTGCCTGGGTTTTTATTTTTTAAATCATGTTTTTAACAAAAAAAAAACATTGTTTGATTTTTAAACAAAGCTAACAAAAAGCAATAGAGGACCTTGAAAGGTGCAGCTTGCTTATCATCTACACATGAATGATCGTAAGACTTGAGATAATTTTGTTTAATTGTTCTACCAACTCACCAGAGAGTAAGGTCCATAATGTCAATTAAAAAAAGATGACCACAAGAAGAGATAAGAACATCTTAGTTAATACTAATAATATAATTATCATTATCATGAGATGACTGACAATGTGATTGCAATGAAAGCTACTTGTGGACTTTAAGGTTTGAACCAATTAAAGAAAGCTGGTGTGATCGTAACGCATAATTAATTGCATTCTTAGTCCCACTATAGGTATACACACAACTAAAATATTGTTTCCAAATCAAAAGTAGATAATGAGATACACTTTATTCTATATTCGCAAACTCCCTTGTATACAACCTCTCTCTCTCTCTCTCTTAATTCTTTTTATCTTTCATGGAAACTTTAATTAATTTAATTTCTCAAGTACGGAAAGTTTAATTTATTTCACTATCGAAAGCTGATTGGTAGGGTTTTTATCTTCTAAACATGCTATGTTCAGCACGCTCAGAAAAACCAAAACTTTTATTTGGACTTTTAGTGATCACATCACCACCATTGGGAGAGGCCCATCCATTTTTATCACCTCTTATTCGCTGCTCACCTCAATTCCCTCCAATTCCTCACATCGAAGCAGAAATGACCACCCTATCCCACCTTGGGCAGTGTGTTCAGATAGGGGGTAGGGTGATCATTTTCACTCCTATGTGAGGAATTGAAGGTGATAACTATTCAGAGGCCCATGGGCCTTCAACAAAAACTGTAATACTAAGTACCAGTGGATCCTAAGCTGTCTTTTCAAGTCTTTCTCTTTCAAATTCCAGTAGCTAGATTATGGCTCATATGACTTTTTTTCTCTTTCTATCAATGTAAACCTTAAGACAAGCCCTCCTTGTCAGAAAGCTAGCCAAAATGTTAATCTTTCCGATTTTATCATCTTTCAAAGTTTTGTTTTGAAAGCTTTCCAACAACTCCAAGATTGCTTAAATCTGATTTATATTGAAGGAGTTATATACCAGTCAAACTTAATTTAGTGTGTGTGAATGCTGTCAAAATCACTTTGAATGAAAATATTTTTTTGAATATTAAATCAAATGAATATTTTACTACACTTTTGGTTTTTAACAATATTTTATCATATTAAGTTTTATGAAATTTTTAGATTTCAGTAAAACCCCAGCATTAGAAAGTTGAAAATTGCACCTATCGTCGAAAATTCAGTTTTTGTTCTTGAATTAGGGAGTTGACCATTTTATCTTTTGGAATTTGATTTTTTAACTATTTTTATTGGATTTAAATAGGGGATATTTATTTATTTATGAATAATATCTTAAGTAAATGAAATACAAAAACATTTACTAAAATGATATTAGGCATAAATAAGTGTCTGTCCTGGTTGTCAATTACGTGAAACTCATATTTGGACTTGGTTTTTGTAAAATCTGATAATGTTATTGTGTTTAAAACTTTAAATAATCTAAAATAGGTTGAGTACCAAGTTTCAAACCCAAATTAGGACTACAACTCACCGAAACCAACATTCAAGTTGAAAAAAAAAAAAATACAACAACTGATCAAGATTTCGGAGATCTCAATCAACTCGATTTTTTCCAACGTCGAAACTTGATCGAGTTTCGAGTTTTAGTTCCTTGATTCTAATATACCCCTCTCATATAATAAATAGTGGGGCTCACTAACATTCTCTCTCCTATTCTTACCATGTGAACCTCATATAGATAGTATCTTTCTCTAAACCCTAATTGGTGTAAGTATAGATTCCTTCTTCCACTGCTCCAGTGGGAAATCCCCTTAGAAATAATTATTACTTATTTATAATTCCATTTTCAAATATTATTATTAAAAAAATCTATTTTCTTAAGTTTCGACTCATCCTAATCTATCTCAGAAATAATAGAGGTTGATCCATGTTCAATTTTGATTTTCAAAACAGGAATTTTTATCTTATGCAGTTATTGTATGGTGCAATACTACATCATGCGACGGTTACAAAAGTCATGTGCAGCATATGAGATTCACTGTGCCACATGGCCTTTGCTGCACCGCACGATATTGTATTGTACCATGCAATTACAAGAGAGGACAACGATTCTTCAAAACAGTGCTCTTTGCCACTAGGTCAAATTCAAGTTAAGACAAAAATAAAAATAATAACTAACAAATCTCTTAATGCAAAGATGTGCTGAGGACACATTAAAGACAGAGAAAGCAAGTGATAGCTATGTTTGTATTGTTTCTTAAAGAAAGCAGATACTTGATTAGATGGGGTTGGGTGGGACCCCCTAAATTTCGGCGTTAGTTGTCATTATTCATGACTAATGATTCATCACTTGACCAGAATCATGAAGATGATTGTTGGATCGCATTTACAGCCCCACTCTGCCCACTAGGGTTATAAATTTCGCCCTTGTTGCCCGAGCCGGAACATATCGTCGGCTGGATTTCTCAACCTGAGGATGGTTTATGGTTGAAATTTTCAAATTCTGGGTTAGGGTTGAGGCTTTGGTCTAAGTCCAGCTCGATGTGATCTTGTGTTAAGTTATGTTTTACAAATTATTTTTTATATTTTATAATTTTTGTTTAGTATTCAATTATATATTGATTTATCAAAAAGAAAAAGCTAATTATTTATTGAACGAAAATATTTATAATTTTAAAATTGGGCTAAGTTTAGTCCAAAGAAAAGTCTAATAATCAATTGAGTATGAAACAAACCAATATCCAATTACATGAGTCTCATTTTTTTAATGCATATAGAATGTCGTAAATGGCAAAAAAGCAGGGCAAGTCAAGGCCAACAAGGCCCTAGCAAAAATCAAGTCCAATCCAACCCAGCCCAACCCGATCAGGGTCAACCAGGTTTGGGTTGGGCTGGCTGAGCCTGACGGGGTTGGGCCTAGCTTTAGATATCTCAGCCTAACCTAGGGCCCTAGGTTGGGCTTTGGTTGAGCTAAGAGGACTTTGGGTTGGGCTAGGGTTTTAAAAAACCCGGTCCTATTTCACCCCTACTCTCCACCTTTTGTGGGGCCTATGGAAAAAGCAAGACTAGTCACGTGATTAAATCTTGTCCTTCTTTTTTTTCTCTCTCCCTCTTTCTTGTTGTTATTGCTTTTTAATATGTGGGAAGAGCTCTCTCTCTCTCTCTCTCTCTCTCTCTCTCTCTCTCTCTCTCTCTCTCTCTCTCTCTCTCTAGGAGCGTGATCTTGTGCATGCATGGGGACCAATGAGAGTGTATGCAGAGGCATCAGCAAGGTGGGGATCCTACCTTCTGTAGGGGGTGGAGCGGTCATTTAACCCCCTGTGTCTGGGCGTTGGCTCTACACTCCCCCATAGGAATCATTTCTCCTTTAATATATTTTTTGGGCAAGAGATCGTTGCCTCGTCGCTTGCACAAGCACGGGCCAATGAGAGCATACAAAGGCATCAACATGGATGAAAATTTTTTATTTCACAAGGGCATGGTAGTAATTTTGTGAGCTCGTGTGTTTGGGCACAAGCTCCACACGACAAGGCAGCGTTCTATTTATATTAATTTTTTTCCCCAATGAGCATAAATCCTTTCATTTCACATGTTCTTTTAATATAATTTTTACTAATGAAATAACGATTAGTCATTTTCAAATTACTTTGAAATTTATTTATACCTATATCAAATAGATTTTGGAATTAATACAAAACATAACCAAAAAAAATTCAACTTCTCACTTAACCATTTTGGTGACAACAAGATAAACCTTTGTATAAAAGACCCACTTTCTTCTTGATCTTGCAAAAAAATACTCAAAGAATGAAGGGTAAATTGGGCACACAGAAAGATTGGATGTGGTAGACTCAACAAGGCATTCTGAAGATCCAATATAATAATTTCCAAATTAAAGAAAGAGGTTTCTCAGTATTTCCCTCAAAGTTTTTCCACATGCTACACAAATACATTATTTATTTTATCAAAAAAAAAAAAATACATTATGTATTTATTCTTTTGAAATCATATTCGGCTAGAATGCGTGCATGAATGCTTACAATACATGAAAAAAAATATTTGGGATTAATAGAAAATCTACTCTTCATTAGCTCTTGCCCGTTATTATTAATAGATTGATCATGCGCAAAGTTAGCAAGATTTGCACTGTGGTTTAAGTTGGTGACTTTGACATTTTTGAGATATAAAAGACTAGAGGTTTCTACATATATTACTTCAATGCCTTGAGATCTACGTGATTACAATAAATTGGAAATCAAACCCAATCTCATTCCCTCATTCCATTAATCTATTCAAGAAAAGAGGGGGAAGGTGGTTGGGAAAATACTTGGTCTAAAAGTTTATATATATCACATGGTAAATTATACATGGCAGAAATTTCATGGATAAATTATACCTCAAAGTCTTTGCTCACATGTCAAGTTTCAGAACATGTAGAGTTTGTTAAATGTTAAAACAATAAATTCTAAGAATATTAAAAGAATAGATGTAAATGGGAGAATATTATTGGAGTTGCCACATCATCTTTCCGCATGATAGAAGATAAGTTTGTAGAGAAATATTTTCTAGACCTGCAAATCAAAGATACCTTTCGTGAAAAAATATTCATCAAATTAACAATTTAATCATTCTAGAGGACCACTAACTTTTCTTTTCTTTTTTTGTTTTTTTGGTAATAAGGACCACCAACTTGATAACCATTGAATTTGTTATTGATATTTTCCCTCTTTAATTTACTCGTAGGAGAAACAATCAGCCAATAATGTCCAAATAATGTTAGCCTTGTTCTTCCAAAAAATTGAAAAAATTAATCTATTGATGATAAACTTCAGCTCATTACTATAGAAACCAAGCAAATTAATAGCCCAAATAAAAACCATTTGATTTTGGACTTTTTGGGGAGGGTGGGGGTAGGGGAGACTGAGACTCCATAATAAAAGGCCCATGTTTGGGGGATGAGTAAGAAGGTTAGGCCCATGTCTATCTCCGCCATAATCATAATCGAAAGTCACACATCACACATAAATTCTTAATTTTTATATTTTTTTTTGGGGGAAAACAAGGCTACCAAGCTCAATTGCGCTTAGACACAAGAAGGGTGACAAATCCCCCCCCCCCCTAAAAAAAAAAATGAAAAATCACACTTCTGTTGGAGGCTCCTGTACACATTCTCATTGGCCCCACATTGGTGCAGGGATCACGCAGCCTGACAAAGATCCCACTCCCATTTTTGAGTCTTTAATTAGCTTCTTTGAATTCTTTATTATAAAAATAAGGGAAAAAAATGTAGGAATCCTTTCACATACATTGTCACATCCTTACCATGTGAAACCCGCATTGACATTTTCTGTACTCTTGTTAATATTTTCCCGGTTACCATTAGTGTCACACCCCAAACCACCCCCTAGGAGGATTAGGTAGGTGACCTGAATTGCGTAACGACAATCCGTCAAATCCCACGGATCTAGAAGCAGTGCTTACATTCATGGAACCACATTCATCACTTTACCATAAGTAAGATCAGAGTGTTGCAGATAAACTATAATTCCAATAACAAAATAGGAAGCGTAGCAATACGGGAAATGGTGATGATATATATACATAGATTAGTTCATTCTGATACATTTCCCACAACCCACAACTTAAGAGTAAAGCTGACAGAAACAGAGCTAGAACTACCATATACATGTATATATACAGGGTGAGATAACTCTACCCCAAAAAGAAAGAAGAGAAACTACAACCAAAGCTCAAACAGAAACAGGGATAAACCCCTAGCAAAAACAAAAAGGAGTCCCTAAGACAAAAAGCATCACGTGCACTCCTCAACGGTCTTCATCAACGACCACCGAGAAAGTACGCAGGATCGGTATGACCTCCGTCGGGGTCCACACCAACATCATCGTAACAACCAGGACTCTCCTCCTCGAGATGAGCCTCCATGCCACAGCGGCATCGATCTGCAAAATCATCTAAAGAAAAACATATATAACAGAGTGTGAGCCCCACTGAGCTCGTGAGCAAATATATCATCATGCATGCACGTGCAATCACAATCCACATGATCCTACATGATATGCAAGTCCGAAATATTTATTAGCCACCTAACAATACAACTAAGTTAGGTTTGTGCTACTACAATCCCCAATACATGTATCCCTGGTGCGGGCTTCTAACCCCTTCCTGCGATACACCCATTGAGTTGTCGGAGAGGATCAGTCAGCTCCCGCATCAGTCACCAAGGTCAGCCTAACCAGCCCTCTATGATTAACCCGTGGGACAATCCATTTCTTTTTGGCTTATAGCCCGGCATATTGCTCATAATCACCATTCCAGTGTTCTTTTCATTTCTTTTCTCTTTTCACATAAACATGCATATGGTCGCCCCTACAGGCATCCAACAACTAAACCCCTGTTGGCAAGGGTGCGTAGCACGGGTGATGAAACTCTAACCCCATGTCTATATGGCAACATATGAGTCAGGTGGTGTCAACCGCATCCCATACTACGGGCTACCACATACCTTAATTTCAAACCGACTACGGCATCTAGTCTAACATTCACAATCATCATATAAGAATTCATAGTGTTGATCAACAGACAGTCATTATGCAATGATTTGAGTAGTTTGAAACAAAAGTAAATAACACAGCATTTATATTCACAATTCTTAATAGCCGGCACAGTATTATAATTACACTTGCACATACGATAATATTATTCACTCACCTGAGTTTGGTTCTAGAAACTCGGTTGCAAACTCAATTCCAACAGTAGTCTGGTTGTTATCCTCGAGCGCGGGATCAAATCCTAGATATAAATCAGAAGTTGTCATGTTAAGTTTTCAAGCTATCTCTGGTAGTCCTAGGGTTAACCTAAGCTTACTGGGTTGACCCGATGCTTGGTTGGTACTCATTTGGAATCATTGGGCCTTGCACTGGGCTTTAGGTTCATGACCCGGTGCATCATCCAGAGTCAGTGGTCCAGGGGCAAAATGATCATTATCAGTGACTATACCTGATTCTAGGTCAGATTAGGGTCGCAGTGCTGTCCACAGCTTGTCTGTGCTATAGGACCAAGCACAACAGGGTTTCCTTCACCCGCGGGGCCCACCAGGGTTTCAAAGTATTCCTTTAATATGGACAGATGTGGGGAAGGGCATTTATGTCATTTCCCACCTTTCCACACTGTCCCACAGCCGTTGGGTGAGATCCCCCAGGTCAGATTTCAAAATTTACAGCAAAACCTTCACTGGGCGATGGCTCTGGGCGTTGGGTGCATCGCCCAGTGCCCTTAAATCGACATTGGGCTGAGTTCCCAAATTTGGGCTTTTTAGGCTATGCTCAAATCTGATCTTCTGCATGTTAGGGGAGTCAGGTAGCCCATGGGGTGACCTACCTATTGGTCCAAATGGATCATCCATCAGGTCTACCCTTTGGCTGCCAGAGGCTGCCTAGACAATCCAATGAATAGTATCACAGGGTTTTCTCTAAGCTTGGAATTCGATTTCCAGCCACATGCAAGGCTGGAAATGGATGCAAAACAGTGGTTTAAGGCTGCAACCACTTAGGGTTTGGTCTCTGCAGCCATGGCTTGCATCCAGGACTTCAATCAGTCAACCAGAAGTGAATCTGGGTAGTGCAGCCATGCACAGCCAAATTCGGCTCTCAAGAACAGCAAATCAGAATTATAAAATTAAATAAAAGTCACAGATCTCCCATGCTCAAGGCTTGCATGGCAGATCTGGAGCTGTTATGGGCAAACCCTAGCTGTTCTAGGCTGCCCAGGAAGCAGAAACACATCAAAGTCATAGGGATTCAGAGGAGCAGCAAGTTAAACATGTAAATACATACCTGAGTAGAGCTGGAAGCCACAAAAATCTAGGCCCAGGTGTGTGTGAGCAGCTTCCCCCTCCTTCCTCCCTCTCTTTCTTCTTCTTCTCCTCTTCTTTCTCTCTTCTTTCTCTCCTACGGTTTCTATTAGAGCTAAGGACTCTAAATGAGGCCAAGGCTCCCTTATTTATAGACCAAGTCCAACTAAGGTCTATTTGGCCTGCTGAGTCCTCTTTTAAAAATGCATTTTTAATCCTATTCACAGCCATTCTGGGCTCTGTGGTGGGGTCCACACTGAACTAGGGGTATGAGGTGGTCCCTCAGACTCCCCTCTATCCATGGAGGGTGCCCATGTTCATATTGGGTGGTCCCCATAATTAAAAATCATTAAAAATGTACTGTTTCACTCACTGGGCGATGTCACTGGGCCTTGCTGCATCTCCCAGTGCCATCGCCCAGAGAATTCTAGCAAGTTGAAATTCAATGGGGCTTGCACAGGGGTTTGACCCTTGGTCAGGGCATTGTCCCCACATGCCTTATAGAAGATTTTACACACTTTTTCAGAGGTGGATCCCACTGTTATGGAGAGGAGAGAGATTACCTGGGGTCCAGGCCATACATCATGCTATGTGTTGTGCAAGTGCAGGGGTCTGCTATCCACCTTCTGACAGGTATGTAGGATGACATGCACAAGGTTTCCTCATTATTCCAAGTCATTGGAGTGATACTCCACAGTGTTCCGGGTTGCCTGATCAGGGGTTCCTGTCCTTCAATCAAAATTCCAATCTGTCAGGAGTAGGGTTTGACAATTAGCGTGGTGTGAGAAATTTGTCTCAGACTAATTAGGTAGGAACCTTCTCCCTAAATTTTTTTTGCGATTGAGTTCCTTGTCCAACTGCAGAGTGTAAGCTAGTGCCTCTCTGTGTTTATCTCTTTTCTCCACAATAATTGGACATATATGTCATTTAATAGGAGGGAGGAGAGAGATAGAAGCATGGGGGTGCTAATGTACACTACGCAGAATGGCAGGATTCTTTTACCCAATTCTTTTTGGGACCATTTGGTTGATAGGGACTTAGGTGGAGTGGGAGAATTAGGGTAGAAAAGTATTGATGCGGTACTTCAAATCCCACCCCAACCTTGTTTGGTTAACCTAGGGGGATGAACTTACAAAAGCTCACAGAACAACATTAAATGCTTTGTCGGCTGATGTGGCACTTGAAAATCTCACCCCTATCCTATCTAAAGTCCCACCAATTTTAGTAGACTTTGGTTACTGTTTAATCGATGGGACTTTGGTTACCGTTTGTGGGAAAAATAAAAAATCTCACCTTTGTTCCCCAACCCACTATACTGTGAGACGCAGTCCTACAACAGTTCCAACAAATGGCCCCTGAGGGTTCTCTGTGTAGTATGACTCCTGCGCCAACACAGGGCCAATCACAGTGCAGGCTGAAGCATAAACATGGATGAAATTTTTTACATCTATATAAGTGGAACAGTCATTTCACCTCCCTCTGAATGTAGATGCCGACACCACACTGCCCAGCAGAATCCTCTTTCCCCTTTATTTAATTTTTTATTTTTAATTTGTCCTTTTCCACGCCGCAATGGTGCTAATCCCACCGCTTAAACAACGGCACCAAAACAACGGCACATCTCTCTCTCTCTCTCTCTCGTATGAACTCGAATGGTTTTGACAAAAAAATAAAAAAATATATATGAACTCTAATGGTTATACCAGGTTCGGTTTTGGCACCGTTAGTCCGTTATGGGACATGGTTTTGCAACGTTAGCGTCCTTGGTTTTATAGTTTACTACCTTTACATTCTCAGATTGTCCTGGATTTCAACCATTATTACAAGATTGACCTGCATTCAAATTACCAAATCACCCACTTCAATTTTTTTTAGAGACCAGTACACTCTCTCCCCCTTCTGGCTTATAGTCCCTAGTTTCTACTTGGATCACGCACCCTGAGTATAACTATAAATGCCTTGTGCCTGTTTTGGTTCTTTATATGTTTTAAAAAATGGAGAAAACCATTGAAGCTCTAGATTTAATCCAATGCAACTGAAACCAATTTATTTGAAGCAATATTATTTGCTTTTACCTGAATGTATGATTGATAGAGAATTGAATATACGATCTCTGAAATAAAAATCACATTTATGTTGATACCCCGGCTTATGTGTGTTCTTATTGGACCCAAGCTAGTACAGAAGCTACGCGACCAGGTAACGATTTCTTGCCCATAAAAAAAATACGTATTACTTAATTGATATGAGAATTAAAATTAAGATCATGTCATCACTTAATTGATATGAGAATTAAAATTAAGATCATGTCATCATTATAGTATTCTCCAAATCACATGTCACATTAGCAAAGCTTCTTTCTAAAAATGCTCTCCATAACTAAATGAAAGTTACCTTTCAAAATATCTCCAAGGCCTACATGCATCATTTTTGTCAAAGTTATCTTCCAGCTTTTATATGAAACATGCTGGTTTTTATTTGTGATTTTTACATGAGCTTAATGAGTTGCAATTCTTGGATTACGGTGTAAAAGAAGCATGAGTTGATTGCAAATCCAAACATGTCATTAAATTTTTTTTTAAGTGTAGGTGTGAAATTATTAAAAAAAAAAAAAAAACATTATATTAGGAGATTAAGCCACCCTGTTAAACATATATATAAATTTCATATAAAATTAGTTTTGTGCAATCTGCAGAATGAATCCATTTGAAGATCTCTTGCATAATTTTCAATAGAATCATAATAAATTAACTTGATCTTACAATCCTAAGTATAGGAAATATTAGTCACACCATACAGTTCGACATTTTAAACCATATAAAATTCATAATTATTTCCCTTAATGCATGTCAAATTCTCACGCTTATAACGTGTATGTTGTACGTAGTATTTTTATTCTTAGATTTCATAGTAATAAAGTTGTAAACTTAAGGGAAAAAGATCCCTAAAGAGGTAGTGTGGAGTTGATTATCCGCATCATATTACGTACTAACCATGTGGGTTTCACACTGACACACTTTCTCCTGTCTAACCATATGGATATTCTATTGATGAAATCACTTCTCACACAATGATTGGTGATGTGTGGGACATTCTCCCCACACGAACTGTATGGAAAACCCTTGCAATACTAAAGTAAGCTTGTCAAATTAAAACCCTAAGATGAAAATTAGCAAGTCAAATGGTTTGGGAGGTTATACATCATCAACTTGAAATGTTTCTTGTAAGAGTATAGAACCATGTCTTATTTTATCTAAACCTAGTTTTACCAACTCTGATTAATGTCTAAATTAGATTGTCATCATATCAAAATTTGAAATCTTCTACCTAATATGTTATTTATCCGAATTTTTTTTTTGACGAAATGATTTATTAACTAAAAGATCCCACCACCCCCAAAAAAAGATATGCCATATTGTACTAACTTGATGCAACATCATGAAAAAGATAAGGAAAAAAGAACTCTGTCCGGGAGTGTAGCCTACGCCAGCACTCCCATGAGTCTATCTCTTTTCTCCCCATATGAAAAGAAACCTCTGCCCCCTTGTTTTGAGGAGGAGAGATATAGACACATAAGAGTGCTAGCATAGGCATACTCCCGAACAGAAAACTGCTTCCCAAAAGATAAAAAGACCCAAACTTCAAGTAATTCTATATCATATTTTGAGGACAAGTAATTTTTTTTTTTTAAATTAACAATAAGACTTTATATTCGTTTATTCATAATCTCATGTAAGCAAAATACTTTTTTTTTTTTTGGGTGGAAATGTAAGCAAAATACTTGATACTAAAGCAAAGGATATTTCTCGTTAGTACCATATAATTTCATCTAAGAAAATATAAGGTCAGTGTTCATCCCTACACACGTGGGGGCATTGAAAACGGGTGCATTAGCATCGTGGGGGCAAAATATCCGCCTTTCAAAGGAACGGAGTAATCATTTCGCTCTCTATATCTGGACGTGGAGAATACACTCCCCACTGTGCACTTTCTTCCTTTTTTTCTCAAATCGCCCAAAGCGTATTGTGGCACAATCGCACTGAAAAAAAAAGTCATTGCGACATAATGGAGAATTTGGATCCTCTACTGTCGAGCTGCATGGTAGGATCATGATGCCCTGACACGGGACTGTGCACAATGATCGCCTTACCCCTGCCCAAACGCCTTGCCCAAATGAGAATAAGGCGATAATTGCACGCAGCCCCGTGTTAGCATGATCCTGCCTGATAGCTCGGCAATAGAAGATCTGGATCTATAACGGAAGCCTCCTTCGCAAACCTTTCCACTAGATGCCACTCGGGGGTGTTTCTTGAGAAGCCTAGAATCAAATGCACAATAAACAGCGAAGTACCCTTTTCTGGGCCCCACCATAGTTTCAATGTCCACGTGGCGATAATTACGTCACCTCTCTTCTTTACTTCATGGTCTCTTCGTGACGCGTGGAAAGTCTGTCCCTCCAATCCAAGGAAGCACAGTAACACTCCACCTGGACACTTGAAAGCCGTCGCACCGGCGGTGCGGCCTTCCAGTAAGTCACACACACTCACGTGCTCAACTCCCACGCGCGTGAACCTTCAAACGCCGTTATCTAACGCCCGTCATCTAAGTAACGGAGCCCTCACACCTATATAATGCAAAACCTTTCAAACAGAAATTCTTCGAACACTACCTTTCTCCTAAAGGTCCCAAGGGCTTCCCCTCTCTCTCTCTCTCTCTCTCTATAGGATCCACGATGAAAGCTGTTCTTTTAAGGACCTGTTCGGCACCGGTTCGATCATCCCTGGTCCCCGGTTCACCGAAGATCTCTTTCTCCGGCACAGTCCAAGATTCCGTTACCGCTGCACTTTTCTCCGGCGAAAACAAGTTGTCTCCGTCATCGCCGTCGCTGCATTTGCAGATCAAAGAAGAAGGTTTAAAGAGTATCCGGCGAGCGAAGTCGGAATCTGACTTTGCATGCTCAATTAAGAAAGATTCCGACGGGTTTTATAAGTTGACTTCTGCCGGATATCGGTCTTTTCCGGCGATGATTCCGGAGGAAGAAGAGTTGGATTTCGTTGGCGGCGGTGCCGGAAAAGGTAAACTGATCGGCGGAGGGAAAGGCGGCGCTGGTGGTGGTGGTGATGGTTTTGGCACCGGAGGTAGTGCAGATCAGAGCAAGATCGATGCTTATTATCAAAAGATGTTGAAAGCAAATCCTGGAGATCCACTTCTTTTAAGGAATTATGGACAGTTCTTGCATCAGGTACTAAAAACGATCAATCGAAGCTAGAGTTTTTTGAAAATTAATCGATTTTCTAGTTTAATTTAGGTTGACGTTTGATTTGTTTTGTTTGATAGGTGGAGAAAGACGCAGTGAGAGCTGAAGAGTACTATGGAAGAGCGATATTAGCAAATCAAGGAGACGGTGAAGTGTTGTCTCTGTACGGGAAATTAATCTGGGAAACGCATAGAGATGAAGACAGAGCCAACTCTTACTTCGAGCAGGCGGTTCAAGCTTCCCCTAATGACTGGTACAAACACAAAGAACTCTTTATCTTTTCAAAATACTCAGAATAACAAACTCTCAGGCATTTTAATTATAACTATTATTTTTAAACTTTTGGGTTTTTTGGGTTGTTTATTGCAGCTATGTGATGGGATCATACGCTCACTTCCTGTGGGATGCAGATGAAGACGAAGAAGAAGGAGGAGAAAAAATTAGAGCAGCATCAGCAGCAGCACCTTTGGTGGAGGCCTTTTGACTTTAATCATCCGGCCTCTCTCTCTCTTTCTCTCTCTCAATTCTACCACTTACTAACTAACGATGATTAACCATGATTAATAACCCAGTAATAAACAAAGAGGTCTGTTAATTAAGAGAACTGTATGTAGATTAGTCAGGTTAAATTACAGAGGGAGAGAGAGAGAGAGAGAATAAGTAATAAAAAATGTCAAGTTTTGTAAGTATTTTCAGCTTTACTAATAAAGACACTGCTAGCAAGTCGATTCTCATCTCCACGAACTTACCTTTTCTTTAACTCTTTGGACAATTCAGATCCTCTAGGGCGTGCTGTCCGTTGCGGTTTGAACGGGACATAAACTACAGCATAATGACCGTTTTACCTCTGCTCGGACAAGTCTCTGTGGATAGATAGATAGATAGATCATAATCTGCGTGGGGGTAGGGCATTAATTAATTTTTTCTTAAACCGCGGGGGACAGTTTTCCTCTCCCTGTAACCCTCTGTTTCTCCGCTTGGGTAATAGAGGGAGTGGTGAGATCCAATGAACCCAAACTAACTTTCACGGAGGAGTCCCAATACTGTGTTGAGATCTCAAACATAACATGAGACTAGGGGTGTAAATGAATAGTCAAAATCCGTTTTCGTGTCCGTGTCCGTATCCGTTTAGCGCTATCTGAATCCATCCGAAAGCTAAACGGATATGGATACGAATAGACTATAGCTATCCGAAAAGTTATATTTACATGTAAATAGATAAAATATCCGATCCGTATCCGTGTCCGTGTCCGCTTAGCATTATCCGAATCCGTCCGAAAGCTAATCGGATACAGATGCGGATATAGCACTATCCGAGTCGAATCTGATCCGTTTACATCCCTACATGAGACCCCTTAGCCGCCTTCAAGGCCTCAACTGACTCAATAGTTAAGGTAAGTTTTTTAAGCAAGGTTTAATATTTTGGTTTAATTTCGATGATTCCGATCTGATTTTTTAAAACCCAAAATTTCAGTGACAAATTTTTTTTTTTTGCATGTTTCAGGGTGCTTTCACAGTTTATGCTTCTCGGGTTTCTAGCTGTCGGATAATACAAGGGGATCCAAGACTCCCATGTGATTTGAAGATCGAGAATGAATTGATTTCACTCCCATGATTTCCCAACACAAACATGGGCTAGTGAAATGAATCCATTTTCGCATTTTTTTTTTTTGGGTTATGTTTCATTTAATTTTAATTTTTTTTTGATAATTTCTTAAATCTACTAGATAAGAACAAAAATTAAAAGGTAAGTAGGTTTACATCCACTACTTTTCATTTTAAAAAGATTTACCCAATCCCCAAAGTTAGTTAAGACTCATGCCATGTTCGAATAAAATAAAAGTCTACCTAAAAATGAATGAAATAAAAGTAAACTTCTAAAATTGATTCAAAAATCTATTTTATTATTAAACCACGATGGGAAAAATAAGAGAGAAGAGGCGTGCAACTTTCTCTACCTTTTTATTTATTTATTTCCTTTTAATTATTTCTCTTACTTTTGTTCTTTATTTTAAATTTTTTTTTAATGATCGAGTTTCCTTTCACCAACTATGAATAAGATCCCATTCATCGCAGGGTAGGAGAGGGCGGGAATAGGTATTGAGAGGGTATTTTGGAACATACTAAAACTTTAGGAGGGGTTGTTGAACCCTAAGATGGTGGGTGAACAATCCTCTTTTATTTTATTTATTTTTTAATATATTTTTTATTGTTTTCGATCTATTCCAACAATTAACATGTACTTCCCTTTGGTTTTGATGCTATAGCTTTGTTTTTAGTTTTTTTTTAAGGGATAATAACCACTTTGATTTCTACTCCTACAATTAAGGTGCATTTTCATCAGATTTTACAGTTTTTAAAATGGTTAAATTAGGTTGGGGTAATTTTGGAAGTTTTTTTTTAATTTATTTTAACATGGCATGAGTACTAACCAACTTTGGGGATTAAGTAAATCTTTTTAAAATAATAAGTAGTGTATGTAAAACAAATTTGAAACCTACTTATCTTGTAATTTATGTTCTTATCAAGTGAATCTAAGTAATTTTTCTTGTTTTTAATGGAAATGAGCCACTACATCCAAGAGTCAGCCATGTTGTTAATCTTCCTAGGTATATAGTGAAAAGAGTTGGTTGGCCAAGGTGTAGGAGTCATGACTCATGACCTTCCGAAATACTCTCCAATAAGTCATTTCGCATTGCTAAAGCTTCTCCATGCAATGCTGATGCAAAGAATAATGGCTTTGAAACTGCCCAAACTGGTGCCCTACTAGGTTCCCAAATTACAAAATCAGTACCTCCTTTGTCTCATCTAAGAGACGCATCTGTGTTGATTTTGGAGAAATGAAAGGTGGGAGGTGACCAAGGAGTTTTGGGAACAGATGGAGTCGAAACCGGTAGCTGGGAAGGAATTAGCTTCACTGAATTCCTTAAAACCAAACTCAGATTTCCAAATAATCTCAAGAGATGTCCAATTTTTGCCATAGAATATGAGATCTTCCCTAGAAATCCACAAGTTCCAACAGATAAAGGAAGCCAATCCTGTCACTTCCTTGCTGACATTTCTCCCCAAAGGGAGTAATGTTCCCCAGCTTTGAATAGTATTAGGAAGAAGGGGTTCTGGGGAGGGAGGAACGAAGGAATTCTTAGATCCAAACCACACTGCTCTAGCGAAAGCACAATCGAGAAGTATATGGTAAATACTAAATAGATTCAGTTGCTTCCCAAATTTACAACATATAGGATCAATCGAAGACCTCTTTCTTACCAATCCTTTCGCCATAGCAAGACCATATTTTCTTCCAAACCAAGCCAGGAAAGTAGCCGAATGTGTTATGATTGCAAGAAGAAGCGGCCCTTGTTTTCCTTCTATCTTCTTGGTTACTGAGAAAGTGATAAGTTGATTTAACCGAGAATACCCCATTCTTGGCAGCTCCTTGAAATCTGATCTTTCAAATAAACTCAATTGAATGCTTTTAATAGCAGCCGTATCTTCAGGATGAAAAAGCTCATTAATCAGGTCCCCTCGACAAACTCTGTTCAATTTATCTATAAGTTCAGAAACTAGAGAAACTCGTTGGCTATTAAATTGGAGTTGTTGGAGCTTGAGGTTAGGGGAAGTAGGGATCTAACAATCATCCCACACTCAGATATTAGAGTCATTGCCTACTATCCACCTTAACCTAGCTTGAACAACCTTCCTTCCCACTCAGATATTAGAGTCATTGCCTACTATCCACCTTAACCTAGCTTGAACAACCTTCCTTCCCTCAATGATACTTTGCTAACCCCAGGAAGGTTTTGCACCCACAATGGCATTAAGAAATCTGAATGGGGAAAATAAACTTGTTTCTTGAATTATGCTCAATACGATTTAGGGTGTTTCTACAATTTCCAAGCTAATTTCCCCAATAATGCCCTATTATGGAGTGTAGGGTCGTGAAAACCAATCCCTCTTTTCACCTTTGATCTACATAACCTGCCCGCCCAGGAGATCCAATGAATACCTCTACTATTTTCCTTACCTCCCCAAAAAAAAACTAGATGCAGCTTGCCGAATTTTTGAATGGTGGGAAACAGACAACTTAAAGTGAGAAACTGTGAAATTATTCATGGATGGCGTGACTATTTTCAAGAGGACTTCTCTCCCCGCTTGAAATAGGAGGCATTGTTTCCAACCTTGCATTCTACTAATCATATTCTCATTGATTCTATGGAAGAGCTCCAATTTTGAAGTGCCAAATTGGGTCGTAACGCCAATATATTTTTTGGGGCCCTCTCCATAAGGGATTTGAAGAATCCTTGAGAACCATCATTAGAATTTCGAGGCTATGTTTGATGAGAAGAATAGGATCGATTTTTGGTAGTTGATCTGCTGGCCGCTATCTTTACAATAAATTTCCAAACACCTCTTTAAGTTCTGAATCTCCTAGTGGGAAACTTCAGCAAATAGAAGGCTACCATCAACAAATAAAATGTGGGAAAATAAGGGAGGTTCTATTGCGTACCTCCATACCATGATTCATATTGTAGACACTAAAATTTGCCACACCTCCCCCCCTAGACGATGACGACAACTGGATGTGGACGGACATCGGCATCTCTCTCAAGAATTGTTTCTCCACTAACCCAAAAACCCTTGAAATGGCCATCAGAGACCCCCAGCCTTAAACCCCCCTCCCCAAAATAAATCACATTAATTTTTGGACCTTGCAGCTGTGCCATAACTGCAAGAGGTGTCCGAGGCACCACAGGCTAGTTCCTACTGTAGTCCACGTGGTGCCGCAAATGTATGAAGCCCCTACCCACGACACCTCATTTGTACCCGGCCTATACCCTGTACGAGCCCCGAATCCCTGCGGCACCGCGAGTACAGGTTGTTAGAAAAACAACGCCCAGAACGGCGATTTTGCAGAAGAAGAACAAAGAGAGAGAGAAGAACAAGCACAAAACAAGATTTATGTGGTTTACCCCCAAGAAGGAGGCTACATCCACGACCGAGCGATAGATAGATTCCACTACTTCTGTGAAGCAAAATACAAACCCTCATTCTCTCATCTCTTAAAGAGATAACAATATTTTATAAGAAAACCCTAACCCAGAAAGTACAGAACTACCCCTAGAGACCCATATGGTCTGGTTCGAACCTGAACCACATATGTCGAAATACATATCAAATTCAAGATCTTAAAGAGCTCTATAAGTATCAGCGCCTATGGTGTTGATGTATGCACTTTTTGACCATTATGGCATGTTTCAAAGGCGAAATGGCGCGCCGTAGAATCACCACAAAACTTTCTAGACTGAGATCAGGCTTCACCAATAACACGGGTCCCATATGCCACGGAAGTTCTGGGGTCCCCTATAAATAGATGACTCCCCTCCATTGTTCAAAAAACAAAGTTGGAGCCTCGAGAAGCGTATCCTATGCATTTTTCACTTTTTGTGAGTACATGAGTCCCCAATCAACCTACCCTAGCATTCTATTGACACTACAAGAAAACTCATTTTTGGCGACGGTTTTTTCCCGTTGCCAAAAATCCAAATCCGTTGCAAAATATTTTGGCGACGGTTTTTTAAGCCGTTGTAATTACCGTTGGCATAAATGGCGCAGCCAAAATTAGGCGACGGAATAAGGGACTTTGTCGGGAAAAATATATTTTCCGATGGTAATAATAATACCGTTGCCTAATTTTGATTTATAGCAACGGTTATTTATTAACCGTCGAATAATATAATATTATTGTAACGGAATACAGTTTACCGTCGCAGAAAATCATATTTTTAGCAACGGTGCTAACCGTTGTAAATAATAAAAAAATCCGTCGTGAAGAGTAGTAAAGTTAGCCTTTTGGGCAACGGTATAAAAATAACCGTTGCCAAAACTGAAATAACAAAAAAAATAAAATTAAAATCAGTATATTTCCTATAATTACATTAGTATACTGATCCATCCATCCATAATCTTCAAGAATTCTAAAGAAACTACAAATTAGAGTATTGACATGGAACTTTCAAAGTGACGCCTTAACAAGGTAGTATACATATAACTAAAATAAAGAAAGAAAGACAACAACATACGTCAACTACAACAAGAGTTTCCAGATAGAGGGATCAAAGCACAAGCGCTTCCTACATAAATAGTAATTATTCCCAAGCTGCTTCAAACCTTGACTGACTATGTAATTTTACAAATCAAAAGAAAATTCAGATATTCCATAAAACATAGCCTTCAAGAATTCTAAAGAAAGTATATTTGATTCCAGATGTTCTCAGTATTTGTTATGAGCAGTAGGTTGAAAATGGATGACTGGTAAGTTGAATAACAAGGCACATAGGCAGCCTGTGTCCAAGGAAAAAAAAAATTGTTAACAATCATAACAATAGGTTAAAAAATTGAGAAAACTAGCTAGTCGAACCTGCCCTAGCTGACCAATTTTTCAGTTATCAGGAGCCGGGGGAACAAATATTTTTTTTTTGGGGGTGGGGGGAGTGGGGAGGATGAACCAAAACAAGCACTTTCAACTACAACAAAAGTTCAATGTCATAAAGTTTTCTTCATCCTCCTCCAGATATGGGTTGAAGAGGTTGTAGGCTCGTAGACATAGTAAAGTACCTCTCCAGATATGGGTTGAATCTGCAAGTATTCAATGCTCCATGAAGAAAGAAAGAATCAAGTGAGAGTACTGGTTAAGGTCAACAAGACTTACATCCTTACTATAGTGGCTGTCGAGCACTTGATGTAGCCAAGCCTTTTTCTCTCAATCATTGTGCGTAGACTTCTACTGCAAATTTTAGCCAAAAATACAGAGAAAATATTAACACAAATCCATACATAATAATAATAAACTGCAGGAACTCTACAAAACTAAGGACCATTAAATGGCTACCCATTCTTAGTGTTCTCAAGGAAAACAAATGTTAAGGGTCAGATTTGTGTAAGAAGGCTCAGAGAGAGAGAGAGAGAGAGAGGAATTGTAGAATAACTTTGTTGAATTGAAGATAGAGAATACTAAGAGAAAGCTTCAATAGAGTAGATAAACTTTAGATGTTAATTAACTCAAATTAATACAAGTAACCAAAAAACCATGTTTGGATCCAGCTACAATAAATCAGCAACAACATTAAGGCTATGTTTGGATGCCAAGAAATGAAAAGAACACAGCATATCATCATATTTCCTACCTCTTGACTACTACAAGAAGAATAAGAATAAGAATCCAACCAACTTAGGAAAGGACAGTAGAAGAGAAAATGCTGGAATTACCTTCCTTTCGGCATCTGCATATTTTACCACTCGTTCTGGAAACAGAGCAGAAGGGAGAAGTGAAATTAAGCTTATTCCCTAGTAGCTCCCTGACCCACAAAACCTGCAAATAGTACAGAGGAGTTACAAGCCAATCAGTTTGGGTGGAGGTCAAACAGAAAAGAACAGAATCAAGAAGTGAAAGAAATGAAACCTTTTTCGATCACATCCCTTGATCTGGAATCAAAGAAACAGAAATGTTGCCGAACATGCATTTAAATGATGGATGATATAATACAAGCACTTCGAGTAGGCTGGAAACCTAGAACACCATCCACTCCAGACTTTGATTAATACCCAATTGTGTAGAGATTTTCCTACAATTATTTTCTAATACTTGATATAATCTGAGCCTTGGTTAGCCTAGCTTCTGACTTATGAGTACAGCCCAATTAAAACCCCGAACGGATATGGTAATTCTAAATTTCAGACTTGCCAAAATAAATAAATAAAGGAAGAAATTAACAAGCAAATAAGAACGTCCACGGTTCTGAGTCAGTCCCTGGAATTCAGATCCCAACTTGAACCTCCTGTCAAAGCATCCATGGATCTGGTCAGACCAATAATGCAGCCATTGACATGTGGTTAGACAAAGAAATGGCAAATTTATCATCCAACATATCTGTTGTTTACTGTTTGTCTTTCTCCTGCTTCCCATACATAACCATCTTGGATTTTTCTATGATACATATAAACCAACAGGCAGACATTTGGTTTGGGATTTGGGAAGGATAATAGCCTCTACATATTGTTTGTTAATTATAGCATTTAACAGGGTTCTTGTGATTGAAGATCAACGAATGGACGGTTCTGAGAGGAGGAATAATACCTTGCCAAGTACCATCCACTCAATGCCTCCACATATGTAGGAATAATATCTTGTCAAGTAAAGATCAATGAATGAAATTTCAAGTTCCACCAAATGCTATTGGTTTTAGAACTTGTGATAAAAAACCTGAAGTGCATGTTTAAAAGTGAATGAATTTAAAATGTGACATCATCATGCTTAGCAACGAAAATAGAAACACCAGAGAGAGAGAGAGAGAGAGAGAGAGAGATAACAATAGGAAACATTGAACTCTAACACATAGCCTAACCACCCTCTTTGTTTTTCTTTTTTTTTTTTTTTTTTTTTTTGTGTGTGTGGGGGGGGGGGGGGGGGGGGGAGGGGGGAGGAGGGTTAGGTGCCTAAGACAGATGCTTCCAACAAGTATTCACTTACCTGGTATGTACCAAAAATAGCAATTGACGGGTGCTAGGTTTCGCAATAGTGCCAAATTAAGCATTAAGAAAGAAAGTAAGCTTAATCGCCCCAACTGAAAAAAGAAGAAGAAACACAGGAAACTTGAAAAACTGATTAACAAGAAGGAGAGGATGGTTAAATTAGGGGGGGAAATCTGAAAGGGAATGGCAACCAGGACTACTCTAATAATGCATATCACATACAATTACAAAGAATCAGTACCACGTAAAAGAACACATAGACATTGTGTGGACCATCATAGCCACCCTTATACCTTCATCTGCCGGAACATTGCAATTGACACAACCTATGTTACAAATATGGAAGGTTTTCCTGCATCCATGGTGAAGAGTTCACCCATGAATCTAAGAACATCATTAGCCTCTGTTCCATTCATTTTTCAGAAAATGTTCCAAGTATCAACATCTGAGGAGTTCAAATAGCAAAACATTAAAGCACCAAAAACTTACGAACCTGAGTGAGCCTGTTCTAGTATTGCTTCTATATAGATCGGCTCCCCAGTAGAGAAAGACATGACAGTACCCACGAAAAAGAGAGAAGAGTATATGTTTCTTTTTGAATGTAGGCCCTTAGTCTTGTTGGAATACCAAACTAGTTAATATCCAAACAACCTAGACTTAGACTACCTACCCTTGGCTTAACGCCAGACTCGTTCCTTTATCAAGGAGTAACCCTAGACCATTGTTACCCCAACCCAATGATGGAATGCAGTATTTTTTGAAGAAAGAAAGACAATGTTTTGAAATAAATCAGTCAGGTTAGTGTGTGGACCCAAGCAAAAGTAATGGGCTTTGCTTATAAGCCCCAAGGGTTGGTGTTTGAACCCTTGACTCGAAATGATGTGTGGAGGATATGACCTCCGGGCTAATGGACTGACATTGTACCCATCCACAAACTCGATTTACAGACCTAAGGGCCACTTTAATGTAAGCCAAATGACCTATTGTTGAAAATCAAGAAATGATTCAACTTTAAGATCCATGGCTAAGAAAGAAAAATGAGAGAAAAAGGAAAATCTTTTGTTTTTATTGAAAAATACATTTTGAAGTAGAAAGAAGCCTATATGAGAAGCCTTACTGTTTAAGACAAAAAGGACGTTCACATTCACCTTTCTATTGGATACATCCAACGGTATTGTATTGGACCAGCCAAGCGAGCTTCATTGGCTAAATGAACAATTAGGTGTACCATAACATCAAAGAATGTAGGTGGGAAAAGCCTTTCTAGCTTGCAAAGTGTTAAAACAACACTTTCACCAAGTCTCTTGAAGTCCTCCTCCTTTCCAACTTTACTACACAAATCCCGAAAAAAGGTACATACTTCTATCAATACAATGCTAACGTGTTTTGGCAAAACATCACGCAATGCAACCGGAAGAAGTTGTTGCATCATAATATGACAATCGTGGCTCTTCATTCCTGAAATGTTACGTTCTTGCACACACCGTGAAATATTACTGCAAAGTCCATCTGGAACCTTCACACTCCTTAAAATTGTGCAGAACAATTCTTTGTCAGTGATAGACATTGTGTAGCATGCCGGAGGTATAAACAATTTATTTTTACCTTCAATGACCTTTGGTTGAAGATCTGGTCGTATTTCCATTTCTCTCAAATCTAGACGTGCATTCACATTATCCTTTGATTTTTCTTTTAGATCCAACAACGTACAAAGGATACTTTCACAAACATTCTTCTCAATATGCATCACATCTAAATTGTGACGAATTAAATTATCTTTCCAATATGGCAAGTCAAATAATATACTCTTCTTCTTCCAGTTATGTGGAAGCTTTGGTTGTTTTAACCGCCTTCGCCTCTTCTTCCCATTCTTTTTATTATTTTCTATTTCATCATTTTCTTTTCCAAATGGGGGAAATTGAATACCTTGCAACTGTTCCAATATGTTGTCCCCCGATAATGGCTTTGGCTGGAGTCCATATTCCTCATGGCCATCAAAATTCCTTTTATCACGTCGAAATCTGTGATCTTGGGGAAGGAATCGACGATGGCCTAAATAACAGTGTTTCCTACCATACTTCAGCCAACGAGAAGAAGTCTCGCAGTTACAACATGGACAAGCTAAAGCTCCTTTAGTACTCCAACCGGAGAGGACTGCATAAGCCAGAAAATCGTTAATGGTCCATAACAAGCATGCTTTTAGCACAAATTTCTCCTTCTTATATGCAGCATAAGTCTCAACTCCATTGTACCATAATTCTTCAACTCTTCTATCAATGGCTGCAAATATATATCTATATCATTCCCAGGCTGTTGAGGTCCAGGATAAGCAAAGTAAGAAAAATGAAGTCGGGTTTCATACACATCCATGGTGGCAAATTGTAAGGCATCACCAATACAGGCCATGTGCTATGCTTTGAGCTCATCAACTTAAATGGGTTGAATCCATCACTTGCTAACCCAAGTCTAATATTATGAGGCTCCTTACTAAAAGTGGGATACAGTTTATCCAATGCCTTCCATGCTTGCCCGTCAGCTGGGTGTCGTAGCCTTTGGTCATCTATACGATCATCGTGATGCCATCTCATATTTAATGAGGTTTTAGATGACATGTACAACCTTTGCAATCTTGGGATCAAAGGAAAATGCCGTAATGTCTTAGCCGGGATTTTCTTGTCCTCAGATTCATATCTTGATGTGCCACATTTGTAACAAGACGTGGCTTTGTCTGCTTCCTTCCAATATAACATACAATCATTTCGGCAAACATCAATCTTGTTATAATTGAGCCCCAAATCCTTGATAATTTTTTTTGTTTTGCATATATTCTTTGGCAACGTATTTGGCTCAGGAAGTGCCTCTTGTAATAAGTCTAAAAGCATTGATAATGCTTTGTCTGTCATTTTACAGAGGCACTTTATATGATAAAGACGAAGAATGAAGGACAATCTTGTAAATTTTACACACCCTGGATACAACTCCTTTCCTGTGTCTTCAATCAATCGCTCAAATTTATCTGCCTCTATACTTGCCCCATCGGTACGATCATTTATATCACAATCTTCAACTTCTTCATTTGTATTTCTTCCCCGCAGCTCATCTAATATGGTGTGTGTAACATCATTTGTTTCACTTTCACCTTGTATTATAGAGTTAACATGGTGATGTGATTGTGATGATGTACCTTCCCCATGGAAAATCCATTTTGTATAATTCCATAAAATTCCATCACAAATCAAATGTTCTAACACTTCATTTCTATTCATCCACAGTTGATTTACACACTTTACACATGGGCATAAGATCTGATCCCCTATGGATGCACTAGAAAATGCATATTCTATGAATTTGTCGACCTCAAGTCTATATTGTGAAGACAACCTGAAAGATGCATCCCTTGAACTTCCAACCCAACTCCTAGACATAGTTTCCACGTGTAACTGCTAAAAAGAAAAAATCCTTAATATTAAATGTCATTTTGCATATCTCCTTGTCATCCACTAACATGAAGACATAATATGGTCAAGACAAAAGTTCAGCGATGAGATCACAAATAGAAAGCTAGACACAAGTGCATTGATCAAAGAATTAAACAACCAAAGAGCCAAATCAAAACGCCAGACAATTGCTCAGACATAGCTTTGGTACCAAAACAAACTACAGAGAACAAGTCAAGGCCCCTTGAACTTCACCATTCAATTATGGAAGGGAGAGAGATAGAGTAAAGGGAAGATATAAGAAGCAAGTAAGTAGCTACAATGGAGAAAGAGGAGAGAGAAAAGAGATTGAAAGAGGGAGAGGAGACAATTATTCACACCACACAATCTCAAAATAAAATAATCTATTCCAAGCCCTGAAAGGGAGAAAAAAGAAAAAGTGTTTACAAGTTATAGTTTTGAATTTTTTTTTTTTTTTTTTTTTTTTGGGTAGTACTATAAAATTCCACTTTTCTTCATTACCACCCTATCACATAGTTTGATTCTTCTTTGCCACTTCAATTTGGAATCTACAAGGAACCCATCCTTCTGCATTCTTGAACTTGCTCAGGACTACCTCTAGCATGTTTGGAACCTCAACAAATAATCATGGTCCATGTTGTCCAGTCATCATCCAAGTTTGTTCAATTGCAGAAAATTCCTTTCCCTTAAAGGTTGTCTTTTGTCAAATATAAATGTTTTGGAGAATTGTTATGACTCTTTAAGAGTCCTTATAAAGTAGATCATTGTCAAGGAAAAGGGCACAAACTTGTCAACCATATATTGGTGTTCAATCACTTCAAAAATTTCACCTACTTTTGACTTCCATGCTCAGTATTACTGTAGAAGACGGAGAAAGAGAAGAAGAGTTAATTAAAATATTGGGACAAGTGCAAGGGTTGAATGCTGTGTACCCTGGCCAGACAAATTTGATATTCTCTTCTAGTCTATACCTTACCTCATTCACTGTCCTTCTTAACTCTTTCTGGTGCTAGAGCAGGCTTATTAAAGGTTAAGTCAGGAATTCAGGCCTCTTTCTCTCTCTCTCTAACTTCATTGGTCCCTTTGAAAGAGTTTTCACTATCACAGGTTCAGTAAATGCATTGGTTGTGTGACTTGTGTCCTCTTGTGAAGGCTATAGTATGAAACTGTACAAAAATAACTGTAGCCTTTGTGATGACTGTTCAAACATTGCTGCAGGTTATATGGGCCTTTATTTTCTTCTTTGAAAATTTAAGAGGGCAAGCTGCAGTGACTCAGTGAGAGAGGGGGAAATGCAAGTTGAACTAGACGGGTCCTTTGGAAATAAAATCATACACAAGAGATTAATATGGAGGTGTCCACCTTCAACAGCAAGGGTGTGGGCTATAAAGCATGCCAACCCATGAAAAGGATTTTACTTGCAAAATCAATTAACTTGGACCAGGCTGCCAGTCTAATATATAGCTTCTTGGATCTTGTAACTGAGTTACAAGTTAAATAACCTAGAAACTCTGTGAAGAAGAGTGGAGGACAAAATTGCTTTTATTTCCTTTCTAAAGTCTCTGACCCCATCTATGATCTATTTCCCAGCTCCCAAACCCACCCCCTATTCACTCACCTTTACTTCCTAATCTCAAGCACATATAATGCAGACCTCTTCTCCATAAAAGACATCACAAGCACATATAATGCAGACCCCTTGCTGATCAAGTACACATTGTGTACCGACTCTGTTAATCATCTCTAGGAGGGGTATTTATGAACCCACACACTCACCCCCACCCCTTGCTGCCCCTACACTCACACACTCAACCCAGCCCTTGCTGCCCCTACATACAGTCACACACTCACCCCCACCCCTTGCTGCCCCTATACACATTCACACACTCACCCCAGCCCTTGCTGCCCCTACGCACAGTCACACAGTCACACAGTCACCCCCACCCCTTGCTGCCCCTATACACACTCACCCCAACCCCTTGCTGCCCCTATACACACTCACACACTCACCCCAGCCCTTGCTGCCCCTACACACACACCCACACAGTCACCTCCACCCCTTGCTGCCCCTATACACACTCACACACTCACCCCAGCCCTTGCTGCCCCTACACACTCACACACTCACCATACCCACATGTTCCCATCACCATGAAATTCTCCACCATCCAATCCAATCCAACTCAACCCCAACCATTTCCCTGCTTGTTCCATGACATCTAATTACTAGAGCCGTTGAAGAATAAATCGTTGGTTGGGGTGCCCCAACTGATTTGTAGTAGAAACCCTTCATTTAATAACCAACTATGAATTTGGCACCTTCTTCCTCAATTTACTGTTCTTTAAAAATGAATTACTCAAAGCATTTGATCACTAAAATTAATGGTTGGATCATAAAATAGAGCTAGACTCACATGCAACTAAGAACGAAGAAGAGAATATCTCCTCTGCTGTTCCTCCTATGAAATTCCATTTTTTACAGCTTTGGGTGGCCAGTGGATTGGATTGCAAGTGACCTTCAGGCTCTCCCAATCTTTCCCAAACATGGCTTTTTCCACCCCATAAAAAACAAGAATTCATAAGCCCACCTCTGCAACTTGCACCTCATCTCCCCAGTTGGGGAGAAAAGGCATTATCAAAAAGAAGAAAGGTGATGAATCTTGTCTTTCTTTCTTTTCCTCCTTTTTTTTCATAGAATTGAATGATTTCTTTATTGGACTAAAATGAAGTGATCACAAGACCAGAACTTGTAAATATTTCATATTTATGAATGGTTTTGAACTTTTGATTGGCCGCTCTCTTGGCTGCATTTGGATGGACTTAGGAGAGAGGTCTTTTTGTTTCGTTTTATCTTTTCCTCTCTTCCGTGGATGTCTTTAAGGTGTTTGTAGATATGCCCTACCCTTAGCCGACATGTCATGATTATGCTATTTTGCAATTCCTTGATTATGTACTTCAATTCTTTCATATTTATTTAGGATACAAGTAGAATTATATAAAAATTAATATGCTATTTATGCCTAATAAAATGGTTATATAAAAAAAAGAACATTAGAATGCCTTGTTCGCCAAGGCGACGCCTCGAGGCTACCCTATCACCAAGGTGCTTTGGAAGGCGCTCAAACACCATGGTCGCCTTGCCGCCTTGATAACTATGATCCATCCCATTCCAGGATATGCTCAAGGTAAGTTTACCATAGTCTAAACCCTAGACCCAAAATGAAGAGGGAAAAAAACGAATTAGGTGGATATTTTTCAAGCAAGTCCTAAGAATTTGGATGGAAAGTAGGTTGCAGTTAAAGTATAAACTAGTAGTAAAACATGGATACCGATATGAAGGGAAGATCACCATGAAAGTAACAATGCGTGGGAATATATTGATTTAATTTGTTTAAAAATAACTTCACTTACTAGTACATTCCAATCTTACAATGGTAAACTCATTCACTATTAAAAAGAAAACGGAATGAAATGTGAAATTATTGAGAGAACAAATTTGCGGAAATAAAAAATTCTGCATATTCATATGAGCATTATTAGCTCAGCAGAGGACAGTTTGATGTGGCTTTAACAGTAAAAAGGTTATCTAAAGTAAATCTAGCAAACCCCTTCTCCAAATTTTTCTAAAGAACTAAGGAAGCTGAAGAATTTTGCTTCCTCCTAATTGGTCACACATGCTGGAATCAAGTAAGCGCATTCCTTGGTTGTTAATACTAACACAGGAGGAAGCTCAGAGTGATGAAGCGTCAAATTTGTAGATTCAAACCAGGAACCATAGTTCATTGTCGTTAACTGTTGTACCCGAAGGATACAATTTAGGTCAAATAGGTTTTACTCAATAGGGGTAGTTTCCCTCTAATCAAGTGTTTGTCGTTTGGTTTCCTAGAATCCTAGTAGGTCTAGGATTAGTAAGTTGTTTAATTTAGTTTTGTTTCTATTGTCTCTGATTCCTTTTATTACAAGGAGTCTTATCTTTAAGAGAAGCAACTAGAAAATCAAACACAGAAATAGAAGAAGATCATCAAGAGGATGAGAATGAAAATCAAACACAGAAATAGAAGAAGATCATCAAGAGGATGAGAATACCTAACCCGGCTTCCTTCCTCAACCGACTGATTAATTCCCTGGATAACAGCCAAAAGAGAAAATCGATAGAGAGATAGAGAGAAATCTATATTGATTAAAAGAAAAAGGATAAAGTGAGAGATAGAGAGAGAAATCAATACTGGTAAAGAATAAAAGATAAAGACAGAAATCATACCTTGCAAAGGCGTCAAAGAATGCCGAGAGGACTGCAAGATACGAGTCAGCCAGCCTCCCCGGCGAGCTTGCAATGATTCCACAAAGAATGGGGCGCGTGGGTAGCTCAGAGAGGCGAGATGTAGATCCTTGGAGGATAGGGTTAAGGTTGAATAGAGCAAGATAGAGGGTTTACAAAAGCGAGAGGGAGAGTAAGAGAAGAAAAGCCAGATAGATCGAGAGGGACAGATAGAGAAGAGAAACCGCGGGCGGGAATTTTTTTTTCTTTTTTTTGGAAGAACCGCGGGAATGTTGAAAGATCAAAAAAAAAAAATACAATCTCTTACAGTGAAAAATAATCCGTTGCCCTAAGTGATATATGGCGACGGTGCTTCTAAAACCATTGGCCAAAATAAATACAATCTCTTACCCCTTAAGTGATATAAGGCGACGGTTCTTATAAAACCGTTGGCCAAAATAACATAACACAACGGTTTGTACTATGCCGTTGCTATAAAGCGTATTTTTCGTAACAATTATAGAATAACCGTTGTATTAAATATTTTTTTACAACGCTAATATATTTTTCGTCGCCCTAAATGAAATAAATCATATTGGGCGACGGATTATATATTACCGTTGCTATAAATCATATTGGGCGACGAATTATATATTACCGTTGCTATAAATTAAATAAGGCAACGAATTGTAAACTACCGTTGCTATAAATATATATTCGGCCATGGTAAAAATTTTAACCGTCGCCAAAAATGCTTTTTCTTGTAGTGTGAACCCCACCTTGAGATTCGCATTAGCATCCCTTTGTCCACATTCTGAGTGACTCGAATCCGCATCCCATTCTTATTGAAGTTCTGAAGATTTGAAGTCCTTCAAGAGAGAGAAGCAAGGCATTCATCCATCTCCACATGAACGGGGAGATACTTCGCACTTTGCTTTAGAGAAAAGACAGTTTTTCCCACTTACCTCCTGTTGAGGTCGATTTCAGGCATAACTTTCTTCCTTGTCTTTTCATACTTAACATAATGTAGACCATTAAAGCAACATGTTTTAGTGCAAATAGTAATATGCATGTGTAGAAATAATATATGGATTTCTTTGATGCAATCAAAGCATCAAAGAAACCATATATTATTTTGCTTTACATGTTGGTATATGATATGTTATTTTGGGAGAATATTTGAACTCTAGCATCTAGTAGAAAGACTGGCTCGATCGGGCAAGATGGGTGCGTGACACCTTCCCACTCTCATAACCTGACCTCTTACCTAGACTCTGATCGGACCATATGGATTCATGCGTAGCACTTTTTACTCACCATGAATGAGGCTACCACTTTAGGGTCCTAAGCCCTAATCCTAGGTGGTGACTCCTTTTCTTTTATCATGCTCATTAGCAAATCCCAAACCCTCTGTCAACAAGGGACCCAGAACACTCACCCTTAAGGCGAGAGACATCTACTCCGAGGTTGCGGTATCTACACATACCCAAGGATTCAACTTGATTCACGAGAACACTTAGGGATTGGGAACAGAGAACAAAAATGACAGGGGAGAGTGGGTCACCTTGCCAAATACCTCTAGAGGAAGTGACTGACCCTTAAACAACTCCATTGATAAGAAATTTATAAAAGAATAAAGTAATGCAAGATATTACTACATCCATCCATTTTCTACAGAAACAAAACCAGGTGAGCATTTTCTCAATAAATGACTACTCAAAGTAATCGTACACATTTTTCATATATAATTTCTTTGCAACATATTTCTTTTTTCCTTTTTTCTTTACTTGACATAGTGAAAGGCATCATGGACAAGGAGGATATTATCCGAAATAATGCGATCATGAACAAATGCCAACTTAGTAGGGGAGATGTAGCCATCAAGATAGCCGCTTAAACATCTCGCTATAATTTTAGTAACAGCTTTAACCACTACATTACATAGGCTTGTAGGCCTAAATTGGTCAGCCGTTTCCAATTGGTCAACTTTGACCACCACGTTACATAGGCTACTCAATTTGAACAATTTAGACTCTTCAAAGTCTTCAAACTCCAACACCACTTAACCCCCCCCCCATAATGCGCGAAAATAGAGAGAAGAAAGAAGAATGAATCAAAAGGATTTAATAATTTTGGTATCCATAATCAGCCTAAAAGTATAAAAATATTATACCTAACGAAGAAACTCAATTAATATCAATCATACTATTATTACTTGATGGCAATGTCTAAATGACACCTCTATAGATGTGTTTAGAACTTGATACCTTCAGTTAATTGCTATTTGTTTTATTCTCAAAAGCATTTAATGCGATTTTTCAATGAGGGTAAATCTACCATTTCACATAAATGTTACATCAAATGACTTTCAATTTTTCAAAAAAATCCCTTTTTTGTCCTACATTAAGAACTATATTAAATAACATAAAACAAGAGGCAAAAAAAGAAAAGTTACAAATCTATTTACACCTTAGGGTGTGTTAATAAAAAAAAAAAATCCCTTGATATACCTAATACAAAGTAGATTAAACAAAATATTTGGTCTTGACCAGGAGATGCGGATTTGAGTATGAGATCCACTTTGGGGCTTTGGGCTAAAAAAATGCCCAAAGTTAAAATAGCTACATTCCCTCCCAGGACTATGCCAAAGTAGGATTTCTATGAGACTGGATCACCTACCTATACATGTATGTTTAACATACGGTTAGGTGATGACATCTGTCAACATGCTACCATTAAGAGTATATGGAGAGGCATTTATTAAAGCAAAAAAAGGACGGAAAAAAAGGACAAATGTCATCACTTAATCATATGTGAAAAATACAAAGACTACTAGATGATCCATACTCTGGACATGCATGATTTGAGCCCTTTTTCTATGCCCCTTAGGCTCTCTTCGGTATCATTTTTTATTTTTGTTTTTTTGACAAATTTTTGTTGCAGGTGTTTGATATAATTTATGGACCATATTTCTATTTAAAATAAATCAAAATAATAGAAAAATCATAATAGGATCAAGACTCATTTATCTATTATGGACATAAATAAATTTTTTTATGGAAAAAAAGAAAGTATATATATTAAACGTAGTGGAAAATTACAGAGTTCATAGTGTAGGCATTCTTAGCTAGGTTCATCGCTATAGATAGACAAAAAGTGTCTCCTGGAGTCCTATACTGTACATCTTGAGATAAGTTCGATATATATAGAAGATCCTTAAGAAGATTCCAAGGCCAGGGGCATTTGGTTGGAGATGGAAGAACATCAGTGATCCTTTTGTTGGCACACCATATTTCTTTAATCTTCAATCCAATGTTGGTAGCGTGGTCAAGTCCTTTTCTAATCCCAAAAAGTTCTGGTACTAGCTCTTCAGTAGTCCGGATGTTTCCTGCAGCAAAAACTTAAACTTGCCATCTATCAGTAGTTTGGACGTTTGGGTACCCAGCTGCATCCTACATGATCATTCCCCTTTAAGTCCTTTTACTTCCATATTCATTTCCCACCTACTTCTCCAACCTCCCTCTTTATTTTCTCTTTTTTATCACTAGATTAAGTGAGGACGGGCATCGTGTGGACCTGATCAAACTATGGGATTTATTGGAACTCCGAATCGTCTCACCTTCTCCACTTTTTTAGTCTTACTTTCTCTTTTCCGTGACTTGGAGGCCTCCTTCCTCTTGTCTGCTCCTCCCCTTTTGCTTGATGAACTTCCCTTTCACGTGTGGGTTGTTCTTCTCGTATGTTTCTTGCTTTCTCTCTGGCTTGATTCTGTTTATGGAACCTTGCTACTTCTAGTTTCTCCTACTTTTGTGGACTGCTCTTCCTCCCTGAATATAGTCTTTTATTTTTCCTTGGTTTGATCCTGTCGGTAGGGTCTTGCCGTTTTTTGTTTCTTTGTTATCTCTATTGTGTGTAGACCATTGCTTTGTTTTCGTTTGTTACTTGACAGATTCTGCTATCTAGTTTCGCGATGTTTCCTCCTGGTTCTCTTCGTAGATCGACTAGTCCAACTAACCGACACCCTTACCGAAGCCGTCGTAGATTGGATTATTGACTTGGCTGGAGCGATAATCCGGTTAGACATTGGGTAATTGAGGGAGATTCTGTGGATTCTAACATGACGATCAATCAAGAAATTTTGGCTGCTGGGTTTAATGGCAAGAATCTGAGTAGCTTCTATAGCATTGACCACCCTGTTCTGTTTGGCATCACTGTTGAACTACCTAAACCATCCCAGGCTATTTTTTGCAATCACTTCTCTACGATCTGGAAGCCACTTGGGGTCCTTTCGATCATTTGGATTGCCGAGTGCATGTTCATTTTTCACACCATATTTCTTTAATCTTCAACCCAATGTTGGCAGCCTGGTTAAGTCCTTTTCTAATCCCAAAAAGTTCTGGTACTAGCTCTTCAGTAGTTCGGATGTTTCCTGCAGCAAAAAACTTAAACTTTCCATCTATCAAAAAGATATAGGACCACCCTACAACACTCAATCCAGGTATATGGTATCCTGCACAAATTAAAACATGGACATTGAACAAGGGTAAGTTAAAAGAATATTTGTTAAGGGAGACCACTGGACTCTATTGTATTACATCCTAAGATGAAAAAGAAGGGGGGAATAATTTTAGATCAAATAGCCATTTGTGGATGTGATCCATAATCCACTTAGGATCAGGCTTCTCCGAGCCAATAACTACTTTGTTCCTAACTGTCCAAATGTAATAACATGTAATGATAAAAATGCTAAAGAACCATAAAATATCTTGTTTAACAGAATTCAACTGAAGATAAAAAAAAATAAACAGAAATGTTTCAAACTTTCAAATTCTAGAAATTCAATTCTTAACCCCAAGGATCCTGCCGCCCAAATGTGTTTAACCCAATCACAAGATAAGAAAAGGTGCCATGAAGATTCAACACCGTTTCCACAAAGAGCACAGGAAGATTCAATTTGAATCCATTACGAAAGAGTAGCCTTGGTAGGGATTCCTGTATTTAGCAAACACCAGAAGAAGAACTTAAATTTTGGGTGAATTTAAATTTTCCAAAAGAATTTCCATCAAGAAATAAAAGCAGTAGAATCATTAGCAGAAAGTGAGATTAATTCACGAGCAGCTAATTTAGTGGTGAGGTCACCATTTTTAGCCTTAAGGCACCACCATCTACCCTCAGAATCTGAAATGGTCAAGTTTTGGATATGAGATGAAAGATGTAGAGGGATACAGTTATTGATAGATTTCATCTTCCATCCGGTGTCATCTTCAAAACTATCTGCTAATTTCACCCTATCAAAGATAGTAAGTGGGTGTTTAGCAAAGTGAGAGAGATTACCTGAGGTGGAGGGAACCCATTTATCAAACCAGAAATGGTTGGTTTTGCCACTGCCAATCTTTTTTATCACAAGCTATTCCAACTGAGGAATGACATGTGAAATACTATTCCGAGTCCATGAACCTTTTTTAGCTCGAGTAAGTGGGTCAAAGAGAGACAATTTTGGGAAATACCTGGCTTTTAAAATTCGGGACCACAACATGGATGGTTTAGTGATCAATCTCCAGCCTAATTTCAGGAGTAAAGTCTTGTTGTGGTGTTTAGCTTTCCAAAAACCCAATCTCCCAATAGTTTTAGGAGTGCACATTCTTTCCCAATAAATGAGGGAAGATTTTTTTTTGTGCCTGCTACAATTACCCAGCCAAAAATTAAGGTAGATAAAGTCAATATTTTGGCAAATTTTGAGGAGGAAGAGCAAGCGATTCATTAGGTATGCCGGAGTTGATGCCAAAACTGATTGAATAATAACATTGCGTCCAATATAAGATAAAGAATTAGTCTTCCAAGAAGAAAGTTTCCTTTGCATTCTAGATACCACCTCTTCTAATTCCTTAACCTTGGACCTGCCATGAAAAAGGTTAGTACCTAGGTAGATTGAGTCCCTGGACATCTCCTTAATACCAGTTAGAGAACTGAGGGATTGTCTTTCGAAAACGGGAACATTTCTACTGATATGAATCCCACTTTTGGAGAGATTAATCTCCTATCCGGAGAGATTAGAAAACAGATCCAAGATGGCTTTAAAGGTGAGTAGATTGTCATGAGTTGCACGACAAAAGATGAAAATATCATCAGCAAAAAGGAGATGAGAGATTTTCGGAGCTGATCTAGAAATTTTCACCCTGCGGAACATGTTCAAGTCCCGATAGGCCGAAAAAAGGTGGGAGAGTACTTCCATAGCTACAATAAAGAGGTAAGGGCTAAGAGGGCACCCTTGTCGGATACCCCTGGAAGCATGGAAAAATTCAAAAGGGCTACCATTTGTCAGAAAAGGAAAGCCAATGGGAGAATATTGGATATTCCACCCAAGATTGGATTCCCCTAGCAATGCATATCTTTCCTTGTGGGAAAAGATTAGATAGGCTAGCAATTGAGTCCCATTAGGAAACTCAATATGCTTTGCCTATGTGAGGTACCAATTTGGGATGAAGTGAGGAGCAATTCATATTTAACTTTGGGATTGCAAAATCACACACAAGGAATGCACAAGGCACCCAAAGCGTGGAGCTCTCCCTCTCCCTCCAAAACCATTTTCTCCTTCCCCTCTCTTAGTGTTTGATCTTAGAGATAGTCCATACTTTGTGCTCTTGGAAGTGTGGAGGAGACAGCTTGACCATGTGGGAACGCAAAGCTTGCGTGGTGCGTGGAACGATTGCTAAAGGGCTATCATCGATTGGAGGTCTTGCACTTGTGAGGTTTAGGTATTAATCGATCCCTGATTCGTTCTGTTATTTGAATGACTTCTCCATCGATATTGTGATCTTGTTTACACTTTCGCTGCGATCGCACTTGTGATGCCTTTAATGGCATCAGAGCCTCTTTATTGATGGGGTTGTTTTCAATTTTTCATTATTTATGTGATGCTCTTAAATTTTATTCAGTTTTTTATTTTTATTTTAATAAAAAATAATTTGGGATGTGATGCATGCGACCAAGGGGTCCGTGGGCTGGCTGCCTGCGCGTGCCCCACCTGCTGCACGCACCCCAGCCCCATGGCACGCCATACCCCATCTTTGTACGCACATGGCTGCCTGCTATGTGCCCACGTGGTTGGCTGCCGCATGTGTGCATGGGCAGCCTTGCTGCGTGCGATGCTGCCTTGTGCCTTTGTGGACTTTGTTTAATGATTTTCCCTTTTGTTTAAAAAAAAAAATTTCTGTTTTACTTATTGAAGGGAATTTCATTGGAGAAGATGGGTGGAGAGATTCCTCCCTTCACCCACCTTTCCCAATAGGCATAATGGCTTATTATAATTTTATGGTTATTAATTTTATTTTAAGCATGTATGTGATGGCTTTGTGGGGGTATGTGTCATGACCATTATGACATAAGTTGTCATGGTAATGGTCATGTAATGCATATAAACATTATGACATAAGTTGTCATGATAATGGTTGCATGATGGATGCATTGGATGCATATGATCATAATGACTTGGATTGTCATGGTAATGATGATTTTATGTGTTTTTTGGTAATTTTCACATAAAATATTGGAATATTATTTTTTAGCATAATATATGTAATGATGACCATGGTTATGGGATTTAAAAATTACATGCATTAGATGTATGTGTGTCCTAGGCATAGCATGGATGTGATTTTATATGTAATTTCCTTTTAATCTCTAGGCAGTCCAATTTTGGTGGACTGGTTTCCTGTTATGTAATTTTATTTATTTGGAAATGGTTGTAATAATTTTTTGAATTAGTTTAAAAATTATTCATCATACCACTTGGAGACCATTGTGGATTGTGGATCATGGATTGTGAGGCTCAGGATCTTGTCGATTCGTTGAAGTGAAGATTGAAGGATGGACTTGCTCACTTGGAGTGTCCAAATTCATTACAGTTTTGGAATTTTCCTATAATAGTTAGTTGCATATGTATTATCACATTTATTTTGCCATGTGTGGGAGTAACATATGAGGCTATGATTGCTCCCATCCATTTTTTAATCAAAGTGAGTTTGTCTTGGATATGAACTCATGTTGATTAAAGATGCTATCTCATAACCATTGGTGTTGATATGTTTATAGTTTTCCTTGGATAGATGTGCTATTATGTTTATACATTGGATATATGTTTGTGGTTTATATGCGTTCCCATTTTTCCCTCATTTTAATACAAGTGTGATATGGGAAACCCTGGTTGGTGGGATTCTCATGGCCTCCCTTAATTGGTGAGTGTAGAATTTTCATTAATCCACCCTTGTAGATGCCGATAGGATAATATTTGGGTGAATTGGTGAAATTGTCTGCACTCATCTCACATGTGATAAGTAGAGAATATGGTCAGTGGTATATCTACTATGATATATAATAGGCATTAACCCACAAACACCATAGTTCCCTCCAAAGTTAAGGGTAAACACTTGACTTGAGTGTGTGTCAGCCGATAGGAATGGGCATGGCACTCAGGTGGCCAAATACATTGGAAGTCTAAGTGACGAACAGAATAGTCCACCCAACCAAGATGCGAATGATGAACTCTGATAGGCTAAGTCAGGAGCATGAGGGTTGATGGTTTCCAATTCATGCCCTATAAGTTAGAGGGGGCCCAATGACATCTCCCAGTGGCTGTTTTTGTATATATTTAATTATTATAATTATGGGGACCACCCAACTTGACCATGGACACTCTCCAGTGATAGAGGGGACTCTGAGGGACCACTTCATACCCTTGGTTCAATGTGGACCCCACCTGTGCACCCAGAACTAAACGAAATCAGTTTAAAAATGAGTTTTTAAAAGAGACCTAACCAAACAAACAGACCTCAGTGGGCCTTAAGTCTATAAATAGGAGGCCATTTGGTTCATTTAGAACCCTTGGCTGTACCTGAATTCGAAAGAGAGAAGAGAGGGAAGAAGAGAGAGAAAGAAGAGGAAGGAGAAGGAGGAAGAAGGGAGGAAGAAGAAGGCTGCCGGCTCCTCCCCCTAGCTCATCCGAGCTTCTTCTCAGCTTTTCAAGTATAAAATTCCTGTATACCTGCTATTCACCATTCTTTCCCTTTTGCATACTGTGTTTTTCAACCTGGGTAGCCCGAATAGCTTAGGTTTGCCTGAGTCTTGGTCCGGATCAGCCATGCGGACCTTGTGCATGGTGAATCTGTGATCTATGTTGAAAAATAAAAATCTGATATGTTGTTCCCTTGGCCGCTGTTCATGCATGCATGCACAGCCTTAACCCCTTCTCTGGCTTGGATTGAAGCCGGACTACAAGCCAGGGCTGCTGAGACCTAACCCTAGGTGGGTACAGCCCTGAAACCCTGTCTGGCATATTGTTTCAGCCTTGCATGTGGCTGAAACACAAGATTTCAGATCTGCAAAACCCTGTGCACTATTCATCAGGGTATTCTGGACAGCCAGATATAGCCTGCCTGGAACCCTGATGGTGAAATGGATTGGACCATAAGGTAGACCACCACTAGGGCTACTAGACCATCCCAACATGCAAAGGATCCGTTAGACCCTTGGCCCTACAAAGCCCAGCCTTGGAAACTCAGCCCTGCTGTCGATTGCAGGCACTGGGCAATGCAGTAAGGCCAAGAGACATCGCCCAGTGAAGGAATCTTTTGACACAAAAGGGTAAAATTGTAATTTCCTATGGGATTTGATCCCTAGACACTGTGGGATGTGGGAAATGAAAAAAATGACCTTCCCCCACATCTGTCCATATGTGAAAATTGGTTGGAACCCTAAGTGGGCCTCGCAGATGACTGTACACTGCTGTGTTTGGTTTTACTGCACTGTCTTGAGTTGGACAGCAGTATGTTGTAATGTAAAATGTATTATGGACTAAATCTAACTTAGAGGCAGGTGTGGGCACTATAAATGACCAAATTGCCCCTGTGCCCTAGGCTTTGGCCCATGCACCGGGACATGACCTAAGACCTAGTGTAAGGCCTGATGTTTCAAATGAGACCAACTAAACCCTGGGTCAACCCAGTAAGTTAGGGAAACCTAGGGCACCAGTGTAGGGCCAATAACTGAATAAAACACTATTTGATTCTTATGTTTAGGACTTGATCCTGTGCTCAAGGACAACAATCAGACAACAGCTAGAATTGAATCTGTGACTGAGTACCTAGAGCCAAGTACTGGTGAGTGAATAATACTATCATATGTGCAAATGTAATTGTGATCTGATGTCGGCTATTAATAATTGAATCTTATCTATTATACTATTTGCATGCTTACAATCAAAGTCACTCAAATCACTGCATAATGACTGTTGTTGATCAACACTATGAAATGAATATGATGATTGTGATTGTTAGAATAGATGCCTTACTCGGCTTGGAAATGAAGCCTGTGGTAGCCCGTACTATGAATGCGGTTGACACTGCTTGACTCATACTATACCATATAGACATGGGGTTAGAGTTTTATCACCCGTGCTACAAACCCTTGCCAGTAGGGGTTAAGGTGTTGGATGCCTGGGAGGCAATTATCAGGGAGTGACTAGGATTCGAACACCGAAAGGTGCAATTATCAGAACACCGAAAGATGCATATATCGAAACACTAGAAGGTGCATAGATTCAGAACACCTATATGGTGCATGAGGGAAGAAATGATTGCTTGCCAGGATAATCATCAGAGGGCTGGTCGGGCTGACCTAGGAAGGGATGCTGGAGCCAACTGGTTTTCTCCGACAACCCCATGAGTGTATCACGAGAAGCCTACACCAGGGATACATGCATTGGGATTGTAGTAGCACAGACCTGACTTAGTTGTAATGATAGGTGGTTAATAATAAAATTGGACTTGCATATCATGTAGATCATGTGAATCTGTGGATTGTGGTTGCATATGCATGCATGATGGATGTTATTTGCTCATGAGCTAGGTGGGGCTCACACTCTGTTATATGTTGCTCTTTTCTTAGATGATCTTGCAGGTGGATGCCGCTATGGCATGGTGGGCTATTTCGAGGAGGAAAGTTTTGGTGGTTATAACGATGTTGGTATGGACCCCGACGGAGGTCATACCGATTCTGCGTACTTTCTCGATGGTCGTGGATGAAGACCTTTGAGGAGTACTTCTGATGTTTTATGCTGGGAACTCCTTTTTGTTGTGCTAGGAGGTTTCCTGTTTTGACCGTGGACTGGTTTTAGTTGTTTTTCTTTCTTTCTTCTTTTGGGGTTAGGTGCCCTAACCCTGTATATAATCATGTATGTATTGCTGTGCCTATCAGCTTATGTTTTCTTTTGTTGTGGGTTGTGTGTGCTGGGGAATGTGACAAACAAGTTTCTATATGTATATATTATCACCATTTCCCGTATTGCTATGCTTCCATTTATTTCTGATAAATTGTAGATGTCCTGCATTACTCTGATCTTACTTGTGGTTAAGGTGTGGATTTTGGTTCATGAATGTAAGCACTGCTTCTAGATCCATGGGATTTGGCGGATTGCGGTCGTACAATTCGGGTCACCTACCCAATCCTCCTAGGGGGTGGTTTGGGGTGTAACACACGGAGGGGTGTCCTACGTCTCCCTAGGGTCACTAGAACCTGGGCTTACCTCACGAATCCAAGATCATATAAGGGTTTGGCTCCATTTCGTCCATGGGTAGGGTTTGGTGGTTTTAAAATCAAGGAATTAGCAACAATGGCTGCAATGTAACTAATAGAAGCCTCTATTAGGGTTTGGTCATCACCATTAGAGCCCCATTTAAGGGCTGAGCTTCACCTTGAGTCACAAATGGAACTAGGTTAGCTCAAGCTAAAGGAATCTACTTCAAATCAAGAATGTACAAGGAGAAGAGGGAGGTACCAAGAGTTAGAGCTTACCTTGGTGAGTAGAGCTTCAATCCCAGCCCTAGCCAGCCTTGAAGATCCACCATCTTCTTCCTCCTTCTTCCCTTTTTCTTCTTTTCTTCAAGCCTTGATCGAACAATAGGAGAGGGAGAGATAGGGCAGCCAAACCCCTTTGGCATGCCTTCCATCTTCTTCCCTTCCACTCCCATTTCTCTTCCTACTTCTTCTTCTTCTTCCTTGTCTCTTCTCCTCCACGGTTTGGCTTGGAGGGGGAGAGATAGGAGAATATGAGGCTATGCCTTATCTTTTAAGGACCAAGAGAGGCCTTAGGGCTTGTTTGCTTAAGTGTCTCTAAGACATAAGATAGTCCGTTAGGTTTAGTTGAACCTCAGGGCCTATTTGGCTAAGGTCACCACCTAATTAGTCCATTTAGTTAGGACATGTTTGGGTTTGCCCTAAGTCCTATAAGGCACATTAGTTCTTAAGGTTTGTTTGGTTCAAGCTATAATAAAAGAACTCATTATTTACTTAAGTCTAGTCTTGTGGGCCCACTTTAATGGCCCAACTAACCAGTTGAAGGCAAGGGTGGGTGTTACACCCGCACCCCAAATATCCCCTTGTACCCCGGGGCAATCCAGACCTTACCCAAAGGGTAATGCCTTATGGCTATGGTCAACACTGATGACCTTGAACTGAAGTTACCATAAAAAGAATCCCCTTGAAGCCCTGGAAGTGTGGGCCAAAGCCCCACCACTTTCCTGGAAGTTTGGGCCATGACAGTAGCACCGGAGTCACGAACGGACTTACTCTTACTGAATCCGCTCGAGGATCCGCTTATGCTGTCACCAGCCTTTTTGGATTATTTTCCTGTGGGACCCACACCCCCATGTCCCTGACACTACAATTGAACCTTTGGACTATATGGACCCCTGCCCTCACCATTGATTGGTTGAGTGGGCCATGAAAGTGGGCCCACAAGGCTTAACTTAGGTGAATAATGGGTTTTATTGTCAAACCCTACCCCTGGCTGACTGGAATTTTGATTGAAGGACAGGAACCCCTGATCAGGCAACCAAGAACACTGTGGAGTATCACTCCAGTGGTTTGGATCGATGAGGAAACCTTGTGTGGATCATCCTATATACCTGTCAGAAGATGGACAACAGACCCCTGCAAATGTACAGCTCATTGCATGATGTTTGGCCTGGACCCCAGGTAATCTCTCTCCTCCCCAAACAATGGGACCCACCTATGAAAAAGTGTGTAAAATCTCCTATATGGAATGTAGGGACAATACCCTGACCAAGGGTCAAACCCCTGTACAAGCCCCATTAAATTTCAGCTTACTGGAATTCTCTAGGCGATGGCACTGGGCGATGCAGACAAGGCCCCGTGACATCGTCCAGTGAGTGACTCCGCATATTTAATTGATTTTTAATTATGGGGACCACATAATATGGACATGGGCACCCTCCATAGATAGAGTGGAGTCTGAGGGACCACCTCATACCCTCAGTTCACTATGGACCCCACTAATGTGCCCAGAATCAGTCAGAATCAGTTTAAAAACTGATTTTCAAAAGAGACCTTCATAGCCAAACAAGCCATAGTGAAGGCTGGGCCTATAAATAGGAAGGGCTTGGGCTCATTTATAGCCCTTAGCTCTGATAGAAACCATAGGAGAGAAAGAGGAGAGAAAGGAGAGAAAGAAGAGGAAGGAGAAGAAGAAAGAAGAAGGAGGACGGAGGAGGAGCTGCTGCAGCCCTGCACCCTGCCTGATTCGAGCGCTCTTAGACTTGCTTAGGTATAAAAAAATACCTGTGTATGCCTGCTGTCCCCATTTCCTGTCTATGCTTGATGTGTTTTTGCTCCCTAGGCAGCCCTGAACACCTAGGGTTTGCCCAGAACAGCTCCAGACCTGCCATGCAAGCCTTAAGCATAGGAGATCTATGGTTTTTGTTTAATTTTAGTAGGCTGTTGTACTGTTCTTTGGGCCGAAACCTGGCTGTGCACAGCTGCACTGCCAATTTACCCTGTTGCCCTGTGATTTGGAACCCTGGATGTGAGCCATGGCTGCAGAGACCAAACCCTAAGTGGTCGCAGCCTTGAACCACTGTTTTGCATCCATTTCCAGCCTTGCATGTGGCTGGAATCGAATTCCAAGTTTAGAGAAAACCCTGTGATACTATTTATTGGGTTATCCGGGCAGCCTATGGCAGCCAAATGGTAGACCAGATGGATGATCCATTTGGACCAATACGTAATCCATCCCAGGGCCTACACAGCACCCTAACATGCATGGGATGATGTTGAGCACACTGCCCAAGAAGCCCCACCTTGGAATCTCAGCCCATTTGTCAATTGCAGCCTCTGGGCGATGCACTGGGTGATGCAGACATCACCCAGAGCCATCGCCTAGTGAATGGAAAATTGTTGGAATGATGATCTGGCTCTGGGAACCTCACCCATTGGCCTTTGGACACTGTGGGAGGTTGGGAAATGACCAAAAAGCCCTTCCCCACATCTGTCCTTGGTGGAGGAATACTTTGGAACCCTAGTGGGCCCCGCAGGTGAAGGAAACCCTACTTGCTTGGTCCTGCAGCACAGGCAAGCTATGGACAACACTGTGGACCTAATCTGACCTAGGGTCAGGTACAACTATTGAAACTGGCCAATTTACCCTTGTGCCACTGACACTGGATGATGCACTGGGACATGACCTAAGGCCCAGTGCAAAGCCCAGTAATCCCAAATGAGTACTAACCAAGCATCGGGTCAACCCAGTAAGTTTAGGTTAACCCTAGGACTATCAGTGATAGACTGAAAACTTAATAAAACATTTTTTGATTTGTAATTAGGACTTGATCCCATGCTCGAGGTCAACAACCAAACTGCTTTTGAAACTGAGTTTGCAACTGAGGTCTTAGAACCCAACTCAGGTGAGTGAATAATATTATCATATGTGCATGTGTAATTATGATATTATGCTGGCAATTAAGAATGTTAATCCTGAATGCTATGTTACTTACTTCTGATTAAAGTTACTCAAATCACTGCATAATGATTGTCTATTGATAAACACTATGAATTCTTATATGATGATTGTGAACGCTAGATTAGATGCCGTAGCCGGCTTGGAAATGAGGCCTATGGTAGCCCGTAGAATGGGATGCAGTTGACACCACCCGACTCATAGGATGACATATAGACATGGGGCTAGAGTTTCATCACCCGTGCTATGCACCCTTGCCAACAGGGGTTTAGGTGTTGGATGCCTGTGAGGGTGACCATATGTATATGAGAAAAGAAATGAAAAGAAATGAAAGAACACTAGAATGGTGAATGAAAAGAAATAAAAGAACACCGGAATGGTGAATGAAAAGAAATGAAAGAACACCAGAATGGTGAATATGGGTTGTAAGCCAAAGAAAAGAAAAGAAATGGATTTCCCTACAGATTAATCACAGAGGGCAGGTCAGGCTGACCTTGGTGACTGATGTGGGAGATAACTAGTCCTCTCCGACAACTCAATGGGTGTATCGCGATAAGGGGTTAGAAGCCCGCACCAGGGATACATGTATTGGGGATTATAGTAGCACAGACCTAACTTAGTTGTATTGCTAGGTGGCTAATAAATAATTTGGACTTGCATATCATGTAGGATCGTATGAACTGTGAATTATGATTGCATGTGCATGCATGATGATATGATTTGCTCACGAGAACGGTGGGGCTCACACTCTGTTATACATTGTTTTCTTAGATGATTTTATAGATCGATGCCACTATGGCATGGAGGTTCTTCTCGAGGAGGAGAGTCCTGGTTGTTACGATGATGTTGGTGTGGACCCCGACGGAGGTCATACCGATCCTGCATACTTTCTCGATGGTCATTGAAGAAGACCGTTGAGGAGCGCATCTAATGCTTTTTGTCTTAGGGACTCCTTTTTGTTTCTGCTAGGAGTTTATCCCAGTCCTGACTGTGGTTCTGTTGTAGTTTTTACTTTCTTTTCTTTTTGGGGGTATGCTCACCCTGTATATATTTATGTATGTAGTCCTGTTCTTGTCAGCTTTGTTTCTATGTTTGTGGGTTGGTGGGAAATATACAAACTTATATATATATATTATCATCATTTCCCCGTATCGCTATGCTTCCTTTTATTATTGAAATTGTAGTTTATTTGCAGCACTCTGATCTTGCTTGTGGTAAAGAGATGAATGTGGTTCCATAAATGTAAGCACTGCTTCTAGATCCGTGGGATTTGGCGGATTATCGTTATGCACTTCAGGTCACCTACCTAATCCTCCTAGGGGGTGGTTTGGGGTGTGACAGAGCTTGGTATCAGAGCGTGAGGCTCTTCTTACATTCATGGAGTGCAGAACTAGGACTAATAAACTATAGATCATAAAATAGGTAACAACTAAAAGCTACAGGGGAGGTAGACGTAATTAAATAAGAGATGCAAGATTTCCATTAAACTTAACAATAATTACATAAGTTTAATTGCATGAACTGCAATTCAGTAAGTACATAAGCATAATAAAAGGAAAATAGTCTGAATCTAGACTGATAGGAGCTGATCAAGAACTACTCAGTGGGAGGTAAGTCATCTGGAGGAGGCTGTATCTGGCGAGAGTCAACTTTGTAAAATCTGTCCCAGAAATCTAGTCGCTGCTCAACAGATCCTACTCTGCTCCCCAAGGAAGCGAAGCCTTGGTCCATCCTGGTCCCCAAGTCTGAAAGCTGAGTACTAAGGTTCTGAAAGTGTGTCATCATCTGTGTCCACTCAGAAGGCCTCGAAACCTGAGAGCTGGTGGCACCCGTCGCCTCATAGGCAGGTAAGTCAGAATACTGTGTGCCAAAGCCCTCGAAGTTGCCCTGACCCATGCCCAGCTCCTCTGCATGCATACCCTGGGTGTCTCCCTCAATGTCTCTCTGCTCCAACCCCTACACCTCCTCATCGTGTACATCATCACCATGCTCCACTCCCTGCTCCTCCACATCATGCTGCATCCCCATCTGATCTTCACCCTCTAGTGGATCCTCCCCAGGCACTTTCATCTTCAGAATAGAAGTCTTGTCAATAGGCCTGGACCTGTCCTTCTCAGCATACTCACCCTCCAATGGAACCCCAAAGTAACGGAAGACTAAAGTGAGGAACTTCCCATAAGGAAGGTTCCCATCAGCTGGGTTTCGTGCATGGTAAAGTATCACCTGAAGTAATAGATATGGGAGGTTTATGACTAGACCTCCCTTCCCAGCTCCCAAAAGATAGTATGTGATGTACGCCCTCATAATGGATATGTTGCCTCTATTCCCACCCTTGGGATAAATGTTGTAGGTTACACACCTACTGATCACCCTAGCACTAGGTTTGTAAGAAGTCTCAGACCTAGGCATGCTCTGTGACCCTGTCAATGCTTTGAAGACCGTCCTCCTGGTCTCCAAAGAAAACATCTCCGAAATGTCCATCCGTGGCTGATAGTAAACTCTCTCTCCTGAATCAGGTAAACCCAAAATCTCTGCTGATAGGGCAGTGGTCAACCTAATATCCACACCCTTCACCCTACTCTCTACTCCGAACTCCTGTGCACTAGAGGCACTAGGTTGCAGTAAAAGTACCGAACCAAGTTGGGATAAGATGGCTCGGTGGGTGCCAACATGGAGGTCCAACCCAAAATGTTGAACCTAGTGCAGAGATTTTACTGATGGAAGTCTTCTACCCGGACCACCCGACCATTCACAATCTTTAAAGATTCAAAATTTTTCCACGCCTTAGCATATTCATACCTAGAAAAGAGAAACCGGTCAAATTTGGGTTCCTTCGAAGAAGAATCGTCTGTAGGAGATGATGGAGGCACTAAGGACGCCGAAGAATCCTTTGACTCAACTCGTAGCCTCTTCTGGGCTACCAATTTCCTAGTAGTGCGATGGCTAGTAGATATCTTCCTACAAGAGAGGAGAGAAAAGACAGTTAGGGCATGAAATTTTGGTAAAAACCCTAACCTAAGCAAGTGAGAATAAAAAGAAGTCCAAAAAGACAATGTAACTAATAAAACTTACCTAGGCACGTGTAGGTTCGCGAATGACTCGAGAAAATGCAAGGATTTGGTGTGGGAATAGTCACACTACCTTCCAAGGAGACTCTCCAGGTGTTTAGAGAAGTTTAGAAAAGGTTATGGTCAAAATGGGCCCCTCTCGGATTTAAAAACCTGCGCCCCGATTCTCTGGGCGATGTGGCAACACCCAGAGACATCGCCCAGTGAATGTAATTTTGCTGTTTTGGGGCTATTTGCATATAAAGACTTGAGAATTGACCATAATAACCCTAATGGGCATAAAAGTATGAATTTTCTTATTTGGTCAAAAAAACAATATATACATATATATATATATATATAATAAATAAAATTTTATTAAACAAACACAACTTCTTAAGATCAAAGGGGTGAAATTCCTATATGAGGTTGAGTAAACCACATAGGAGCTTGGGAAATGTTGTTGATGTATTTACAATAAGTATTTAATATATGAAAATATAAATATATGAGTATAAATACTTATGATATATGGCGTGTACTATCTAATTACTACATGCTTGCATATTGTGATGTACAAACTGATTGGAGTGTTGCTGCGTAAACCAGACATAGTTACATAGGTATGTTGTAATGCATATGTACTACATGTGGGAAGCATAGATCTTACCCAAATCGCAGACTAGGTCAACCGAGAATAGGCTGTTTAACCAATCGAAGCACTTGGACGTTAAGGTACCTCGAGCCAACCCAAGATTAGTTATATTGAATCTTAGTAATTTAAATTTTTGTAGATACGTACTTAATTCTTCTAATTAAGTATGGCCTGATGCTTGAAGGACAGGAACCCCTGATCAGGCAACCAAGAACACTGTGGAATATCACTCCAGTGGTTTGGATTGATGAGGAAACCCTATGTGGATCATCCTATATACCTGTTAGAAGATGGACAGCAGACCCCTGCAAATGTACAGCTCATTGCATGATGTATGGCCTGGACCCCAGGTAATCTCTCTCCTTCCCAAATAGTGGGACCCACCTATTAAAAATGTGTAAAATCTCCTATATGGCATGTGGGGACAATACCCTAACCAAGGGTCAAACCCCTGTGCAAGCCCCATTGAATTTCAACTTGCTGGAATTCTCTGGGTGATGGCACTGGGCGATGCAGACAAGGCCCAGTGACATCGCCCAGTGAGTGATTCTGCATATTTAATTGATTTTTAATTATGGGGACCACCCAATATGGACATGGGCACCCTCCATAGCTAGAGGGGAGTCTGAGGGACCACCTCATACCCTTAGTTCACTGTGGACCCCACTAGTGTGCCTAGAATTAGTCAGAATCAGTTTAAAAACTAATTTTCAAAAGAGACTTTCACAGCCAAACAAGCCTCAGTGAAGGCTGGGCCTATAAATAGGAAGGCCTTGGGCTCATTTAGAGCCCTTAGCTCTGATAGAAACTGTAGGAGAGAAAGAGGAGAGAAAGGAGAGAAAGAAGAGGAAGGAGAAGAAGAAAGAAGGAGGAGGGAGGAGGAGGAGCTGCTGTAGCCCTGCACCCAGCCTGATTCGAGCGTTCTTAGACTTGCTTAGGTATAAAAAAATACATGTATATGCCTATTGTCCCCATTTCTTCTCTATGCTTGATCTGTTTTTGCTCCCTAGGTAGCCCTGAACAGCTAGGGTTTACCTAGAACAACTCCAGATCTGCCATGCAAGCCTTAAGCATGGGAGATCTGTGATTTTTGTTTAATTTTAGTAAGCTGTTGTACTGTTCTTTGGGCCAAAACCTAGCTGTGCACAGCTGCACTGCCAATTTGCCCTATTGCCCTGTGCTTTGGAACCCTGGATGTGAGCCATGGCTATAGAGACCAAAGCCTAAGTGGTTGCAGCCTTGAACCACGGTTTTGCATCCATTTCCAGCCTTACATGTGGCTGGAATCGAATTCCAAGTTTAGAGAAAACCCTGTGATACTATTTATTGGGTTATCTGGGCAGCCTCTGGCAGCCAAATGGTATACCAGATGGATGATCCATTTGGATCAATAGGTAATCCATCCCAGGGGCTACACAGCACCCTAACATGCATGGGATGATGTTGAGCACACTACCCAAGAAGCCCCACCTTGGAATCTCAGCCCATTTGTCGTTTGTAGCCTCTGGACGATGCACTGGGTGAATGGAAAATTGGTGGAATGATGATCTGGCTCTGGGAACCTCACCCATTGGCCTTGGGACACTGTGGGAGGTTAGGAAATGACCAAAAAGCCCTTCCCCACATCTGTCCTTGGTGGAGGAATACTTTGGAACCCTAGTGGGCCCCGCAGGTGAAGGAAACCCTGCTATGCTTGGTCCTACAGCATAGGCAAGCTGTGGACAGCACTGTGGACCTGATCTGACCTAGGGTTAGGTACAACTATTGAAACTAACCAATTTTCCCTTCTGCCACTAACACTAGATGATGCACCAGGATATGACCTAAGGCCCAGTGTAAAGCCCAGTAATCCCAAATGAGTACTAACCAAGCACCAGGTCAACCCAGTAAGTTTAGGTTAACCCTAGGACTATCAGTGATAGACTGAAAACTTAATAAAACATTTTTTGATTTGTAATTAGGAATTGATCCTGGGCTCGAGGTCAACAACCAAATTGCTTTTGAAACTGAGTTTGCAACTGAGGTCTTAGAACCCAACTCAGGTGAGTGAATAATATTATCATATGTGCATGTGTAATTATGATATTATACCGGCAATTAAGAATGTTAATCCTGAATGCTGTGTTACTTACTTCTGATTAAAGTTACTCAAGTCACTGCATAATGATTGTCTGTTGATCAACACTGTGAATTCTTATATAATGATTGTGAATGTTAGATTAGATGCCGTAGCCGGCTTCGAAATGAGGCCTGTGGTAGTCTGTAGAATGGGATGCGGTTGACACCACCCGACTCATACGATGCCATATAAACATGGGGCTAGAGTTTCATCACCCGTGCTACGCACCCTTGCCAACAGGGGTTTAGGTGTTGGATGCCTGTGAGGGTGACCATATGTATATGAGAAAAGAAATGAAAAGAAATGAAAGAACACCGAAATGGTGATTATGGGTTGTAAGCTAAAGAAAAGAAAAGAAAAGAGAAAAGAAATGGATTGCCCTAAGGGTTAATCACAGAGGACTGGTCGGGCTGACCTTGGTGACCGATGCAGGAGCTGACTGGTCCTCTTCGACAACTCAATGGGTGTATCGCGGGAAGGAGTTAGAAGCCCGCACTAGGGATACATGTATTGGGGATTGTAGGAGCACAGACTTGACTTAGTTGTATTACTAGGTGGCTAATAAATAATTTGGACTTGTATATCATGTAGGATCATATGAACTGTGAATTATGATTGCATGTGCATGCATGATGATATAATTTGCTCACGAGCTCGGTGGGGCTCACACTCTGTTATACATCATTTTCTTAGATGATTTTGCAGATCAATGCCATTGTGGCATGGAGATTCATCTCGAGGAGGAGAGTCCTGGTTGTTACGATGATGTTGGTGTGGACCCCGATGGAGGTCATACCAATCCGACGTACTTTCTCGGTGGTCATTGAAGAAGATCATTGAGGAGCGCATCTGATGCTTTTTGTCTTGGGTACTCCTTTTTGTTTCTGCTAGGAGTTTATCCCAGTCCTGACTGTAGTTCTGTTTTAGTTTTTACTTTCTTTTCTTTTTGGAGTTGAGTATGCTCACCCTATATATATTTATGTATGTAGTTCTGTTCTTGTTAGCTTTGTTTCTATGTTTATGGGTTGGTGGGAAATGTACAAACTTACTTATATATATATATATTATCATCATTTCCCTGTATCACTATGCTTCCTTTTATTATTGAAATTGTAGTTTATCTGCAGCACTCTGATCTTGCTTTTGGTAAAGAGATGAATGTGGTTCTATGAATGTAAACACTGCTTCTAGATCCATGGGATTTGGCAGATTGCCGTTATGCAATTCAGGTCCTACCTAATCCTCCCAGAGGGTGGTTTGGGATGTGACATTTATATACCCTAACCTAAAACCAAATAGACCTTAGTGGACAATTAAGTCCTATGGACTTGGGGTACACCCCAAGCATGACCTAATGAACCTAATGGTTATGGCTAAAGCCAAACAAGCCCTAAGACCTAACCAAAACCCATTTAAGAACCTAAGGGCCACTAAGTGATTGGGGGTACCTAAACCAAACACACCCTAAGGCCCATCTAACCCCTTAAAGGATAGGAGAACCCCACTCGTTCACTTATCTCTCCCCCTCCCCCATAAATTGTGGAGGAGAAGAGACAAGAGAAGAAGGAGAAGAAGGAGAAGAATAAGGGGAAGTAGAAGTAGGAGAGGAATAGGAGGGGAAGGGAAGAAGATGGAAGCTATGCAAAGATGGTTGGCTGCTCCACATCTCCTCCCAAGCGGGCCGAACCCAAGGGAGAAGAGAAAGAGGAGGAGAGGAGATGGAGAGAGTGGCTGGAAGAAGGAAGCTCACCAAGGTAAGCTCCCAAAACCTAGCTCTCCCCCATTTCTCTTTGATTTTGATGGTTTCTTGAGCTAGGGCTAACCTAGGGTTCCATTTGGGACTCAAGGTGAAGCTCTGCCCTAGTTGGGGGCTCTAATGATGTTGACCTAGGCCTCTAAGTGCTGCAATTGCAGCCATGGCTAATGAATCCTTTGTTTGAACATTGAATCCCAACCCTTGGACAACTGTGAGACCCAAACCTTGTAGGATCTTAGATCCTTGATGATGAGCTTAGGATCTAGTGACCCTAAGAAGGCTTAGACACCTCTCCCTTGTCCTTGAGAGCTTAAGGTACTCCAACCTTCAAGCTAGAGCTGAAGCCCCCTAAAATCTTGGAAGAGACTGCTGGCAGACGAACGACTGGATCCATCTATCATGGTACCACCGGTCAGTCAACCCAGTATAAACCCTGTGTGTTAGCCTGAGCGGACGAAGGCACGGATTCACTCTGTTTGCCTCTGCCCGAAGCCTATTGCTTTCGGGTCTGTCTCAGGAATTGAACAGACGCAGGGGCGGACCCAAGAAGCACATCCACCCATGGATCCGCTCCCTTTTAAGTATGTCTCAGGTGTTGAACGGATGCACCACCGGACTTAAGTAAGAAGTTTCGCTTGTGGGTCCGCTCACTCTGTTTTCACCTTTTGGCCTGAACGGAATCAGGGACGGACTCACCTCTGCTGAGACCGCCCGTGAGTCCGCTCGTACTGTCTTGGTTGAAATCTGATTTTAACCTTATGGGCCTAGCATGGGACCCTACTATGCATGCTTTAATGATTGTTTTTGTATTCCTAGGCTACCCAACTCGATGGATAGCGGGGAGCCCAGGTGAGATTCATGTCAACCACATGCGGCGGCGCCCGTGTTAGGTGAGTGGGTTCTGGGTGATTTGTTGGGCCTGAATATATAGATTAATGTGAGATCTTAAGCATGCTAGTATATATTTATAAGCATTGTGCACATTGCATTATTATGCAAAAGTGATTTATTATGAATGTGATAGCATGCTCACCATTGTATCGGGCTACGGTACCGGGTGTGCTGGTACTGGAACCCAAATTTAATTAAGTTATGAAATACTGCTATATGTCATCCTGAACTGTATGTGTCGTGCCGTGCTGGTACTCGGGTACTAGATGGAATGGGACGTTGATGCACCCAGAATACCTCTCGGGACGATAGGACCTGCATATAGTATATCTGTGGCTAGGATGCTTGTTCCCTTATGCTATGACCCTTGCCAACAGGGGTTTATGTGTTGGATAGTCTGAGCAACTGTGGTCTATGGAGGTGGGAGAGGCTAGGATAGTGGTAGTGATGGCTATTGGGGTTTGCCACTGGGTGGTCATAATGGCTTCTACCGGTGCAGGTCCCCTCGTGATAATTGAGGTCTAACTGGGGTGATAGGGTAAGTGACCCTCAGTGTTTCCTAAGTTATCACAGTAGCATATACTTGACCGATAGAATTGTGTGCTAGGTGGAAAATGAATCTAACATTAGCATGCATCATTCTGCTTGATATTGATTGTATGGTGTATCTGCATTCCCCTTTGCTCTCTCACTAGCTAGTGTAGCTAGCCCCGTTGTGCAACCCCTTTTTAGTTGTTATGTAGGAGGTACTACTTAGATGAGCACCGTTGAATGCGAATCAAGTGGAACCAGTGGTTGTAACTTGGATGTAGATATACACCCAAGATTGGTGTCCTTGTGGTAATTATTTATTATTTAATTTATTGTCTCCATTTCCACATTCATGTATAAACTGTGTGTTTATTTATAGGGAGAGTAATGAATGGTTACTTATGTTAGAATTGTAATATGTGTTATCATTAAAGAACCGATGCTCTATAATTTCACATGATTTAATTTAATTTTGCTTCTGCTAACTCTGTATCTGGAACGGTTTATTCCTTTTGTACGTTCCTTTCTGTTATCAATATGTGATGACAGGGTGGACTATGGCTCGGGACACTGTATCCGCGATCCTGGTAGGTATTGGGATGATGTGTGATTGTCCCAGTCATACCCCTATGTGGCAAAATATCTTACATTGGGATAGGGCATGATAGTGGGGGTCCATCTTTTTCGAAGGTCTAATTATGGTGTCCGAGACATGGGGACGTGGGTTCAATGCAAAAATTCCTCAAAAGGGCAAGAAACAGTAGACGAAACCACGAACGAAACCAGTCGAGTGAGTCCGTTCGTGACTCCGTTGCTGCTGTCAGGGCCCAAACCTCAAGGAAAGTTACGGGGCTTTGACCCATACTTTCAGGGCTTCGAGGGGACACTTATAATAAAATTTTAGGTTCAAGGTCACAGGTGTTGATCATTGCTACCGTGGCATTATCCGTTGATAAAAGTCTAATTTAACCTTGGGTATTTGGATATATTTCGAGTGCAGGTGTAACATTTCCCCAACCTTATAAAAATTCTGTCCCCGAAATTTGACGCATCTAGAGGTCTCAATGGGTGAGGACTACTAAATAACAACACCTCTAGTCACCCACTTCAAGGACTAAGTCAGGGGTCTGATCAAGGTGGTGGTAGTGCCTACATGGCACGGCAAGTCAGGACTTATAATTCTCCTTCCATATAGGGTCGCATTACCACAGGAGGTGTGGTTCATAGTAACCTTGGGCTCAATTGGGTTAAGAGTCGACGATTACAATAACTCAGGGAAAATAGGGCCTCAAATACTAAGTTAGGCCATAAGGAACAGAAGGTTCCTTAGATCTTCCAGATCAAGTCGGTGTTACACTCTGGTCATCTTTGAGTTACAGGATCTAACTTGTCTAGTCCCTAACATAGGGTTCATATTTGAATGCTTCACTTTGTGTTATTTTATTACCTAACTTAACTTTAGAATGATTTGGAATATTGATGGAATCTCCTATTGTTCACTCCTAGGATGAAGGGAACGCATTTGATGATCCATTACCCCATTCATATCTGTTGTTGGAGAAGGTCTTGTTACATCCTTTAGTTTCAGTCTTCACAACCTTATAATTTACAACCCGGTCAACCCATCAAAGAAAGTCTACAATGATCCTCTTTCGATAACAAAACAATCTTTTACCAGTCTCGGTCTAAATCAATTCTTTAAGCAGGTCCTAACAATTAACCTACCCTATTATTTCTTTTCCCTCTTGTTTGGCTACGAGTTTGGATCCTATACATTCCATTAAAGGTTTCTACACCGCATAGGTTTAGGCTTCTTAAGCAAAATTTTGGTTTGTTTGATTATGAAGCTTAAGGATTCTCACCCCCAAGATTCATTCATTCCTGTTTTAAGTAGGGTGAAAGCCATAGCTCTACAAATGTTTATCACCAATGTTTGTTGGCCGGCCCAGCTGACATAGGCCCCAACATTTCAATTTCAAGGCATTAAATTAGATTTAAACAATTACCACGAATGGGCTAAACAACATGGGTGTAAAATTAGGGTATAAGCACAAAATCATCACATATAGGTGTGGCCAAAAGGTCTCAAAAATTTGGGATCAAAATCCTAAAAGAATGCGGATGGACTCATGGATGGAATCATTGTTGTGAGTCCGTTGTGGCTCCATCATGAAATAGGCAGGATGGATCAACGGATGGATTATGTAACTTGAATCCATTCATTCGCCCATTCTCAGAAGGCTTGGTTTGTTAAAAATACCGAGACGAACAAAACTATGGACGAACTCACGAGGGTGGATCCATTCGATGTTCCGTGTAGTTCTAAGAACAAAAATTCACAATTTTTTGCTGGACGGGTTCACAGACGGAATCACGATAGTGGATCCGTTCACAGAATTTTATAAAAATAGAGCCACGAGTTTTTCAAACCCATTTTGGCTCCAAAAGAGAAGAACCCAACCGTAGGGCAAAGGCTCACCAAGGGAGTTCCATTCAAGCACTCCTTGCTCCTCTTTGGTGGTTTTGGCGAGCCAAGGCCCCAGGATCGATCTCCTCCTACTCAAGGTAAGGTTCTCTCCCTATTTCTTCCTTCCATTCTCTCTTCCTTTCCATTTCTAGGGTTTTTGGTTGTGTCTTTTCATTTTCTTCCCCTCCCCATCGATTTGGGATAATCATTACAAGCTTGTGATTGTATTTTACTTTAAGTTGCATTTTCATAGTCATGTAATCATCAAAACCATGCCAAAACTCTAATGGGGCTAGGGTTTTTTGATTGAATCAAGCCCTAATCGATCAATGACACTATGCTAGTGAAATTTTGTATGCGCATTGTGTCTTTCATTGAATTTAAAAGTTTTTCCAAGAATTTTAGAGATTATTTGTTAAGTTTGCCATGCCGAGTTGAACTATCTTAATTATTTCTAGGTATTGGTTGGGATAAAATTCTCAAATCCTCACTATTTTGGGAAAAACCTCAAAGGCATGACTAATCCATTATATGCCCTAAAATTTCATAGAAAACCATTCCATTGACACATCCTAAAGCATGTCTCCTTCATCATTTGGTTGTCCATGTTGAATTTGAAACTCATCCTTTCCCCTTTTTCTTTATGATAATCAGTCCTTGTCTCTTGTTGGGGTTCTCATTAACTCCATTTACATGTTTGATATTTTATTTGGGGATGTAGGGTAGCCAAGAGCATAGGATATTCATATCAATCTCATCCCCTCACACTTAAGCCCTAGGGATTTCACATGGATTTTATATATCTTATTTCTTTTCTCCAAATTAATCATATTTCCAATGGTAATCATGTCTTATCTTCTCATTGTGTAATACTTCTCATCCAATAGTTTCCTTATCACATAGGCATTTGAATCTATAATTTTGCTCGCCAATCATATCTTATTTATTCCAATTTGGCTCATTTATTGTTGTCTTTTGGATGGTGTCTTGTATGTAGGAAATACCCATGGCTCCTTGAAGGCGAAGTGAGTTAGCCATAGTGTCAGCTCCCCCTATTGCCTACAATGTGGGGAGGTTCATATCAGCGGAAATCAAGGGAATTTTCTGAGAGCACCTTCATGACAGGAAGATAGTGATCCCAACAGATGTTTATCTCTAGCAGACAATCAAAAGTTGTTCAGGGCACTCACCAACAACAAGTCCGATGAGAATGATGATCTTATAAGGTTTCCCCCTTCTTAGTGGGTTCTTACCTTCATTGCCAAGACCAACTTGGCTTCCTCCAAAGGACACAACACTCAGCCTTCTTTAATGGCAGCAGCACTGGCATACTCCCTTTATACTGGCCAGCATATATGTCTCCCATATGTGACCATTCAGCACATGGCCCATGCAATGGCAAATCCTCACCGCAAGAACACCTTGCCATATGGTAGACTGCTCACCCAAATTTTCCTGCACTTTGGGATACACCTCGATAATGAACCCAAAGAAATAAGCTCTAAGGGGCCTTTTGGGTTTAACGCCATATAGAGGATGGGGTTGTACTATAACTATGATAGTTTTGGGGAGCCGGTTAGAGATCGATGAGGAGGACGATGACATTGAGTTCATGGGATCTGGACCACATGCTACAGGGACTTCTAGTGCTCGAGAGGAGGTGGGAGTGATGTTCTGTTGGCCATCAGGAGGATGAACCTGATGATGATGGAAGGATTTTAAGATGTCAAGATGCAGTTCTCTTCTCAAGGTCGACATCTCGAGAGAATGGAGAAGGAACTGAAGAACATCAACACCTTCCTCTTCTATGGTGGTAGTGAGAGGACTGATGACCACGATGGCATGGAGGATTAGCCCACTTCTCTCCCAGAAATTTGAAGTTGTTTTATTCAGACCTTTTATTTGCTTGTCTTTGAGTTGGGATGTTGTGGAACTTTTTCTTTTAGCTTTCCTTTGTTTTCTTGGTTTTCTTCTTTCTCTTTTTTTTTTTGATCAGTTAGCTTGGAAAATTTGGAAATGGTGGTGTTGCGTCAGGAAATCATCTACGGTCCCTTTGAGTGTCGTAACCTGCAAAAGGACCAAGGGGTAATGTAGACACTGATTTTTGTCACCCCCTAATTGGCGATGATGACAACGGGACATGGACGATGGACGACGCACCCCCCCTCTTTTCAGACCCAAAGATACCTGGCCCATAGGACCAAGAATCATGCTGAGCACAAAATGCCATTGCTAAGGCCCAAAATTTTACTTTAGTTTTTGATAATAGTACTTTAATTTTGAGAGATTGTTTTTATGTTCCTCATTTTAGGAGGAACATTGTTTCTGTTAGTAGGCTTGTTTTGGATGGTTATACTTTCCTCTTTGGTAATAAGTTAACTATTCGATCGAATAATTCTTTTATTGCTTTTGGCCTACTGGATAACGGATTATATCTCTTAAAACCAGTACTAGAGATAAATGAGATCTCCAATAATTCTTTAAAAAAAAAAAATCAGCCTAAGATAATTCAACATATCTTTGGCACTTGAGGTTAGGTCATATTGGAGTAGAAAGGATAAATAGGTTGGTGAAAGATGGGCCTTTGGAATCATTGAAGGTAGAACCTTATCCAACCTGTGAGTCGTGTCTACAAGGAAAGATGACCAAGAAACCCTTCTCTCATAAGAGAAGAAGAGTCGAAGCTGTGTTAGAATTGATACACTCAGATGTATGTGGACCCATCAACGTTCAGGCAAGGTATGGTTATGAATACTTCGTGACCTTCACTGATGACTACTCTTATTATGGTTATATTTACTTGATGCACCGCAAGTCGAAAACCTTTGACAAATTCAAGGAATTCCAGGCGGAGGTTGAAAAACAGTTGGATAATTACATCAAGTGCCTTCGATCTGATCGAGGAGGAGAGTACTTATCAGATGAGTTCAGGAACTATCTGAAGGAAGCTGGGATTATAACCCAATTGACTGCCCCAGGAACATCTCAATAGAACGAAGTTTCAAAAGGAGGAACCGAACCTTGTTGGACATGGTTCGGTCCATGTTGAGTTATTCAGAACTACCATTGAGTTTTTGGGGTTTCGCACTGGAAACTGCCATCTATATATTGAACAGGATACCAACAAAGTCTGTGACCATAACACCTTTTGAGTTGTGGTATCAGCGTAAGCCTAGTCTTCAACATCTTAAGGTGTGGGGTTGCATAGCACATGTAAGGAAACAATAGACAGATAAGTTGGAATCCCAAACAGATAGATGCTATTTCTTGGGATACCCTAAGACTACAATAGGCTACTACTTCTATGACCCTGTTAATAAGAAAGTCATAGTTAGTAAGCATGCGATATTTCTTGAGGATGACATGATCTCACCAAGATCAGATCCAGTTGTCATTAAAGAAATAACTGATGACCAAGTACCCTCTGCCTCGACAGAGGTTCCAGTTGACGTACCCACAATTGAGTAATAGCCTCAAGAGCCTAGGAGGAGTGGGAGGTCTATTAGGCCACCAACTCGTTTGAACCTTCTCATAGAGGAGGATCAAAAGGTGGAAGAATTCCACATGGTGTCTGATTGTTTGGACACAGATCCTTATACTTACGCTGAGGCTCTTAAGGACGTTGACTCAGTGAAATGGCAGGAAGCTATGCACAGTGAAATAGATTCCATGGATTCTAACCATGTTTGGACTCTTGAAGATCTGCCAAAAAGGGTAAAACCCATTGGCTGTAAATGGATCTATAAGAGGAAGAGAGGTGTGGATGGAAAGGTGGAACGTTTCAAGGAAAGACTGGTGGTGAAGGGATACACTCAAAAAGAGGGTGTTGACTATGATGAAGCCTTCTCACCTGTAGCGATGATTAAATCCATTTGGATTCTATTGTTGATTGCTGCATACCATGACTATAAAATCTGGTAGATGGATGTACAGACCGCTTTCCTCAACGGTTATCTTGATGAGGTCATATACATGAATCAGCCAGAGGGTTTTGTCTCCCTAGGGGAGGAAAACAAGGTATGCAGGTTGTTGAGGTCCATTTATGGACTAAAACAAGTTTTCAGATCATGGAACATCCATTTTGATCAAACTATCAAGGATTTTGAGTTTGAACAAAACATTGATGAGCCATCTGTGTATAAGAAAATCTGTGGTTGTGATATACTGCCCATTGGAAATGATGTGGAGTTACTTTCATCTGTAAAGATGTGGTTATCCAAAAAGTTCTCAATGAAAGATCAGGGTGAAGCCAGCTACATCCTAGGAGTTAAGCTTGTGAGAGATCGCAAGAAGAGGATGTTGGGATTGTCACAATCCACCTACATTGACAAAGTGCTTGAGAGGTTCAACATGCAGGATTCGAACAGAGGTAATGTGCCTCTCAGACATGGAATCGATTTATCTAAGTCACAATATCCTCAAACTCCTAAGGAAATTGAGACTATGAAGAGAGTTCCTTATGCTTTGGCAGTAGGAAGTCTGATGTATGCCATGTTGTGTACCAGGCCAGATATTTATCATGCTATAGGGATTGTGAGTCGATATCAATCCAATCCAGGACAAAAATACTGGACAGCTGTCAAGGGGATCCTCAAGTACCTCAGGAGGACCAAAGATTACTTCCTTGTATACGGTTGTGATCAGTTGTCAGTTGTTGGATATACGGATTCAAATTTCCAAACTGACAAGGATGACAGAAAGTCTACCTCTGGGATGGTTTATGTGATTGGTGGGGGTGCAGTAATTTGGAGGAGTGCCAAACAGACGCCAACAGCTGATTCCATAACAGAAGCTGAGTACTTGGCAACTAGTGAGGTAGCCAAGGGAGGTGTCTGGCTCAAGAAATTCTTGACAGACCTCTAGGTGGTGCCTGAGCTAGTGGAGCGACCCATACAATTGTTATGTGACAACAGGGGAGCTATAGCACAAGCAAAGGAACCAAGAGCTCAATAGAGGAACAAGCATGTGGAGCGAAAATATCACTTAATTCATGAGATTATTCAACATGGTGATGTAGCCATAGCTAAGGTTGACACTGCAGATAACTTATCTGACCCCATGACTAAGGCATTGCCTCCTAGTGTTTTTGAGAAACATGTTGGGAATATGGGGGTGAAGTCCATGGGTGACTGGCATTGATGTACAAAACTCCTTCTATTGAATTAATGAATTTTATTTTTGATTAGCATGATCAGTTGTTGAGCTCAGTTATTGTCCTTAGGTATTCATACCTAAAACTGTTCACCACTGGGGATGGGACTAGACATCCCATCTGGCATGGTGGTCACATTGTGTGTGCTTAGGGAGGATATTTTCCCAAGACACAAATGTGAGTGTACATTTGGTGTGTACATTGGACTGGATCACTTGAGAATTTCACATGTGGTGTACTGTCAGTTTATAAAGAAAATGAGATTCTCTTAAGTAGTTCACGATTGGTCCCTTGACCTGAGGGGTCCTTATCGATGCATTCATATGTTGAGAGTTTTGTTGTACCAACGGTTGATGTCTTTCTTTGACTATATATCAGTGCGCTGGATTCTCAATGTCTGACTGTATTCGAAAGAGATGCCCAACATGGAACCCACAGCCCATACATTGGGAGTATGTTGAGGAGAGTATTCTATACAGGATTGGACCCAAATCCGGACCCGGTAGCATCTTCAAAATATTTTTGAAATGTTTTTATATATATATATATATATATAAAACATTATCTATTTTCTTGAACATTTTGTTTGAAATGTTTTCTCTCGGTCCAATCAAGGTAATTGAATCTCTCGATCGGTGTATTGGTTCATTGAGGATTGACAGTCTCGTACACATGCCTTATATTGAACCATGCACCATTATTTTATGGGGGACTGATGCGTGTTTTAACTACTTACCGTGGGCGTCATCTTTGATATTACATTTCTTAAAAGCTGAGTGGAATCCCATTGCGATCCTACCCCTTTCCTTTCGGTTCCATTCATCTACGCTGTAACGGTTGATCATGGTTTCCTTTTCATGATGTTCTTGTAAGATGGGATCTTACAGTAGGATGGAGGAGATTGTTAGAAAAGGAAAGCCAATAGGGGAATATTGGATATTCCACCTGTTAGCATATGAGCATTCCATTAAACATAAAGGTTTAGGGATTACCTGAATCGAATGGAATCGCAGTGGAAGGGATGATTGTATACGGCTTGCGGTTACGAGCAGATCACGATCACGAACAATCTCGAAAGGTTCCTTCACGAAGAAGAACTCCACACTACAAAACCCTAGGCAATGATGGAAACCCTAGGATAACACAGAACTTGAAAGAGAGGGAGAGAGACGGCTTCTCAAAGAGATATTAATTAATTATGTTAGGGTTTAAGCCTAATACTTATTTATAGACAAAAACCCTGAGCGCCCCTCTCACTTGGTCAACTTCCACTAGAAGTCTAGACCGAATAGAAAAGGGGAGGGGTTGGTCACTTAAGTAATCGCCCCCTCCAGAGCTCGGGTCTCGCGCGGCCAGCCTCTTGTGGGCGCATAAATTGGGCCCAGCCCATTAACGTTTTACATCTCCCACTCGCCCACATAGGGTGCATAAATTTAATTATGCATTCAAGTTTCTCTCATTCTGTGTTATCCTCCATACAGGTAATGGGGCGTGCGACCTGTTGAGATGGTAGAAGGTAGGAGTACTATATCAAACTTCCATCTAACCAACATAGTACATCACTCTTAAAAGTCTCAAAATACCCCAAATGATCCACTTACACCCGATCTAACACTCTCGATCCCTCATGATGAGCAGTGTTAATCCTTGGTATGTAATGTACTCATGACTGCGTCGATCACAAATACAATGCATTGCCCGGGCAATGAGTCACATAACAAAGGTGTAACGTCTAATGGTTTTCCCTGAGCCCCTCATGTGAATCCAAATATCCCCAACAGCTTTCCCAATCGCTTCGCTGGACCGCATCATCCATGGTCCTAAGGAGAACGTCAAAGTAGCATCATTGGGTGTCTTTTTCATGACATTGTCTTAGGTGATAAGGGTACTATGGGATTAATATAATCCATGTGGCTCACACAGTGACGAAGCAGGGATCCATTCGGTCACTCTCACAATCGGTCGTCATGAGCACATGTAGTATGATATGTATGCTATGGCGTAACTCCCACTAGGGTGGGCATGTTACACTCAATAAATAAACACCATACAGATCTTAGTCTAGTCGCTACTCTAAGCGCCGAACTTGAGTCTCTAGCGCAGTCACCCTCATGGTTTCTGTCTAGAACCTCACATCTGGCTTCTAACAGGCTACTTGGAAGTGTGGTGTCTTCCAAGTTGGACCTAGTAAGGGTCTCATCTTAGTTCTAACTAAGGCGCCATAGAGCACACATGCTCATGGGCTCATCTCGTTCGCTACACCCCAGCGCCGAGGTGAATCACCCGTGTGAGTGGGTCGATTCTAAGCCTGGTGAGATCTTTACAAACAATGAATGTATACACACAAGATTACTCAAACAAATATATGCTCAGCAATAAATATAAGAGAAATACAGATAAATGTCCATCACAAACAAAGTGTTCTTAAAGTAAATATATATTAGATCCGCCTGAGTCCCAAGTTCCTAACGTGAACTAGGAAAACATCTCTGGCAATGGGCTTAGTCAATGGATCAGCCAACATATTGCTAGTGGAGATATGCTACAGAACCACTTCACCTCGCGCTACCATGTCTCGAATGTAGTGATATCGTATGTCAATGTGGTTAGCTCTACCATGGAACTTGGGATCCTTCGCAAATGCAAGCGCTGCCGTGCTGTCACAGTGTATAAGCACAACATCGTCTGAGTGCAAGAACCTCCTTAGCTAGATGGCTTCCTGTACTGCTGTCGAACATATGACGTACTCCGACTCCATCGTGGATAGGGCGATGCAGGTCTGCTTCTTGCTACTCCAAGTGACAGCCCTGCCTCCTAGGACAAACGTATACCCCGAAGTGGACTTGCGCTTGTCTCTATCACTAGCCCAATCAGCATCACTGTAGCCTCTCAGTCTCAAGTTTGAACCACTGAAGGTGAGCGAGAGGTCTGTAGTGCCACGTAGGTATTGAAGTATCCTCTTTATTGCCTGCCAATGAGCTACCCCTGGGTTACTCTGGTAACGGCTCACCGTGCCAAAGGTAAAACAAATATCTGGACGCTTGCACATCATCGCATACATTAGACTGCCTACTATCGCTACATAGGGTATTTTGGACATTTGGTTTCTCTCTTCATCACTCTTAGGGCTTTGGTCTAGGCTCAAAGTGCATGCCTTGTCCATTAGAGTGTCAACGGGTTTCAAGTTGCTCATATGGAACTGCTCCAGGACTTTCTTTATGTAAGTTTCTTGAGACAAACTAAGAACTCTCCTAGTGCGATCCCTCACAATCTTCACGCCCAACACAAAGTTGGCCTCACCCATGTCCTTCATCTCAAAAGTAGAGGACAACCACTCTTTAGTGGCGACAATCATTCCAATGTCATTCCCAGCCAATAAGATGTCATCAACATACAATGATAGGATAAAAAACCCTGCCTTGGACCGTTTAACATACACACAGTGGTCCTCTTCAATCATGTCAAAACCCATAGTGGTAATGGCATGGTGAAATCTAATGTACCACTGCCTGGACGATTGCTTAACGCCATAGATGGAACGTTTGAGACAGCATACTTTAAGCGCATGTCCCTTCTTCTCAAAGCCCACAGGCTGAGCCATAAAGATCTCTTCGTCCAGTTCTCCATTGAGAAAAGCAGTTTTAACATCCATTTGGTAGGGTTCCAAATCCAACTTTGCGACAATGGCTAGAATGAGGCGTATTGAGGCCATTCTCACCATAGGGGAGAATGTCTCAGCATAGTCTATACCCTCCTTTTGGGTATATCCCTTCGCCACAAGACGTGCCTTATACTTGTCAATTGATCCAACTGCCTTTCGCTTGACCTTCAGGACCCACTTGTTCCCGATGGCCTTGCGCCCAGGTGGAAGATCAACTAACTCCCAAACTTGGTTCTTACTCATAGAACTCAACTCATCTTCCATTGCAGCTTGCCACATTTCCTTAGCTGGAGAAGAGTGTGCCTCACTTACAGAGGCTGGCTCATCCTCATCCCTTAGGACACAGACGAGGGCAGCATCCCCTTCAATCTCAAAATGACGTCGGGGAACATGTCCACGTGCGCTCTTATGCACAGAGGGTTCTTGACCCGCGGTTTGTGCATTTTCATTAGGTAGCGCACTCCCACTGGGCTGATGATCACTCTCACCCTCTCTGGCGATCTCATGATGAGTGTTTAATTCCTCACCCTCGCCAAGAGTAGGTGAGACGCTTTCATCAGTCAAGAAGGCCTTCTTGAGCTAGCCGTCCCATCCTATCTCGACCTATGTGTCATAGTCTAGCATGCCATGTACCTGAATCTGGACTAGTATTAGAATCAACTACAAAAGATGAAGAGCAAACAACAGGAATTATCAAATCTAATTTAATAAAACCATTCTCAAGCCTATAATGTCCAAAACTACTACCATCCAATCGTATCTCAAAAGAGTCACCATAAAAAATAAAGGAATATCCTAAAGTCAATAATGCAGTAACGAAAAATAGATTATGCTGGATTTCTGGGGCGTATAACACATCATGAAGTAGCAAGATGCGCCCAGTGCGCAAGGTGAGCTGGTAGGTACCAACTCCTTGAACTACTTCACTTGTGCCATTCCCCATGTAGATATTTTGGGCGCCATCTGAAATCTTTCTATAATCTACGAACCCTCCTTGATCTCGCGCTATGTGTCTTGTTGCACCTGTATCCACAATCCAATCAGATTGGGTTTGGGCAACCAAAACATGTGTACATACAAAAGTACAAGGAGAGAGGCAGAAATGGTACCTACTTTGCTTCAGTGCAGTCACGAGCGAAGTGTCCCATCTTTTGGCAGTTATAGCACTTGACCTTAGTGATATCTTTCTTTCCACCTCGCTTGCCACGTCGGTGCTTGGTGGTCTTACGCCCAGTTGGCACAGATTTCTGAGCTTGATCCTGATTCCCAGTGGTCCTTTGTCTCTTGTGCTTAGACCCATTCTTGAGCTGCCCCGCTTGGGCGACAAGGGCATGTGCTTAGGTCGCCTCTAGGCGCTCCACCTCTAGTTCCACATGAGCAGCAATGTCATTAAATGTCTTGATAGTGTCGTTATGTGTCAGAACTATCTTCATCTACCCCCAAGAATCAGGCAACGTCCTGATGAAGGCCTGTACTTGCTACTCATCGGTAAGGTGTACCCCAGCATCATCCAATTTTTGGATCATGTCTTTCACGACCTCGAGGTGTTCAACCATAGTGTGCTTGGGGTCCTTACAGTACATCTCAAACTTCAAGGTCATGGACCTAAGTCTGGTCGTGGATGTACTGCCACAATCGAGCCTTACCTGGTCCCATATGGACTTGGCAGTCTTGCACTTCTCATACTAGCCGATAAGATCATCGTGCATCCTGCTTAACATGAGAAAGCGCACACTACGATCTCTCTTAAACCAATTGTCGTAAGCCTCTTTCTCTTGACGGTGACGGGCACTAGTACCCACTTCGGGTAGGGCCATCTCAGTGGTCAGGAGGTCTAGGTAATCTTGCTCATTAAGTAAGAACTTGGCCTTTCGGTGCCACATGCCATAGTTGGTGCCATCCAACTTGTTGCCTTGGTTAAGGTCGGCCAGAACAGTCTTAGAAGTCATCACTACAATGTGCAAGGGAGGACATTTAGTATACATCCATAAATCCACAAATTTGTTCAAGAAACCCTAATTAAACTTAATGGTACCCTTTCCCACACGGTGAGACCAAAAACTTCGCTAAGCTGGTGATCAAATCTCACAATGTGTGGGTCTGGGGATGTATAACTTTAACTGATTTCGAACAAATCTAGGAGAAGAACAAGAATCTCCTAACCACAGTTTAATGCGCCATACATACGGGTACGCAAGGGACTCACACAAGAGACCCAAATTTGGTACTCAAAGTGATATGCCGAGTCGGTACAAGGCTGTGATACGTAGTGCAATAGCTCCCATTACATGGCTTCTAAAAAAAAAAAAAATATTTAAAATTACAACCCGCTCTTTACATTTAAGATCCCTACTACAAACTACCGGCGAGCATTGCACTTTGTATCACTTCCAGGTACTAACTCTAACGCACATCTATACAAATAAAACACATCACTCAAAGTACCAAATCCATCCCTTGAAGATATCAAAATAGCAAAACACATGGTGTGCATGGGATGGGGTGTTTGATAGCGATACCCTAATGGCAGCGTCAAATCGGTCTGTACCATAATGGGGGGAATCATATGTTTCGTTATTAACAAAGTGGCCCTGGGCGATCTCCTATACACATGGAAAAGATATGGGATGATTTGGGGCAAACCCCTATCTCCCATTTTTCTCCCATGGATCTCATAAAATGGTTTTACACTAATGGGGGTTGTACATGAAATAAATAACATACCCCAAAAATGAGAAACCCTACAGGGGAGATCCCCAAAAAATTTGATGGGGGCCACAAGAACAAACCATGAGCATTCATATTAATTGAACAATCCACATATGATATGCATATAATAACATATACTTTTATCTCTATTAAAAAAAGGACCGCATGATCACATATTCAAGAATCAATCCCCAATGCATGTATAACAAATCAACGCATATGCATATAGTTGTCACTAATCAAAACCATATCACATGCATAGTGTTATAACTAGATACTAAAGTATGCATATATTTTCAAAAACAATAAACATATATGCAATCTGAACCATCTCCCCTTTTTTTTTAATAATAATGGCACTGCATGGTGGCAAAAACCAAAGAACTAGTATTTTTTTTTTATAAGGATCTGGCAGTGGGCTAAGCCAGCTTCCAACGTTTTTAAAAAACAGCCTTTTAATGGCCGAAACTTTTTAAAACCAAGTTTCTATAAAAAACAAAAACTGAATGTGAGAAGTGGATCTCCTTTTTTATGGTTTTTTTTCTTTGGTTTTTTAATACTTTCTTCTTCTTTTCCTTTCGTCTTCTTTCTTCTCGAAAAAGAAACTATAGCAGCCGTGCTTGGCCACTGCCGAGCATGGCTGCTGCCCCCTTCCTCGGTTTTTTTATTTATTTTTAAAACATGCTGCCAGGAAAAAAAACGCAGCTAGAGAATGTTTGCAGCGGCCGTGCTTTGCCACTGCCGAGCATGGCCGCTGCCCACTCAACGCCCCTTTTTTTTTGTAAATAAAAAAACTACAGTAAGTTACGGCACAGCTTGCACATGGCAGCAACAGCAGCCACGCGTTGCTGCCGCATCGTGCGCCAAGGCCGCTGCCAAGGAGGGTTGATCGATAGGCGAAGGAAAAAGAAGAAGAAAAAATTGCGAACAACAAGCCCTAATAAGCTCTGATGCCACTATTAGCATATGAGCATTCCATTAAACACAAAGGTTTAGGGATTACCTGAACAAAATGGAATCGCAGCGGAAGGGATGATCGTATGTGGCTTACGGTTACGAGCAGATCACGATCACGAACAATCTCGAAAGATTCCTTCGCAAAGAAGAACTCTACACCACAAAACCCTAGGCAATGATGAAAACCCTAGGATAACACAGAACTTGAAAGAGAGGGAGAGAGACGGCTTCTCAAAGAGATATTAATTAATTGTGTTAGGGTTTAAGCCTAATACTTATTTATAGACAAAAAACCCTAGGCGCCCCTCTCACTTGGTCGACTTCCACTAGAAGTCTAGACCGAATAGAAAAGGGGAGGGGTTGGTCACTTAAGTGACCGCCCTTTTCAGAGCTCGGGTCTCGGGCAGCCAGCCCCTTGTGGGCGCACAAATTGGGCCCAACCCATTAACGTTTTACACCACCCAAGATTGGATTCCCCTAGCAATGCATATCTTTCCTTGTGGGAAAAGATTAGATAGGCTAGCAATTGAGTCCCATTAGGAAACTTAATATGCTTTGCCTATGTTAGGTACCAATTTGGGATGAAGTGAGGAGCAATTCATATTTGATTTTGGGATTGCAAAATCACACACAAGGAATGCACAAGGCACCCAAAACGTGGAGCTCTCCCTCTCCCTTCAAAACCATTTTCTCCTTCCCCTCTCTTAGTGTTTGATCTTAGAGATAGTCCATACTTTGTGCTCTTGGAAGTGTGGAGGAGACAGTTTGACCGTGTGGGAACGCAAAGCTTGCGTGGTGCGTGGAATGATCGTGAAATGGCTATCATCGATTGGAGGTCTTGCACTTGTGAGGCTTAGGTAATAATCGATCCCTGATTCGTTCTATTATTTGAACGACTTCTCCATCGATACTATGATCTTGTTTATGCTTTCGCTGTGATCGCACTTGCGATGCCTTCACCATCCAACTTAATAGAGAAGGAAGTAGAAGAGATTAAAGCAAAAATTAAGCTGGACCATTTTTCTCCAAACCAAAAATTTAAAAATAGAAATAATTAGGTCCCATTCAATCCTGTCGTAGGCTTTTGACATATCGATTTTTATGGCAACATAATCCACTTTACCTTTAGTATGCTTAAAGAAGTGAAAGATTTCCTGAGTAATAATAATATTATCTGTGATTTGCCTACAAGGAATGAATGCAGCCTGAAAAGGGAGACAAAAGACTGAAGGGTGCCTCTCAGTCTGGTAGCAATTATTTTAGATAAGATTTTATATGTGACATTGCAGAGACTAATCGGTTTGAAGTCCCCAACATGTGAAGCATTATCGGATTTGGGGATAAGACAAATTAGGGTATGGTTAAGTCTGGTAGGCATTTGGCCATTATTAAAAAAGTCCAAAGCTAAGTTCAGAAGATCCAGATGAACCAGTTCGCAAACTTTCTGAAAAAAACCAGCATTGAACCCATCAATTCCCGGTGCTTTCAGAGGACCGAAGGAGAAGACAACTTTCTTAATTTCAGCGAAGGTTGGGGGGGAACAAAGGGGACCCATCTACCCCTGAGATAGAACAGTGGGAAACAGGCATTCAATGAAATTGGCCTCCAACGGTTTACATGAAGTAAAGAGATCCTTCAAAAACCTAGCAAAAATATAAGCAATAGCTTTGGGGTCTTCAACCTTTTGTCCTTCATCATTCCAAATAAAATTGATTTTCCTTTTTCTCAAATCGGTTTTAGTGATACAATGATAAAATCGGTATTTCTGTCCCCATCCCTGATATAAGGATGCCGAGATTTTTGGAGCCAAAAGGCTTCTTCAGTTTAAAAAAAATCCATCCAACTTTCCTGTGAATAGACTGTAGGAGATCAGGATCAGGTAAAGGCTTATCAGAAGATCTAAGAAAGTTGGAGAAAAGTTGGTTCTTCAGGTTATTAACATAACCAAAGACATTCCTATTCCAAGCTTTTAAGGAATTTGAGAAGGATGAAAGTTTGCAACTAATAGAATCCTCGGGAAAGGAATGCCAAGTGGAGGAGCAAAATGAGAGGAAGTCAGGGTGATGTGTCCAAGATTCATGGAAATGAAATAATTTTTTGTAGCTGGACTGAGAGCCAGACGTGGATAGAAGAATGAGATTGTGGTCAGAACTGAGGTTGGATAGCTTGGATAGGGAAGCAAGATGGCAGTGGGATAACCAGGAGGGGGTTGCAAACACACGATCTAGGCATTCCTTGATGAGCCTTGGTGGTTTTTGTTTATTAGACCAAGTGAATCTAGACCAAGGGATTTTCACCTCATAGAGTGGGAGGCTATTGATAATATCCTTGAGAGAAGAAGTAGACATCGAGGAATGAAAAGGGGCTCCTCCTAGTTTCTCAGAATCATGTAAAATTTCATTGAAATCTCCTATCAAGCAGAAAGGTTAATCCAAAATATGCAAGAAATACATCAGGGTTTTCCAAAACTTTAATCGGTCTGAAGGTTATGGTGGTGCATGTAAGCACACCACCCAAAACGTGAAAGAGTTACACTCAGATACTTTGTCACCAATCAGATTCTCCAGACAAATTCTGGCCAGAACATTAACATGGATGCATGCAAGAACCCAAAGGCCACCTTTTTTTCCATGAGAACCCTAACTATTCAAAAATTTAATAGATATATATGATGCAATAGGGTGCTTAAGCTATAGGCTATCATGATCAGAGCATTTCATTTCACAAAGAAAAACAATACCAGGGTTATGTTTACTTAGATGGAAAGAGAGACATTTACGAGTGAACCTATTGTTAAAACCGCGAGTATTCCAAGCAAGCATCAACATAGTTTAAAAGTATAAATAAAAAACAAACCACATACAGAATCGGTAACCTCTACGAGGGGAGAAGGAACGGTGTAAAGCACGATGGTTCAGGTCCCAGATACAAATGGATAGACTGAAAAGAACAATGAAGAACACACAATAGTAATCAAAGAAATTCTAAAATAGGTTGTAGAAACATACCGGATTAAGTGGACACGGTGCTACCGCAGTAGCTGGATCAAGGCTTGTAGGGATCCCCAGATCAGAGTTCAGGTCCGAGGAGCTCCTAGTCAAGTCACAGTGAATTTAATTGATCCAGTCGTGAATCATGGCAATGAAAGAGGTGGGATCACTGGATAGTCCAATGGCAATTTTAAGGGCAGCCCTAAAATCAGTGAATTCACAAGTAAGGGATGGGATGAAAGAAGGGGTAGAGAGTTTCCTCTTTTTGAAAGTGGGTCCCCCCAGCTGGTTCCCTTTATAGATTCTGGTCTGGTCAACAACCGGCACCGAACCAATCGGATTGGATTCAACCCCAAAGGAGGGGTCCAAGTCTAACGGCAATGGCATAGGCAGTGGCAATAATACCTTCGATGCAACAGCCGCAGCAGTGTCAACACGTGTGCTAGCTTCATCCACAATAGTACTCAGGTCTGCCGGGAGTGCGATAGTCTTTGGCTCCTCAAGCAAGGATGAAATGAACTCTTTCGAGGGGGGGATGCTTTCCAGAACTGTGGGTTATTCAGAAGGAAGTACCACCACTGGGATTGCAATATCCTGTGCAAAGCATCCTGCATTCAGTCCCACTCCAAAGCTCTCTGACCCATCCATTTCGGATAATTCCCAGTCCATGTCAGCAATCACTAGTTCATGAGCGTTGTCTTTCGGCACCGAGTCTTCACACACTTTAGTGATAATAGGAACAGAGGGGTTCAAAAAATGACCCCCACTTGCAAAACACAAGGTCCCCAAAGTAGAGCCATTCTGAACCATCAGAGGAGAAACCTCAACTCTATCAAAATTGAAAAGAAGAGGGGTAGTTAAGGCTAGCTCAAACATTCTTGAGTGGGCGTCGGCTTCAATCAACCCTGTGCCTCAAGTAGTGGTGGGACAGGCATTAGCATTGTGGCTGTCAAACCCTGCTCCTGACAGGTTGGACTTTTGATTGAAGGGCAAGAACCCCTGACCAGACAACCAGGAACACTATGGAGTATCACTCCAGTCAATGGGATCAATGAGAAGACTTTGCATAGGTTCCCCTATATACTTGTCAGAAGATGGATAGCAGACCCCTGCACTTGTACAACTCATAGCTTGAAGTATGGCCTGGACCCCAAGTAATCTCTCTTCTCCCCATAACAGTGGGACCCACCTCTGAAAAAGTGTGTAAAAACCTCTAAAGGGCATGTGGGGACAATACCCTGACCAAGGGTCAAACCCCAGTGCAAACACCACTGAGTTTCAACTTGTTGGAATTCTTTGGACGATGGCATTGGGCGATGCAGACAAGCCCAGTGGCTGAAATAGCATATTTTATTGGATTCTTATTGTGGGGACCACCCAATATGAACATGGTCACCCTCCATGGATAGAGGGGAGTCTGAGGGACCACCTCATACCCTTAGTTCACTGTGGACCCCACCAATGTGTCAGGAATCACACAGAATCAGTTTGAAAATGCATTTTGAAAAAGGGACTTAATGGCCAAACAAGCCTCAGTGTGGGCTGGGCCTATAAATAGGGAGGCCTTGGGCTCATTTAGAGCCCTTAGCACTGTTGGAACCGTGAGGGGAGAAAGAAGAGGAAAAAGGAGAGAAAGAAGATGAAGGAGAAGAAGAAAGAAGAAGGAGAAGGAAGGGGATTGAAGGCTTCCACCCCCATCCAAGCTTGGATCAAGTTCTCTCACCTGGACAGGTATAAATCTTCATAAAAACCTGCTGTCCTCTTAAGAACTCTGAGTTTTGAATGGTTTCTTGCTTCTTAGGCAGCCTAGAATAGCCAGGGTTGACCTTGGACAGCTCCAGATCTGCTATGCAAGCCTAGAGCATGGGTGATCTATAATTTTTATTGAATTTTAGAATTCTGGTTTGCTGTTCTTGAGAGCCGAATTTGGCTGTGCATGGCTGCACTGCCCAGATCCACTGCTGGCTTGTTGTTTGGAACCCTGGATGCAAGTAGTGGCTGCATGGACCTAGCCCTAGGTGGTAGCAGCCCCAGAACTGTATTGCATGGGTAAATCCAGTCTTGCATGTGGCTGAAATCGAATTCCAAGGTTGGACAAAACCCTGTGATACTATTCACTAGGTTGTCTGGGCAGCCTCTGACAGCCGAACGGTGGATTTGATGGAGGATCCATTTGGACCAAAAGGTAGGTCACCCCAGGGGCTACCTGACCCCCTATCATGCAGAGGGATCAGATTTGAACTCAGCCTAAAAAGTCCAACCTTGGGAACTCAGCCCAACATCGATTTGAGGGCACTGGGCGATGCACCCAACGCCCAGAGCCATCGCCCAGTGAAGGAAATTGGGCAGAGATGCTGATCTGGCTTGGGGCACCTCACCCATTGGCCATGTGTCACTATGGGAAGGTGGAAAATGACATAAATACCCTTTCCCACATCTGTCCTCATTAAGGGAAAGCTTTGGAACCCAAGTGGGCCCCGCAGGTTAAGGAAACCCTGCCTGTGCTTGGTCCTACAACACAGACAAACTGTGGGCAGCACTATGAACCTAATCTGACCTAGAATCAAGTACAGCCACTCGTAATGACCATTTTGCCCCTATGCCATTGGCATTGGATGATGCCCAGTGCAAGGCCCAGTGATTCCAAGAGAGAACCAACGGAACACTGGGTCAACCCAGTAAGATTAGGTTAACCCTAGGACTAACAGAGACTACTGGGAAACTTAACATGACAACTTCTGATTTATATCTAGGATTTGATCCCACGCTCGAGGTCAACTACTAGACTGCTATCGAAACTGAGTTTGCGACTGAGGTCTTAGAACCCAACTCAGGTGAGTGAATAATATTATCATATGTGCATGTGTGATTATGATGCTATGTCGGCTATTAAGAATTTCAATTATAAATGCTGTGTTACTTACTACTATTTCAAATTACTCAATCACTGCATAATGACTGTCTGTTGATCAACACTGTGAATTCTTGTATAATGACTGTGAATGTTAGACTAGATGCCGTAGTCGGCTTGGAAATGAGGCCTGTGGTAACCCGTAGTATGGGATGCGGTTGACACCACCTGACTCATACGATGCCATATAGACATGGGGTTAGAGTTTCATCACCCATGCTATGCACCCTTGCCAACAGGGGTTTAGGTGTTGGATGCCTGTGGGGGCGACCATATGTATATGTGAAAAGAAAATGAAATGAAAAGAACATCGGAATGGTGAATGAAATGAAAAGAACACCGGAATGGTGAATGAATGAAAGAACACCAGAATGGTGAATATGGGCTATGAGCCAGAAAAGAGAAAAAAAAAAAGAGAAAAGAAATGGATTGTCCCACAGGTTAATCACAGAGGACTGGTCGGGCTGACCTTGGTGACTGATGCGGGAGCTGACTGGTCCTCTCCGACAACTCAATAGGTGTATCGCGGGAAGAGGTAACCAAGCCTGCACCAGGGATACATGTATTGGGTATTGTAGTAGCATAGACCTAACTTAGTTGTATTGTTAGGTGGGTAATAATAAACTGGACTTGCATATCATATAGGATCATGTGGATTGTGATTACACGTGCATGCATGATGACATATTTGCTCACGAGTTCAGTGGGGGCTCACACTCTATTATATATATTTTCTTTAGATGATTTTGTAGATTGATGCCGCTGTGGCAAGGAGGCTCATTACCAGGAGTAGAGCCCTGATTGTTATGATGATCTTGTTGTGGACCCTGACGGAGGTGGTGCCAATGATGCGTGTATTCTCGGTGGTCATGGATGAAGACCAGTGAGGAGTGCAGTTGATTCTTTTTATCTTGGGGACTCCTTTTTGTTTTGTCTAGGAGTTTATCCCCATTCTGTTGTGGTTCAGTTGTAGTTCCTTTTCTTTCTTTTTGGGGTTGAGTTACCTCACCCTTTATATTTATATGTTAATATTTCTTTCCTTTAACTTTCAGCTGTGTAGTTGTTTGTTGTGGGTTGTACTTGGGCGGGAGTGTTTCAAAACACTTTATATATATATGTATATATCACTTTCTTTCCCGTACTGCTATGCTTTCTCTTTATAATTGTAGAATTGTAGTTTATCTGCAGCACTCTGATCTTGCTCCTGGTATAGTGATGATTGTGGTTCCATGAATGTAAGCACTGCTTCTAGATCTGTGGGATTTGACAGATTGCTGTGACGCAATTCGGGTCACCTACCTAATCCTCCCAGGGGTGGTTTGGGGTGTAACAGAGCTTCTTGGTATTAGAGCGTGAGGCTCTTCTTACATTCATGGAGTGCAAACTAGGACTAATAAGCTATCAATGTTAAAACAAGTAATAATTAAAAGCTGCAAGGGAGGTAGATGTAAATAAACAAAGTTGTATAATCTTTCATTAAAGAAGACTGTGGCTAAGCCACTACATAAGTTTCACTGATTTAAACTGAAAATTTAAGAATTACATAGCTGATAAAAGAAAAACACTAAACTAGTTACATCCCAAACAAGGAAGAGTACATATGCATAAAGAAAAAAAATAGTCTTAAGCACATAGCATGAACCGATAGGAACTGATTAGGAACTACTCGGTAGGAGGAAAGTCACTAGGAGGCTGTGTCTGGCGAGAGTCAAGCCTGTAGAATCTGTCCCAGAAGTCTAGACGCTGCTCAATAGATCCCACCCTGCTCTCCAAGGAAGTAAAGCCCCGATCCATCCTAGTCACCATATCTGAAAGCTGGCTACCGAGACTCTGGAAGTGTGTCATCACCTGCGTCCACTTGGATGGCCCTGGAATCTGAGAGTTGGTGGCATCCGTAGCCTCATAGGCCGGTAAGTTAGTAAACTGAGTGTCAACACCCTCAAAGCTGCCCTGACCTACATCCTCTACACCCATGCCCTGCTCCTCTCCATGTATCTCCTCATCATGTGCATCATCACCCTGCTCCTCTACATCCAACCCCTCATCACCCTGCTGCATCCCCATCTATTCCTCGCCCTCTGGTGGATCCTCTCCGGGCACCTTCATCTTTAGTATGGAAGTCTTGTCAATGGGCTTGGATCTATCCTTCTCTATGAATTCTCCCTCCAAAGGAACCCAAACTACCAAAAGACTAGGGTAAGGAATTTCCCATAAGGAAGATTCCCATCACTTGGGTTCTGCGCATGATACAGCATAGCCTGGAGCAAAAGATATGGGAGGTTGATGACTGGACCCCCTCTGCTAGCTCCCAAGAGACAATAAGTGATGTAGGCTCTCATCATGGATATGCTACCCCGATTCCCGCCCTTGGGGTAGATATTGTAGGTAACACACCTACTGATCACTCTAGCACTGGGCTTATAGGAAGCCTCAGATTTAGGTATGCTCTGTGACCCTGTCAATGCCTTGAAGACCACTCTCCTAGTCTCCAAGGAGAACATCTCTGAAATGTCCATGCGAGGTTTGTAGTAACACCTCTCCCCAGTGTTGGGTAAACTCAAAATCTCTACCAGAGAAGCAAGACTCAAACAGATGTCCACTTTTTTTACCCTACTCAACAGTGTAAACTCCCATGCCCCAGATGGCATCAAGTTACAATAGAAGTACCGAGCCAAGTAGGGATAGCGAGGCTCGGTAGGTGTCAACATAGAAGCCTAACCTAGGGCATTGAACCTAGCATAAAGACTATACTAGTGAAAGTCCTCTACTCGAACCACTCGACCATTCACAATCTTTAGGGATTCAAAATTTCTCCAATCCTTAGCATGTTCGTACCTAGAAAAGAGAAACTGGTCAAAGTCGAGTTCCTCTGAAGAAGAAGAATCGTCCCTAGGAGATGTTGGAGGCATCGAGGATGATGAGGAATTCTCGGACTCAACCCGAAGACGCTTTCGAGCCATAGATTTCCTAGCTGTACGGTGGCTTGTAGACATTTTCTACAAAAGAGAAGAAAGAGAAATAGTTAAGGCAAGGGAAATTAGTAAAAACCCTAGCTAAAACAAGATTTAAGGAAAAGAACACCCAACAAGAGAATGTAGCTAAGAAATCGTACCTAGGCATGTGAAAATTCGTGAAAAACTCAAGGGAACGCGAGGATTTGGTGTGGAATGAGTCACACTACCCTCCAAAGACTTTTCCTAGGAGTTTAGAGAGGTTTAGAAGGAGTTAGAATGCAAATGGGCCCCTCTCGGACTTATATACTGCGCCCCCGATTCTCTGGGCGATGGCACTGGGTGATGTGTCCAACGCCTAGAGACATCGTCCAGTGATTATAAACTGCTGATTTTTGGGTTTTAGCTTATGGAAACTTGGGGAATACCTAAAATAACCTTAGGAAATATAAAGATACAGACTTTTAATAACATTTTAAAAAAAAATTCTTTTTAAAAAAAAAAATTAATTTATTAATCTAAGAGATTGAATAAACTCAATTTTCCTAGGGTTAGAAGGGTGAAATTTCCATATGTAGTTGAGTAAAACAGAAAAGAACTTGGACAAACTTATGTTGATATGTTTACAATGGATATTTAATATATATATATAAATATAAATATATTCATATACATGTTCATGGGATATGGTGTGTGCTACCTAATAATTACATGCTTGAATATTGTGATGTATGAACTGACTGGAGTGTTGCCATGCAAAACCAGACATAGATACATAGGTATGTTGTAATACGTATATACTACGTGTAGGAAGCATAGATCTTACCCTATTCACAAATTAGGTTAGCCGAGAATAGGAATCTAAGAAGTGGTCTAGCCAATCGAAACATCTAGACGCTAGGGTACCTCGAGCCAACCCGAGATTAGTTTTATTGAATCTTAGTCATTTAAATACCAATAGATATGTACTTAATTCTTCTAATTAAGTATGACCTGATGCTTAGAACCATTTTCTATGACAAGACCTATTACCTCAGCTAAGGCTGGAGACCCCAACACCATGCTCTATATTAGACAGTTACGGGAGAGACTGAGACGGATACGACTAGTACTACCTTGAGCTGAGAACAGGCTGGATTTTTATTTGGCCCTTGCTTACATTAGTGGACCGGAGGAGCAAGATTATTTCATGTCCTTAGCTGAAGAAGTAAGAGCTGACATAGAGTATTTACTTGAGATGGAGTTCGTGACAGGGAAGAAGTTGGAGTTGCTTGCCTGTTAGATTAGGTAAATAATTAAAAGTCTTTTATTTAAAAATTTGAAGCCTCTCATGTAGTGTCATGCATAGCATACTAATACATAAAATGCTTAAGAAAGAGAAACAAAACACGAAGCAAACGAAACATCTCACTATAAACCAAGACTGTATATCTAACAAATCCACCTTACTGGTGACCCATAAAACTCATTGGAACTGTGGACTAGGGTTGTATCTGTTCTAGCTAAGGAATAACTATTGACCCCTATGGAAAATACTGAAATATTAAACATGCTCTTTTTTTCAGAGAAGCCACAATGGTCAACACTAGGAGAAGTTCACTTGGTGGTCGTAAAAGGAAACAACCACGAGTTGTGCCGGAAGTTGAACTGCCTAACGGGACTGAGGCACAAAACTCTGAAGCATCGGTTGCTTCGTCAGAGGCACCAGCGGTGGCACAAGCCACTGCTGCAGCACCTCAGCCAAATGTAGCAGCGGGCGACATAACTGCATTCATGACCACAATGATGCGGACCATGCAACAACAATAAGAATTGCTTGGTCAAATGTCCACACAGTTTGCAACCATGATGTATGAACGTGCTGTGCCACCACCACCACCCAATCGGCCCGTACTATTCCCACCATCTATACCTCAACACTTAGTGAAGAACTCTACCGCCAAAGTTATGGAAAGATTCAAGAAACTCCAACCGCCTGCATTTTCCAAAATAACTTCTGAGGCAATGTAGCCAGAATGATGGATCAGTGCCCTAGAGAAGGCATTTGAGGTACTTTAGTGCACGGACGCACAAAAGATTATCTGTGCGGGTTATCAGTTGCAAAATGAAGCCGAAGCTTGGTGGAAAGCAACTAGTCCTAATTTGGAAGCTGCTCACCCAAATCCCACGTGGGCGCAATTCAAGGAAGTCTTCTTCAAGAACTACTTCCTAGAGAGTTTCAGGGACAGGAAAGAAGCTGAATTTATCGCACTGGTGCAAGGAACCAAGTCAGTGCTGGATTATCAATAGTGATTTGAAGACTTGTTCCATTTTTCTCCAGAGCAACTGAAAGGGGAAGTTAGTAAGGCCAAGAAATTTGAGAAAGGACTCAAGACCGAGATCGGATCTGTACTGTCAATCATGGACATCCGGGATTACGCTCAGATGGTCGATAAGGCGAAGACAATGGAAGATAGATTTAAAGAAAAAGAGAAAGAGAAAGCTGTCACGTCGTCTATAGGCAAAAGACCGAACAATTTTCAGACCTATGCCTGGCCAAATAAAGCTTACCACGGAACCAATTCAAGTTCCATCTCGACTCCATATCATAGGCTGAACGTGGGTCAGAACCCTTTTTGCCCCACATTTAATCGACCTGCTCAACCTGCTACGAGTCAAGCAACAACAAAAGCTTCGCCAGCCCGACCAGCAACAGGTCAAGTGAGCCAAGCCTCAACACCGCCTGCTCCACCCTTTAAGTATTACCAGTGCAACAAAGAAGGGCAAATGGCCAGAGATTGCAGAACGCGTGGGTATGGTAATAATTCGTTGAATCAGCCCTACGCTAGGCCTTTCCAATCACAAGACAATCGAACGCGAGGAAAGGTGTACGCGTTGACAAATGAAGAAGCGGAGGCGAACCCCAACGTTCTGACAGGTAAGTCATACTACTTAATTATAGGGATAAATGGCTTACTTCATGTAACCTAAACTACCTACAAACCCTAGGTACCCTGAATGTCTCAACCATACCCGCGCAAGTGTTATTTGACTCGGACGCAACCCACTCTCTCGTCTCCTCAACCTTTGCAAGTAAGATGAAAGACCAACCAAGAGACATCGGGCACGAATTAGTAGTCAGCATACCGACAGGTAGTGTCATAAGCTTGAAGGAGGTCTACAACCCTTGTCAGCTTGAGATTTGTGGGAAGAAGCTAACCTTACGATTGATAAAGATGGATATAAGGGATTTTGATGTAATACTAGGCATGGATTGGTTGTCTGCCTATAGTGCAAATGTCTTGTGTGTGGAAAAGAAGATAATGTTTAAGTTAAATGATGGGTTAACCTTAACTTATCAAAGTGAACCATGGAAGAAATCCAAGAGGATAACCTTATCAGCCCTCCAGGCGCGTAAGTTGCTTGACGATGGATGTCAAGGCTTTTTGGCCACGGTGATAGACACGGAGGCAAAGATAAAACCTTTGGAAGAACTAGAAGTCGTTAGAATTTCCTGATGTTTTTCCAGAAGATCTAACGTAGCTGCTGTCGGACCACGATATAGAGTTCATGATTGATTTGATCCCTGGTGTAGCACCGATATCTAAGGCACCATATCAAATGGCACCAATTCAATTGAAGGAATTGCAGGTCCAACTTCAAGACCTGTTGAAGAATGGATTCATTCGACCCAGTGTATCACCCTGGGGAGCACCTGTGCTATTTGTACAGAAGAGGGATGGTAGCATGCGGTTGTGTATTGACTACCACGAGCTGAACAAGCTGACTATCAAGAATCGATATTTGCTGCCATATATCGATGACCTATTTGATCAGTTACAAGGAGCATGAGTTTTCTCCAAAATCGATCTTAGGTCGGGATACCATCAGTTGAAGATCAAGAGCGGCAACATTCATAAGATAGCGTTCAGAACTCGATATGGACATTATGAATTTTTAGTATTATCGTTCGGGTTAACCAACGCCCCGGCAGCATTCATGGACATGATGAATAGAGTATTCCATGACGTATTGGACAACTTCATCATTGTGTTTATTGACCACATTTTGGTGTACTCTAAGAATGAAGAGGACCACGCTCGACACATCACTTTCGTGTTGCAGCGGTTTGCAAGAGCACCAACTCTATGCCAAGTTCAGTAAATGTGAATTCTGGCTCCACCAAATTAGTTTCCTGGGACACATCGTCACCAAAGATGGCATTAAAGTAGACCCAGGCAAGGTGAAAGAAGTTCTCGAGTGGGAGACTCCGAAGCGTGCCACTGAGATTCGAAGCTTGTTAGGATTGGCCAAATATTACCGACAGTTTATCGAGAATTTCTCACGGATTTTGGCACCCATGACAAAACTCACAAGGAAAGGAGCCAAATTTGAATGGAATGATGCATGCGAGAAAAGTTTTCAAGAATTGAAAAACCAATTGGTGACAGCTCCAATTCTGACCATTCCAGACTACATTGGAGGAATGGTAGTATATACTGACGCATCTAGGACAAGACTGGGTGGCGTCTTGATGCAGAAAGGAAAAGTCATTGCCTACTCCTCCAGAAAATTAAAAGAACATGAGAAGAACTACCCTACTCATGACTTAGAATTGGCAACGGTGGTCTTTGCGTTGAAAATATGGCGACATTACTTATAGTGAAAAGAGTGAACTCTTCAATGATCATAAAAGCCTGAAGTATCTGAACATGAGACAGAGGCGGTGGTTAGAATTAGTAAAAGATTATGATTGTGAGATTCACTACCACCCTGGTAAAGCCAACGTTGTTGCTGACGCATTAAGCAGAAAATCTCTGACTACATCTCTTGCTTCTTTGATCATGAAAGAGCAGTTGGTGGAGGAAGCTCGAAAGTTTGAGCTGGAACTCATAATTGAAGGTACAGTTGCACAACTAGCAGCCATGGATCTACAGTCGTCAATATGAGAAGAGATTATTGCAAAGCAACCATTGGATCCCGCACTAGCAAAGATTATTTTAGAAGTACAACAAGGAACCCAGAAGGACCCAGACTTTTCATTGGCCCATAATGGTGCACTGAAGTTTCAAGGTAGATTGTGCGTGCCTGATGATTATGATGTCCAAGACCGAATCCTTAAAGAGGCACACAATTCACCCTATACAATCCATCCCAGAACTTACCATGACAAGTTCTGATTTATATCTAGGATTTGATCCCGAGCTCGAGGTTAACTACCAGACTGCTATCGAAACTGAGTTTGCGACTGAGGTCTTAGAACCCACCTCAGGTGAGTGAATAATATGATCATATGTGCATGTGTGATTATGATGCTATGCTGACTATTAAGAATTTCAATTATAAATGTTGTGTTACTTACTATTGTTTCAAATTACTCAATCACTGCATAATGACTATCTGTTGATCAACACTGTGAATTCTTGTATAATGACTGTGAATGTTAGACTAGATGTCGTAGTCGGCTTGGAAATGAGGCCTGTGGTAGTCTGTAGTATGGGATGCGGTTGACACCACCTGACTCATACAATGCCATATAGACATGGGGTTAGAGTTTTATCACCCGTCCTACGCACCCTTGCCAATAGGAGTTTAGGTGTTGGATGCCTGTGGGGGCGACCATATGTATATGGGAAAAGAAAATGAAATGAAAAGAACACCGGAATGGTGAATGAAATGAAAAGAACACCGGAATGGTGAATGAATGAAAGAACACCGGAATGGTGAATATAGGCTATGAGCCAAAAAAAAGGAAAAAAAAGAGAAAAGAAATGGATTATCCCAAGGGTTAATCACAAAGGGCTGGTCGGGCTGACCTTGGTGACTGATGCGGGAGCTGACTAGTTGTCACACCCCAAACCACCCCCTAGGAGGATTGGGTAGGTGACCCGAATTGCATAACGGCAATCCGCCAAATCCCACGGATCTAGAAGCAGTGCTTACGATCATGGAACCACAACCACCTCTTTACCAAAGGTAAAATCCGAGTGTCGTAGATAAACTACAGTTTGATAATAAAAAGGAAGCATAGCGATACGGGGAAACAGTGATAATATATACATGTAAAGGTTTTACATTTCCCGTCAACCCATAAGCAAAGAAAACAAAGATGCAAAGCTGATAAGTACAGTACTACATACATAAACATATACAGGGCGAGCATACTCAACCCCAAAAAGAAAAACAAAAGTAAAAACTACAACGACCAAGTCAGAACCGGGATAACTCCAGAAAACCCAAAATGAGTCCCCAAGTTAAAAAGCTAACATGAACACTCTTCAATGGTCTTCATCAACAACCACTGAAAATGTGCACAGGATCGGTATGACCTCCATCGGGGTCCACACCAACATCATCATAACAACCAAAACTCTCCTCCTCGAGATCGCCCACCATGCCACAGCGGCATCCACCAGCAAAATCATCTAAGAAAAACATTGTACAATAGAGTGTGAGCCCCACTGAGCTCGTGAGTGAATAACATCAATCATGCATGCACATGCAATCACAATTCACAATTCATATGGTCCTACATGATATGCATGTCCAGATTTTATTATTAGCCACCTACCATTACAACTAGGTCAGGTCTGTGCTACTACAATCCCCAATATATGTATCCCTGGTGTGACTTTCTAACCTCTTCCCGCGATACACCCATTGAGTTGTCGGAGAGGACCAGTCAACTCCCGCATTCTTTCACCAAGGTCAGCCCGACCAGCCCTCTGTGATTAACCCGTGGGACAATCCATTTCTTTCTTTCTTTTCTTTTTTGGCTTATAGCCCATGTGCACCATTCCGGTGTTCTAATCATTCATGCACCATTCCGGTGTTCTTTTCATTTCTTTTTCTCTTTTCTCATATTCTGATGGTCGCCCCCACAGGCATCCAACAGCTTAACCTATGTTGGCAAGGGTGCATAGCACGGGTGATGAAACTCTACCCTCATGTCTATATGGCATCGTATGAGTCAAGCGGTGTCAACTGTACCCCATAATACGGGCTACCACAGGCCCCATTTCCAAGCCGACTACGACATCTAGTCTAGTAGACATTCATCAAGCAAATATTCTCTGAGTTGATCAACAGTCATTCAATATGCAATGATTTGAATAGCTTTAAATAGAAATAAATATCACAGCATTTATAATTCCAATTCTTAATTAGCCGGCATCAGATCATGATTACATTTACACATATGACAGTATTATTCACTCACCAGTACTTGGCTTTAGGTACTCAGTCACAAATTCAGTTCCAGTAGTTGTCTGGTTGTTGTCCCCGAGCACTGGATCAAGTCCTAGAAGTAAATCAAAAGTTGCCATGTTAAGTTATCAGTCTGTCATTATAAGTCCTAGGGTTACCCTAATCTTACTGGGTTGACCCGGGGTTCATTTGGTTCATTCTTGGAGTCACTGGGCCTTTCACTAGGCCTTAGGTACATGTCCCAGTGCATGGGCCAATGCTTGTGGCACAGGGGTAAAGTGGTCATTGACAGTGACTATTCCCAACCCTAGTTCAGAATAGGTGCACAGTGCTATCCATAACTTGCCTGTGCAGCAGGACCAAGCATAGCAGGGTTACAATCACCTACGGGGCCCACTAGGGTTCCAAAGCATTCTCTAAACATGGACAGATGTGGGGAAGGGTATTTTAGTCTTTTCCCACATCCCATAGTATCTAGGGGGCCATTGGGTGAGATCCCCCAGCTCTGTTCATTAATACAGCAGGTTTTCCATCACTGGGCAATGTCTCTGGGCCTTGCTGCATCTCCCAGTGCATCGCCCAATGTGCCTGCAGAATCGATGCAGGCTGAGTTTCCAAGGTGGGGCCTGCAAGGCTGAGCCCTAAATGGATCCCTTGCATGTCAGGGGGGTCTGGTAGCCCCTGAGCTGGCCTACCTCATGGTCCAAATGGATTCTTCATCAGATCCATCATTAGGTTGACAGTGGCTGCCCAAGCAGCCTGGATGAATAGTGTTTAGGGTTTTGGCTAAGCTTGGAAGTTGGTTTCAGCCACATGCAGGGCTGGAAACACCTGAGATTTGATGTTCCATGGTTGCAAACATCAAGGATTAAGGCTGTGCAGCCAGGGTTCACATCCTGGGTTCCAAATCACAGGGTAATAGAGCCAACTGGCAGTGCAAGTGGGCACAACCAGGTTTCGGCCATAAGAACAGTACGACAGTCTATTAAATTCATTTAAACATCACAGATATTCCATGCATAAGGTCTGCCTGGGAGATCTGGAGCAGTTCTGGGCTGCCCAGGAAGCATAAACACAGCATACACAGAGAGGGAATGGAGGCAGCAGGTATGAAGGGTGTTTTTATACCTGAATATGCTAGAGAGGGGGCTCAGACCAAACTGAGATGGGTGGCAGCAGCTCCCTCCTCCTTCTTCTCCCTTCTTCCTTCTCCTTCTTCTTTTTCTCCTTTCTTCCCTCTCTTCTCTCCCATGGATTTCAGATTTGTCAAGGGCTCTAAAATGAGCCCAAGGCCACCTATTTATAGGCCTAAGATCAACTGAGGTCTGTTTGGTCCTTAGGTCCCTTTTTAAAAATCAATTTTTAACTTGATTTTGACTGATTCTGGGCTCACAGTGGGGTCCACAGTGAACTGAGGTCATGAGGTGGTCCCTCAGACTTCCGTCTATCAGTGGAGGGTACCCATGTTCATATTGAGTGGTCCCCATAAATAAAATCCATTAAAATATTCAAAATCAGTCACTGGGCGATGTCACTGGGCCTTGCTGCATCGCCCAGTGCCATTGCCCAGAGAATTCCAGCAAGCTGAAATTCAATGGGGCTTGCACAGGGGTTTGACCCTGGGTCAGGGTATTGTCCCCACATTTCCATTAGAGATTTTTGGCACATTTTTACATAAGTGGGTCCCACAATAATGGGGAGGAGAGAGATTACCTGGGATCCAAGTCATACATCAGGCTGTGAGCTGTGCAAGAACAGGGGTCCACTGTCCATCATCTCATAGGCATAAAGGAGGACATGCACCGAGTTTCTTCATTGATCCATGTCACTGGAGTGATACTCCACAGTGATCTTGGTTGCCTGATCAGGGGTTCCTGTCCTTCAATAGCAATTGCCAGCCAGTCAGGGGCAGGGTTTGACATTGGTCCTCTCCGATAACTCACTGGGTGTATTGCGGGAAGAGGTAACCAAGCTTGCACTAGGGATACATGTATCGGGGATTATAGTAGCACAGACCTAACTTAGTTGTATTGTTAGGTGGCTAATAATAAACTGGACTTGCCTTTCGTATAGGATCATGTGGATTGTGATTGCACGTGCATGCATGATGACATATTTGCTCACGAGCTCAATGGGGCTCACACTCTGTTATATATGTTTTCTTTAGATGATTTTGCAGATCAATGCCACTGTGGCAAGGAGGCTCATTACAGGGAGGAGAGCCCTGATTGTTATGATGATCTTGGTGTGGACCTCGATGGAGGTTGTGCCGATGATGCGTGTATTCTCGGTGGTCATGGATGAAGACCAGTGAAGAGTGCACTTGATGCTTTTTGTCTTGGGGACTCCTTTTTGTTTTGTCTAGGAGTTTATCCTCGTTCTATTGTGGTTCAGTTGTAGTTCCTTTTCTTTCTTTTTGGGGTTGAGTTACCTCACCCTGTATATTTATATGTTTATATTTCTTTCCTTTAACTTTCAGCTGTGTAGTTGTTTGTTGTGGGTTGTACTTGGGCGGGAATGTTTCAAAACACTTTATATATATATGTATATATCACTTTCTTTCCCGTACTGCTATGCTTTCTCTTTATAATTGTAGAATTGTAGTTTATCTGCAGCACTCTGATCTTGCTCTTGGTAAAGTGATGATTGTGGTTCCAGGAATGTAAGCACTGCTTCTAGATCCGTGGGATTTGACGGATTGCTGTTATGCAATTCGGGTCACCTACCTAATCCTCCCAGGGGGTGGTTTGGGGTGTGATAGTGGCAAAGTCTACCACATTTTCCATAGATTTTAAAAGCTTCATACTTCAGTATTATAGGCAAAATATCACCTCTGTGGTTGCAAATTTTGGAGTGGATACAAATAGGTCTTTTCCACTTAATTAGAGTTTTCACTTGGGCTATGGTACTTGGGAGCCCAACATCATTTTTGAGATAGATGTCCACCACTTTACCCGCACATGACACCGCTTGTTGGATGGTGTCGAAAGAGAAGGCTTCCACCGGCATAGGGCTAACCTGAATCCACATCGGAATTGTTTCCCGTTCAGAAGTGAAGAGGGCGTTGTCCAAAGCATGGGGCACCAAATGTATTAATGCTTGCCCACACCACCATGGACACAAGGAGAACAATTTATCATAGGCGGCCAAAGAGGGCGTGTGAACAATGAACATGCCCTCGGCAATCTAAGTGATCGAAAAGACCCCAAGTAGCTTCTAGATCACAGAGAAGTGATTGCAGAAAAAAGTCTGGGATGGTTTAGGTAGTCCAACAGTGAAGCCGAACAGAATAGGGTGGTCAATGCTATAGAAGCTACTTAAATTCTTGCCATTAAACCCAGCAGCCAAAATTTCCTGATTGACCGTCATGTTAGAATCCACAGAATTGTCCTCAGTTACCCGATGTCTAACTAGATTATCGCTCCAACCAAGTCCATAATTCAAGCTACGGCGGCTTCGGTAAGGGCATCGGTTAGTTGGACCAGTTGATCTACAAAGAGAACCAGGAGGAAACATCGCGAAGCTGGATAGCAGAATCTGTCAAGTCACAAACGAAAACAAAGCAATGGTCTGCACACAATAGAGATAAAAGAGAAACAAAAAATAGCAAGACCCCATCGACAGGATCAAACCAAGGAAAAATAAAAGACTATATTCAGGGAGGAAGAGCAGTCCACAAAAGTAGGAGAAACTAGAAGTAGCAAGGTTCCATAAACGGAATCAAGCCAGAGAGAAAGCAAGAAACATGCAAGAAGAACAACCCACATGTGAAAGGGAAGTTCATCAAGCAAAAGGGGAGGAGCAGACAAGATGAAGGTAAGGCCTCCAAGTCACGAAAAAGAGAAAGTAAAACTGAAAAAGTGGAGAAGGTGAGACGATTCGGAGTTTCAATAAATCCCATTGCCTGATCAAGTCCACACGGCGCCCATCCTCACTTAATCCAATGATAAAAAAGAGAAAATAAAGAGGGGGGTTGGAGAAGTAGGTGGGAAATGAATATGGACGTAAAAGGACTTAAAGGGGAAGGATCATGTAGGATGCTGCTGGGTACCCAAATGTCGCATGTACATATATCGAACTGTTCGGGTTCTCTCTCCTCTTTCTTGGACACTCGCCATGTGCTCTTAATTAATTAAAGGTGCCCTTTCACTACTTTATCGGTTGATTATCAACAAAAAACATTTTTTGGCCCTTTATGCGGATACCATTAATTAACATGTGCACAATTGCTACTTAAGTGTGGTTAAAATGGAAAATTTATCGAAAATTAAAAACAAAACCTCTCTCTCACATACACATACACGTTTGACTACCTATATTATATATAATATATATTATAGAGAGAATTACATGCACCCCCTGTAGTTTGAAACAATATCAAACCCCCCTAGTTTCACTATCTACGTGCACCCCCTGGATTTGGGGACGACTTACAAATAAAACCCTACCGTCAAGTGTAAGCAGTTAGTTGTAGTTAAACTTTTCAAAAACTCTATTTTACCCTTAAATTTTTTCCATGAACCATTTTACCCTTATGAGACATAATGGTAAGCCCAAACCCTTCTCCCCAAATAACGTTCCATTTTCATCTTCTTAACCTTTCCCTTACTTCTCCGGCGAACTACGTAGAGGATAATCAACCCCGGAGGTGGTGCTGCTTGTAGAAATCATCGCCCGTGTTGCTACTGTTGCTTGAAATCATCGTCGGTTCTCGCTGGTGCTGCTGCAGATGCTATTGAAGAGAGGAAATTGAAATGGATTACCTTTTTGATATGGAACCCTTTGAGATCAGCTTCGGTTGCAATCTGAACTTTAAATTCCTATTAACCAAATATTCTGAAAATTTCCACTCAAATCATTTAGTCACTCCAATCACTTCAAAGTACTAGTGAAACAAAAGGATGAAGATTCATTTGTAAATATTTGGGATTAAAGTGAAGGATGAAGATTCCAGCATTCCTTACGCTGTGTTATACTATCATTCATTATTCAAGAAAATGGAAAGGACCTTGTGCAATGATTTCGATTCAGCCATTAATCTAGAAATCAGTATAAAATTATTGATTTTGATTTGGGTTCCAATACCTCAAACCTCATCGCAGAAATGAAGAACGTAATGAGAAGAATTAAAATAAACCTTGAACTGTTCTCTTAACAAGTACAATGAAATGCATTTTATAGATTACAGGTCTCTTGGAATATTGCATTAACCTCTTCACAGAGCTTTTGGGTGTAACAAAACCCTAACTCCTTGAAGAGGTTTTCACATTTGGAGAAGAAGGATAATAAAGGGTAAAATGGTCCTAAAAATAAGACACTAAACTAAAAGGGTAAAATGGTCCTAAAAATAAGACACTAAATTAAAAGGGTAAAATGGTCTTTTCATTTTAAAAACTAACAGTTTACTAACACCGTGAGCCATTAGGATTTTTTTTGTAAAAGTGAAACTAGGGGGTGTTTTGATATTGTTTCAAACTACAGGGGGTGCATGTAATTTGCTCTATATTATATAATAACAAAATTTTTTCTTCTCATATTATATAATAAATAATATAATATAAGAAGGAATATTATAAAGTAGTATAATATATATTATATTATTATAATATATATATATATATAGAGTTAGAGCACGCTAACCGGACCTCTAAGGTCTGCGGTATGGTGGCCAATGAGAGGGTACACAGAGGCATAATGAGGATAGGATTTCCACCTTTCCATGGGGGTGTCGGCCAGTCATTTTGCACACCCATGAGTCTAGGCGCAAGGGCTACTAGCCCAGTTAGAGTTCTTTTTCCATATATATATATATAATATGTTGTACACAAAGTACATGTGTTGTTGTCATTGTTGTCAACACAGTGTAGTCAGCTGAGTCAGCAGAGTAGCAGTATGTAAAAACAATGCAGTTAAAGTTGTCATAGCAGTGCAGCTGTGGTGTTGTCATTGTTGTTAACATAGTGAGAATCAACACATTCACACAGTAAGTGACATGGTAGTACAATTAGCAACGTCAAAGAGCATCTACAGTGATATGGCAGAGCTGGTAAAGGCAAGACAGTGTTGGTAGAGCATCTGGATGAATTGGCAATGTCTGTGGAGGTCATGCAGTGACTAGGATGGGCTGTTATATTGAGGTGGCCAGTTACATGCATGATATGATGATGGTGCATGTGTGTAGTATGTAGCATATGCATGAATGTGATGATGTGATGACATGATGCATAATACAATGCACGACATACATGTGAGGAAGCAGGCATGAAGCATGAGTCATGGATAGGGCATAGTAGGCATACATAATGAGAAGAGGTGGCATGCATTGTCATGGTAATGACATGCATAATAGTGATGATAGACATGGCTGATGTATAAATGCTATGATGCATGTAATGACATATGCATGAATGGAGGTAATTTGGTCTTCTACAAAAGTATGGCAGTAGTAGTCCGGAAGACATGCTCAGGTGGCATATGTTCATGAATGATATGGTCAGTGGATCCCACTTTGTTAGGTGGCAATAGTACGTATTGATGAAGTGGCAGTGCATGGCAGCTAAGTATACAATTCAGATTGTGTGGCAGTGCCTAACAAGGTCATTGAAGTGATTAGACTGTAATCTGGTCCCCTAGAGCTTATGGCAGGATTACTATGGCCAGTGGGTCCCACTTTCTTATTGGTATAGGTGGTAAGGTGGCAGCACAGTGATGGTGATGGTGTGTCAAGTGTCAGGGTTATAAGGCATAGCATGTGACATGAAATGGAAGCATGTAAGTAATAATGGATGAGTGCATGGGCATGCCCATGATGGAGTGCATGATATGGTGTCATCACGTTATTGACGATGTGGCATTGCCACATGAGACTGGTGGCAGAGCCACCTAGGCACAGTCTAGACAACTAGGCCAGCCAAGCAGCCAGACAAGACAGTAGCTTGGGGGGTGCATGTTACACCCGTAACCTAAACCCTACAATGTCGGACTTGTATGTAGGTGCAGAGCTCGAGTATGTCCATGACCTATGGGCTGCCATCATGAAACCAACTTATAAGATCATCGATCGTACTTCTAGTATACCGATGGAGAATAGATTCTTAGATAAAGATTAAGGGAGTTTCATGGCCGGGTGGAGAGTATTTGATCTTCCCCCTTGCACTTGTCAAGGGTGTGAGAGGGTACGAGCAAGTCGTACGGGGCCACCTTTGTACGAGACCCCATGACTAATGGTTAGCGTCAACTCTAAATTATTTAATTTATCTAACTACTTGTATTTACTTATGTGGTCATATAACCAACCTATATTGCGTACTTCTGATGCCTATTGTACCCCACTCGCTTGTATAAACCCCCTCGAGGAAGCCCTATTCCTTTTGGCCAACCATTTATACCCTTTTTGACTTGGTGACTGATACAGTAGGTGGCTGTTGTCATGAGCCGCCTAGTACAGAAATGTGGCCTGTGAGGCTAAACATGTCATTGTTCGACCATACCTTAGCCTCGGGCTTAGCCATTGCTTATTTTAGGCTATTTAGGACCCAAATGACTCAACTAAACCCTAAGCCCATGGACCTATAGTCTATTTGGGTTCCACCTTGACTCAAACCCATTTTGGACCTTAGGCAAGTTTCCAACCAAACATGACCTAAGATCCTTAGCTAAACTAGGAAAGAATCCAACCTCTCTTCATTTCTCTCATCTCACAACCCTAGAGAAGACTGAAAACATGGAGACCAAGCTAGGGGAGAAGGAGGGAGGAGAAGGAGCAAGAGAGAAGAAAAGGAGGAGGGAAGGCCCCAACCTCAATTGGAGCTACCCACAAGCTCATAAGACCATCCACCTATTGTTGTGCACCTTTGAGAAGCTTGGATCTTGTGGGAGTTGAGGAGTGGAGCCCTACTTCAGCCTTGGAGCTTGACCCTTGATTGTTCTAACTTGTTTTTGGGTAAACCCCCTAGCCAATATGAATTCCTAGCTAATTCCTACTTTGTTTGATCAGGATCTACCCAATCCCCCACCAAACCATGGGGCTTTTAGTTATAACTAGTTTATACATCTAATTGGATGCTTAAAATATTAAATGATGTTCTAGAATATCCCATTCGCTTACCTTTGGCTTTAATGCCATTAAAACCCGTTGATGGACCTCCATTTTTAGAACCTTAGCTTTTAGAAACCAATCCTTGCTTATGGATCTTGTTTGGACCAAACCTTAGTCATTAGTAACTTCCCCAACAGTTTCCCATGGACCCTTACTGGCTCCATAGCCATTGGACAAAGTTTGGAAACAAACCAGGCCATTCTTGAACCTAGGCAGACGATGTAGTAGGTGGTTGATGTCATGAACCGCCTAAGATATACAACATCATCCGCCTAGTGCAATTTGTTGCTGTTTTGGAATTTTGACTTTGGGCCTTTAATCAGGCACCCTCTCACCTATTGTACACCTATATATCAACATGTTAGGCTAGCGTACAGGTACGAGAGGAGCGTGCATTATACAAGAGTGAAGATCATCTATGCTCCGACTTTTATGAGTGGATTGAACATGTGAACTATTTTACGGAGTGTTTCTCATTAGGCATCAAGCAAAGTAATGCATACTGATGTGTATGAGTAATACGCATGTTGATTCATCCTTATATTGTCTATTAATATGATTTGATATGAAGCATGATGTAATATGATCAGTTATGCATGAAGCTATGTATGAGAATGAGATGTGGTTAGTGTAGGGTACTATAAATGTGAAAATATTTATGATGTTTGATTGATGGATTGGATCCGGTGGTAACCGGCCGACCGTTACTTCGGTGTCACACCCGTCATATTATTACTTGGTGTGGGTGTAAGCTAGAGAGATGAGAGGGTAGTGGGCCTTCGATTAAGGCACTATGGACTCGACCTCTAGGCTACGTCCGCACACATGTGTATATATGTATGTATATGAATTCCAATAGTTGTTTGCTGGTTAGGATGTAACTCACCCAGTACTATGACCCTTACCGATAGAGGTTTAGGTGTCGAGCAAACCTATGGGTCCCGGTCGTAATTTTGGGTAGCCCACCGAGAAGTCTCCGATCTTATTTCGGACTAAACACCAGGACGGATTTTGTATCAGGGGCTTACTGACAACTTGATGAGGGAGTCCGATCTCGCAGGTTCCCATCATAGCATGGGGTTGGCATGGTCAGAATGCCATCCGATTTATGGCACTGTTACCGATGATGCTACCTGTGTTATTGTAGTACTTAACCCGACTTAGAATCTCATGTTAGGGAGAAAATGAACAAATGCATTCATGCATCATTTGTGTTGTGCATACTTTAGCATGCATTAATGGTGTATCTATTATTGTATGATTGTATTTGGTTTTATCACTTGTTGGGCTTATATAAGCTCATCCCTCGGGAATCTTTGTTTTTAGATTTGGACACAGGGATAGAGGATCCAGTAGGGGTTGATCCGACGTACCTTGGTGGCGAGGACTATAAGGCTTGGTGAGTCTAGCCAAAGATGGAGCCGGCATCTGAGTACCTTTGTGGAGACTGTGCTCATGAAGCACAATAGTTCGGGCTATGAGCCCTGTGACTTAAACTTTACTTCACTATTATTGGATAATATTATGGATGACTGTAATCGATAACTCTCGATACCTTGTTACTTCTCTTACTTGGATATTTATTACTTGATATATGTGATGATAAATCGATGGTCTGGAATCAAAATTGCTACTTATGTAAATATATTAACATCTAGAATTCTTACAATTTTTGGATTTATTATCTTTATTTTATTCCGCTACAACTGATTTCTGTTCTTATTTCTTGAATAAGAACTAGGGTGGTGTACATGACACAGCAAAGTGTCGATCTTGTAGTTTGGTGTGGAATACAGGGGTATTCCCGTTACATTACCCTAATCTAGGGATGTGGGTGTGACAGTATGGTATCAGATCACTTTTGCCCTACCATGTACACTACCAGATTTGATCCATCTTGATTCATTCCGTGATAGGATTCAAAATAATGAAAATCTTTAACAAACACAAATAAGGAAGTGAAAGTAGAGATATGTTGGTGTTTGAAATTAAAATCTGCATTAAGTAGAGCCCGTCCTTACATGATTTGGCCGTCCAAGGCCAACATAACTTAATTAACATTGGAACAAAATAAAAAGGAAATACAAGTGTTCCTTCCTCACTCTCTACCACTTAACCATTAGAAACTAACTCAAAATGACAAAAGAACATAACAAAATAGGAACTAAAATGTCTCCTAGGGCTAATCCTACTGCATTCCCTTCCTCTTATCCTATTCTTGAGCCCTTCTTACAGTTTCACGAGTTACCTGAGGCTGTGTACCTCGCAATGCTAGATGGGACTCAATGTCCTCCAGCCTACCATTCATGTCTTCCAAACTCTCAGCAAGCATCAAGCGCATGGAGGAGAAACCCTCTCTAATCTATGCCTGTAGTGCCTTGTTGCTCTCCTACATCGCCTTCTCCATGCCAGCAAGGTGCTGAGTCAGGCAACCCCAACTAGCGGGATACTCCTATGAACCCTCATGGATAGGTGCGAGTACATCCTCATGGACCTATGAACTAGATGCTCCAGTACCTCGGGCAGCAAAGGCAATACCTCTTTGCCTGCGACCCCGTGCTGCAGCACATGTAGAGGCTTAGGTAACTCTGACTTCCCTAGCAGCCAGAGTAGCCACAGCATCATCACCACCATCTCCATCAGAACTATCTAAACTGTCACCATCATCATCACCTCCTACTGGTCTCTCTGGTGAGAACTCAATGCTCCCTTCTCTCCCTGTCATCTTCATCTTTATTAGTGTAGTCTTGCTAACTGGGGTCACTTGCTTGCCAAGCCACTCAACGTTCAAAGAACATTGAAGCGACGCAGTATCTTTGTGATCAATGTGGCATAGAGTAAGTTCCCATCAGGGGGGAACTCACCGCTGTGCCCCATAGTCTGAGGAATGACATTCGGGAGACACAAAGGGCAGCCGGTGTAGAGGTAGCAGGCACAGTAGCTCTGCATATTTGAAACCTATCAACGAATAGAGAACAAGAGTTAGATTAGAAATTTTAATAAAATGAACCATGATATAATAAAATAAAATGGATTAAGACTAACTTGATGCTTGTGACAGTCAGAGGGAAGGTAAACTAGATGTGCCAGATGTGCAACGATGCTGAGAGATGGATAATAATCCTTGATAAGGAGTCGTGACTTCACCTCACTTGGACGCAGGACTCTCATCATGTCTGCGTACTCCCCATCAGAAAGGAAGGCTGAGTAATCACACTCCGGGGGTCTGTACTTATGTGAGCTTGCCATGGATACCCCTAATATATCCCGTAACTCGGTGGTGGTGAGACTGATATCCACCCCATTGACCCATGTAGTGAGCCGATGCCCCGCCGCACCGATGTCGTCCAACTCTAGGTTGGCATAAAAGTAACGCACTAGAATAGCATAGTAGTCGTCCTTCGGCTCGAGGATGTTTGACCATCCCAGGTGAGCAAACCTCTCCGCCACTAGGAAGGACCGAAAGTCCTCTGTAATGTCCCGTCTCTCAGGTATGGCTGTGGCGTGTTGTAGGTCACCCCACAACTCTACATACCCAGCTTCGCGGTACAAATGCTCATCAAATTCCACGGGCTGAGGTGGGTTAACTATGCCTCTTCTTGCGGCCATGGCTAACCTACACACGTAATAGAGTAGCACAAAGGTAAGTAGACCTTGAATGGACAATAACATTCATTGACACCAAAACACAAACACCTTGTGTGCATTCTATATTGTAAGCAAGTTAACAAGCCAAATCTAGCAAAATCCAACAAATTCGGGATTTGAGAATCCCCAAACAAAACTTAATACGTTGGTTGAGGCTATTGGACATATGAAAGAACCCAACATGATTTCGGAAAATCCAAAATTTAACCACATTGTAAGGAGTTTCGTGTTTGGGGCAATATACAAAATACCTAATATGGGGGAATTAAGGGAAAAACTTTGAATTTGAAGCACAATAAGTTAGAAATCAAAGATTTTACACTAATGTGTATGTGTATTGTTGTGTATGTAATGCTTAGATAAGTAATCATTTGATGTATCCTATAACCTTGCCCTAGATATGCATAAAAGTTAGATTTCGGGTAAGGATCCTATCCAAAACCTAAGCTAAAATGATAGAGATTGAACAAGATAAAGAGATCACATTAATAGCATTTTTATTTCATCAAACTTGTTGCATTCATGGATTTACCAAGTAATAATACCTATAGATGCAAGTAAAATACAAGGAAATCTCAAAAAGAACACCCAATCCTAACCTAGAATCGGTTTGGGAAGGAGAAGGTTGAGAATGGAGTTGGAGAAGAAGAAGCTTACCTTAGTCGAGACTTGAGAGTGGAGAATGGTCATTGGAGGCCTTGAGGATGGGATTTGAGGTGGAGGAATTTTCCTCTTGGTCGTCCAAGCTAATCCCAAATGGATGGAAGAATAGGAGTGAGAACTGAAAAGTCACAGCTCGTGTTTTTAAAAACAAGTTTCCGCTCTGGCGGAGTCCTCGGAATCTTGACATGAGCCGCCTTTGCATCGTTCGAAAGAAATTTTAAGCCAGTTACTGCTTGCATGAGCCGCCAGTTCTGGCGGACGATGTACACAAGTCACCACTACATGAGCCACCAGGTGGGGTATTAGCCTGTTTTTATGGTTTTCGTCGCCCCATTTGGCATGCACCTGCTACTTGCTTTATGCCTTTTAGGGCATGACCCCCACCCATTAAATTGCACATTATTTGATATTATATTGATTATTTGTGTTGTGCATTATGCGGTGCTAATTTTTATGACTCTTTCTCTTCTAGGGTTATAGTCATGGTCCGCGGATGTCGTGGCCGTGGTCCTAGGGCACCCATACCTGGTTAGGGCTATGATCGAGACATGGCTGGGACTTTCGATGATCCCTTTCTGGATGGCCCTAGGTATGCTACGACTCATGATGTGAGCCAAATGGTTGGTGATATGATGAGGGAATTTTGGGTCCAACAGATGGTTGGATGAGATGAGACATACATTCCAGCAGCAGCAAAGGGAGTTTGCGAATTACTTGATAGCCCGGCATGAAGCTGATGAAAAGGTTTGGGCGGCAGCTTATACCCCACCTACTCTAACCCCAAGGCCCGTGGTGGCGGCTCACCGGCTCAAGTGCAAGTGGATGTTACTGGAGTCATGGAGAGGTTCCAAAAGATAAGGCCCATGGAATTCAATGGGTTAAATAAGGATCCATTACACCAGACGGTGTGGGTCTAAGAGATGGAGAAGACTTTCATGATGATCGATTGCACCGAAGATTGCAAGATTCGGTGTGCTGCCTTTATGTTGAAAGGCAAACGCCTGGTGGAGGTCAACGGAGCCCAACCTTGTTGTGACCCACCCCAATCTCACTTGGGAGCAATTCAAGGAGGCATTCTTAAAAAATTATTTCCCGAATATCTACCGGGAGAGAAAGGCTGCAGAGTTTATGGATGTCACTCAAGGATCTAAATCAGTCCTTAAGTATCAATAAAAGTTTGAGGAACTATTCCATTTTACCCCCATTCATTTGAAGGATGATGTTGAGAAGGGAAAGAGGTTTGAAAAGAGTTTGAAGCTGGGATCGATCTTGGTATCTTATGGGCCTCAGACTTATGCTAAGATGGTCCAAGTAGCTAAGTCCATTGAAGATATAAAAAGGAATTCTTACCTCGCTCAGTCGGGTCATGTCAAAAGAACAGCCATGACATCGTTTGTTCATAAACCGAGCAAGTTTCCTTGAGCACAGTACTCAAGCTATATACCTATGTATTATAGGCATGCGCATTCAGCTTAGCCAGCACAACCTGCCCAGTCTGTAGCTTCATCCTTACCTACGGGTAGTTCTATTCGGTGTTACAACTACAATAAACATGGAGCATCTCCAAGGTTTACCCTCAGCCTAAGCCTTGGGTGTCATGGGTTGCGGTCCAGCCTTCAGCTTCGCAAGCATCCCACTCTAAACTGGTTGGTAAAGCCCCATTGCATACGCAAGGTGATAGGATTCCAACCCAAGCATACATTATGACCGATGTCGAGGCTAAGGCAACACTTGTAGTGCTGACAGGTAACACCTCAACTTTGAGTTACGTGAATTGTTGTTTTGCATCATGACATCTCATGCATGCACGATTGAACATTATAATTGTGTCAGGTAACATTTCTATTGCTTCTATTCCTGTGTACGTTCTCTCCAATTCAGGAGCGTCGCATTCATTTGTGTCTTCTTCTTTTGCCAAGAAAATGGGTAGTGACTCTAAGGGTCTAGTGCAAGGATTAGCGGTTAGTACACCTACCAGAGGTATGGTTGGCCAAGACATAGTTTATGAGCCTTGCCCGATGCGGATTTGTGGCCGTGATATGATTGCGCACCTTGTGGAGTTGGACATGAAGGACTTTGATGCAATGTTAGGTATCGATTGGTTGGCAGCCTATAGGGCTAACCTTGACTATTTAGAGCAGCAGGTTGTCTTCAAGCCTCAATATGGGGAGGAGTTCACCTTTTCAGGGGATAAAAGGAAATGGTCCTAGAAGCTTATCATCTCGGCTCTCCTAGAAAGAAGCTTTTGGATCAAGGGTGTGCTTGTTACCTAGCTTTGATGATTGATATGGAAGCCAAGGTGAGACCGTTAAAGGAGTTAGATATTATGAAGGACTTTTTGAATATGTTTCTGGATGACTTGACTGAGTTGTTGCCCGATCGCGAAACCGAGTTTGCCATAGATCTACTACTTAAAGTGGCACTGATATCCAAGGCCCCTTATAAGATGGCACCAAACTAAAGGAATTACGAGAGCAATTGAAAGACTTATTAAGGAAGGGTTTCATTTGTCCTAGCATGTCTCCCTTGGGGCATCGGTCCTCTTCGTCAAGAAGAAGGATCAGAGCATGAGGATTTGCATCGATTATAGGGAGCTCAATAAGCTCACAATCAAGAACAAATACCCGCTACCTAGAATCGATGATTTGTTTGACCAGCTTCAGGGAGGTAGAGTGTTCTCCAAGATAGATTTGAGGTCTAGGTACCACCAACTGAAGATTAAAGAGAGTGACATTAGCAAGACAGCATTCCGATCACGCTATGGTCACTATAAGTTTTTGGTGATGTCTTTTGGTCTGACCAATGCCCCAGCAACGTTCATGGAATTTATGAATCAGGTATTCCAAGATGTACTAGACAAGTGTGTGATTGTATTCATCGATGACATCTGATTTACTCAAGGTCAGAGGAGGAGCATGCAGTACATCTTAGAATGGTGTTGCAATGGTTGAGAGAGAAGAAGATGTATCCAAAGTTTAGCAAGTGTGAGTTTTGGCTCTCACAAGTGGCCTTATTAGGCCATGTGGTTTCACCTGAAGGGATCAAGGTTGATCCAAGAAAGGTGAAGGCAGTAATGGAATGAGAAGCTCCCAAGAACATGGGGGAGATTTGTAGTTTCTTGGGATTGGCCGGTTATTATCAGCGCTTTATTGAGAAATTCTCACGCATATCTGCCCTAATGACCAAATTAACCCGAAAGGGAGTGAAACTTGATTGGTCTAATGAATGTGAGAAGAGTTTTCAGAAGTTGAAGCAGAACTTGAGTTCGGCCCGGGTTGACATTACCTAATGGTACAAGAGGGATTATTGTCTACAGTGATGGTTCAAGATTGGGTTTGGGATGCATGTTGATGCAAAATGGAAATGTTGTAGCCTATGCTTTGAGGCAATTGAAAGACTATGAGAAGAACTACCCCACTCACAACCTTGAGTTGGTGGCAATTGTTTTTGCATTGAAGATATGGTGCCACTATTTGTATGGAGAGAAGAGTGAGATTTATAGTGACCACAAGAGTCTAAAGTACTTCTTCACGTAGAAGAAAGTTGAACATGAGGCAGAGATGGTGGTTAGAATTGATGAAAGACTATGATTGTACAATACACTACTACCCGGGCAAGGTGAACGTGATAGCGGATGCCCTTAGCCAAAAATCACAGACTATATCCTTAGTGGCACTGACCTTGTGTGAGCAATTGATTGAGGAGGCTCGATGGATAGATCTCAAGGTGATGATTGATGATACAGTGGCATCCTTAGCAGCCCTTACTATACAGCCATCCCTGATTGAGAAGATTAAGGAGGCCTAGTCCACAGACACGGAGTTGCATTAATTGTTGAGTAAAGCTCAAGCCAGATAGCAGCCCGATCCAGACTTCATTAGATCGGAGCACGGTATACTTAGATTTTGGGGCAGAATTTTCTTACCCAATGGTGAGGAGTTAAGGAAGGAAGTGTTGAGCGAGGCTCACTGTTCACCGTACTCGGTACACCCAGGTGGCACCAAGATGTACAAGGATCTAAAGATGAATTATTGGTGGAATAACATGAAGGCAGATGTAGCAACCTTTGTTTCAAGGTGTTTGACTTGTCAACAAGTAAAGGCCGAGAGACAACGACCCCATAGTTTATTGCAGTCGATACCGATCCCAAAGTGGAAGTGGGATAACATTACCATGGGTTTTATCACCTGGCTACCCCGCACAGCTAGAGGAGTGGACTCCATTTGGGTCATTGTTGAACGGTTGACCAAAGCAGCACACTTTATTCCCATGAAGATGACCTATACCATGGACCGTCTTGCCAAGCTCTATATTGACAATGTTGTCGGACTATATGGAGTATCGGTTAGCATCATTTTGGACCATGATCCGAGGTTTACTTCAAGATTTTGGAGTGGTTTCCAGAAGGCCATGGGGTCCTTATTGAACTTTAGCACAGCTTTTTACTCACAGACAGATGGGCAATCAAAGCGTACTATCCAGACCCTAGAGGATATGCTTAAGGCTTGTGCTATCAATATACAGGGCAGTTGGGATGAGTATATTTCACTCATTGAATTTGCTTACAACAACAATCTTCAGGCATCCATTGGCATGGCACCTATTGAAGCCCAATATGGAAGGAAGTGTCGTACGCCATTGTATGAGGATGAAGTTCATGAGCAGTGTATCTTGGGACCAGAGTTGATACAGGAAACTTGTGAGAAGGTAGATCTGATTCGGGACCGTATCAAGGCCGTGCAATTGAGGCAGAAGAGTTACGCCGATGTTAAGTGGAAGGACCTCGAGTTTGCAGTTGGAGATAAAGTATTCCTCCGGGTGTCACCTACCAAGGGGGTGATGAGGTTTGGGAAGAAGGGCAAATTAAGCCCAAGATTCATCAGACCTTTTGAAATCTTGGCCCGTGTTAGACAGGTACCTTATAGGTTGGCATTGCCTCCAACCTTGGCAGGGGTTCACGACGTGTTTCATGTTTCTATGTTGAAGAAATATGTTCCGGATCCAACCCACGTCCTTTCCCAAGAACTACCCGAGTTGAGTGAAGATTTGACCTATGAGGAGAAACCTGTTGAGATTTTGGAGCTCAAAGAGTATAACATGCGGAACCGTTCCATTCTTTATGTCCATGTGCGTTGGAGCAACCACATCGACCAAGAGGCATCTTAGGAATGAGAACGCGAGTTGAGGGCGAATCACCCTCAATTGTTTAGCTTATCAGGTACGTCAATTTTGAGGACAAAATTCTTATAAGGTGGGGGGAATGTTATACCCATAACCCAAACCCTACAATGTCAAACTTGTATGTAGCTGCAGAGCTCGAGTATATCCATGACCTATGGTTGTCACCATGAAACCAACATACAAGATCATCGATCGTACTTCTGGTATACCAGTGGAGGATAGATTCTTAGATCGAGATCAAGGGAGGTTCGTGGCTGGGTGGAGAATATTTGATCTTCCCCCTTGCACTTGTCGAGGGTGTGCGAGGGTGCGAGCAAGTCGTACAGGGCCACCTTCGTACGAGACACCATGACTAATGGTGAGCGACAACTCTAACTTACTTAATTTATCCAACTACTTGTATTTACTTATGTGGTGATATAACCAACCTATAATTACGTACTTTCGATGCCTATTGTACCCCCTTGCTTGTATAAACCCCCTCAAGGAAGCCCCATCCCTTTTGGCCAACCATTTATACCCTTTTTAACCTGGCGGCTAATATAGCAGGTGGTTGATGTCATGAGCCGCCTAGTACAGAAATGTGCCATGTGAAGGTAAACAAGCCATTTTCTGACCATACCTTAGCCCAAGGCTTAGCCATTACTTATTTTAGGCTATTTGGGACCCAAATGACCCAACTAAACCCTAAGCCCATGGACCTATGGTCTATTTTGGTTTTACCTTGGCTCAAACCCATTTTGGACTTTAGGCAAGCTCCCCAACCAAACATGACCTAAGATCTTAGCTAAACTAGGAAAGAACCCAACCTCTCTTCATTTATCTCATCTCATAACCCTAGAGAGGACTGAAAACGTGGAGAGCAAGCTAGGGGAGAAGGAGAAAGAGAGAAGAAAAGGAGGAGGGAAGACCCTAACCTCCATTGGAGCTGCACACAAGCTCACAAGACCATCCACCTATTGTTGTGCACCTTTGAGAAGCTTGGATTTTGTGGGAGCTGGGGAGTGGAGCCATACTTCAACCTTGGAGCTTGCCCCTTGATTGTTCTAACTTGTTCTTGGGTAAACCCCTAGCCAATATGAATTCCTAACTAATTCCTACTTTGATTTGATTAGGATCTACCCAATCCCCCAGCAAACCATAGGGCTTTTAGTTGTAACCGGTTTATACATCTAATTGGATGCTTGGAGCATTAAATGATGCTCTGGAATGTCCCATTCCCTTGCCTTTGGCTTGAATGCCATTAAAACCCCTTGATGGACCTCCATTTTTAGAACCTTAGCTTTTGGAAACCAATCATTGCTTATGGATCTTGTTTGGACCAAACCTTGGTGCTTAGTAACTTCCCTTGGGCCCATTAACACTTCCCCGTGGATCCTTACTGGCCCCATAGCCATTGGCCAAAGTTTGGAAACAAATCAGGCCATTTCCAGCATTCTCGGACCTAGGCGGATGATGTAGCAGCGGCTGATGTCTTGAGCTGCCTAGGATACAGAGCATCGCCCACCTAGTGAAATTTGTTGTTGTTTTAGAGTTTTTACTCTGGGCCTTCAACCAGACACCCTCTCACCTATTGTACACCTATATATCAACATGTTAGGTTAGTGTACGCGTACAAGAGGGGCGTGTATTATATAGGAGCAAACATCATCTATGCTCGGACTTCTGTGAGTGGATTGAACATTTTAACTATTTTACGATGTGTTTCTCATTAGGCATCAAGCTAAGCTGTGCATACTGATGTGTATGAGTAATATGCATGTTGATTCATCCTTATATTGTCTATTAATATGATTTGATATGAAGCATGATGTAATATGATCAGTTATGTATGAAGCTATGTGTGAGAATGAGATGTGGTTAGTGTAGGGTACTATAAATGTGAAAATCTTTATGATGTTTGATTGATGGATTAGATTCGGATGGTGACTGGCCGATCGTTACTTCGGTATCACACCCACCATACTGTTACTTGGTGTGGCTGTAAGCTAGAGAAACGAGAGGGTAGTTGGCCTCCGGTTAAGGCACTATGGACTCAACCTCTAGGCTACACCCACACACGTGTGTAAATATGTATATATATGCATTTCAATAGTTGTTTACTGGTTAGGATGTAACTCACACAGTAATACGACTTTTACTGATAGGGTTTAGGTGTCAGACAAACCCATGGGTCCCGACCATATTTCGGGATAGCCCATCGAGAAGTCTCTGATCGTATTTCGGACTAGACACCAGGACGGGGTTTGTATCAGGGGCTTCTGGACAACTCGGTGAGGAAGTCTGGTCTCGCAGGTTCCCATTATAGCATTGGGTTGACATGGTCGGAATGCCATCCGATTTATGGCACCGTTGCTGATGATGCTACCTGTGTTATTGTAGTACTTGACCTGACTTAGAATCTCGTGTTAGGGGGAAAATGAACAAATGCATTCATGCATCATTTGTGTTGTGCATACTTTAGCATGCATTAATGGTATATCTATGATTGTATGATTGTGTTTGGTTTGAATGCTCGCTGGGCTTGTGTAAGCTCATCCCTCGGGAATCTTTGTTTTTAGATTTGGACATAAGGATAGAAGATCTAGCGGGGATTGGTCCGGCTTACCTTGGTAGCGAGGACAATGTGGCTTGGGGAGTCCAACCAGAGATGGAGCCAACATCTGAGTACCTTTGTGGAGAGTGTGCTCATGAAGCACAGTAGTCCAGGCTAGGGGCCCTGTGACTTGAACTTTACTTCACTATTATTGGATAACATTATGGATGACTCTAACCGATAATTCTTAATACCTTGTTACTTTTCTTACTTGGATATTTAATACTTGATATATGTGTTGATAAATTAATGGTTTGGAATCAAAATTGATACTTATGTAAATATATTAACATTTAGAATTCTTACAGTATTTGAATTTATTATCTTTATTTAATTCGATAGCAGCTCTAATTTCCATTCTTATTTCTTAAATAAGAACCCGGGTGGTGTACATGACACAGCAAAGTGCCGATCCTGTAGTTCAGTGTGAAATACAGGGGTATTCTCATCACATTACCCTAATCTGGGGATGAGGTGTGACAGTGCAGCCTTGTAGTTACAGCCACATGGCCTTGCAGCATGAAGGGGGTAGCAGGGGCATGGACTTAAGAAGCTTTGATTTTAAAATTTGCCTTAGGCATCAGAACCTAATGCCTCAAAGAGTGGCCAAAATGCTTGCTCTAAGGTTTATAATGGGTCTCACGGGTCGATCAATAGATAGGAAATTGGAGGGGGCTACAAACATTTTAAGAAACTCCAGATCAATGCTCAGGAGTTGCCATGTCTCTTATTTCCAAATTTAACTACATAGATGGGAGCACAGAAGGCGTTGGGAAGCTTGATGGTAAAGATTTCAATGCGATGATGGTAGTTGTCAAGCACATTGAAGTCAACACGCCACGCCCCATTGGATTGACTTCTGACTCCATATTGCGCAGTTCTACATCATCCACACAGATGATTCAAATCAAACAGCTTGGATTCTATCCACCAGCGTTGACCAATTGTAAGTTGCTACTTAGGTAACACATTTTTTGCATGTCATTCTCTTCTGTCACACTGATTTTAATCCGATGGTACCTATAGTCTGTAAGATTCGGAATCTCCGATGATCGGCCTGTCACGACCTAATGATCTTACATAGACTCCGCTCATTGAAATCTCGATCAAACGGCCATGAAGCTTGCTATGTTCGATGCTTTGTGCATGTAGGTAAGCCATGTTGCAGCTGCTATTTGGGCCCTTCTGATTGGACACGAGTTTTGCAAGTACCATCATCTAAGTCAAAGCCGATCTAACGACATGAGCTTCACCCTCCAACCTGAAGCTTTGATCGAATGGTCTGGGCTTCACCCATCGGCCCGTGTTGTGTTTCTTGTCACAAAATATCTCCCTAAATTATAGATATGCCTTTACAATTTGTTTTGTCCATAACTTGGCCATCCAATGTCCAAATGGGATGATTCAAGTTGGATATTGACCCTAATTAAGAGGAGAACAAGCTTGGACAATTAAGAAGGGATTTTAGAGGTTGAATACTATAGATTTCTGAAGAAAAACTCAAGAGAGAAAGATGAGCCTTTAGTGTGTTTGTGTTAGCTTCCTTCAATAGCCTTTCTTGAGAGCTTGTGAGATCCATTGAAGTCCATTGAAGACCTCAAGAAGAAAGGGTAGACATTGATCTCTGAGAATGAAGACAATGCAACAAAAGAGAAGTAAAAGAAGAGCAAGAGGAAGAGGAGTCATAATGAGCAAGCATATAGTGTTGGTGATGACTCCAATCCAATAAAGTTTTCAATTGAGGGTGTGCCCAAGGGAAAGTGACCCAAGTACACTATACCCTAGTTCTTAATGAAGAAGGAGTTCTAGGGATGACTGACTATGTTGATGTTGGAAGGCTACAGGAGTTGAGTTCCCTACATCAAGGAAGCTAATCTACATTTGTCAAAGACCATATTTGTATGTATTAGACTGTAGGCCATGTGTCTGCAAAAAATCTTAAATCAATGCTAGAATTTTAATTAGGGATTTTTCAATTGATTAGGGGCATTTTATAAGCCCATCGTATTTGTATTGGGTGTGTATCAGTTGGGGTTGGACATGTAGGGGTTATAGCTCCTTGATGGTAGACTATCTAAAGCTGGGTGTTCTAGCACCTTCACAATTGTAGCCATCAAAAGTAGGGTTGTAGCTAAGGGTGTTAAAAGCAAACTAAAATTATTTACCAAAATCGAACCAAACCGTATAAACCGAAACTGTGAAACCATTTGATAGATTGTTCGGTAATGGTTTCAAAATTGAGGCCGTTTAATTAAACAGTTTAAACCGAATTAGACCGTTTAATACTCTTAAATGTACATAAATTTGCCAAGATCAAACTGAAACCGTTTAATAAATGGTTCAGTAATGGTTTCAAAATTGAGACCATTTAATTAAATGGTTTAACCAAAACCAAACCGTTTAACACCCTTTGTTGTAGCCTTTGTTTGTGTTGTAGTTCAGACAGAAGAGGGGGTTATAGCTCCCAGCAGTTATTGATACTAAACTTGAGTTAAGTACTAAGCATAATACGAGGCCTAGCTAGGCATAGCTCTATGGATGTAGGCATCTTTCTGAACCACATATATTGTGTTTTGGATGTCTATGTACTATAGTGAAAATAAAAGTTTTGTAGATGCCTACAGAATGGGTGTGCACAATCTGGTAGACCTGACTACTTGGTGGTTGTAAGGTGGATGTGCATATGAATGTGTATATGGGTATACATAAAGCTAATGCTAGAATAGGATAATTCCAAGGGTGAAGTAATTATCAGTGAGTGAGACTATGCCAATACCATCAGTGTTGTGACCAACAGTGTTATTGTTGGAGAATGCAAGTGATCAATAGTAAGTGCTGACAATGACGATAATTAGGAGAATGCCAAGGGTGTGTTCGGAAGATTACCGGGAGAATGTCACACCCCCAACCACCCCTAGGGAGGAATAGGCAGGTGACCCGAATTGCACTGTAGCAATCCACCAAATCCCACGGATCTAGAAGCAGTTGATCCATTCACAGACACACACATCCACCATAATACATAATGTAAAACTCAGAGTGAAAGCTATAATTACATTAAACATTTTAAAAATTGAACTAAAAACAAGAAAAGGAAATATATACATCACTGTGTTTGGTCATTCACTCTCTTACTCCCAAAACAACAACAGTACCTAACCCTACCAAATACAGCTCTAAACAAAAGAATATAAACAGGGCAAGGTAACCCGAGCCCCAAAAACAAAGTTGTAGAATAAAAAGGGGAAAAACTCCAACAAAAAAAAAAGGAGTCCCCAAAGACAAAAAGAGTCAGCAGCAACACCCTTCATCCTCAGCTATCACAGAGAACACACGCACCAACGGTATGACTTCCGTCCGGGTCCATACCAATATAGTCATAAACCACCAAAGCTCGCCTTAGAGAGATATGTCTCCCCACCATAGTAACATTCACCTATAGGATCATCTAACATAAAAACATATATAATAGAGTGTGAGCTCCACTGAGCCGGTGAATGGAATACATCACCATGCATACATATGCAATCACAACCATATGAAACCTACATGAGGTGCAGTTCATTTTATTTATTAGCCACCTAACATCACAACTAAGGCGGGATAGTGCTACTACAGTCCCCGATACATGTATCCCTGGTGCGGGCTTTTAACCCCTTCCCGTGATACACCCATTAAGTTGTCGAGGAGGATCAGTCAGCTCCCGCATCAGTCACCAAGGTCAGTCCAATCAGCCCTCTGGGATTAACCTGTGAGGCATCCATCCTTTTTATCACTTTTTTTTCTCTGGCTTATAGCCCATAACCACCTTTTTGGTGCATTACATTTCTTTCTTTTCTTTTCTTTCTCTTTTCTTTTCTTTTCTCTTTCATATGGTCACTCCCACAGGCATCCAACAGTTTAACCCCTATTGGCAAGGGTGCGTAGCACAGGTGTTGAAACTCTAGCCCTATGTGGCATCGTATGAGTCAGGTGGTGTCAACCATATCCCATACTATGAGCTACCATAGGCCTCATTTCCAAGTCGACTACGGCATCTAGTCTAATAGCTCACACACAACATTCAATATTCATTCATAGATTCCAGCAGTCAACATATTTTTGTTTCAGATTCCAAATTGTTGAAATCAGTAAACAACATAATATTATTATATTATAATTCATTTCAGCATATTAGTTATGTTACATTTACATACACGGTGTAATTTCACTCACCTTGTTCGGATCCTACTGGTTCAGTTGTTGGTTCAGTTCCGGCCGGTGTCTGGCTGTGCACCTCGAGCACGGGATCAAATTCTTATTAGATCTAAGATGTGCGTCAATTTATATTCAAAGTTGTTTTGATAACCTAGTGTTGGTCTAGGCTCACTGGTCTGACTCGGTGTTTATTCTGGTGTTACATGGAATTCTTCGAGTCTTGCGCTGGGCTTTCAGATCTATGTCCCAGTGCATCATCCAGAGATGTGGAATCAAATCTGATTTGGTTCATAGCAGTATGGTCAATTGTACATGGTCTAGATAGTCCCATAAAATAGTATCCAGGTTAGTAGTTCAGCTGGACCATCCCTGGCATGGTTATTGGCCCTGTGGGGCCCACTTGGGTACCCAAGGTATGGATATCATTAAATAGATGTGAAGAGGGGTATTTTGGTCATTTGCCACCTCCACACGTAGTACATAGCCCACTGGTGAAACGCCACAGAGACTGGACAGCAAATCAGCCCAAAATACATCTCTGGGCGTTTCACTGGGTGATTGGTCCAATCGCTCAGTGCATCGCCTAGAGCCTATTTGAGACGAGTTTTGAGCTAAAATCTTGGATTTTTCTACATGGGCAGCCATGGCATCGATCATGGATGCATGTATGATGATCATACTATTTTTCGTGTATGATCCAATGTCAAACCCTGCTCCTAACTGGCTGAAATTTTTGATTGAAGGACAGGAACCCCTAACAAGGCAACCAAGAACACTGTGGAGTATCACTCTAAAGACTTGGATTGATGAGCAGACGTTGTGCAAGACCTCTTACATACCTGTCAGAAGATGGACAGCTGACCCCTGTAATTGCACAGCTCATAGCATCATGTATGGCCTGGACTCTAGGTATCTCTCTCCTCCCCATAACTGTGGGACCTACCTCTGGAAAAGTGTGTAAAAACCTCTGAATGGTTGGTGGGGACAATGCCCTAACCAAGGGTCAAACCCCTATGTAAGCCCCACTGAGACTCAGCCTTGCTAAAATCTCTGGGCGATGCAGACAAGGCCCAGAGACATCGACCAGTGTGCAAAACAGCATATTAAATTGATTTTAAATTATGGGGACCACTCATAATGGACATGGGCACCCTCCATAGATAGAGGGGAGTCTGAGGGACCACCTCATACCTCTGGTTCACTATGAACCCCACCAGTGTGCCCAAAATCACTGAGAAACAATCCAAAAACCCATTTTGAAAAGGGGCCTTAGCAGCCAAACAGACCTTAGTATGGGCTGGGCCTATAAATAGGTGAACCATGGGCTCATTTAGAGTTCTTACTACAGTTCAAACTGTGGAAGAGAAAGAAGGGAGAAAAGAGAGGAAAAGAGAGGAAGAAGGAAGGATTTGGGTGGCAGCCTTGCATCCAAGCTTGGATCGAGCCTTCTCAGACCTGGACAGGTATAAACAATGCTACTCCTACCTGTTGCTACCTTTAAATTCATATAGTTGATAGTGCATCAGCTCTCTGGTAGCCCAGAACAGTTGGGAACTGCCTAGAACTGCTCCTGATCTGCTATGCAAGTGTAAGGCATGGAAGATGACTCTTAAGTAAAAGTACAGATCTGTTTTGCTGATCTTGGAGCCGAAATCTGGCTGTGCACAACTGCACTGCCAGATGCTCAGTTATTTGACTGATTGGAGCCCTGGATGTAAACCCTGGCTGCATGGGACCTAGTCCTAGGTGGTAGCAGCCTTGAATCACCATTTTACATTTGTTTATAGCCTTACATGAGGCCGAAATTCAGATCCGTTGCTGTGAAAAACCCTATGACACTATTTACTGGGTTGTCTGAGCAGCCTCTGGCAGCCAAGTGGTGGGCCCAGTGTAGAATCCACATGGACCAAAATGAAGATCACCCTTGAGGGTACCTAACACCCTAACATGCATGGGGAGGTGATTTGGTCACTGCCCATAGGCAGCAACCTAGGGATCTCAAACAAATCTCGGTTTGAAGACTTTGGGCGATGCACCTAACGCCTAGAGCCATCGCCCAGTGAGTAAAACACTGCTGTTTTGGCATTCTGGCTTGGGGGACCTTACCCATTGGCCATGGTACTATGTGGGAAGGTGGAAAATGACCTAAAAGCCCCTCCCCACATCTATTCTTACGAAGGATTGGCTTGGGAACCCAAGTGGACCCCGCAGATGATGAAAATCCTGCCTGTGCTTGGTCCTGCAGCACTGTTAGGCTGAGAGCAGCACAGTAAGCCTATTATGACCTAGGATCAGGTATTGATATTGTAAATAACCATTTTACCCCTAGGCCACCATCTCTGGATGATGCACCAGGACATTGGCCTAAGGTCCAGTGCAAGGCCCAGAGAATTCCAAGTGAAAACCAACTGAACACCGGGTCAACCCAGTGAGCTTAGGTTAACCCTAGGACTACCATAGACAGAATGGAAACTTAATATGACAATTTTTTATTTACATCTAGGATTTGATCCCACGCTCGAGGCCTACAACTAGACGTTGTTGGAACGAAATTACAACCGAGTTCCTAGAACCAGACCCAGGTGAGTGAAATATTATTGTGTATGTACATGTAACTATGATGCTATGCGGACAATTAAAAGTCATGTTATAAATGCTATGTTATTTAAATTCTGGTCAAATATCCAAATCATTGCACAATGATTGTCTGTTGATCAACACTATGAAGTTTATCTGATGATTGTGATTGTTAGACTAGATGACGTAGTCAGATTGAAAATGAGGCCTGTGGTAGCCCATAGTATGGGATGCGATTGACACCACCTGATTCATAAGATGCCATATAGACATGGGGTTAGAGTTTCATCACTCGTGCTACGCACCCTTACCAATAGGGGTTAAGGTGTTGGATGCCTGTGAGGTTGACTATATGTGTGTATGAGAAAAGAAAAGAAATAAAATGAAAAGAAATACGTTTGCACCGGAATGGTGATTATGGGCTATAATCTAAAAATGAAAGGAAAAGAGAAATGTGATGGATTGCCCTCCAGGTTAATCATAGAGGGCTGGTCGGGCTGACCTTGGTGAACGAATGTGGGAGCTGGCTGGTCCTCTCCGACAACTTAATGGGTGTATCCTGGGAAGGGGTAACCAAGTCCACACCAGGGATACATGTATTGGGGATTGTAGTAGCACTGACCTAACTTCGTTGTAATGCTGGGTGGCTAATAAATAATCTGGACTTGCACATTATGTAGGATCATGTGGATTGTGGTTGCACGTGCATGCATGATGATATGTTTTTCTCACGAGCTCAGTGGGGATCACACTCTATTATATATGTTTTTCTTTAGATGATTCTATAGGTGGATGCCGCTGTGGCATGGAGGCTCATCACGAGGAGGAGAGCCTTGGTTATTATAATGATATTGGTGTGGACCCCGATGGAGGTCGTGCCGATGATGCGTGCATTCTCGGTGGTCATTGATGAAGATTGAAGAGTGCACTTGAAGCTTTTTATTTTGGGGACTCCTTTTTGTTTGGTTAGGAGTTTATCCCCGTTCTACTTGTGGTTCAGCAGTAGTTTTCTTACTTTCTTTCTGGGGTTGAGTTATCTCACCCTATATATATATGTATGTATTTCTTCCTTTCTTTTAGCTTTTGTCAGCTTAGTTTCTCTTTGTGAGATGTATCTGGGTGGGAATGTTTCAGAACACTTTGTATATACATATACCACCAACATTCCCGTATCGCTATGTTTTCTCTTTTGTTATTATAATTGTAGTATATCTGCAGCACTTTGATCTTGTTTATGGTAAAGTGATGAATGTGGGATCGTGAATGTAATAACTGCTTCTAGATCCATGGGATTTGGCGGATTGCCATTACGTAATTCGGGCCACCTACCTAATCCTCCCAGGGATGGTTTGGGGTGTGACAGAGCTTGGTATCAGAGCATGAGGCTCTTCTTACATTCACAGGGTGCAGATTAGGGTTAATAAGCTACCAACACTAAAATAAGTAATAACTAAAACCTACAGGGGAGGTAGATGCAATTAAATAAAAGATGCATAATTTCTAATAAATTTAAAGACAACTATGGCTGAGCCACTACATCAGTTTGATTGAAAGTATTACTTCAATATTTACATAAGCTGACAAAAAAAAAAACTAAAACTAAATACGTCCCGAACAAAAAAAAAAAACACATAAGCTAAAAAGAGATAAGTCAGAACCACATAGCATAGACACCAGTGCTGGTCAGAAGAACTACTTTGGTGGAGGTAAGTTGTTCGATGGAGGCTGTGTCTGCTGTGAGTCTGCATGATAGAATCTATCCCAAAAGTCCAAGCGTTGCTCAAAAAATCCTACCCTGCTCTCCAATGATGTGAAGCCCTGATCCATCCTAGTCGCCATGTCAGAAAGCTGGGTACTGAGGCCTTGAAAATGAGACATCATCTGTGTCCACTCAGAAGGCCCTGGAACATGAGAACTGGTAGCACCCGCCGCTTTATAGGCAGGTAAGTCTGTGAACTGTGCACCAATGCCCTCAATGTCACCATGCCCATCACCCTGCTCCTCACCATGCTCGCCTTAGATGTCACCCTGCACCTCGTCACTCTGCTCCTCTCCATGCTCACCCTAGATGTCACCCTGCTCATTACCACCCTGCACCTCCTCCAGCCCCTCATCTCTTTGCTGCATCTCTATCCACTCCTCATCCTCTGGTGGATCACCTCCTGGCACCTTCATCTTCAGTATTGAGGTCTTATCAATAGGCCTAGATCTATCCTTCTCCATGTACTCACCCGCCAAAGGAACCTTGAAATGCCAAAAGACTAAGGTAAGGAACTTCCCATATGGAAGGTTCCTGTCAGCTGGGTTTTGTGCATGGTATAACATGGCCTGAAGTAGTAAATAAGGGAGGTTTATGACTGAACCTCCTCTACCCGCTCCCAGAAGGCAATAGGTGATGTAGGCTCTCATCGTAGATATGCTGCCTATATTCCCGCCCTTCGGATAAATGTTGGAGGATACACACCTACTAATCACTCAAGTACTGGGCTTATAGGAAGCCTCAGACTTAGGTGTGTCCTGTGACCCTGTCAATGCTTTGAAGGCCATCCTCCTAGTCTCCAAAGAAAACATCTCAGGAAATGTCCATCCTAGGCTTATAATAACACCTCTCACCAGAATTGGGCAGTCCCAATATTCCTGCTAGTGAAGCAGTGGTCAACCTAATGTCCACTTCCTTCACCCTACTCTCTAACCCAAACTCTTGTGCCCCAGATGGCACCAAGTTGCAATAAAAATACCGAACCAAGTTGGGATAACAAGGCTCGGTAGGTGTCAACATAGAGGCCCAACCAAGGGCATTGAACCTAGCAAAGAGACTATATTGGTGGAAGTCATCCACCCGAACAACCCGGCCATTTACAATTTTTAGGGATTTAAAGTTCTTCCAATCCCTAAAATGCTCGTACCTAGAGAAGAGGAACCGGTCAAACTCGGGCTCCTCCGAAGATGAATAGTCCCTTGGTGAAGGGGGAGGTATTGTGGACAATGATGATGAGGAATGATCACTCTCCACTTGTAGCCTCTTCTGGGCTACTGATTTCTTAGCCATACGATGGCTAGTAGACATTTTGCTGCAAAAAGTAAAGAAAAAGGAGTGGTTAGGGCAAGAAAATTTAACAAAACCCTAGCCAAAGCAAGAAAGAATAACAAGGAAACCTATTCTAGTAAAAATAACCAAGAAATTTTACCTAAGCTTGCGAAGATTCGCGGGAAACCCAAGGAAATGTAAGGACTTGGTGTGGAAATGGTCACACTACCCTCCAAAGAGCTTCTCTAAGTGTTTGGAGAAGTTTAGAAAAAGTTAGGAGTGAAATGGGCCTCTCTCGGACTCATATACCTGCGCCCCGATTCTCTGGGTGATAGCACTGGGCGATGCATCCAACGCCCAGAGACATCGCCCAGTGAATATATTTTGCTGATTTTTGAGTTATAACACATGGGAACTTGGATATCACCTGTAATAGCCTTGTTAAACATAGAAATATAAAATTTCGTAAATGTTTAAAAAATATATATAATTAATTAAACTAATTAAGCAAACACAAAAAATTTTATAACATTAAGGGAATACAACTCCTATTTGGGGATTTTAGTGGAACACATGTAAGTGTTTTCCTTATTAATGTAAGTACCTGAACATGGATAAATATATGTATACTTAGAAGAATTGATGTGTGTGTATAAATATTTATTACTATGTGCTAAATACTGTGAATGTAGGATTGGTGTGATGCTATGCAAAACCGAACATAGATATGTAGGTATGTTGTAATACATATTTATGACGTGTAGGAAGCGTAGATCTTACCCTATCCAAAGACTAGTTCAGCCAAGAGTAGGATCTCATAGGTTGTCTAGCCAATCAAAACACTTTAGACGCCAAGGTACCTCGAGCCAACCCAAGTATATTTTTATTGATTCTTAGTTATTTAAATTCTAGTAGACATGTACTTAATTCTTTTAATTAAGTATAACCTGATGCTTAGAACCATTTTCTATGGCAGGACCCATTACCTCAGCCAAGGCTAGAGACCCCAGCATCATGATCTATATTAGATAGCTACAAGAGAGACTGAGATGGATACGACTAGTACTACCCCGAGCCGAGAACCGGTTGGACTTTTACCTAACCCTTGTTGCCATTAGTGGACCAGAGGAGCGAGACTTTTATATGTCCTTAGCTAAAGAAGTAAGAGTCAATATAGAGTACCTACTTGCGATGGAGTTTGTGACCGGAAAGAAGCTGGAATTGCTTGCCTGTTAGACCAGGTAAATAATTAAAAGTGTTCTATTTAAAAATTTTAAGTCTCTCATATAGTGTCATGCATAGCCCATCATTACATAAAATGTTTAAGAAAGAGAAACAAAACACAAAGTGATAGAAACACCTCATAATAAACAAAGATGACATATCTAACAATCCACCTTCCTGGTGCGACTCATGAAGTTCACTGGAACTATGGACTAGGTTTGTACCTGTATTAACTAGGAAATAATTGTTGACCCCGACGAGCAATATTGGAATATTGAACGTACTCCTCTTTTCAAAGAAGCAACAATGGTCAACACAAGAAGAAGTACACATGGTGGTCACAAAGGAAAACAACCTCATGTTATACGGGAGGTTGAACTGCCAAACGGAACTGAGGCTCAAAAGTCTAAAGCATCGGCTGCTTCGTCAGAGGCACCGACTGCTGCACAAGCCACTACTGCAGCACCTCAGCCAAATGTAGCAGCCAGCGACGTGACTACATTCATGACCACTATGATGCGGACCATGCAACAACAACAAGAATTGCTTGGTCAGATGTCTACACAGTTTGCAACCATGATGCATGAACGTGCGGCACCACCACCACCACCCAACTGGCTCGTACTATTTCCACCACCCATGCCTCAACACTTAGCGGAGAACTCTACCGCCAAGGTTATGGAAAGATTCAAGAAACTCCAACCGCCTGCGTTTTCCAAAATAACTTTCGAGGCAATGCAGCTGGAATGGTGGATTAGTGCTCTAGAGAAGGCATTTGAAGTACTTGAGTGCACGGACGCACAGAAGCTGATATGTGCGGGTTATCAGTTGCAGAATGAAGCCGAAGCTTGGTGGAAAGCTACTAAGCCAGAAGCTACTCATCAAAACCCCACGTGGGAGCAATTTAAAGAAGTTTTCTTCAAGAACTACTTCCTAGAGAGTTTCAGGGATAGGGAAGAAGCTAAGTTTATTGCACTGGTGCAAGGGACCAAGTCAATGTTGGACTACCAACAGCGATTTGAAGACCTGTTCCATTTTGCTCCAGAGCACTTGAGAGGGGAAGTTAGTAAGGCAAAGAAATTCGAGAAAGGACTCAAGCCTGAGATCGGACCAGTATTGTCAATCTTGGACATCTGGGATTATGCTCAGATGGTCGACAAGGCAAAGATGATGGAAGATAGATTTAAAGAGAGAGAAAAGGAGAAGGCTACGACGTCGCTTGGTTTGAACAAAAGACCAAATAGTTTTAAGACATTTGGATGGCCAAATAAGATTTATCGAGGAATAAGTTCAAGCCCTAATCCGACTCCGTATGGTAGGCCGAACATGGGTCAGAACCTTCTCTGTCCCACATTCAATCGACCTGCTCAACCAGCTACGAGTCAAGCGACAACAGCAGCTTCGTCAGCCCGACCAGCAACCAGTCAAGTGAGCCAAGCCTCAACACCTGCTGTTCCACCCTATAAGTGCTATGTGTGCAATAAGGAGGGGCACATGGCTAGAGATTGTAGATCGCGTGGGTATGGCAACAACTCGCCAAATCAGCCCTACGCTAGACCTTTTCAGCCACGGGACAATCGGACACGAGGAAAGGTGTTTGCAATGACAAATGAAGAAGCTAAGGTGAACCCCGATGTATTGATAGGTAAGTTGCTAAACACTATTAAGTTATAGGGAATAATTGGTTTACCTCATGAACCTAAATTACCTACAAACCCTAGGTACCCTGAATGTCTCAACCATACCTGCACTAGTATTATTCGACTCGGGCACAACCCACTCTTTCGTCTCTACCACTTTTGCGAGTAGGATGAAAGATGAACCGAGAGACCTCGGGCACGAACTAGTAGTTAGCACACCGACGGGTAGTGTCGTGAGTTTGAAGGAGGTCTATGACCCTTGCCAGATTGAGATTTGTGGGAAGAATCTAACCGCACGATTGATAAAGTTGGATATAAAGGATTTTGACATAATACTAGGCATGGATTGGTTGTCCGCCTATGGTGCAAACGTCTTGTGTGCGGAGAAGAAGATAGTATTTAAAATGGATGATGGGCCACACCTCACCTATCAAAGTGAATGAAGAAGGAAACCCAGAACGATAACCTTGTCGGCCCTCCAGGCGTGAAAATTTCTAGATGATGGATGCCAAGGCTTTTTGGCCACCGTGATAAACATGGAGGCGAAGATAAAACCCATGGAGGAACTTGAGGTCGTCAGAGAATTTCTTGATGTTTTTCCTGAAGATCTGACGCAGCTACCACCTGACCGCGATATAGAGTTCACGATCGATCTAATTTCTGGTGTAGCACCGGTATCCCAAGCACCATATCGGATGGTGCCAATCAAACTGAAGGAGTTGCAGGTTTAACTTCAAGACCTGCTGAAGAAGAGATTCATACGACCCAGCGTATCACCCTGGGGAGCACCAGTGCTATTTGTTAAGAAGAAGGATGGACGTATGCGGCTGTGTATCGACTACCGCGAGTTGAATAAGCTGACTATCAAGAATCGATATCCGCTACTGCGCATCGATGACCTATTTGATCAGTTACAAGGAGCAAGAGTTTTCTCCAAAATCGATCTTAGGTTGGGATACCATTAATTGAAAATCAAAAGCGGTGATATTCACAAAATGGCATTCCGAACTCGGTACGGACATTATGAATTCTTGGTTTTGTCATTCGAATTAACCAACACCCTAGCAGCGTTTATGGATATGATGAACAGAGTATTTTATGACGTATTGGATATGTTCATCATTGTGTTTATTGATGACATTTTGATGTACTTCAAGAATGAAGAGGAACACGCTCGACACCTTACCTTTGTGTTGCAGCAGTTGCGGGAACACTAGATTTTTGCCAAATTTAGTAAGTGTGAATTTTGGCTACACCAAATTGGATTCCTGGGACACATCATCACCAAAGATGGCATCAAAGTAGATCCAGGTAAGGTGAAAGCGATTCTCGAGTGGGAGACCCCGAAGAGTGCCACTGATCTTAGGATTGGTCGGTTACTACCGAAGGTTTATTAAAAATTTCTCATGGATTTCGGCACCCATGACAAAACTTACAAAGAAGGGAGCCAAGTTTAAATGGAATGAAGCGTGCGAGAAGAGTTTTTAGGAATTGAGAAACCGATTGGTGACAGCTCCAGTCTTGACCATTCTGGATGGCACCGGAGGAATGGTAGTATATACTGACGCATCCAGGATAGGATTGGGTGGCGTCCTGATGCAGAAAGGTAAAGTAGTCGCCTACGCCTCCAAACAATTAAAGGAACACGAAAAGAACTACCCCACTCATGACTTAGAGTTGGCAGCGGTAGTCTTCACGTTAAAGATATGGCGGCATTAACTATATGGTGAAAAGAGTGAAATTTTCAGTGATCATAAAAGTTTGAAGTATTTCTTCACCCAGAAAGAGCTGAACATGAGACAAAGATGGTGGTTAGAACTGGTAAAAGATTATGACTGTGAAATCCAGTACCACCCTGGGAAGGCCAACGTTGTTGCTGATGCATTAAGTAGAAAATCTCAGGCTGCATCTCTCGTTTCCTTGGTCGTAAGCGAACATCTAGTAGAAGAAGCTCGAAAGTTTGATCTGGAACTCATGATCGAAGGAATGACTATACAATTAGCAGCCATGGATCTATAGCCGTCGATACGAGAGGAGATAATTGCGAAGCAACCATTGGACCCCGAGCTGGCCAAGACCATTTGGGAAGTACAACAAGGTATCCATAAGGACCCAAACTTTTCTTTGGCCCATGACGGTGCACTGAAGTTTTGAGATAAATTGTGCGTGCCTGATGATTTTGATGTCCAAGACCGAATCCTAAAGAGGCGCACAACTCACCCTATACAATCCACCCCGGAAGTACGAAGATGTACAAGGATTTAAAGAAGTATTACTGGTGGATGGGAATGAAGGAGACCATAGCAATATATGTGTCCAAGTGCCTTACCTGTCAACAGATAAAAGCAGAGAGACACTGACCGTATGGATTGTTGTAGCCACTTCCTATAGCTGAGTAGAAGTGGGAAAGGATCACTATGGATTTTGTGACAAATCTACCCAACACCATGAGGGGCATGAATGTGATTTGGGTGATCGTAGATGGACTGACAAAGGTAGCTCACTTCGTGCCAATCAAGATAAGTTATTCAATGGAGAAGCTTGCCTAGTTACATATAGAAAATATAGTCTGCTTACACGGCATGCCTGTCAGTATTGTGCCTAACAGAGATCCTCGGTTTACCTCAAGGTTTTGGAGAAGTTTATAAAAGGCATTGGGATCTCAACTGAATCTTAGTATAGCTTTCCATCCGCAGACGGACGGACAATCAGAAAGAACTATTCAGACTCTAAAGGACATGCTCTGAGCCTGTGTTTTGGAAATGAACCATAGTTGGGATGCTCACATACCTCTCGTGGAGTTTACCTACAATAATAGTTATCACTCCACCATTGGCATGGCACCCTTCGAAGTTATTTATGGACGGAAATGTCAAACTCTGCTATATTGGGATGAAGTTGGCGAATGAAAATATCTCAAACCTGAGATGATACAAGCGACCTGCGACAAGGTGTATGTTATAAGAGAAAAGATCAAGGCAGCCCAGTCAAGACAGAAGAGTTATGCGGATAATCAAAGGAAGGACATTGAATTTGAAATCGGAGAAAAAGTATTCCTTCGAGTGTCTCTAACTAAAGGATTGCTACGTTTCAACAAAAAGGGCAAGTTGAGCCCAAGATTCATCGTTCCTTACGAAATTCTTAATAAAGTGGGACCCATAGCGTACCGATTGGCACTACTACCATCATTTTTAGGCTTCTATGATGTTTTCCATGTATCAATGCTGAGGAAGTACATTAACAACCTGACACATGTACCATCAACTGAACCTGAACAGTTGGACGTGGATATGACCTACGAGGAGCAACCTACAGAGATACTAGATAGAAAAGAGCATAACCTCCGTAACCGCACAGTCGCCTTTGTAAAGGTTCGAGGGGGAAACAACCCGGTGGAAGAAGCTTCATGGGAACATGAAGAAGAAATGAGAGAGAAATATCCTCAACTCTTCGAATTGCAAGGTAAGCAAATTTCGAGGACGAAATTTTTGTAAGGTGGGGAGAAATATCAAACCCTGCTCCTGACTGGCTGGAATTTTTTATTGAAGGACAGGAACCCCTGACCAGGCAACCTAGAACACTGTGGAGTATCACTCCAGTGACTTGGATTAATGAGGAGACCCTATGCAAGACCTCTTACATACCTGTCGGAAGATGGACAGCTGACCCCTGCAACTGCATAGCTCATAGCATCATGTATGGCCTGGACTCCAGGTAATCTCTCTCCTCCCCATAACTATGGGACCCACCTCTGGAAAAGTGTGTAAAAACCTCTAAATGGCATATGGGGATAATGCCCTAACCAAGGGTCAAACCCCTGTGTAAGCCCCACTGAGATTCAGCCTTGCTGAAATCTCTGGGCGATGGCACTAGGCGATGCAGACAAGGCCCAGAGACATCGCCCAGTGTGCAAAATAGCATATTAAATTGATTTTAAATTATGGGGACCACCAATAATGGACATGGACACCCTCCATAGATAGAGGGGAGTCTGAGGGCCACCTCATACCTCTGGTTCACTGTGGACCCCACCAGTGTGCCCAAAATCACTGAGAAACAGCCCAAAAACCCATTTTGAAAAAGGGCCTTAGCAGCCAAACAGACCCTTGTATGGGCTGGGCATATAAATAGGTGAACCATGGGCACATTTAGAGTTCTTACTACTGTTCAAACTGTGGAAGAGAAAGAAGAGAGAAAAGAGAGGAAAAGATAGGAAGAAGGAGAAGAAGGAAGGGTAGAAGGAAGGATTTGGGTGGCAGCCTTGCATCCAAGCTTGGATCAAGCCTTCTCAGACCTGGGCAGGTATAAACAATGCTGCTCCTACCTGCTGCTACCTTTAAATTCATATATTTGATAGTGTATCAACTCTCTGGCAGCCCAGAACAGCTGGGAACTGCCTAGAACTACTCCTGATCTGCCATGCAAGTGTAAGGCATGGAAGATCTGAGACTCTTAAGTAAAAATACAGATCTGTTTTGCTGATCTTGGAATCGAAATCTGGTTGTGCACAGCTGCACTGCTAGATGCTCAGTTATTTGACTGATTGGAGCCCTAGATATAAACCCTGGCTGCATGGGACCTAGTCCTAGGTGGTAGCAGCCTTGAATCACCATTTTACATTTGTTTACAGCCTTACATGTGGCCGAAATTCAAATCTGTTGCTGTGAAAAACCCTATGACACTATTCACTGGGTTGTCTGGGCAGCCTCTAGCAGCCAAGTGGTGGGCCCAGTGTAGAATCCACATGGACCAAAATGAAGATCACCCCTGAGGATACCTAACACCCTAACATGCATGGGGAGGTGATTTGGTCACTGCCCATAGGCAGCAACCTAGGGATCTCAGCCAAATCTCGGTTTGAAGACTCTGGGCGATGCACCTAACGCCTAGTGAGTGAAACACTGCTGTTTTGGCATTCTGGCTTGGGGGACCTTACCCATTGGCCATGGTACTATGTGGGAAGGTGGAAAATGACCTAAAAGCCCCTCCCCACATCTGTCCTTATGAAGGATTGGCTTGGGAACCCAAGTGGACCCCGCAGATGATGAAAACCCTACCAGTGCTTAGTCCTGCTGCATTGTCAGGCTGAGGGTAGCACAGTAAGCCTATTATGACCTAGGGTCAGGTACTAATACTATAAATGATCATTTTACCCCTAGGCCACCATCTCTAGATGATGCACCGGGACATAGGCCTAAGGCCCAGAGAATTCTAAGTGAAAACCAACTGAACACCGGGTCAACCCAGTGAGCTTAGGTTAACCCTAGGACTACCAGAGACAAATTGGAAACTTAATATGACAATTTCTGATTTACATCTAGGATTTGATCCCCTGCTTGAGGCCTACAACCAGACTGTTGTTGGAACTGAAATTGCAACCGAGTTCCTACAACCAGACCCAGGTGAGTTAAATATTATTGTGTATGTACATGTAACTGTGGTGCTTCCGGCAATTAAAATTCATGTTATAAATGCTGTGTTATTTAATTTCTATTCAAATATCCAAATCATTGCATAATGATTGTCTGTTGATCAACACTATGAGGTTTATCTGATGATTGTGAATGTTAGACTAGATGCCATAGTTGACTTGAAAATGAGGCCTGTGGTAGCCCATAGTATGGGATGCAGTTGGCACCACCTGACTCATACGATGTCATATAGACATGGGGTTAGAGTTTCATCACCCGTGCTACGCACCCTTACCAACAGGGGTTAAGGTGTTGGATGCCTGTGAGGGTGACCATATGAGTATATGAAAAAAGAAATGTGTTTGCACCGGAATGGTGTTATAAGCTAGAAATGAAAGGAAAAGAGAAATGTGATGGATTTCCCTACAGGTTAATCACAAAGGGCTGGTCGGGCTGACCTTAGTGAATGAATGCGAGAGCTGACTGGTCCTCTCCGACAACTCAATGGGTGTATCGTGGGAAGGGGTAACCAAGCCCACACCAGGGATACATGTATTGGGGATTGTAGTAGCACTGACCTAACTTCGTTGTAATGCTGGGTGGCTAATAAATACTCTGGACTTGCACATCATGTAGGATCATGTGGATTATGGTTGCACGTGCATGCATGATGATATGTTTTGCTCACGAGCTCAATGGGGCTCACACTCTGTTATATATGTTTTTCTTTAGATGATTCTACAGGTGGATGCCGCTGTGGCATTGAGGCTCATCACGAGGAGGAGAGCCCTAGTTATTATGATGATATTGGTGTGGACCCCGACGGAGGTCGTGGGAATGATGCGTGCATTCTCGGTGGTCATTAATGAAGACCATTGAAGAGTGCACTTGAAGCTTTTTATTTTGGGGACTCCTTTTTGTTTTGTTAGGAGTTTATCCCCGTTCTGCTTGTGGTTCAGCAGTAGTTTTTTTACTTTCTTTTTGGGGTTGAGTTATCTCACCCTGTATATATATGTATGTATTTCTTCCTTTCTTTTAGCTTTTGTCAGCTTAGTTTCTCTTTGTGGGATGTATCTGGGTGGGAATGTTTCAGAGCACTTTGTATATATATATATCACCAACATTCCCATATCGCTACGCTTTCTCTTTTGTTATTATAATTGTAGTATATCTGGAGCACTCTGATCTTGTTTATGGTAAAGTGATGAATGTGGGACCGTGAATGTAATAACTGCTTCTAGGGGGTTGTTTGGGGTATGAAATCCAATGGTTCCAAGGGTTTTGAGCTCAGTTCACCCATTTGGAAACCAGGAGCTGTTCTGTCAGCTCAGAGAACAGCAACCCAGGCTATGCTCCAGCTCAAAGCCTCGGTTTGGGCTGCATGCAAGGGTAGTTTTATGTATACTTTCATGGTAGGATGTTGTTCTTGTAAGCTAAGCAAGGATCAGGTTACATGTACAGATCCATGCCTAGACTGCCTATTCTGGGTGTAACTGGGTAGTACAGTCTGGCATAGAGACTGATTTCTGTCTTAGTTGTATATCAGCAGTAAAATCATGTATAAAATGCTCAGATCTTACATGCAACAGCTTTGCATGTCAAATCTGATGTATCCCAAGGCAAGTCCAAGGTGTCCTAGGCTTTACTAGCTAAGAACACCAGCAACAGAGCAGAGATCAGCCGAGAGATACTAAGGACAGCAGCATGGAGATGAAGATGGTTACTTGAGGATTGAAGTGCTGTAGAGACAAGTTGCAGGTAGCAGCTCTGGTCTCCTCCTCCTCTTTCCTCTTCTTCTCCTTCTCTTCTTCTTCCTCTATCTTCTCTTTCTCCCTTTCTCTCCTTTTTCTGTTTCAGCTGGGGTAGTAAACAAAATGTATACTGCCCCCTCTTCTATTTATAGTACTGGCCCCACTGGGATCTGTTTGGCATTGGGTCCCCTTCCTCCAAAATGCATTTTTAATTGAATTATGAGCCATTCTAGCTGCGCAGGTGGGGTCCACAAGGTTCTAGAAGTGAGTTATGGTTCCTAAAATTCTCTTCTACCCCTAGAGGGTGTTCATCATGGTCTGTATGTGTTACAGCCTGAAAAAAAATTGACCCGAACACTAACCCGAATCCGAATGTAGGTCCAAAACCCGAGGTCATAGCACCATATCCGTTATGGAGTATTGATTTGATGTTTGAATGGGTAGAAGATAAAGAAGAAATCCCGGGGGTAACACGCTGCTTGTAGGCAAAACGACAGATACCTCCCTTGTGTGGTTATGGGATCCACACGTGGATGTACAACTCATGGTAAGGGATCCTAACCGCGTATTGGGTGTTTTTAGTATTATAATTATGTCCATGTGGGTTCGATTGTGGAACGAATCAACTTTTAGATGTTCCGACACGAAGAAAACAAAGACAGAATTCTCAGGTTGATGTACTAGTTGATTGCTACATCAACCAGAGAAACGTACCATCGTGGATTTTGCTCCTTGAGGCGCGGAGCCTAGTGCTTTGGATTGGGGATCTCGTCACCGCATCTCGATTAATGGCTTGAAATGTTTTTCCCAACATTCTAGGACTCATGGGGCCTACAAAATCCAAATACCTACGCAGGGGTCGGCTTATTGTTTAAACAAATAAAATCTTACTAAAGACAAATTTGGAATGAGAATTGAATTTGGATTATGTGTGTCATTAGGTTAATGACACCTATTAAACCCTCACATGACACCTATCCTTTACAACCTTTTATACTAATCTAATTAATTAAAGAAGAACATCGACACATGTTTAAACTTAATAAAGAAAGTAAAACTCTATACTAATCCACTCACCAAACTGACACATGTTTAAACTCAATAAAAAAAGTAAAACTCTATTTCAATACTAATCCACTCACCAAACTGACACATGTTTAAACGTAATAAAGAAAGTAAAACTCAATACTAATCCACTTACCAAATTGACACATGTTTACACTTAATAAAGAAAGTAAAACTCTATTCCAATACTAATCCACTAACTGTACTATTCCAAACGTTTGAAAAAAAAAACCAAACAGAAGCAAAGAGAACAGAGAAGTAGAGAAAAGAAGAAAAAGAAGAAAAAGAAGAAGAAAGGGTGCCGGATCAGAATTGCTAGCTAAAGGTAAAATCCTCACTTCCTCATCTTTCTCTACTTAAACCATAGTGGACCCTACTAAACCCATGATGATTTGGAATAAACCATGTCCTTTCAATTTTTGTAGTTTACGAAATTGATTTTTGATTTATGGAATTAGAAGCTTAAACCCATGTATGTATAAACCCTAGCTCTTTGCTAACTTGAGCACTAACCTATTCACAGTTCTAGGGATTTAATCAAAATAATTGATGCATATTCAGCCACATAGAACTATTTTACCCAAGAACTGATCCATGAAATTGGCATCATGGCTGTACCCACTCTCAAAACCCTGATTTTTCTATGCAAATCGACCATAACATGGTCCTATTTATAGTAAAGATCACACAAACAACATCCTTGATCAATTGAATGTGGATTCAGCCTAAAACCCCCATTGGAAATTCTGTTCTCTGCATTTTTTGGGCTGTTGTGCATATCTGGTCGATGTCCTAGTCGACTGGGTCATCAACCAAAGAATGCAACTTCAGTTTTTTAAATACTGTCATCTCAGGTTGGTGTCCCAGTTGACTGATTCATCAACCAGAGAATAACTATATCAATTTTTGGAACACTGTCATCTTAGGTTGGTGTCCCAGTTGACTACCTCATCAACCTGAGATGTTGTTTCACTTATGAACACATCCTAGACCCTGTCCAACTTTATCGAGGGGTAACCCTAGGACTCCACACGAGTTCTTGACGCTTTCTAAGACCGGATGTGGTTAAACATTCGTAGGACGTTACCGTTCGCTTGTCAAGTTGTGCCGACCACCGACATCGAACAAAACCCAACATCACTATCTCGATCATAACAAGGTAAGTGTGGGTAGGCTTTGATTGTTTTAAAGAACGTTTAATTAAATTTTTAGATACAATTGTCAGTAATCATTTGCACGTGTTATTCCTATTTTATTTATAATATTTATTGATTTCATTGTCTATAATTTATGGTTGTGAATGATATGATGTGGAATGGTTGGCAATGTGAATGCTTGTGATAAATTAGATGCCATAGTCGGCTTGGAAACGAGAGGTATGGTGTGCCGTAGTATGGGATGCGGGAGCACTGTACACCTCGTACTATGCCATTTAGACTGCATATGGCTAGGGATGTCATTCCTTGATGCTACAACCCTTACCAGTAGGGGTTCAGGTATTGGTTGATCATAGCTCCCTGTCACTGAGGAGTGTGAATGATGCCGAGATGGGGTCCCGGCTATGACTATCGGGGTCTACCCATGGGAAGGTATATAATACCAATGACCACTGTGGGCTCCCTACAATAGTTGAGGTTACATCTCGAAGCGGTTGAGAGGAAACCGATGATGTTTCCCGAGTTGTTGTCGTAGCACTGACCCGACTTAGGCATTTGTTTGTTAGGTGGATTTAATATTAAAATTGAACCCATGTATTTAGGATGCATGCTTATGAGTGTGGTCTATCATTTACTTGCTGGGTTCAGTAGAGCTCACCCCTGTGGAATTTTCCTCTTTTTAGATGATCCTGCAGGTGAATGCGTTTGTGGCAGAAAGGATTACTTGGAGAACATGAACTGATGACATGGCATTATCTTTTTATTTTATTTTTTGTTTAGTACTATCCTTTTTTATGGATGAATTTTCACTGTTTATATTTTAGAATAGTGGTGTATTGGCTCGATGGTCGTGAACTTGGGAACATCGAGCTGTTGGAACTTTCAATGTAAATAATATGTATAACACTTATAGCACTTTACTTTCCCTGCACTCTGATCAATGTAACACGTGTTATCTTGAAATTATGTTGTGCTTGTGACGTGTATTTACTGCATCTAGATCCTGGTGGTCTTCGAATACTTCGGGTATTCGGGTCAGCCGTCGAATCCCCCCAGGGGGTGGTTTCGGGGTGTGACAAAGATGGTATCAGAGCGAGATGCTCTATTTACATTCACAAGCGGAAAGTGAAAGTAATATGGTCTAGAGCCAAAGAAAAAAGTTTATTAAATAACATAAATATAAATGGGGGTAGAAGAACACCATAGGGGACTAGCTAGGTGCAAAAATCGACAATATATTATAATCTAAGATCATAAACTTTTACTTTTAGATTTTCTTGTATATAATAAAAGAAAAAAAAGATATGAGTTAACCTTGAAGTGAGAAAAATAAATTAATAAATAAAATAAAATAAAATTAGAAGTTTTACAAAAAAAAAAAATAAATACATGTATGGTGGGAAATAAAAAAAAAAATACCGTTATGACGACATTCATGAGCTGAATAATAGCTCGAAACGATAACTAATAAACCATAGATATCTACAGACCTAGCTGTATCATATGAACCCTGACAGCCAGTGACTTCTGCGTAATCGAAAGAGAAATAGAACATCTTCAGATTCAAACAACCTGTATCGAAACCTTACTCCATCCATGGTCAAACCAAATCCAGTGTATAAGTAAAGACACAAGAGTGCACATTTCTGCTTAATCCTGCCTCATCATCCTTCTATCTAAACATTTCGACTGTAAAATTCAGATCTTAGAGCACACTTTTATGATGCAGGTATCCCCGATTGATTCCATCTAATATTTGGAGAGTACAAATATTGGCCCAATATATGAAATATATTGAATCTTCTTATTACATCCAAGTAAAAATATATTTCCAAATTTTCTTTTCAGTAAGCGATCATGGTTCAAACTCTATCCGACAGAAATGTTCCTCATGAAGCGTGTTCCCCTATCATTCATCCACTTCGACATCTTGATGAACCCATTGCTCAGAACATAGAAATTTCTACCTCCTCTATAAGAATACCTGAGGTTCCTCCTACACCTGTACCTGAGACCCCTCCAGCTCATGCACCTGCACCTTTTCCTGCTCTGACTGCTAGTGAGGTAGCTGCCGTCGTAGCCAATGAGATGCAGATCATACAACATGAACAACAGGCCTTTATGCAAACTATGAGTGCCCAATTTCAAGAAGTAATGCAAGATAAGGAACTAATCAAGACACCTAATCCTACCATGCTTACAACCCCCACAGCTCCATCAATGTGTGCAGCTCAAGATGCTATTGCGATCATAGGAGATATGATGAAAGATTTCCAACAACAACAGGGATTGTTCATGAGCAATACAATTGTTGTGATGTGACGACTACAACAATAGTTCATGATTTGCATAAATGGACAAATTCAAGTGGTGCAACAAACGCAAGCCGTACTGGGAAATTCTCTTGTATATGACACATCGTCTGTGCCAGACCAATCTGTGGGAGAAGGACAAGTAGTTGAAGGCATAACACGACAAGGGTCGAAGAAGAGACCTATGACTTCACGAGAGTTTGAAACACCTAGTAAAGCTGTTACACCCCCATTCCTGAACCACGGGGAATGCAATCAAAGCGTACCAATACGCTCCCAAACCGCCAAGATCATAGATGCAGTAAACAGGATTAACTCATACACACGACCACAGAAGATTAAAATAGATTAAAATAGTAATATCAAAGTTTACAGAATCTACGTGATAACTTATATAATGTTGTTTAAGTTATCTTCCCAGTACAAATCATTCCAATCAGGACCTATGTATTACCTACTATATAAATAATACATCTATCGTGAAAGAAATCAAAAGAATACACCTGTAAATCAAAAATGAATAATCAAGTGCATCAAAAGATGGCCATCGGCCATAAGTCATTGTCCCACCAAGGAACACACATCATAGCAGCACTCCGGTCCGTGCTCCACGATCTCCGGAGCCCACCAATCAATGTAACCAGCCTCAGGAGTCTCGTACTCTGTGCCACTCTGCTCGAATGTACCTGCATCAACTAAAAATATGTTTCTTCGAGGAGTGACCTCCAACTGAGCCCAATGACTGGCTAAGCCACATAAGTATACACAATAATAATAATGAATGGGGTTGACTGCAAACCATACATGATGGACGGATACCAAGGTGTCCCATACCACCAAGGTAGACCGGACATCACATATAATTTACAATCATGCTACATGAATGAATGATGATGTATAGTTTTATTGTTATCCACCTAACACACAACTAAGTCAGGTATAGTACTATAGCAACACCTTAGGTAGCATCCCCGACATCGGTTCCATAAACGGATGGTATACCGGCGATGATAAACCTGAATTACGCTGGAAGCCTGCCGTACCGGTCTCCACCAAGAGATATACGCAAACCCCCAAGTCAAATCCCATCCAAGCGTTCGGCCCAAAATACGGTCGGTGCCCGAACTTCCCGGGTGGGTATACCCGAATAACGGTCGGAACCCATGGATTTGACCGACACCTAACCCCCTGTCGGTAAGGGTCATAGTACTAGGAAAACATTTATCCTAGCCAGCATTCACCTATTGTATGAGTGAGGTACGCATGTGCATACGCCAGAGGCCGAGTCCATAGAAACCGCAATATGGTCGGCCGGCTATCCTCTCGCCCCTCTAGCCCATACGCACATATACAAGTACGAGATGTGAATATCGAAGGCAGTCGGTCGATCACCATCCCGTTTCCACCTAATGCAATGGACAACTCTAATGCAATTTCAAGTACGATAATCTCAAGCCCAGTACCCACCGGCACTTGGATCCCGCTTCCGAAGCCCTAGATCTACATGCCATGAGTGAGTCCATATTATAGAATCCCCAGGTCTAGCACCAACCGGCACCCGAGTCCCATAACTAAATCCAATACCATTCACACCATAGTGCAATAAAATAAATAATATCGCAACACAAGAATGTAAAGTCCTATCAATATCTAAACATTTATATCGTCCTCTATCTTATCATCCTATATCTTACCAATAATTAAATATTATAGCACACATGCATGAATGGCATTCGTAAGACACGACACACAAACATTCCATAAATTAAGACATTTGCTTAACTCACTCACCTTGATTCTCAGTCAATCGTCAGTACGGAGTTCTTAAAATAGGCGTTCGATGCCAAGTACACTGTCCCATGTACTAATACACCCCCGAGCCGGGTCAGTCAACCTAAAGAGGGTGTACAACGTGGGAAGAGATTAGTGCCTTAGGGCTAGAAGAGTTGGGCCCCATAAGTTATCAAACAAGGCTAAAATAGGGGACCGACACATACAGCAAGGCTATATCATGTGCCTGTCCATGTGCATGTCCCTCTCGGACTTCCCACCGGCAGATCTAGGTTCTCAGGGACTGGCACTTGCATGTGCCTATCCATGTGTCTGTCCCTCTCTGGCAGATCTAGTTTCTCAGGGACTGGCACTTGCATGTGCCTGTCCCTCTCGGACTTCCCACTGGTAGATCTAGTTTCTCACGGACAGGCACTTGCATGTGCCTGTCCATGTGCCAGTCTCGCTGTTCATGCCATTCCGATAATGGTTTTACCTTGGGGTAAAATGGGGTATTCTTAGGGGTTTTTAGAGGTCTCTTTGGCCATGAAAACAACTCAATCAAGGTGCCATAGCACACCCCCAACATGGGTTTATAAACCCAATGATCGATTGATTGGGTTTTCCTCCATTAAAATACACATGGGAAGGGAACTCATGGGTTTGGGTATTGGGGTTTGGAAGTGTCTTTAATCAATGTTATTTAACACCCCTCAAACCACACATCTACGGTCTTCCATGAGGGTTGGTGAAACCCATAAATGGAGGTGAATCCCCAACTTAGGGTTCATAAATGGAGAAGGGTGAATGGGTTTAAGGTAGGGTTAGGTGCTTCATAGTTAAGCATCAAGGATTTGCCATTAATGGCTCTTCTAATAAGGTAGGTGAAGTATTCATAGCTCATAATTCCAAACCTTAGGTCTATAAATTAGGAAGTGAGAGAGAGAGAGAGAGAGAGAGAGAGAATGCACACCAATGTAGGAGAGCAAGCTTGGGTTCCACCTCTCTCCTTTCTTCTTCTTCTTTCTTCTCCTTCTTCCTTCTTCTTCTTCTTCTTTTTCTTCTTCTGTTTCTTCTTCTGCTTTCTTTCCTTCTCTCCTTTCCTCTCCACGATTTAAGTTTTCAATTGTGAGGTGAATAGTGGATTGACCCCTATTTACCTCACTTTAGTCTTAAGTCATGTTTGGTTGTCTTAGGTCTTTAGGTCCATTTTAAGTTATTGGGCCCATTATACTACTAGGCCCATAATATGATTAGAAGGAACATAAGGTCCTAATCCCATTCTAGTATTTATACTCATGAGTTATTAGGATATTAACTTACTCCCAATCATCTGTAAGTGGGAACGAGTACATCGGGCGAGGGCCGGGCGGATCCCCAAAATAAAAAAATTCTAGGAATGCACCCTCGAAGACAAACTTTCCCCTATCTCTGTCGATGTACCTATCCTCGATGACTTCTCCCGAGTCACGGTCAACAATCTTGTGGGATGGCTTGAGTATTATGGCCCATAGTTCACGAGCATACTCCACTCCTGGTTGTACATAAAAGGTTCAAACCAGACCGATGGTCAAACCGGGTTTTAAACCGGGTTTTGGGTACGGATTTAACATCCTCCCCATCTTATAAGAAGTCCTCGAAATTAAGATGTACCTATCATGTTGAATAGATGGGGATGCGTTGCTCAAATCTCGCTCTCGCGCTCCCTAGATGCCTCCTCGTTAGAATGGTTTCTCCATCGTACCTTAACATAAGAGACGACACGATTTCAAAGATTATGCTCATTCCTCTCAACAATCTTCACAGGCTCCTCGACGGGAGTCAGGTCCTCGGAGAGTTCAGGTAATTCCTGGGTCAACACGTGGGTCGGATCTGCAATGTACTTCCTCAACATAAATATGTGAAATACATCATGAAAATCGACTAAAGATGAGGGCAGTGCCAGCCTATATGCCATTGGTCCAATCCTTGCCAAGATTTCATACGGTCCGATGTACCTAGGGCTCAGTTTCCCCTTCTTACCGAAACGCAGCACGCCTTTCGTTGGTGATACTCGAAGGAACACCTTATCACCTATAGTGAACTCAAGGTCCTTTCTCTTCAAGTCAGCATAGCTTTTCTGCCTTGACTGCGTCGCCTTGATTCGGTCTCTAATCAAATCTACCTTTTCACATATGGCTTATATCAATTCAGGCCCCAAAATTCTTCGCTCACCAACCTCGTCCCAGTACAGTGGTGACCTACACTTTCTGCCATACTGTGCTTCGTATGGGGCCATACCAATGGTAGCTTGGTCACTATTTTGGTAAGCAAATTCAATAAGTGAGATATGTTCATCCCAACTACCCTTCAAATCAATGGCACAAGCCCTGAGCATGTCTTCCAGTGTCTGTATGGTCCTCTCTGACTGCCCATCGGTCTATGGGTGGAAGGCCGTGCTAAAGTTCAACAGTGTGCCCATAGCCTTCTGGAAACCATCCCAAAATCTGGATGTGAACCTGGGATCACGATCAGAGATGATGTTTACTGGAACCCCATGCAGGCGAACAATATTGTCCTTGTACAGCTTTGCTAGCTTTTCCATTGGGTAAGTTACCTTAATCGGAATGAAGTGTGCGGTTTTGGTGAGCCGATCCACAATCACCCATATGGCATCAACACCCCTAACTGTGCGGGGTAACCCTGTGACAAAGTCCATGGTGATGTGCTCCCACTTCCACTCTGGGATGGGAAGCGACTGTAGTAATCCGTAGGGTCGGATGTCTCTCCGCCTTTACCTTCTGATAGGTGAGGCATTTCAATACAAATGTTTCCACATCAGCTTTCATGCCTATCCACCAAAAGTGTAGCTTCAAATCGTTGTACATCTTGGTGCTGTCGGGATGTACTGAGTATGGAGAACAATGGGCTTCACTCATAATTTCTTCCCTCAACTTCTCATCATTGGGTACACACAACCTACCCCTGAATCGAAGGATGCCATTTTTGGATAAAGTAAAATCTGATTCCTCCTATGTCTCTTTCCGAATGCCATTCATCACTTTTTGAAATTCTGCATCAGTAGGTTGGGCTACTTTGATCTTCTCTATTAATGAGGGTTGTATTGTCAGGGCGGCGAATAACATAGTAGCATCACCAACTAACACTTCCAACTCCATTCTTCTAGCCTCCTCTATGAGCTGCCCATTGACTGTTAAGGCTGCCAAGGAAAGGGTTTGTGATTTCCTACTAAGTGCATTTGCCACCACATTTGCTTTGCCTGGATGGTATTAGATTGTACAGTCATAATCTTTTATCAATTCTAACCATTGCCTCTGCCTCATATTTAACTCCTTCTGAGTGAAGAAGTACTTCAGGCTTTTGTGATCGTTGAAGATTTCACTTTTCTCGCCATATAAGTAATGACGCCAAATTTTCAGTGCGAACACTACCACCGGCAGCTCAAGATCATGAGTGGGGTAGTTCTTTTCATAGTCCTTCAACTATCTAGAAGAGTACGCCATTACCTTGCCATTCTGCATTAAGACACAGCCAAGCCCTAGCCTCGATGCATCACTGTACATTGTCATACCACCAATTCCCGATGGGAGTGTCAAAATTGGGGCAGTGACAAGTTTGTGTTTCAGCTCTTGGAAGCTCTTTTCACATTCCTCAGACCATTCATACTTCACGCCCCTTCGGGTAAACTTAGTCATCGGGCTGATATGCGAGAAAAGTTCTCAATGAACCTTCGATAGTATCCTGCCAAACCTAGGAAACTTTGAATTTTGCCGACATTCTTTGGCGCTTCCCATTCAAGTACAGCCTTCACCTTACCAGGGTCCACTTCAATACCTTTCTCTAAAACTATATGCCTTAGTAATGTCACCTGTGGGAGCCAAAACTCACACTTACTAAATTCGGCATATATTTTCTTTTCTCTTAGTCTCTGTAGTACCATCCTCAGGTGTTGGGAGTGTTCCTCTGCATTCTTGGAATAAATTAAAATGTCATCAATGAAGACAATGACAAACTTGTCCAATACGTCTTGAAGCACTTGGTTCATTAATTCCATTAAGGCAGCTGGGGCATCGGTCAGTCCGAACGACATTACCAAGAACTCGTAATTTCCATATAGGGACCTAAAATCCATCTTGCTTATGTCACTTTCCCTGATCTTGAGCTGGTGATAACCTGACCTCAAATCAATCTTGGAAAAGACCTTTACACCTTGCAACTGGTCAAACAGGTCATCTATCCTTGGCAAGGATGCCGATTCTTGATGGTTAGCTTATTAAGCTCCCGGTAGTCTATACACATCCTCATGCTTCCATCCTTCTTCTTAACAAAAAGGACCGGTGCACCCCATGGGGACACGCCGGTCGGATAAAACCCTTCTTTAGTAAGTCCTACAACTGGTTTTGAATCTCTTTCAACTCCGTAGGGGCCATCCTGTATGGAGCCCTAGACACTGGTGTTGTCCCCGGGGTCAGATCGATCGTGAACTCTGTTTCTCGATCGGGAGGTAGCTCTGTCAGATCGTCTGGGAACACATCTAGATACTCCCTTACCACCGCAATCTCAGTCAAAGGCCTCATCTTAGCTTCTATATCCAATACCGAGGCAAGGTTGCCCTAATAGCCTGAATTCATCAATTTCTGTGCTTGGAGAGCAAAAATGATTGTTTTCTTATGCTTCCCTTGGTGCCCAACAAATGTGAATTTCTTCTCCCCTTTAGGTTTGAAAACTATATGCTTCTTGGCACACGCCACATTTTCTTGGTACTCTGCCAACCAATCCATACTGAGGATAACGTCGAAGTCGATCATCTCAAGTTCGATGAGACGTGCCATTGTTTTTCGACCACATACTTCCACCATACAAGGCTCGTAGACTATGTCTAGTTGCACAACACTACCTGTAGGTGTACTGACTGCTAGCCCCTGGGTTAGGTTCTTTGGGGAGACGTGCATCTCCTTTGCAAAAGAAGGGGATACGAACGAGTGGGATGCCCCCAAATCAGACAACACATGTGCGGGTGAATTAGAAATTGTTAAAGTAACTGACACATGATACAATTTACTTCATGGCATGCATGCATGGTTAGAGAAAAGACAACTAACAGCTATTATTGATAAGATAGTTGTCATACCTGTCACTACTCCTGGTGCGCTTTCCGTATCTTCCTTAGTGACAGCATACACCTGTCCAGGCAACCTATTGCCAGTGTAAGGTTGAATTGCGCCGCTGAAATGATGAGGCATAAGTGGTCGAGCTGGAGGATGTGATGACTCCGATTTCTTGCTCGGACAAGACTTAGAGAAATGACCATACTAGTTGCAGTTGTAACAACGAGCTCCTGGCATAGATGACTGGGGTGCAGATGAAGCTTATCCAGATTTGATGGGCTGAGGTGCCTCCGGCTTCCTATACTGAAATGGCACAGGGTTCACATAATATGGTCGAGGATATTTGCTAGGCCCTTGAGTTCTCTGTGAAGATGCAGACCGCTTTCCGGTACTAGACTGTGGGTAAGAAGTTTCATTCTATCGGTCCTCAATGGACTTCGCCATTTGAACCACTGCGGCATACCGCTGGAGGTTATGACTCAACACTATGGCCCCAATAGTGTTTCTCAGGCCTCTCTCAAATCTGCTCGCCTTCCCTTGGTCATCTCTGAGGTAAGGAGGAGCGAAGTGGTGTAATTCCTCATAATTCTGTTGGTACTCTTGTACTGACTTCGATCCCTAAACAAGTGACATAAACTCAGCTTCCTTCTTTTCTCGAAAGTTCCAAGGGAAGTAGCTCTCGTAAAAGGCGGTCTTGAATAGGTCCCAAGTGAGGTTGGGATGAAGAGCCATGAGAATGGGTCGAGTACTTTTCCACCAAACATCGGTGTCTCCCTCAAGTTGAAAGCTGGCACAAGCTATTCTTTGCTTATCAGTGCAGCCCAGGAAATCAACACAGTCGAGAGCCCTCTCCCCCAGTTAGGCACCGCGGTGGACGCACCCGACTTGCCAGTAGGCACAATGCTGAGGCCTCATCTTCAGGAGTAGCAGAGCCTAGCTTGGGGTTCATTGCTGCCCAGCTGGCTACATTGACTGAGGTCGTACAGAGTAACGCCGCCAGCATCAGAGAGCTTCAGAGTAGCATCGCTGCCATCAGAGAGCTTCAGAGTCTGTATGGAGCTATGCATGATAGGGTGGTTCACATGGAGCATCGTTCGAGGCATCCTGGTTCTCCCGATACACCACCACCGTCAGCAGATCAGTGATGAAAGTCTAAGAGTTGTTCCCCATTTTGTTGCCTATATGGCTTTTCATTGAGAACACCATTAAGACTATATGTATTTCCTGGTTTTTTTTTTTTTTTTTTTGGTATGTAATTTGTTCACTTTACTTCGATCATTTTATGTTCTATGAAAAATTCTCCACCCTTTTTTTTGTACATGTCAGTGACGTATCGACACAATAACTAAGTTCTGTCTTTTCATTTGGTTTCTTACATCTTATGTGTTGATAAGGCTTTTATTACACAATCCTAATAAAGAGTAAATCAGGTCGCATGAATCTCGAGTTAATCCCATAGTAGAGCATCACGCTCTGATACCAAGCTGTTACACCCCCATTCCTGAACCACGGGGAATGCAACCAGAGTGTACCAATACACTCTTAAACCGCCAAGATCACAGATGCAGTAAACAGGATTAACTCATACACACGACCACAGAAGATTAAAACAGATTAAAATAGTAATATCAGAGTTTACAGAATCTACGTGGACCTATGTATTACCTACTATATAAATAATACATCTATCGTGAAAGGAATCAAAAGAATACACCTGTAAATCAAAAATGAATAATCACTGTCCTGCCAAGGAGCACACATCACAGTAGCACTGTGGTCCGTGCTCCACGAACTCCGGAGCCCACCAATCAACATAACCAGCCTCAGGAGTCTCATACTCTGTGCCACTCTGCTTGAATGTACCTGCATCAACCAAAAATATGTTTCCTCGAGGAGTGAGCTCCAACTGAGCCCAATGAGTGGCTAAGCCATACAAGCATACACAATAATAATAATGAATGGAGTTGACTGCAAACCATACATGATGGACGGATACCAAGGTGTCCTATACCACCAAGGTAGACCGTACATCACATATAATTTACAATCATGCTACATGAATGAATGATGATGTATAGTTTTATTGTTATCCACCTAACACACAACTAAGTCAGGTATAGTACTATAGCAACACCTTAGGTAGCATCCCCGACATCGGTACCATAAACGAGTGGTATACCGGCGATGACAAACCCAAATTGCGCTTGAAGCCTGCCGTACCAGTCTCCACCAAGAGATATACGAAAACCCCCAAGTCAAATCCCATCTTGGCGTTCAGCCCAAAATACGATCGATGCCCGAACTTCCTGGGTGGGTATACCCGAATAACGGTCGGAACCCACGGATTTGACCAACACCTAACCCCCTGTCGGTAAGGGTCATAGTACAGGGTAAACATTTATCCTAGCCAGCATTCACCTATTATATGAGTGAGGTACGCATGTGCATAAGCCAGAGACCGAGTCCATAGATACCGAAATACGGTCGGCCGGCTATCCTCTCGCCCCTCTAGCCTATACGTACATATACAAGTACGAGATGTGAATATCGAAGGCAGTCGGCCGGTCACCATCCCGTTTCCACCTAATGCAATGGACAACTCTAATGCAATTTCAAGTACAACAATCTCAAGTCCCGCACCCACCGACACTTGGATCCTGCTTCCGAAGCCCTAGATCTATATGCCATGAGTGAGTCCATATTATGGAATCCCCAGGTCCAGCACCAACCGGCACCCGAGTCCCACAACTAAATCCAATACCATTCGCACCATAGTGCAATAAAATAAATAATATCGCAAGACAAGAATGTAAAGTCCTATCAACATCTAAACATTTATATCGTCCTCTATCTTATCATCCTATATCTTACCAACAATTATATATTACAGCACACATGCATGAATGGCATTCGCAAGACACGACACACAAACATTCCATAAATTAAGACGTTTACTTAACTCACTCCCTTGATTTTCAGTCAATCGTCAGTACGGAGTTCTTAAAATAGGCGTTCGATGCCAAGTACACTGTCCCACGTACTAATGCACCCCCGAGCCAGGTCAGTCAACCTAAAGAGGGTGTACAACGTGGGGAGAGATTAGTGCCTTAGGGCTAGAAGAGTTGGGCCCCATAAGTTATCAAACAAGGCTGAAATAGGGGACTGACACATACAGCAAGGCTATATCATGTGCCTGTCCATGTGCCTGTCCATGTGCCTGTCCCTCTCGGACTTCCCATCGGCAGATCTAGGTTCTCAGGGACTGGCACTTGCATGTGCCTGTCCATGTGTCTGTCCCTCTCAGGGACCAACAGATCTAGTTTCTTAGGGACTGGCACTTGCATGTGCCTGTCCATGTACCTGTCCCTCTCGGACTTCCCACCGGCAGATCTAGTTTCTCAAGGACAGGCACTTGCATGTGCCTGTCCATGTGCTAGTCTTGCTGTTCATGCCATTCTGAGAATGGTTTTACCTTGGGGTAAAATGGGGTATTCTTAGGGGTTTTTAGAGGTCTCTTTGGCCATGAAAACAACTCAATCAAGGTGCCTTAGCACATCCCCAACATGGGTTTGTAAACCCAATGATCGATTGATTGGGTTTTCCTCCATTAAAATACACATGGGAAGGGAACTCATGGGTTTGGGTATTGGGGTTTGGAAGTGTCTTTAATCAATGTTATTTAACACCCCTCAAACCACACATCTACGGTCTTCCATGAGGGTTGGTGAAACCCATAAATGGAGGTGAATCCCCAACTTAGGGTTCATAAATGGAGAAGGGTGAATGGGTTTAAGGTAGGGTTAGGTGCTTCATAGTTAAGCATCAAGAATTTGCCATTAATGGCTCTTCTAATAAGGTAGGTGAAGCATTCATGGCTCATAATTCCAAACCTTAGGTCTATAAATTAGGAAGTGAGAGAGAGAGAGAGAGAGAATGCTCACCAATGTAGGAGAGCAAGCTTGGGTTCCACCTCTCTCCTTTCTTCTTCTTCTTTCTTTCCTTCTCTCCTTTCCTCTCCACGATTTAGGTTTTCAATTGTGAGGTGAATAGTAGATTGACCCCTATTTACCTCACTTTAGTCTTAAGTCATGTTTGGTTATCTTAGGTCTTTAGGTCTATTTTAAGTTATTGGGCCCATTATACTACTAGGCCCATAATATGATTAGAAGGAACATAAGGTCCTAAGCCCATTCTAGTATTTATACTCATGAGTTACTAGGATATTAACTTACTCCCAATCATCTGGGAGTGGGAACGGGTACACCAGGCGAGGGCCGGGCGGATCCTCGGAATAAGAAAATTCTAGGAATGCACCCTCGAAGACAAACTTTCCCCTATCTCTGTCGATGTACCTATCCTCGACGACTTCTCCCGAGTCACGGTCAACAATATTATGGGATGGCTTGAGTATTCTGGCCCATAGTTCACGAGCATACTCCGCTCCTGGTTGTACATAAAAGGTTCAAATCAGACCGATGGTCAAACCGGGTTTTAAACCGGGTTTTGGGTACGGATTTAACATCCTCCCCATCTTATAAGAAGTCCTCGAAATTAAGATGTACCTGTCATGTTGAATAGATGGGGATGCGTTGCTCAAATCTCGCTCTCGCGCTCCCTAGATGCCTCCTCGTCCGAATGGTTTCTCCATCGTACCTTAACATAAGAGACGACAGGATTTCGAAGATTATGCTCATTCCTCTCAACAATCTTCACAGGCTCCTCGACGTAAGTCAGGTCCTCGGAGAGTTCAGGTAATTCTTGGGTCAACACGTGGGTCGGATCTGCAATGTACTTCCTCAACATAAATATGTGAAATACATCATGAACACTGACTAAAGATGGGGGCAGTGCCAGCCTATATGCCATTGGTCCAATCCTTGCCAAGATTTCATATGGTCCGATGTACCTAGGGCTCAGTTTCCCCTTCTTACCGAATCGCAGCACGCCTTTCGTTGGTGATACTCGAAGGAACACCTTATCACCTATAGTGAACTCATGGTCCTTTCTCTTCAAGTCAGCATAGCTTTTCTGCCTTGACTGCGCAGCCTTGATTCGGTCTCTAATCAAATCTACCTTTTCACATGTGGCTTGTATCAATTCGGGCCCCAAAATTCTTCGCTCACCAACCTCGTCCCAGTACAGTGTTGTCCAACACTTTTTGCCATACTGTGCTTTGTACGGTGCCATACCAATGGTAGCTTGGTAACTATTGTTGTAAGAAAATTCAATAAGTGAGATATGTTCATCCCAACTACCCTTCAAATCAATGGCACAAGCCCTGAGCATGTCTTCCAGTGTTTGTATGGTCATCTCTGACTGCCCATCGGTCTATGGGTGGAAGGTCATGCTAAAGTTCAACATTGTGCCCATAGCCTTCTGGAAACCATCCCAAAATATGGATATGAACCTGGGATCACGATCGGAGATGATGCTTACTAGAACCCCATGTAGGCGAACAATATTCTCCATGTACAGCTTTGCTAGCTTTTCCATTGGGTAAGTTACCTTAATCAGAATGAAGTGTGCGGTCTTGGTGAGCCGATCCACAATCACCCATATGGCATCAACACCGCTAACTGTGCGGGGTAACCCTGTGACAAAGTCCATAGTGATGTGCTCCCACTTCCACTCTGGGATGGGAAGCGACTGTAGTAACCCGTAGGGTCTATGTCTCTCCGCCTTTACCTTCTGACAGGTGAGGCATTTCGATACAAATGTTGCCACATCAGCTTTCATGCCTATCCACCAAAAGTGTAGCTTCAAATCCTTGTACATCTTGGTGCTGTCGGGATGTACTGAGTATGGAGAACAATGGGCTTTACTCATAATTTCTTCCCTCAACTTCTCAACATTGGGTACACACAACCTACCCCTGAATCGAAGGATGCCATTTTCGGATAAAGTAAAATCTGATTCCTCCTGCGTCTCTTTCCGAATGCCATCCATCACTTTTTGAAATTCTGCATCAACAGGTTGGGCTACTTTGATCTTCTCTATTAATGAGGGTTGTATTTTTAGGGCGGCGAATAACATAGTAGCATCACCAACTAACACTTCCAACTCCATTCTTCTAGCTTCCTTTATGAGCTGCCCATTGACTGTTAAGGCTGCCAAGGAAAAGGTTTGTGATTTCCTACTAAGTGCATTTGCCACCACATTGGCTTTGCCTGGATGGTATTGGATGGTACAGTCATAATCTTTTATCAGTTCTAACCATCGCCTCTGCCTCATATTTAACTCCTTCTGAGTGAAGAAGTACTTCAGGCTTTTGTGATCGTTGAAGATTTCACTTTTCTCGCCATATAAGTAATGACGCCAAATTTTTAGTGTGAATACTACCGCCGCCAGCTCAAGATCATGAGTGGGGTAGTTCTTTTCATAGTCCTTCAACTATCTAGAAGCGTATGCCACTACCTTGCCATTCTGTATTAAGACACAGCCAAGCCCTAGCCTCGATGCATCATTGTACACTGTCATACCACCAGTTCCCGATGGGAGTGTCAAAACTGGAGCAGTGAAAAGTTTGTGTTTCAGCTCTTGGAAGCTCTTTTCACATTCCTTAGACCATTCATACTTCACGCCCCTTCAGGTCAACTTAGTCATCGGGGCTGATATGCGAGAAAAGTTCTCAATGAACCTTCGATAGTATCCTGCCAAACCTAGGAAACTTTGAATTTTGCCGACATTCTTTGGCGCTTCCCATTCAAGTACAGCCTTCACCTTACCAGGGTCCACTTCAATACCTTTCTCTAAAACTATATGCCTTAGTAATGTCACCTGTGGGAGCCAAAACTCACACTTACTAAATTCGGCATATATTTTCTTTTCTCTTAGTCTCTGTAGTACCATCCTCAGGTGTTGGGAGTGTTCCTCTGCATTCTTGGAATAAATTAAAATGTCATCAATGAAGACAATGACAAACTTGTCCAATACGTCTTGAAGCACTTGGTTCATTAATTCCATTAAGGCAGCTGGGGCATCGGTCAGTCCGAACGACATTACCAAGAACTCGTAATTTCCATATAGGGACCTAAAATCCATCTTGCTTATGTCACTTTCCCTGATCTTGAGCTGGTGATAACCTGACCTCAAATCAATCTTGGAAAAGACCTTTACACCTTGCAACTGGTCAAACAGGTCATCTATCCTTGGCAGTGGATGCCGATTCTTGATGGTTAGCTTATTAAGCTCCCGGTAGTCTATACACATCCTCATGCTTCCATCCTTCTTCTTAACAAAAAGGACCGGTGCACCCCATGGGGACACGTTGGGTCGGATAAAACCCTTCTTTAGTAAGTCCTACAACTGGTTTTGAATCTCTTTCAACTCCGTAGGGGCCATCCTGTATGGAGCCCTAGACACTGGTGTTGTCCCCGGGGTCAGATCGATCGTGAACTCTGTTTCTCGATCGGGAGGTAGCTCTGTCAGATCGTCTGGGAACACATCTAGATACTCCCTTACCACCGCAATCTCAGTCAAAGGCCTCATCTTAGCTTCTATATCCAATACCGAGGCAAGGTTGCCCTAATAGCCTGAATTCATCAATTTCTGTGCTTGGAGAGCAAAAATGATTGTTTTCTTATGCTTCCCTTGGTGCCCAACAAATGTGAATTTCTTCTCCCCTTTAGGTTTGAAAACTATATGCTTCTTGGCACACGCCACATTTTCTTGGTACTCTGCCAACCAATCCATACTGAGGATAACGTCGAAGTCGATCATCTCAAGTTCGATGAGACGTGCCATTGTTTTTCGACCACATACTTCCACCATACAAGGCTCGTAGACTATGTCTAGTTGCACAACACTATCTGTAGGTGTACTGACTGCTAGCCCCTGGGTTAGGTTCTTTGGGGAGACGTTCATCTCCTTTGCAAAAGAAGGGGATACGAACGAGTGGGATGCCCCCGAATCAAACAACACATGTGCGGGTGAATTAGAAATTGGTAAAGCACTTGACACATGATACGATTTACTTCATGGCATGCATGCATAGTTAGAGAAAAGACAAGTAAAAGCTATTATTGATAAGATAGCTGTCATACCTCTCACTACTCCTGGTGCGCTTTCCGCATCTTCCTTAGTGACAGCATACACCTGTCCGGGCAACCTATTGCCAGTGTAAGGCTGAATTGCGCGGCTAAAATGATGAGGCATAGGTGGTCAAGCTGGAGCATGTGATGACTCCGATTTCTTGCTCGGACAAGACTTAGAGAAATGACCATACTAGTTGCAGTTGTAACAACGAGCTCCTGGCATAGATGACTGGGGTGCAGATGAAGCTTGTCCAGATTTGATGGGCTGAGGTGCCTCCGGCTTCCTATACTGAAATGGCACAGGGTTCACATAATATGGCCGAGGATATTTGCTAGGCCCTTGAGTGCTCTTTGAAGATGCAGACCGCTTTTCGATACTAGACTATGCGTAAAAAGTTTCATTCTGTCGGTCCTCGATGGACTTCGCCATTTGAACCACTGCGGCGTACCGCTGGAGGTTATGACTCAACACTATGGCCCCAATAGTGTTTCTCAGGCCTCTCTCAAATCTGCTCACCTTCCCTTGGTCATCTTTGAGGTAAGGAGGAGGGAAGTGGTGTAATTCCTCATAATTCTGTTGGTACTCTTGTACCGACTTCGATCCCTAAACAAGTGACATAAACTCAGCTTCCTTCTTTTCTCGAAAGTTTTGAGGGAAGTAGTTCTTGTAAAAGTTGGTATTGAATTGGTCCCAAGTGAGGTTGGGATGAAGAGCCATGAGATTGGGTCGAGTTCTTTTCCACCAAGCCTCGGCGTCTCCCTCAAGTTGAAAGCCGGCACAAGCTATTCTTTGCTCATCCGTGCAGCCCAGAAAATCAACACAGTCGAGAGCCCTCTCCCCCAGTTAGGCACCGCAGTGGACACGCCCGACTTGCCGGTAGGCACGATGCTGAGGCCTCATCTTCAGGAGTAGCAGAGCCTAGCTTGGGGTTCATTGCTGCCCAGCTGGCTACATTGACTGAGGTCGTACAGAGTAACACCGCCAGCATCAGAGAGCTTCAGAGTAGCACTGCTGCCATCAGAGAGCTTCAGAGTCTATATGGAACTATGCATGATAAGGTGGCTCACATAGAGCGTCGTTCGAGGCATCCTGGTTCTCCCGACACACCACCACCGCCAGCAGATCAGTGATGAAAGTCTAAGAGTTGTTCCCCATTTTGTTGCCTATATGGCTTTTCATTGAGAACACCATTAAGACTTTATGTATTTCTTGCTTGTTTTTTTTTTTTTTGGTATGTAATTTGTTCACTTTCTTTCGATCCGTTTATGTTCTATGAAAAATTCGCCACTCTTTTTTTTGTCCATGTCAGTGAGTATCAACACATTAACTAAGTTCTGTCTTTTCATTTGGTTTCTTACATCTTATGTGTTGATAAAGGCTTTTATTACACAATCCGAATAAAGAGTAAATCAGGTAGCGTGAATCTCGAGTTAATCACATGGTAGAGCATCACGCTCTGATACCAAGCTGTTACACCCCCATTCCTGAACCACGGGGAATGCAACCAGAGCATACTAATACACTCCCAAACCGCCAAGATCACAGATGCAGTAAACAGGATTAACTCATACACACGACCACAAAAGATTAAAACAGATTAAAATAGTAATATCAGAGTTTATAGAATCTACGTGATAACTTATATAATGTTGTTTAAGTTATCCTCCCAGTACAAATCATTCCAATCAGGATCTATGTATTACCTACTATATAAATAATACATCTATTGTGAAAGGAATCAAAAGAATACACCTGTAAATCAAAAATGAATAATCAAGTGCATCAAAAGATGGCCACCGGCCATAAGTCACTGTCCAGCCAAGGAACACACATCACAGCAACACTCCGGTCCGTGCTCCACGATCTTCAAAGCCCACCAATCAACGTAACTAGCCTCAGGAGTCTCGTACTCTGTGCCACTCTGCTCGAATGTACCTGAATCAACTAAAAATATGTTTTCTCGAGGAATGAGCTCCAACTGAGCCCAATGAGTGGCTAAGCCACACAAGTATACATAATAATAATAATGAATGGGGTTGACTACAAACCATACATGATGGATGGATACCAAGGTGTCCCATACCACCAAGGTAGACCGTACATCACATATAATTTACAATCATGCTACATGAATGAATGATGATGTATAGTTTTATTGTTATCCACCTAACACACAACTAAGTCAGGTATAGTACTATAGCAACACCTTGGGTAGCATCCCCGACATCGGTACCATAAATGGATGGTATACCGGCGATGACAAACCCGAGTTGCGCTAGAAGCCTGCCGTACCGGTCTCCACCAAGAGATATACGGAAACCCCTAAGTCAAATTCTGTCCTGGCGTTCGGCCCAAAATACGATCGGTGCCCGAACTTCCCGGGTAGGTATACCCGAATAACGGTCGAAACCCACGGATTTGACCGACACCTAACCCCCTGTCAATAAGGGTCATAGTACTGGGTAAACATTTATCCTAGCCAGCATTCACCTATTGTATGAGTGTGGTACGCTTGTGCATATGCCAGAGGCCAAGTCCATAGATATCGAAATACGGTCAGCCGACTATCCTCTCGCCCCTCTAGCCCATACGTACGTATATAAGTATGAGATGTAAATACCGAAGGCAGTCGATCGGTCACCATCCCGTTTCCACCTAATGCAATGGACAACTCTAATGTAATTTCAAGTACGGCAATCTCAAGCCCAGCACCCACCGGCACTTGGATCCAGCTTCTGAAGCCCTAAATCTACATGCCATGAGTGAGTCCATATTATAGAATCCCCAGGTCCAGCACCAACCAGCACCCGAGTCCCATAACTAAATCCAATACCATTCACACCATAGTGCAATAAAATAAATAATATCGCAAGACAAGAATGTAAAGTCCTATCAACATCTAAACATTTATATCGTCCTCTATCTTATCGTCCTATATCTTACCAATAATTATATATTATAACACACATGCATGAATGGCATTCGCAAGACACGATATGCGAACATTCCATAAATTATGACGTTTGCTTAACTCACTCACCTTGATTCTCAGTCAATCGTTAGTACGGAGTTCTTAAAATAGGCGTTCGATGCCAAGTACACTGTCTCATGTACTAATATGCCCCTGAGCCGGGTCAGTCAACCTAAAGAGGGTGTACAACATGGGGAGAGATTAGTGTCTTAGGGCTAAAAGAGTTGGGCCCCATAAGTTATCAAACAAGGCTGAAATAAGGGACCGGCACATATAGCAAGGCTATATCATGTGCCTGTCCATATGCCTATCCCTCTCGGACTTCCCACCGACAGATCTAGGTTCTCAAGGACTGGCACTTGCATGTGCCTGTCCATGTGTCTGTCCCTTAGGGACCGGCAGATCTAGTTTCTCAGGGATTGGCACTTGCATGTGCCTATCCCTCTCAGACTTCCCACTGGCAGATCTAGTTTCTCAGGGACAGGCACTTGCATGTGCCTGTCCATGTGCCAGTCTTGCTGTTCATGCCATTCTGAGAATGGTTTTACCTTGGGGTAAAATGGGGTATTCTTAGGGGTTTTTAGAGGTCTCTTTGGCCATGAAAACAACTCAATCAAGGTTCCATAGCACACCCCCAACATGGGTTTGTAAACCCAATGATCGATTGATTGGGTTTTCCTCCATTAAAATACACATGGGAAGGGAACTCATGGGTTTGGGTATTGGGGTTTGGAAGTGTCTTTAATCAATGTTATTTAACACCCCTCAAACCACACATCTATGGTCTTCCATGAGGGTTGGTGAAACCCATAAATGGAGGTGAATCCCCAACTTAGGGTTCATAAATGGAGAAGGGTGAATGGGTTTAAGGTAGGGTTAGGTGCTTCATAGTTAAGCATCAAGGATTTGCCATTAATGGCTCTTCTAATAAGGTAGGTGAAGCATTCATGGCTCATAATTCCAAACCTTAGGTCTATAAATTAGGAAGTGAGAGAGAGAGAGAGAGAGAGAGAGAGAGAGAGAGAGAATGCTCACCAATGTAGGAGAGCAAGCTTGGGTTCCACCTCTCTCCTTTCTTCTTCTTCTTTCTTCTCCTTCTTTCTTGTTCTTCTTCTTCTTCTTTCTTTCCTTCTCTCCTTTCCTCTCCACGATTTAGGTTTTCTATTGTGAGGTGAATAGTGGATTGACCCCTATTTACCTCACTTTAGTCATAAGTCATGTTTGGTTGTCTTAGGTCTTTAGGTCCATTTTAAGTTATTGGGCCCATTATACTACTAGGCCCATAATATGATTAGAAGGAACATAAGGTCCTAAGCCCATTCTAGTATTTATACTCATGAGTTATTAGGATATTAACTTACTCCCAATCATCTAAAAGTGGGAATGGGTACACCGGGCGAGGGCCGGACGGATGCTCGAAATAAGAAAATTCTAGGAATGCACCCTCGAAGACAAACTTTCCCCTATCTCTGTCGATGTACCTATCCTCGACGACTTCTCCCGAGTCACGGTCAACAATCTTGTGGGATGGCTTGAGTATCATGGCCCACAGTTCACGAGCGTACTCCGCTGCCGGTTCTACATAAAAGGTTCAAACCAGATCGGTGGTCAGACCGGGTTTTAAACCGGGTTTTGGGCACAGATTTAACAAAAGCTCCCAAAGGACCCCATCCTGTTTCAACTCCAGCATGCTCTGACGAAAAGGTTGAAACTCGACTCAGTCAATCGACAAGGTTCACAGCTACATCGAAACCGTCTAGTGCGAACATTTATTATTTCGAGTGCAACCAATTGGGGCATATGTCCAGGGATTGCCTGTATCGTAAAGCCAAGCATGGATCGCAAGTATACGTCCCCCATCTCGAGCAGCCACAACTAAACAGTAGGCCAGAAATGGATCAAACTTTTCAGCCCCTTCGACCAACTGTAATTCAAGAAAGTTCTTAGCCCATTAGGTCTGCATATAATCTACGACCCTATGGTCCGATCCGATGTTATGAATGCAATCAAACCGGACACGTATCCAGAAATTACCCTGCGTCAAGCCAAGATACAATAGCAACCCCAACTCCTCGACCAATTGCAAGTCAGACAAGCCAAATTCTTCCCAGCCAGTTAATTCTACTCCTCCTCGTCAACCCAATGGTCCAGTCTGGTGTTTCATTTGCAATCTACCCGAACACATAACCAGGAACTGTACTCGACGTGGATATGTAGCTCCTTCCCAATCTCAATCTGTTACTCGGCACTCCCAGCCCCAAGGCAATAGAACTCAAGGGAGGGTATACGCCTTGACCAACGAAGAAGCCGAGGAAAACCCCGATGTGATAATAGGTACTTTATCCATATCATTCTCACTGATCGAGTATTAATTAATTCTGGTACATCACACTTCTCGTTTCCACTATTTGGCGATAAGATGAATGGGCCCTAGAAGAACTTAAACACAAATTAGTGGTTTGCACTCTTGTTGGTTATGTTCTGAATCTAAATGAAGTATATGAGTCTTAACCATTAGGAAATCTTAGATTCATATCTAGATTCTACAAGGACGATGAGAGACCAAGACGCATAATTAAGTCTCGGTAAGGATATACGATCGTGATCCAAATGAATAGAATATTTCAGGCTGGATTCAAGTAAGCTTAAAGTGTACCAAGTAGTTGGTGGTAAATAACAAAATCTAGAAATCAAGTGGTGGGTGTTAAGTATAGCCAAGAACAGCCAAGAACGAAAAGAAACCGAAACCAAAGGACTTTTGATGAGACCATACTCAATAATAGGTATGAGTGGAGTAATGGGTCACCGAATGTCCCCTCCATTATTGGGAGTGAACAATAATGACTCCATCAATATTCTAATTCATTCTAAAGTTGAGTTAGGTGTTGGAGAACCAAAAGTGAAAGTATTCATTAGGAAAGAGCCAATAAGAAAGATAGTATTAACTAATACTACATAATCCAAAGCTATGAGAAACATAGATTAGAGGATGAAATATGCGGGAGTAGTTTAATTACTTATTTTCTTGAAATATACGGTTGGGATTTATTTTCCCTGTAGGCCCTTACATTAAGTAGAGCTTTAGATCAACTAAAATAGGGTGGGATTTAGATCGCTTGTCGAGGACCGAATACTTTGAGAATTAAACCTTGGTGGTTCAATCAAACAAAAAGAGTCATGCCAATATGAGATAAAAAGATACTATGATGTAATCACATCGAATCAAGAAAAGTCTGGGTGACGAAAGGATGAAAGGAGGTCAAAGTATCATCACCTATACGGATCCCCGGATACGTCAAATTTCGAGAACGGAATTTTTGTAAGGTGGGGAGAATGTTATGGCCTGGAAAAAAATTTGACCCGAACCCTAACCAGAATCCGAATATAGGTCCGGAACCCGAGGTCATAGCACCATGTATGTTATGGAGTATTGATTTGATGTTTGAACGGATAGATGATAAAGAAGAAATCCCGGTGGTAACACGCCGCTTGTAAGCAAAACGACAGATACCTCCCCTGTGCGGTTATGGGATCCACACGTGAATGTACAACTCGTGGTAAGGGATCCTAACCGTGTATTAGGTGTTTTTAGTATTATAATTATGTCTGTATGGCTTCGCTTGTGGAACGAATTGACTTTTAGATGTTCCGGCACGAAGAAAACGAAGACAGAATTCTCAGGTTGATGTACTAGTTGATTGCTGCATCAACCAGAGAATCGTACCATCATGGATTTTATTCCTTGAGGCGCGGAGCCTAGTGTTTTGGATTGGGGATCTCGTCGTTGCATCCCGATTAATGGCTTGGAATGTTTTCCCCAACATTCTAGGACCCATGGGGCCCACAAAATCCAAATGCCTGCGCAGGGGTCGGCTAATTGTTGAAACAAATAAAATCTTACAAAAGACAAATTTGGAATGAGAATTGAATTTAGATTATGTATGTCATTAGGATAATGACACCTATTAAATCCTCACATGACACCTATTAAACCCTCACATGACACCTATCCATTACAACCTTTTATACTAATCTAATTAATTAAAGAAGAACATCGACACATGTTTAAACTTAATAGAAAAAAGTAAAACTCTATACTAATCCACTCACCAAACTGACACATGTTTAAACTTAATAAAAAAAAAGTAAAACTCTATTTCAATACTAATCCACTCACCAAACTGACACATGTTTAAACGTAATAAAGAAAGTAAAACTCTATACTAATCCACTCACCAAACTAACACATGTTTACACTTAATAAAGAAAGTAAAACTCTATTCCAATACTAAGCCACTCACCGCACTATTCCAAACGTTTGAAAAAAAAAAAACAAACAAAAGCAAAGAGAACAGAGAAGAAGAGAAAAGAAGAAAAAGAAGAAACAGAAGGAAGGGTGCCGGATTAGAATTGCTAGCCAAAGGTAAAATCCTCACTTCCTCATCTTTCTCTAATTAAACCATAGTGGATCCTACTAAACCCATGATGATTTGGAATAAACCATGTCCTTTTAATTTTTATAGTTTACGAAATTGATTTTTGATTTATAGAATTAGGAGCTTAAACCCATGTAGGTATAAACCCTAGCTCTTGGCTAACCTAAACACTAACCTATTCACAGTTCTAGGGATTTAATTAAAATAATTGATGCATATTCAATCACATAGAACTGTTTTACCCAAGAACTAATCCATGAAATTGCCATCATGGATGTACCCACCTTCAAAACCCTGATTTTTCTATGCAAATCGACTATAACATGGTCCCATTTATAGTAAAGATCACGCAAACAACATCCTTGATCAATTGAATGTGGATTCAGCCCAAAACCCCATTAGAAATTCTATTCTCTGCATTTTTGGGGTTGTTGTGCATCTCTGGTCGATGTCCTAGTCGACTGGGTCATCAACCAGAGAATGTAACTTTAGTTTTTAAAATGTCCTAGTTGACTGGTTCATTAACCAGAGAATAACTATATCAATTTTTGAAACACTGTCATCTCAGGTTGGTGTCCTAGTTGACTGCCTCATCAACCTGAGATGCTGTTTCACTTATGAACACATCCTAGACCCTGTCTAACTTTACCGCGGGGTAACCCTAGGACTCCACACAAGTTCTTGACGTTTTCTAACACCGGATGTGGTTAAACATTCTTAGGAGGTTACTGTTCGCTTGTCAAGTCGCGCCGACCATCGACACTGAACAAAATCCAACATCACTATCTCGATCATAACAAGGTAAGTGGGGGTAGGCTTTGATTGTTTTAAAGAACATTTAATTAAACTTTTAGATACAATTGTCAGTAATCATTTGCATGTGTTATTCTTATTTTATTTACAATATTTATTGATTTAATTATCTATAATTTATGGTTGTGAATGATATGATGCAAAATTGTTAGCAATGTGAATGCTTGTGATAGATTAGATGTCATAGTCGGCTTAGAAACGAGAGGTATGGTGTGTCGTAGTATGGGATGCAGGAGCACTGTACACCTCGTACTATGTCATTTAGACTGCATATGGCTAGGGATGTCATTCCTTGATGCTACAACCCTTACCAGCAGGGGTTTAGGTGTTGGTTGATCATAGCTCCCTATCACTCAAGAGTGTGAAGGACGCCGGGATGGGGTCCCGGCTATGACTATCGGGGTCTACCCATGGGAAGATATATAATACCAATGACCACTGTGGGCTCCCTACAATAGTTGAGGTTACGTCTTAGAGCAGTTGAGAGGAAACCGAGGATGTTTCCTGAGTTGTTGTTGTAGCATCGACCCGACTTAGGCATTTGTTTGTTAGGTGGATTAATATTAAAATTGAACCCATGCATTTAGGATGCATGCTTGTGTGTGTGGTATATCCTTTACTTAATTGGCTCAGTGGAGCTCACCCCTGTGGAATTTTTCTCTTCTTTGATGATCCTGTAGGTGAATGCGTTTGTGGCAGAAAGGATTACTTGGAGAACATGAACTGATGACGTGGCGTTACCTTTTTTTTTTTTTTTTTTTAATACTATCCTTTTTGGTGGATGAATTTTCACTGTTTATATTTTAGAATACTGGTGTATTGGCTCAATGGTCGTGAACTTGGGAACATCGAGCTGTTGGAACTTTCAATGTAAATAATATGTATAACACTTATAGCACTTTACTTTCCCTGCACTCTGATCAATGTAACACGTGTCATCTGGAAATTGTGTTGTGCTTGTGACGTGTATTTACTGCATCTGGATCCTGTGGTCTTCGAATACTTCGGGTATTTGGGTTAGCCGTCGAATTCTCCTAGGAGGTGGTTTCGGGGTGTGACAGTATGGGTGGTCCCCACATGTCTGGAGTCCAAAATACTGTTTTCATCCACTCTGGGCGATTCTCTAGGCCTTTAGGTCAATCGCCTAGTGCATCGGCCAGAGAATACAGCAATGTTGTATAGGCCCTGTGCTTGCACAGGTGCTTGGCCCAGGGCTTGGGCTTTGTTCCAACACCTCACCCAGGGTCTGATACACATCTGAATAGGTGTGGCCCCACATTTATGGATCGGAGAGAGAGTACTTGGGGTTGATGCAGTACATCATGCTGTGGGCAGTACGGCTGCATAGGTCTGAAATCCATCTTCTGACAGGTATACAAGAGGACATCCTCGGGGCTTCTCCATTAAATTCAACCACTGGAGTGATGCTCCATAGTGTGTTTGGTTGACTGGTCAGAGGTCCCTGTCCTTCATCCAAAATTCTAGTCAGTTAGAGGCAGGCTTGACAGAGAAAATTCAGGAGAATTTTGGAGACCCTGATTCATCTCCCTTCTTCTCAATGTAAACATGGGAACAACATAGGATTATGATTAGATCCTAGAACATTGGTTCTTTAACGGGCAAGAGTCTAGAACTAATAGAAGCAATGAGAATAAGAAGGATCAATATAGTGTGTATTCAAGAGACTAGATGGAAGGGTAACAAAGCTACGTAGTTGGACGATTTTAAACTTTGGTATATAGGGGATAAAAGTAATAGAAATAGAGTGGGAATAATGGTGGATAAATACTTAAAGAATGATGTGGTGGATGTTCAAATATTGGGAGACAGGATCATATCCATCGAACTTGTACTGGAGAAGGAGGTTGTCAATATAATTAGTGCATATGCGCCCCAAGTAGGATTGGATGAAAGTAGTAAGTTACAATTTTGGACACATATGGATGGCTTAGTGAAAGGTTTTGGCCAAGGGGAAAAGGTTATTATAGGGGGTGATCTGAATGGACATATTGGGAGAAATCATAGAAGCTATGAAGGTCTGCATGGAGGGTTTGGTTTTGGTGAGAGGAATGAAGAGGGAATCTTAGTTTTAGATTTTGTTGTCGCCTATGATCTATCCATTGTAAACACGTATTTTGAAAAGAGAGAGCATACTATTACCTATAAAAGTTGTCATCATTATAGCCAAATAGATTTCTTCGTAACTAGAAGGCCCAATAGACCATTATGTAAAGATTGTAAGGTTATCCCAAGGGAGAGCCTATCCACCCAACGTAGACTAATGGACTTGGATATATCCCTCACTCCATAAGATGGTAAGGAAAGGGAGCCTACTTGCCCTAAGATAAAGTGGTGAACTTAAAGGGGTTACCTTTAACTTTTTTACTGAAAATATGGTCAAATAAGGAAAGTGAGACTTTGAGGGAGACACTAACACGGTGTGGAATGAGATGTTGTCTTATATTAAGAAGGTTGCTGAAGATGTCCTCGGGGAATCAAAAGGAAAATGACATCCCACTAGGTAGAGTTGGTGGTGGGATGATGATGTTCAAGCAGCCAATTAAGACCAAGAAAGTTAGTTGTAAGACTTGGCAAAGAACTAAGAAAGCAAAGGACCTAAACATGTATAAGATGGCTAGAAATAAAGCTAAGAAGATTATGGGGAAAGCAAGGGCAAAGAAATATGAAGACCTCTATAAACATTTAAACACTAGGGAAGAGAAAAAAGTTATCTATAAGATAGCTAAAATGAGGCAAAGGACGAGTAGAGACTTTGGCCATGTTAGATGTATTAAAAGTGATGATGATAGAGTGCTAGTAAAAGATGAGGACATTATGAAGAGATGGGAAGAGTATTTCCACAACCTACTAAATGAAGATATTTCAAGTAATAGTGGCCCGTAAGACTGCATTACTCATCAAGAAACCACTCACCATAGATACATACAAAAGGTTACGGTGATTGAAGTTAGAGAAGCCTTAAGAAATATGTAAGTAGGCAAGGCACCAGGCCATGATGGGGTCCCAATAGAAGTGTAGAAGAGCTTAGGAGTATGTGGTTTATCTTGGTTAACCCAATTATGAGCATAAGGAAAATGTCAGATGAATGGAGGAGAAGCTTTGTTGCTACAGCCATAACCGAAATACACCCTAATACCTCAGGTCAAATTGAACTTTTACTAACGGGTGATGCCACCATGGCAATAGTCAATACCTGTGACTTTAAACTGTAACAGTCAAGGGAGAAAGCTAACACAAGGACTTGGATTCACACCTTGATGGGCGATTGAACCACATTGTGAAGTAAACCCTGAGCCCTAAAATTTGGGTATGCATATGCCCTCGAAGTCCTGGAAGTACGGGTCAAAGCCCCGCAACTTTCCTTATAATTTGGGCCCTTACAGTAGCAACGGAGTCATGAACGGACCTACGAGACTGGTTCCATTCGTGGATCCGTCTATGCTGTTTTTTGCCCTTTTTTTTATTTTTATGTGGGACCCATGTCCCCGTGTTTCGAACACAATAACTAGGTTCTTGGACAAGATGGACTCCCACCCTTACCTTCTCTTGTTTTGTGGGGCCATGAAAGTGGGCCCATAGGACTTAGCTTAAATGAATAATGGGTTCTTTTATTTAGCTTTAGCCAAACAAGCCCCAAAACTAAAATCCCTTTATAGGACCTTAGGCTAAGCCAAATGTGCCCTAACCAATTAGACCTAATAGGGTTTGTGACCTTAGCCAATCAGGCCTTAAGACCCACTTGAACTTAAGGGATTTTTAGCCATGGGGCACCTAGGCAAACAAGCCCTAAGGCCCATTTATCTTTTATGAAGGAGGGTTCAGCTCTAAACTCTCCCTTCTCCCCCTCCAAGCCAAACCGTGGAGGAGAAGAAGAAACAGGAATGGGAGGGGAAGGAAGAAAAAGGAATGGGAAGCAAGAGGAATCTTGCTGCCCTACCTCCTCTCCTCTTGCTGTCTGGACAAGGATTGAAGAAAAGAAGAAAAAGAGAAGAAGGAGAGAGGAGAAGGTGAATCTTCAAGGCTGGGTGGAGTTGTGGTTTGAGCTCCACTCACCTAGGTATGTCTCCATCTCATGTTATCTTCCTTTCTCCATTTATTTTGGGTTTGATAGGTTTATTAGAGGAGGAGCTGACCTAAAGTTTCATTTGAGACTCAAGGTGGGGCTTAGCCCTTAATGGGACTCTATTAATGAAGACCAATCCCTAATGTAAGCTCCACTTAGCCAATTTACAGCCATTGATGTTGTTCTATGGCTTTCAAACCCCAAGCCCTATATTGGACCAAAAGGAGTTAGATCCTTGTGTGATCTTGGATTCATGAGGTAGGACTAGGTTCTAGTGACCATAGGAAGGTCTATGACTCCCCTCCATGACCTTGAGGGCCATGTGAACTCCAAGTTCCAAGATGGAGAAGAAAATCTTAAGAAATCTTGGAAAGGACCTCGACGGATGTATGATCGAAGCCACCATCGTGCTTCTGTCCATAAATCTATCCAGTGTATGTTGGTAACTGGTCCAAGTGGAGCCAGGAATAAAATCACTCAGTTGCCTCCATCCATGGTTCTGTTCCCTCTCAAGAATGTCTTAGGGGCCCAACGGATACACGAACGGATTCATAGAGAGGTTTCGCCCGTGGTTTGGTTCCTTGTCGGGAATGTCTCAAGGTTTGAACGGATGCAGGAATGCATTCATGTGGAGGTTCCATCCGTGAATCCATCCCTTGTATTTTGACTTATTGGCCTGAACAGAGTTAGGGACGAACTCACCCTGTTGCTTTCGTCTGTGAGTCTGTCCTTGATGTCTTATTTAAAACCCAACTTTAACTTTGGGGCATAACGTAGGACCCCTCTATACATCTTTTAACACTTGCTTTCACGTCTTTAGCCTATCCAACTCGTTGGGAAGAACATGTACTGGTGAGAACCATGTCAACCGCATCGAGTGATACCTGAGTTAGGTCAGTGGGTTTTGGGTGATTGTTTAGGTTTTCTATGCTTTAAATATTCATTATCATGTTACTATATGCTTAATAAGCATCATTCACATTTGCATTATTTATCTTGATTGTGAATGGATTCAAATGTGGATAGGTGAATTGCTTCATTAATGTATCGAGTTACGGTACCGGGCTTACCAGTATCAGAACCCCAGAAATGTTATAAAACTTATTGTCTGTCATCCTACCCTGTTTGTGCTATGTTGTGCTGGTACCCAGGTACTAGATGGAATGGGACGTTGATGCACACGGAATACCTCTCGGGATGATAGGACTTGCATATAGTATATTTGTGGCTAGGATTCTTGTTCCCTTATGCTATGACCCTTACCAACAGGGGTTTATGTATTGGATAGTCTGAGCACCTATTGTCTATGGGGGGGAGAGAGGCCTAATCAAGGATAGTGATGGCTATCGGGGTCCACCACTAGGTGGTCTGGTAGCTTCAACCAGAGTAGGCTCCCTTGTGATAACTGAGGTTTCATTGTGGCGATAAGTTAAGTAACCCACAGTGTCCCCTGAATTATCATAGTAGCATATACCTGACTTAGAATTTTGTGCTAGGTGAAAAATAATTCTAACATGTGCATACATCATGAATTGATTTCATATTGTGTGTTCGTGTATATGCGCATTCCCCTTTACTCTCTCACTAGCTTGTGGAGCTAACCCCGTTGTGCAATTTCTTTTAGTTGATATGTAAGTAATCTCTTGATGAGCTCCTATGGATGCTAACCGAGTGGAGCCAGTGACTTGGACTTGGATGTCGATGTACACCCAAGAATGATGCCCTTATGGTGTGATTTAAATCTTTACTTTTGTATTCATCTTTAGTCATTTACGAACTCCATGTATAAATTTATGGAATTTTCTTGATGAATACGGGATATAGTAGCTGCAATATATGATATCATTAGTGGACAAACATCTTGTATTATTCAATTTAAAAAAATATGATTTACGCTTCCATAGAATTTGATCTCTTTATTGTGGAATGAATTATTCCATTGGGTTACGTTCTCTGACATTATCATGCCTTGATATTGGGTAGGTTATGGATCGGGACACTATATCTGTGATCCTGGTAGTATTGGGATGACACCTATTGTCCTAGTCACCCTTTTCTTGTAAGATATCCTTTATTAGGATGGGGGCATGACAACTTGATATTAGTGCGTGATGCTCTGCACCAATCGCAGTCTGGCATAACCATTTGATTTACTCCCAACAATTAAGTTTTAATTAAAAGTCTCAAGAACATAAATAAGTATATGAAGGTAGACTTAGGGAGAAGGCTAGTTAGGATGCAATTGAGAACCTTAGAAAATAATAGACAATTATGGAAATTAGGACTTGAAGTGCATGTTGTTTGGGTGATAACTGTTAGGTTGCATTGTTAGACCCCTAAGGGAGTCTTATATGGACACTGCAATAATAATCCATAATAATCCATGAAATCCCAAAATTAAAGGAAATATATATATATATATATATATATATATATATATATATATTGAGTTAAATTCAAACTGCCCATATGTTGAAGCTCCTCCTTTGGAGGTAATTACATCTTCTCCCAACCAAACAAAAATATACACTTCAACCACCACCAAAGCCTCTAAAATTTAACTGGTCAAAAAAAAGAGAGAAAAGTCAAAAGGAAAGGAGTTCCAACAAATCCAAGACAAGTAAAAGAATAGCCTAGATCAAATAACTTTGACTCTAGAATGAGTGACTGGGCTAGCTCTCCATGCCATCACGATCATCTATCCTCTTGCTTCTGCCATAGTAGAGGAAAGTGTTGATGTCGTTCAGTTCTTTTTCTATCCTCTCGAGATGTTGACCATAAGAAGAGAACTCACCCTTGATTTCTTCAAATCCCTCTGTTATCCTCAGATTCAAGCGCCTTATGGACACGAGAATAGCATTTGCACCAACATCCCCTGTACTGGAAGCCCCTATAGTGTGTTGTCTAGACCCCACTACCTCTACATTATCATCTTCAATCTCTCGGACCCCTCCACCTTCTCCATAGTTGACCAGTTCCCCGGACCCCTCCACCTTCTCCATAGTTGACCAGAAGTATCAAGGGATTCATCATCGAGGTCTATTCCAAAATGAAGGAAGATCCGGATGAGTAGCCTACCCATAGGGCAAGGTGTTCTTGCGGTGAGTTGGCCACTACATGAGCCATGTGCTGGATGATAACATAAGGGAGACATGTCTCCTGGCTAGTATAGAGGGAGTATTCCAATGTTGCTGCCATCAAAGGAGGCTGGGTGCTATGTCCTTTAGAAGGTGCCAAGTTTGTCTTGGCAATGAAAGTAAGGACCCTCTGGGAAGGACCAAATCTCAAGAGGTCATCACTATCATCAATCATATTATTTGTAAGTGTCAAATATAGCAGCTGACGGTCTGTAGGGGACAAGCATCTGTTGGGGTCACTCCCATGATAATAATACACTCTGTTACCTTCTGCAGAGATGTTCAGAAGCATTCCCAACTCCACTTCATCGGAAGCAATAGGTACCCCCTTTACAAAAGAAGTTACTTTAATGCTCTCCACATCCTCTTGGACGAGTACCAAATTGGAGTAAAAATCTCTGACTAATGTAGGGTAGTAGAATTTGGGGTTGGTCAACATGCTACTCCACCTTAAATTACTGAATCGGATATCTACTTTGAAGGCAATCAGCTCATCAATCACGGCGTCCCTCTCCACTAAAATATTTCTATCATGGAGATGCTCTTGATAAATGCCCTTAGCCTTCGCAAATATAAATCTCTCGGCATTGAAGGCTAGGGGAGGAGCTGGCACAATGGCTAGAGCATTCCTCCTATGTGGGGCCATGGATTAATCCCTACACACAAGAGACCAACAAAAGACAACCATGATTGAGCCAAACTTAAATAAATAAGATAAAATGATATGTACATATAGATGCAAATACATGTATTATGTAGGAGTTACTTGGATAAGAGAAGTTACACAATAATTAGACAAGCCATAACTACCAACAGGGAGTATGATTACCTTGGAGAAAGAAATAAAGTAAATATAAATTCCCTAGTGCATGGACATGGAAGGAGGTGACTTTGTAGAAACAAGCCTATGCCCTTGGTTACCCCATGTTTCCAATTAAAATACCAAACTCGTGAATTGATTTAAATGAAAACCTCAACAAACAACAAATTTTGAATATGGAAGAATCAACACAAAGGAGAATGAACTTCAAATTTCTATTCTAGGAACCACACAAACAAGTAAATATGCTTGAAGAGGTGTTAATGAGTTATTTTCCATGGAATTTTTAGGGCATACAATGGAATTAGTCATGCCTTGGATATTTTTCCCAAAACAGTTAGAATTTGGGAGTCTATCCCAACCATTACCTAGAAACAATTGGAATAGTTCAACTAAGCATAGTGTACTCGACCAACAATTTTAAGTGTTTCCTTGAAAGGAATATTAAACACAATCAAAACACAATATCCACACAATAATTAACCAAAACAGTTGCATTGCTTGGTTAAGGCTTGATTCAACCGAACCCTAGTCTCAATCGAGATTTTGGCATGGTTTCGGTATTTACATGGCTATGAAAGTGCAAATAAAAACAATAATATTTACAACCCATTATGAATATGTCCTTTGAACAGTGAAAGAAATGGAAAGGAAGGGCACAACCGAAACCCTAGGAATTGAGATAGAAAACTTGAAAGAAAGAGAGAGAGAAGGGAGGAACCCTTACCTTGAAGCAATAGGATGAATCTTGAGATCTTAAGTCTCAAAACCACCAAAAGAGTGCGAAGGAGGCACGAACAGAAGTCCCTTAGAGATACCCTACTTTGCGGTTCCGTCCTCAACCTTTAGAGCCAAAATGAGTTTGAAAAACTCTTGGTTGTGTTTTTATAAAATTTAGAGAACGGACGCACGAATGGAGCTACCATCGTGATTCAGTCCGTAAATTCGTCCAGCATAAAGTTTTAATTTTTTGTTCCAGGAACTGCACGGAGAATCGAATGGAACCACGACTAAGGATCTGTCCGTAGTTTCGTTCGCTTTGGTATTTTTGATAAACCAAACCCTTTGAGAATGGATGAATGAATGGATTCACGTTACATAATCCGTCCATTAATCCATCCTGCCTATTTTGCTATGGAGCCACGAATGGACTCACAGCAATGATTTCGTCCGTGAGTCCATCCATGTTCTTTTGGGAAATTGAGCCCAATCTTTTGAGACCTTGTGGCCATGCCTATGTGTGATTATATGACTATATCTTGTGTCTACACCCATGTTGTATGATCTATTCATGTTAATTGTTTGATCATTATTTTATGCCTTAAGTTCAAAATGTTAGGACCTACACCAACAAGGCAAGTCCGTAAGGAGTGACAGTCATTAATATACGTTGTGACTTCCATTTTATATGAAAGGGAATGATTTATTTTGATAATGAAACTCTTAACCCAATGAGCCCCTCTCCCTTAGAAGATGAGTGAATGGAATAAAACACTGGGGTAGGATATATCATGTGTTGCCTCAAGAAATCGCTCAGCGGTCCTTCGAGTGTCGTAACCTACAAAAGACCCTGGGTGACAAAGGAGAACCAGTGTGGTTCCAGTCTAGGACTCTCCGATGCCTAAGTTAGATCTCTCTGAGCAAACAGATGAGTGAATAGTTAGAATTCAAGATGGGTTGATGGGGTTGAGTACCTTTCCTTTTATAGCAGGGGGTGGCGATGTGGAGAGTCCCATTTGATGTGAGATGTCTTTGATAGCTGATAGAGTCCCTAAATAGTAGGGTTTGCTCTTGGTAGGTCATCTTCCAGTTAGACGTCGTATCCTAATGGGCTTGGTGTCTTGGATGGATAGACTGTGGATAGATTCTAGGTATTTGAGTTTGTTATGGGTACGTTGACTGATAGGCGGTGGCCTAGAGTCCTGGAGGTAGTGCACGTCTTGCAGTTGGAGGTGGAGGTGCTTTGATCTTGCTGCGGTGCTTCAGCGCACATCTGTCCACGTGCACAGGGGTCCGCACCACTGGGGGAGCTTGCCCAAGGGGGAGTTCGCCCAATGGGGAGCTCTCCCAAATGGGGGAGCTTGCCCAAGGGAGTGCTCTCCCAAATGGGGGAGCTCGCCCAAGGGGGTGTTCACCCTGCCATGTCTGGTCTCTCCATGTGGCGGTCTCCGATTGGTCAGCTTTATTTGGGGTTCATCATCATGTTTCCTAGACAAGGTGAAGAAGAGTAAAATGGGATATGGATTTCATTAGTAATATTAAATTTATAACCTCGTGAGTAAAGAAACTTAGATTAACTATTAAGCTTGGACCGCATTCACTACACTTGACCTAAAATATTATCAGTAAGAACTTAGAATGGGATGGAATCTTTTTCCATTCCAAGGCATAGGATAAAGAACCAAGTATGAGATGAGTATTATGCACCCCACTTAGCTTAAGAGTAAAAGAAGACTGAACCTATATAGTGTAGAAACCTTAATGGGATGTATAGGATCCAAAAAAAAAATTTTGTGGCCAGACAGAGTAAGAAAAGATAATGACCTAATAACAGACTTGTTGTTTCAAATAATTTAGTCTTACCAATTAATGGAGACTTTGTACAAGTGAAAGTCCATTCATGTAATCCCCCAAGTTAGTGGCAACTCAGTGGCAGCTCTATTTTGATTTTTTTTTAAACTTAGTTCACCCAAACCTTTAACTATATTTACGAATAAGAATGCCAAATTGTGTTTAGAACTTCCAAAGAACCTCCATCCAGAAAATAATAAGGTTATAATGTTGGACAAACCCCAAAATATGAATGGAGAACTAATTTCTGATTCCTCCATCTCTATGAAGTCTATCGAACCCACATCCGAGTTGTGACCTATATTTATACTGGATCCATCTGTGATTATTGTCTTCTGGACTGGATCCTCTAACTTGTCGAACCTTAAGATTGACCTTCCTTCATAGCTTAGCATTGTTCGACGGGTGCATCCTTAAGGATGTGAGTATATTTATTGGAGTTACTTTGTACTTAAATGTATATGTGGAGTTTGGAACCAATAAGTACTTTCCATAATCTGTAAATGTTCGACTATGATGATTCTTCCTGCACTGCTAGTATGACCTTGCCTCAAACTTACTATGCTAGCTAGTTTGGGTCCTGACCTTGGTCAGGTTATTTGTGTGTTACTAGTCAATAAATTTGATGTTGGCTCTGGGTAAGTCACGGGTAGGCTAATTGATAAGGCTTGCCTGACCGGGGACATCATTTAGAAGAGTTGACTTAGACTGAGACTAATAAGAGATTGTTTAATTCTCGAAAGGGGACTAATATAGACTTTCTGTTGAATGGTTTAATTGTAGACTTATGAGGTTGTGAAGGTTGAAACTGAAGGATGTAACAGGACCTTTTCTAACAACAGGTATGAATGGAGTAATGGGTCACCAAATGTGTTCCCTCCGTACTGGGAGTGAACAATAGGAGATTCCATCAATATTCCAAATCATTCTAAAGTTGGGTTAGATAATGGAAGGATCCGAATTGAAGCCATTCAAAATATAAACCCTATGTGAAAGATTGTATGAGTTTCACCTTGTAATTCAAGGTAATGAGAGTTGACACCGACCGAGTCCGGAAGATCAAAGGGACCTTTTGTTCTTTATGGCTTAACATAGCATCTGAGGCCCTAGCTTCCTTGGACAAATTGAAGCGTCAACTTTTAGCCCAGGGTTACCCTAAACCACATCCCCTGTGGTGACGTGGTTCAGTAGGGAGGAGAATTGTGAGTTCTTGCCCTGGTGTGCTATGTAGGTACTGCCCCCACTTTGACCAGACCCCTGACTTAGTCTAGGTAGTGGTTGAGTAGGAGGCATTGTTATTTAAACTGTCCCCACCCATTGGAGCCCTTAGACGCATCAAATTTCAAGGACAAAATTTTTATAGGGTTGGGGGAATGTTACACCCACACCCAAAATACACCCTAATACCCCGAGTCAAATTAAACTTTTACTGACGGGTTATGCCACAATGGCAATGGTCAACACCTGTGACCTTGAACTGTAACAGTCAAGGGGAAAAGCTCGAACACAAGGATTTGGATTCACACCTTGATGGTCTATTGAACCACACAGGAGGTAAACCCTTAACCCTAAAATTTGGGTATGCATATCCCCTTGAAGTCCTGGAAGTAGAAGTCAAAGCCCTATAACTTTCCTTATAATTTGGACCCTTACAACAGCAACAGAGTCACGAACGGACTCACGAGACTGGTTCTGTTCATGGATCCGTCCTTGCTATTTCTTGCCCTTTTATTGTTTTTTCATGTGGGACCCGCATCCCCGTGTTTCAAACACAATAACTAGGTCCTCGGACAAGATGGACTCCCACCCTTACCTTCTCTTGTTTTGTAGGGCCATGAAAATGGGCCCATAGGACTTAACTTAAAAGAATAATGGGTTCTTTTATTTAGCTTGAGCCAAACAAACCCTAAAACTATAATGCCTTTATAGGACCTTAGGTGTTACATCCGTGCCCAGGTTTATTATTTAATATTGTTTTCTCTCTCTCGTGATGTGTAGATTCTGTTGCCGTGTATGCTGGCAAACTATTTTCGCTTGTGGTCAAACCTAGTCACAAGATCGTTAACCACATCACAGGTCTGCCTGTGGAAGAGAGGTTCCTTAACCAGCAGTGGGGAAGGTTTGTCAATGGTGATTTCGCTGATCATCCTCCTAGCACGAATCCGCAAAGTGAGGAGTACCGTAAGGCATACCTTGTATCCCCACAGTTAGATACCTCCTTTGGAGATGAGCTTAGTATCGCGATCGGGAAGCTATTCGGGATCACAGACACGTTGTGATGGTCAAAGGGTGAGAGTTTATTCTTGAAATGATATTGTACCTTACTCTAATCGACCTCGAAGTGTGGGGTAAAGCCCGACCTTTTTCCCTTTGTTTTTGCCCTTATAGCAACAACGGACGCACGAGCAGACTCATCAGCACTGCATCCGTCCATTAGTCCGCACATGCTATCTTTGGGTTTTGGTGTATTTTCCTTTTGTGGGACCTACACCCCATACCTTGGGCACCCTAGTTTAGTCTGTTGGACGAGGTTGGCATCATCCTTGTCTTTCCTTGGTTTGTAGGGTTGCCATTGGGTGGACCCATAGGCTAAGTAAGCCTTTTAATGAGTTTTGGCTCATTAAACTCTAGACCAAACAGACCTTAGGAGGGAGATTAGTCTTAAAACCAAGACTTAACCCTCAAGCCTCATTACTTCTCCTTTCACCTACCCAAACTATTGGAGCTGTGGGAGCATTGCAGGCTTGGGGAAGAAGGGCTTGAGAGGCAGTGGAGGTGAAAGACATCGATTGATTCAACTTGAGCTAAATGACCTCACCTACCTCTTCCTCTCTTCCATTTCTGGGTTTGGAGATCCTATGGGGATCGATTCCAAGCTTGGGGGTTCTCATGGGAACCCATCAAACCTTATTATATATTCCCTTTGAGACCTACAATCCCTCCTATTGATGCATTCATGGCCTTGAATGACCTTATGCGGTTAAATCATTGGAAACCTAGCTTAAGTTGGGAAGAACCTTGGGAATGGACCTAAATCCCAAAATCCCCTAATCTTTGTGTAGGGCTACAAGTATTGGACCTCCAATGAAGGTCTGAGCGCACCTCCCCTACCCCAATACTTTAATGGATCCATAAATGAAGGGCTGGAAGTGATGCTCTTCGTAGCTGTTCAAAAGAGGGGCAGCAGACGAACGACCGGTCTCACTATTGTGTATCCGTTTGTTAGTCCGTTCAGCCTATTACGGCTTTCCTCTTGGGCAGAGTTACGAGTGGACCCACCTAAGTGAATCCGCCCGAAACCCAAAATCCTTAAGTTGCTCTCGGGCGTGTCACAGGGTTGGAACGGATTTACGAGAGGACTCACGTTCTGCATCTGCCCGTGAGTCCGTTCTATATATTTTTAGGGCATGGCCTGGATGGATCCACGACCGGATTCACCTGCCTGGCTCCGTTCCTTCATCCGTTCCTGCTGTCTTGGCCCAAATAACATTCTTTTGCTGGGATCTTTTATGGAACCCACCTATACACTTCTAACACCGTTCCCATATATTCTCAGACCTTGGAATCTGTATGGAAGTACGTGCCATAGTGTAAACCTTTCCAAACACCCAGTTGGACAAACAAGAAATTGGTGAGTGGGCTTTGGGTGATGTTTGGGATTGGCATATATAATTATATAAATGCAATATCTAGATTAATATATTAATTTCTGTGTTTACATCCATTCTTGCCATGTTGCATCATGCATATGAAACCTATGGATATGAATTGATGAGATCTGGGCATGATGTTTTATATTGTGATATTAGGTTACGGTGTCGGTTGCACTGGTACCGGAACCCCATTACTTTTATGAATACAATAACTACTTGTTTGCCATCCTGGTCTGTATGCACCGTGCCGTGCTGGTACCCGGGTACTAGATGGAATGGGACGTCAATGCACCCGAAATACTTCTCGGGACGATAGGACTTGCATATAGTGTAACTGTAGTTAGGATGCTGGTTCCCTATGGTACGACCCTTGCCAACAGGGGTTTAGGTGTTGGATAGTCTGAGCACTTGTGGTTTGTGGAGGTGGGAGAGGCCAGGACAAGGGTAGTGATGACTATCGGGGTTTGTCACTGGGTGGTCATGATGGCCTCTACTGGTGCAGGTCCCTTTTGATAATTGAGATTTCACTGGGGTGATAGGATAAGTGACCCTCAGTGTCTCCCGAGTTATCACAGTAGTATATGCCATGACCTATATTGCTTGTTGGGTGGAAAAATATGGATTTAACATTTCATGCATCATAGACTATTTTTGATTGTATGTGTGTGCACTCCCCTTTCCCCTCACTGGCTCAGTAGAGCTAACCCCCTGTGTGCACAACTTTTTAGACTTTCATGCAAGTGATGCTTACTTAGCTGGCCTAGATGCGCAGTCGGTAGAGTATGATGATATCGGGACAGAGGGACCTAGGTACATGTCAGAGGAACACGGCGACGGTTGCTCCTGTGATAACTGTGTCTATGGGCACTGATACTTTCAGGGACCTTTCCCTAACTTTTGATTCTTTTGGGGTATTGTACCCGTTCTAGACCTTTTCTATAATAACTTATTATAGTTTTGAGTAGTTATGTCATGGTCAACTGACGTCAGTACTACTACTATATTATCACTTAGATGGCTGAAAATACTATAACTGCTTATGTAATTAATGCTTCCGCTCATTATGACTCTGACAAATATTGGGATTGTATTCCTTTTTACTCAATGTATTTATTGGGTGGGCCCTTGGGTGATGTTCATGCGCTAGGACACTGTGTCGTTGATCCTGGTAGGTATTGGGGTGACGTGTGCATCCCAATCACCCTCTTAACTGTGCTTGTGGCATAAGCTCGGGATAGGGGCGTGATAGCGTGGTATCAGAGTATGATGCTCTGCACTGGACATGATTCATTAAGGTCTCTTGATTTACTTTACACAATAGGTCTATTTAAAAGCTTGTAACAGGCATAATTGGAATGTGTGCAGAACATAGGAAGAGGACTAATTAGGGAGCAACATGGGAACATAGCACATAATAGGGACAACATGAGAGTTAAGGATATATATATATATATATATATATATATATGTATATATATTTGTGTTAATTGAGTCCCGCCACTCCAGCTGATCTTACTTTAACCTCTTGTGGAGGCAAGCAAACTACAAGGATCCAAAATAGAAAGTCCCAAATTCCAGCCAGTGGGACTATATATGTTCATGATCAAAAAATAAAAAAACTAGAACAAAAGAAAAGAGCAACTAAGCAGCAAAATAGAATATTGTTCATAGACTTCTCAAAGGTCATAAAAGCACTGAGCTTGAAAAAGCCCACAATACTCCATCGGAATTTGGGGTCTAGTCTCCCATTCGACCATCATCCTCCTCCTTATCATCACCACCTTTGTAGTAGAGGTATGCATTGATGTCGTGGATGTCCTTCTCCATCCTCTTCAAGCGATGGTTGCATGAAGTGAATTACTCGTGGACACCTGTAAAACCCTCTAACTTGTCTGAATTGAGCCGGGTCATATTACGGTTCATCTGGTTTAGGGTACTCAGGGTCGCACCCATCTCTGAGGTTCCGGAACTGGAGGCCTCAGCAGCATATTGTGTTGGCCCCTCTTCCTCATCATCATCACTGGCCTCTGTACCTACACCCCTACCACCTATCGGAACCACTGGCTCCCCATCATGCTATTAGTGGTGACAATAATCTTCATACGAGCCAGGGAGTTCTTCCCAAATGGTTCTTTAAAACTTTCACAAGGGGGTTCATCATTCAAGTCGACCTGAAAGTGCTGGAAGATGCGGGTTAGAAGCCTCCGGTAAAGAAGGGTTTTCTCAATTCTAGATTTGAAGAGTAGTTGCTCCATGTGCTTGATAATGGCAAAATGGAGACTTAACTGCTGTCCCTGGTACAGACAATACCCCAAGGTGGCGGCCATGAGAGAAGGCTCGGTAGCATGTCCTTTCACTGGCATCAAGTTTGATTTGACTATCATAGTCAAAATCCTTTGGGAATAGCCAAACTTGGTCATGTTCACCCGACTTTTGTACTTATTTTTTGTTATGGTCTTATACAGGTGTTCATACTCTGCCAAAGACATGCAAGACATGAGATCCCTGGCAGGTGGGTGATACACTCAAGCACCCACAGAACTGACCCCTAAGATAACCCCCAACTCCATCTCATTGAAGGTAATGTGGACCCCCTTCACAAAGGAATTGATCCTGAGCATTTCCATGTTCTCTTGTTCCACAGTCATATTGGCATAGAAATGCCCAATTAGCCGGGAGTAGTCATGTCAGGGTAGAACCAACATGTTGGACCACCCTAAATATTCAAATCTTGGCCCTACCTTAAAGGCCGCTAGTTCCTCGACAATAGCATCTCATCCTGTTTCGATTTGTCGCTCCCGGAGTGTCTGGGGGTACAAGGCTTCAGCCTCTACGGATACGAATAGATTGGCATCGAAGGGTACCGGGGCTGGAACCGGTGCTGGAGCCGCGGCAACTGCTGGAGCCCTGCTACTCCTTGTTTTGGGAGCCATTTCTTCTCATCTAAACCACTTTACACATAACCAACGCAAGGAACACATATGAGTGAAAGACCAAGCCAAAGTTAATGAAATGGAGGGATCTAAAGACAATGCATACAATTGCACTCAAGAATATAGATTTTCTCCTTCTTAACACAAATTAGGATAATCTTCCCAAGCTTCCTAAGAAGCAATAGTAATACTTGAAATGAAAGATCAAATTATTATACTAAACCTATGTAAGGTGGGGAGAATAGGTGTTAAACCCCATCTCCTAATAATCAAACCATCAAAACAATGGGAGAATTCGATTTTCACAAGGATTTGGCTAACCCTAGCCTAAATCGATGGTGGTGTATATGGTTGGACATGTTTATAATGGATTAGTAGCAAAGAGAACAAGAACATGATGTCTCCATATATTTTTAAACAATGCAACACAATGTAAAAGCATAAGAATGAAGGACTTGAATAAAACCCTAGAAAAGAACTCAATCAATCCAAGAAGTTCAAAATGGTTGAGGGAAACTCATACCTTGAGGTTGGAGAATTAAGGTTTGAAGTAGAGGAAGCCAAATCCACGATTTGGGGGCAAGAAATATGGGGCGGAAGAAGCCTAGGCGCCTTTGCCTTGTTCTCCCGCTCCTAACCTCTCCTTCAAAATATGAAACTGAATGGAGCGGTTTCAGTTTTTGTTAAAATCTGTCGAGCGGACGCACGAATGGACTCACTTATCATGAATCCACTCGTGAAACCGTTGAGCCTATAGACCCTAACCTTTCGTCTTCTACGCTGGGCGGACAAACGAACGGAACCACGACATAAGATCCGCCTGTTAATCCATTCGACCCGTTTCCTCTCGGCCTACGAGCACCCTGAGAACGGACGAAGAAGCGGACTCACATTCCGCATCCGCTCGTAAGTCCGTCCAGTTTAAATTTTCAAACGGACTCACGATCGGACTCAGAGGAGTTGATCCATTGGTGGATCCGCTCGTGTTCTAAAGGGCCATTGGCCTATATTTTTGGGCCTAGCCTCTTTCTTAGGATCTTTGTTGCCTCCGTATGTTGGGACACACATTTTCTTGTGCAAAATTATATGCTCTTTCTCTAAATTGCACTTGTTCCTTTCCTTCTTGTGCTAACATGTGAGGTATCTAATGTAATCAGGTGCTAAAACATTGTCAATACTCGCAACTGGAATCATTCCCCTCCTAGGGATGACATCGGTGATGTTTCTGAGGAAGGTTTGCCTGCACCTCCTCCGGTGAATACAAATGCTGATGTTGCAGCGCTCTTGGGGAATATTCTTCATGATATACGGAGAGAACAACGAGATTCCAAAAATGAGTAGCATGCTTTTATGCATGATGTGGCTGCCCAGCATCAAAATACTGGTAGGGAAGGACCAAGAGTACCACCTCAGGTACATGAAGTTCCAAATCCCCCGGCTAATGTCACTCCTATCATTCCTCCTCCGGAGCCGGCTGCTAATGAAGTTCCTACAGCACAAGTAAACCAAGATCCACCTCCCCCTCCTCCGGCTGCCTTACCTGTCAGAAATGTGGTACCGGAATGGGTTGATGCATCCAAACTTCCAGAGAGATTTCAAAAGCACCATCCTCCCACTTTCTATAAGCTGGTCCATGACTCAATGTTTCCAGCTACTTATCTCTGGGATCTCGAGAGAATCTTTGAAGTACTACCGTGCAATGATCTCGAGAAGATCCAGCGTGCTACCTTTCAACTACGAGGTGACGCTGATGTGTGGTGGTGTTCATCGAAGGATCACTTCTGGGCAAAATATCCCAATGCTACTTGGGCCCAATTTAAGGAAGCTTTTCCCGAGAACTACTTTCCAAGAAACTTCCAGGAAAAGAAGGAAATTGAATTCATGAACCTCAGTCAAGGATCCAAATCAGTCCTTGAATACCAACAACTCTTTGAGGAGTATTTCTACTTTGCTTCGACCCATTTGAAGACTAAGGACGTGAAGGTAAGGAGATTCGAAAGAGGACTTAGAGCTAGCCTGAGTACAGCAGTGGTGTTGCATAAGTACCCCACTTATGCTGAGGTGGTTGAAGCTGCTAAGCTGATAGAAGATCAGCAGAGGGAGAATTATCGGGCTATCCAGGCAAGCAAAAGACCGATATCATCTCATGATTCTAGGGTACCTGGCAAGTTTCAAAGAAGAGGGTCTTATACCAATGCGGCCCCAATTCAATTCGGTAGGCTTGATTCAGCTCAAGGGCCTAAATCTGTACCTGCTTCCTATTATGGGGCACAGACTCTTATATGTTACAACTGCAAGGAGTCTGGTCATATGGTCAAGGATTGTTCACAATTAGGACAATCAGGTTCGTCATCGGTAGCGACTTCCAAACCTCCCCTGGCAAGGACTACTGTTCGTCCACTTGCTCCTGCTCCAGTGAGCAAAACCCAGGGGCAAATCTATTCTGTTACTCATGAGGAAGCCCAATCAGACCCTAGTGTTATCACAGGTACTACACTTAACCATCTTAGTCAAATTAATTAAATTTAGTTTACTATATTTGGCTATTCGGTGTTTGTCAGGCATGATTTCTGTGTGCTCCTTACCTGCTTATGTGTTATTTGATTCGAGGGCGTCACATTCCTTTGTATCCCCCTCCTTTGCCGAGAAGTTACCTATTGAACCGGTCATACTGGAGCAAAAGTTAATGGTTAGTATGCCGACTGGAAGCAAAGTTAAGCTAGATCGATCCTTTCACTCTTGCCCTGTTCGAGTAAGCGATCATGGGCTCGAGGCCAGTTTGATCATCCTAGACATGAAAGATTTTTATGTGATTCTGGGAATGGACTGGTTATCTACACATAGAGCTAGTCTGATTTGTGAGGAAAGGAAGATACTCTTCCGGACAGGAGAGGATAATGAGTTTGTGTTTAAGGGCAACAAAAGTAAGAAGCCCAAGAACCCAATCATATCAGCCCTCTAGGTCCAGAAGCTTTTAGCACAAGGTTGCCAATGTTACTTAGCCTTGGTAGTGGACATTGAAGCTAAGATTACACCGATGGAAGAAATAAGTGTGGTAAGAGATTTCCCTGAGGTCTTTCCGAAAGATCTCACACAGTTACCGCCGGATCAAGAGACGAAATTTATGATTGATCTGATACCTAGTGCTGCTCCAGTGTCCAAGGCACCGTACAGAATGGCCCCATCAGAACTGAAAGAACTTCAGGAACAGCTTAATGATCTACTGAAGAAGGGTTTATTAGGCCAAGTATTTCCCCGTGGGGTGTGCCTATTTTATTTGTGAAGAAGAAGGATGGTAGCATGTGCCTATGCATCGATTATCGTGAACTCAACAAGCTGACAATCAAGAATCGGTACTCGTTGCCGAGGATCGATGATTTATTTGATCAGTTGCAAGGTGCTAGGGTATTCTCTAAAATTGATCTCCGCTCAGGGTACCCCTAGTTGAAGATCAGAGGCAGCGACATTAGCAAGACTGCGTTTAGATCGTAATATGGTCATTATGAATTCTTAGTTATGTCTTTTGGGCTGACCAATGCCCCCATAGCCTTTATGGAGTTGATGAACAGGGTGTTTCATGATGTATTGGATAAATACGTGATTGTATTTATTGATGACATCCTGGTCTACTCTAAGAGCGAAGAAGAGCACGCTGACCATCTTCGATTTGTACTTCAAAGCTTGAGGGAAAAATAATTATATGTTAAGTTCAGCAAGTGCGAATTCTGGTCACAACAAGTAGCTTTTCTGGGTCATTTGGTGTCAGCGAAGGGCATTGAAGTTGACCCCCGCAAAGTACAGTCGGTAGTTGATTGGGAGACACCTAAGAATGTGGTAGACATTCCTAGTTTCCTTGGTCTAGCCAGTTATTATAGGAGATTCATCAAGAACTTTTCAAAATCTCTGCTCCTATGACTTCATTGACCTTGAAGGGAGTGAAATTCGAGTGGTCGAACGAATGTGAGAAGAACTTCCAAGACCTGAAGCAACGACTGATTTCTACTCCAGTGCTTACCATACCAAATGGTACTGGGGGAATGGTAGTCTACTGTAATGCATCAAAAATGGGACTTGGATGTGTGTTAATGCAAGGTGATAAAGTGGTGGCTTACGCTTCTCGTCAGTTGAAGGAATATGAGAGGAATTACCCGACTCATGATTTAGAGTTGGCAGTTGTGGTCTTTGCTCTGAAGATCTGGAGATACTATTTATATGGAGAGAAAAGTGAGATCTACAGTGATCATAAAAGCCTCAAGTATTTCTTCACTCAAAGGAACTCAATATGAGATAGAGGCGCTGGTTAGAACTCATGAAAGAGTATGACTGCACCATCCATTACCACCCGGGAAAACAAATGTTGTAGCAGACGCTCTCAGTCAAAAATCACAGACCTTATCTATAGCATCTCTAGCTGTCAGCAAGGAGCTTATAGAAGAAGCTAGAAAGATGGATTTGGAATTGTTAGTAGAGGGTGTTACCCTATCTTTAGCATCTTTATCGGTGCAGTCAACCTTGGTTGACAAGATTAAAGCAGCTCAAACTTCAGATGAACATTGTAAGGAAATTATTGAAGCTATCCAGGGTGACACGCGGCGTGATCTGGACTTCACATTGACAAATAGCGGCATTCTCATATTTAAAGATCATCTATGTGATCCCAAGAGCGATCAGCTGAGAAAGGAAGTGTTGGCAGAGGCACATTAATCTCCCTACTCAATTCACCCAAGTAGTACTAAAATGTACAGGGACCTGAAGGGACATTACTGGTGGAGTGGAATGAAGAGGGATGTGGCTGAATATGTAGCCCTGTGTCTCACTTATCAGCAAGTGAAAGCTGATAGACAGCGTCCCCATGGCCTATTGCAGCCATTGCCTGTGCCAGAATGGAAATGGGAACATGTGACTATGGACTTCGTCACAGAATTACCCCGTACACCTAGAGGCGTTGATGTTATATGGATCATTGTGGATAGGTTGACAAAGAAGGCACATTTCATCCCAATCAAAGTCACCTATTCTATGGATAGATTGGCCCGCTTGTACATTGATAACGTGGTTCACCTATGGAGTTCCAGTTAGCATTATCTCAGATTGGGATCCCAGGTTCACTTCTAAATTTTGGGGTGGATTCCAAAGATCTATGGGTACCATGTTGAGCTTTAGCACTGCTTTCCATCCACAGACCGATGGTCAGTCTAAAAGAACAATACAGACACTGGAAGATATGCTTCAAGCTTGTGCCATTGATATGTAGGGCAGCTGGGATGAGCACATTTCGCTTATCGAGTTCGCCTATAACAATAGTTACCAAGCTACTATTGGGATGGCACCCTTTGAAGCACAGTATGGTAAGAAGTATCAGACTCCCTTGTATTGGGATGAAGTGAGCGAACAGCGCATTCTTGGGCCGGAGCAAATCCAAGCAACCTGTGACAAGGTAGACTTAATCCGTGAAAGAATTAAAGTTGCCCAGTCTAGGCAGAAAGGTTATGCAGACTAAAGGCGGAAGGATCTGGAGTTCCTCGTTGGTGACAAGGTATTTCTCAAGGTGTCGCCTACAAAAGGTGTGATGCAGTTCAGTAAGAATGGTAAATTAAGCCTGAGATATATTGGGCCTTATGAGATTCTTGCAAGGGTTGGACCGGTGGCTTATCGGTTAGCACTCCCACCATCTCTCGACGGCGTACACGATGTCTTTCACATATCTATGTTGCAGAAGTATGTACATGACCCCAGTCATATCCTGTCTTAGGAGCCACCAGAGCTGGCGACAGATATGTCTTATAAGGAACAGCCTGAGAAGATTTTAGATAGTAAGGTGGTGAATCTCCGCAACCGACCCATTCATTATGTGAAGGTGATGTGGTGCAACCACTCGGAAGAAGAAGCCTCCTGGGAAGCTGAAGTGGAAATGCGAGCAAAATACCCTTCCCTTGGATTCCTACAAGGTACGTCAATTTCAAGGACAAAATTCTTGTAAGGTGGGGAGGATGTTACACCCGCGTTCGGGTTTATTATTTAATATTGTTTTCTCTCTCTTGTGACGTGTAGGTTCTACTACCGTGTATGCCAGCGAACTATTTTTTCTTGTGGTCGAACCTAGTCACAAGATTGTTGACCACATCACAGGTCTGCCTGTGGAAGAGAGGTTCCTTAACCGACAGTGGGGAAGGTTTGTCGATGGTGATTTTGTCGATCATCCTCCTAGCACGAGTCCGCAAAGTGAGGGGTACCGAAAGGCGTACCCCGTATCCCCACAGTTAGATACCTCCTTTGGAGATGAGCTTAGTATCACGATCGGGAAGCTATTCGGGATCACGAAGGACATGTCGTGATGGTTAAAGGGTGAGATTTTAATCTTGTAATGATATTGTACCTTACTCTAGTCGACCTTGAAGTGTCGGCCAAAGCCCGACCTTTTTCCCTTTGTTTCTCCCCTTACAGCAGCAACGGACACACTAGCAGACTCATCAGCACTACATCCGTCTGTTAGTCCGCCCGTGCTGTCTTTGGGGTTTGGTGTATTATCCTTGTGTGGGACCTACACCCCATACCTCGGGCACCCTAGTTTAGTCTGTTGGACGAGGTTGGCCTCATCCTTGTCTTTCCTTAGTTTGTAGGGTTGCCATTGGGTGGACCCATAGGCTAAGTAGGCCTTTTAATGAGTTTTGGCTCATTAAGCTCTAGACCAAATAGACCTTAGGAGGGAGATTAGTCTTAAAACCAAGACTTAACCCTCAAGCCTCATTACTTCTCTTTTCACCTACCCAAACCGTTGGAGCTGTGGGAGCATTGAAGGCTTGGGGAAGAAGGGCTTGAGAGGCTATGGAGGTGGAAGACATCGATTGGTTCAACTTGAGGTAAATGACCTCACCTACCTCTTCCTCTCTTCCATTTCTAGGTTTGGAGATCCTATAGGGATCGATTCCAAGCTTGGGGGTTCTCTGGGGAACCCATCAAACCTTATTATTTATTCCCTTTGAGACCTACAATCCCTCCGCTTGATGCATTCATAGCCTTGAATGACCTTAAGTTGTTAAATCATTGGAAACCTAGCTTAGGTTGGGAATAACCTTGGGAATGGACCTAAATCCCCAAATCCCCTTATCTTTGTGTAGGGCTACAAGTATTGGACCTCCAATGAAGGTCTGAGCTCACCTACCCTACCCCAATACTCTAATGGATCCATAAATGAAGGGCTAGAAGTGATGCTCTTCACAGCTGTTCAAAAGAGGGGCAACGGATGAACGACCGGTCTCACTATTGTGTATCCGTTCGTTAGTCCGTTCAACCTATTACGGCTTTCCTCTTGGGTGGAGTTACGAGCAAACTCACCTAAGTGAATCCGCCCGAAACCCAAAATCCTTAAGTTTCTTTCTGGCGTGTCTTAGGGTTGGAACTGATTTACGAACGGACTCACGTTCTGCATCTGCTCGTGAGTCTGTTCCATATATTTTTAAGGCATGGCCTGGGCAGATCCACGACCGGATTCACCTGCCTGGCTCCGTTCCTTCATCTGTTCCTGCTGTCTTGGCCCAAATCACATTCTTTTGTTGGGATCTTTTGTGGAACCCACCTATACAGTTCTAACACCATTCCCATGTATTCTCAGACCTTGGAATCTGCACGGAAGTATGTGCCCTAGTACAAACCTTTCCAAACACCCCGGTGGCCAAACAAGAAATCGATGAGTGGGCTTTGGGTGCTGTTTGGGATTGGCATATATATAGAAATGCAATATCTAGATTAATATATTGATTTCTGTGTTTACATCCATTCTTGCCATGTTGCATCTTGCATATGAAACCTATGGATATGAATTGATGAGATGTGGGCATGTTGTTTTATATTGTGATATTGGGTTACGGTGCCAGTTGCATTGGTGCCGGAATCCCATTACATTTATGAATACAATAACTACTTGTTTGCCATCCTGGTCTGTATGCGTCGTGTCGTGCTGGTACCCGGGTACTAGATGGAATGGGACGTTAATGCACCCGGAATACCTCTCGGGATGATAGGACTTACATTTAGTGTAACTGTGGTTAGGATGCTGGTTCCCTATGCTACGACCCTTGCCAACAGGGGTTTAGGTGTTGGATAGTCTGAGCACATGTGGTCTGTGGTGGTGGGAGAGGCCAGGACAAGGATTGTGATGACTATCGAGGTTTGTCACTGGGTGGTCATGATGGCCTCTACCGACGTAGGTCCCTTGTGATCATTGAGATTTCACTTGGGTGATAGAATAAGTGACCCTCAGTGTCTCCCGAGTTATCACAGTAGCATATGCCATGATTTAGATTGCTTGTTAGGTAGAAAAATTTGGATTTAACATTTCATGCATCATGGACTAAGTATGATTGTATGTATGTGCACTCCCCTTTCCCCTCACTGGCTCAGTGGAGCTAACCCCCTGTGTACACAACTTTTTAGACTTTAATGCAGGTGATGCTTACTCAACCGGCCTGGCTACGCAGTCGGTAGAGTATGAGGATATCGGGACAGAGGGACCTGGGTACGTGTCGGGGGAACACGGCGACGGTTGCCCCTGTGATGACTGTGCCTATGGGTACTGATACTTTCAGGGACCTTTCCCTAACTTTTGATTCTTTTGGGGTATTGTACTCGTTCTAGACCTTTTCTATAATAACTTATTATAGTTTTGAGTAGTTATGTCATGGTCAGTTGATGTCAGTACTACTACTATATTGTCACTTAGATGGCTGAACATACTATAACTGCTTATGTAATTAATGCTTCCGCTCATTATGACTCTGACAAATATTGGGATTGTATTCCTTTTTACTCAATGTATTTATTGGGTGGGCCCTTAGGTGATGATCATGCGCTAGGACATTGTGTCGCTGATCCTTGTAGGTATTGGGGTGACGTGTGCATCCCAATTACCCTCTTGACTGTGCTTGTGGCATAAGCTCGGGATACGGGGTGACATTAGGCTAAGCCAAATGTGCCCTAACCAATTAGACCTAATAGGGTTTGTGACCTTAGTCAAATAGGCCTTAAGGCCCACTTGAACTTAAGGCATTTTTAGCCTTGGGGGCACCTAGGCAAACAAGCCCTAAGGCCCATTTATCTTTTATAAAGGAGGGCTCAGCTCTAAACTCTCCCATCTCTCCCCCTCTAAGCCAAACTGTGGAGGAGAAGAATGAGAAAGAAAGAGGAATAGGAGGGGAAGGAAGAAAAAGAAAGGAGAAGGAAGAGGAGTCTTGTTGCCCTACCTCCTCTCCTCTTGTTGTCCGGACAAGGATTGAAGAAAAGAAGAAAAAGGGAAGGAGAGAGGAGAAGGTGGATCTTCAAGGCTAGCTGGAGTTGGGGTTTGACCTCCACTCACCTAAGTATGTCTCCATTTCATGTTATCTTCCTCTTCTCTATTTATTTTGGGTTTGGGTAGGTTTATTAGAGGAGGAGCTGATCTAAGGTTCCATTTGAGACTCAAGGTGGGGCTTAGCCCTTAATGGGACTCTATTAATGAAGACCAATCCCTACTGTAAGCTCCACTTAGCCAATTTACAGCCATTGTTGTTGTTCTATGGTTTTCAAACCCAAAGCCCTATATTGGACAAAAAGGAGTTAGATCCTTGTGTGACCTTGGATCCATGAGGTAGGACTAGGTTCTAGTGACCCTAGGAAGGCCTATGACTCTCCTCCATGACCTTGAGGGCCATATGAACTCCAGGTTCCAAGATGGGGAAGAAAATCTTAAGAAATCTTAGAAAGGCCTCGACGGATGCACGAACGGAGCCACCGTCGTGGTTCCGTCCGTAAATCCGTCCAGTGTATGTTGGTAACTGGTCCAAGCGGAGCTAGGAACGGATTCACTCTGTTGCCTCCATCCGTGGTTCTGTTCCCTCTCGGGAATTTCTCTAGGACCACACGGATTCATAGAGACGTTCCGCCTGTGGTTCTGTTCCTTCTTGGGAATGTCTTAGGGTTTGAATGGATGTAGGAACGATTCATGTGGAGGCTCCCTCCGTGAATCCGTCCCTCGTATTTTGACTTGTTAGCCTGAACTGAGCCAAGGATGGACTCACCCTATTGCTTCTATCCGTGAGTCCGTCCATGCTGTCATGTTTAAAACCCAACTTTAACTTTGGGGGCATAACATACGACCCCTCTATACATCTTTTAACACTTGCTTTCGGGTCTTTAGGCTACCCAACTCGTTGGAAAGAACGCGCACCAATGAGATTCATGTCAACCATGTCGCGTGATACCCGAGTTAGGTGAGTGGGTTTTGAGTGATTGTTTGGGTTTGCTATGCTTTAAATATTCATTATCATGTTATTATATGACTAATAAGCATCTTTCACGTTTGCATTATTTATCTTGATTGTGAATGGATTCGAATATGGATAGGTGAATCGCTTCATTAATGTATCGGGTTACAGTGTCGGGCTTACCGGTACCGAAACCCTAGAAATGTTATAAAACCTATTGACTGTCATCCTGCCCTGTTTATGACGTGTCGTACTGGTACCCAAGTACTAGATGGAATAGGGCATTGATGCACCCGGAATACCTCTCGGGACGAGAGGACTTACATATAGTATATCTGTGGCTAGGATTCTTATTCCCTTATACCACGACCCTTACCAACAGGGGTTTATATGTTGGATAGTCTGAGCACCAGTTGCCTGTGGGGGAGAGAGGCTAGGTCAAGGGTAGTGATAGCTATCGGGGTCTGCCAGTGGGTGGTCTGGCGGCTTCGACTAGTATAGGCTCCCTTGTGATAACTGAGGTTTCATTGTGGCGATAAGTTAAGTGACCCATAGTGTCTCTCGAGTTATCATAGTAGCATATACCTAACTTAAAATTTTGTGCTAGGTGGAAAATAAATCTAAGATGTGCATGCATCATGGATTGATTTCAAATTGTGTATTCGTGTGTATATGCATTCCCCTTTGCTCTCTCACTAGTTTATGGAGCTAACCCCGTTGTGCAACCTCTTTTAGTTGATATGCAGGTAATCTCTTGATGAGCTCCTAGGATGCGAATCGAGTGGAGCTAGTGACTTGGACTTGGATGTCGATGTACACCCAAGAATGGTGCCCCTGTGGCGTGATTTAAATCTTTACTTTTGTATTCATCTTTAGTCATGTACGAACTCCATGCATAAATTTATAGAATTTTTTTTATGAATACGGGATATAGTAGCTGCAATATATGATATCACTAGTGGACAAACATCTTGTATTATTCGATTTTTTTTAAAAAATGATTTACGCTTCCGCTAAATTCAATCTGTTTATTGTGGAATGAATTATTCCATTAGGTTAAGTTCTCTGACATTATCATGCCTTGATATTGGGTAGGCTGTGGATCCAGACACTGTATCTATGATCTTGGTAGTATTGGAATGACATCTGTCTTCCCAGTCACCCCTTTTCTTGTAATATGTCCTTTATTGTGATGGGGGCGTGACATTTGTAGTCCTGATTTACAAAAAATAAAGGTGATGTCCAGAGTTGCAATAATTACAAATGTATAAAACTAATGAGTCATATTATGAAATTATGAGAGGTTTATTGAAACACACTTGAGAAAAGAGACCACCATTTTGGAAAATCAATTTGGTTTTATGCCAGGAAGATCCACAATAAAAGTTAACCTACTTAGGAGACTCTTGGAAAGTTTAAAGAGAGCAATAAGGATCTCCAAATGGTCTTTATTAACCTAGCTAGAAAAAGCTTATGATAGAGTTCCTAGATATTTAATCGGGCATGTGCAAGGGAGGAGAAATGTTTCAAGTAAGTGAGTAGACATAATTAAAGATATGTATCATAGTGTGGTGACTAGTGTAAGAATCGTGAAGGGTCAAGGTAGTGAATTTCCAATTATATTTGGGTTACATCAAGGATCAGCATTAAGCCCTTATTTGTTTGCACTCATCATGGATGAGCTAATCAAAGACATAAAAAATGAAGTTCCTTGGTGCATGTGTTTTGTTGATCACACTATTTTGGTGGATGAAACAAAAGATGGAATTAATGCTACACTAGAATTATAGAGATCAAACCTTGGAATCAAAAGGTTTTAAGATAAGTAGAACGAAGACGATGTATATGGTATGTAACTTTAGCAACATCGGGACGGATAATGAAGGAGTGAAAATTGATAATATGGAGATTCCGCAAAGTAGCCTTTTCAGGTATCTAGGATCAATTATCAGTAAGAAAGGTGATATAGAAGATGATATCTCACAGAGGATTAAAGTAAGATGGTTGAAGTGGAGAGGTGCATCCGGAGTGTTATGTGATCGATGGATCCCTTTAAAGCTTAAAGGTAAATTTTACAAGACAATCATAAGCCCGGCTATGATGTATGGCACGAAGTGTTGGGTGGTTTAGAAGCGTCATATAGATAAGCTAAGTGTAGCGGAGATGGGGATGTTGAGATGGATTAGTGGCAAAACCAGGAAAGATAAAATAAGGAATGATCATATTAGAGCTGGTTTGGGAGTAACTCCGATTCAAGATAAGCTATGAGAAAGTCGCCTGAGGTGGAATGGCCATGTTCAACGGAGGGTGGCGGATGCTCCAGTCTGGAGGAGTGACTTGATTCAGATTGAAGGCTTTGAAAGAGCTAGGGGCAGGACTAAAATGACCCTAGGTAAAGTGATGAGGAAAGACATGCATAGTTTTGGTCTTGTTCCTAGTATGACGTTAAATAGAGCTGATTGGAAGGCAAGGATTCGTGAGGTCATTTGGGGTTGCAAGAGGTCATTTGCAGGAAAGGGGTTGCAAGAGGAGAAAGAAGAAGAAGAAGAGGTAAAAGGAAGGGAAGGAGAAGATAGCCGTAGAGGGAGTAGCAGCGGAAGGGGTCTCCGAGGGCTACTCGGGCAATAGCAGGGGACTCCAGCATAAGAGGAAGGAGTGGAAGAGGAGAGAGAAATTAACCAACAGGGTAGGGCTATAAATAAATGGGGGTAAATTTGTAAAAGCACCTTCATTAAAGGTATTATGGTCATTTAGTTAATATTTGGGTGATGACATCATCACTTAACTGTTCTCATCTAACGGTGGGGGTACGTTTGTAAGAATCTTTCAAAATACAAGGGAAGTTTATGAAATAGATGAAATCCCAAGGGTGGTAGACGTAATTCTTTGAAACCCCAAGGGTGGGAGATGGAAATTTCCCTATTATATATTATATATATTATATGGGCAAGAGATATCCGCTTGGTTGGATGGTCTCTACACCATTGTCTAGGACTCTAGGGCAATGGTATAGTGCGGCTTGGTATCCAGGAGCAAGGTCATCATTTCATGTTGCCTTATGAGATGGCATAGGGGGCGCAACCAAGCAAGGATTTTTTTCCCATATTGTATATTATAATATACGATAAGGAGGAAGATGGTTGAACACAAGCTTGGAAAAACAACTGTACTGTCTCTCTCAATCGAATTTTTTGGAAACTAAAATTTGTAAGTTTAATAAGAAAGAAAATAGTTACACTTCATCCTAGCAACTACCATGCAGCCATGCTTACTTGTTGGCCCAGGCAGGAAAAATGGCATTACTGTGGATGCCTTAAAGTACAGCCTTTACGTACAGCCTTTTTGAGAAAACTCCAAGAAATATTGAAGATATACTCACCCCAACCCAACCCCTAAAAGTCATTTGAAATAATACGCCTTTTCATAACCATGACTACTAATAAATGATGACCAAAGTCGACAATTGTTCATTTTAATTTTCAAATTAGCATTTTGTCAGTTTTGAGTAAGGGTGTCAATTGGGTACAGAATCGGATTTTCGATTCGGATCCGGTTCGGTTCCAAACAGTGGCAGTGAGATCCAAATTCGAACCAAGTCTTGGATCGGTTCTATAATTGAATACTCTATCCAATCCTGATCGGTTTGATTCGGATCTGAATACAATTCAGTTCTTCATTCTTGTATGCAGTTCTTATCTGGTTATTGCATTCGATTACTATATCCAATTTAAATTCGTTTATGCCATTCAATTCTCGTTCAGTTCTGATATTTAGGAGACGAGGCAAAACACAAATTTGAGAACAAAATATATGACATGCTTAAGTAAAAGAAATATTGATAGAATATTTTAATTAAAATAATATTAATTTAATTGGAACAGATTGACATAAAAGTGAGTCTATTTTCAAGTTCTATTATAACTATCAATTCATGAAGAGACCTGAGTTTTTTACTATTAAATCCTCCATCAAGCAACAGTTCTAAAAACTACCACATTCAGTAGATTACAGAGTACAAAAAGAAGACAGTTTTAGTTTCTAAACCTATACACTACTAGGATTTTAAGTTAACTTTTAAGGTGGGTATTCGGTTAGATCCGGATCCGATCCGATCCGATCTGATCTGAATTATAAAGACATTTTCAGATCCAAGACTTAACCATATTAAATTCGGTCCTGATCGATTCAGGTTATTTGGTCAGGATCCAGATTCGGTATTTGGTTCCTGGTTACTCCTTGACACCCTTAGTTTTGAGTTTTGTACGACTACAAAGAGATTGAATAAATAAATGTCAAAGGACTAAAAATACGGTAGGGGAAATATAACTGTTAATTTTATTCATACTTTTCTTCAGGTACTTCATTTATCTTTTCCCCAAAAAAAAAAATGTGAGGCTACAAAATTCTCACAAATGCAAGTCAATCTATAATTAGATAAAATGTGCACATTTTTATCATCAAGAAACAATAAGATACAATGCTGAATGGTTTCAGAATAAGAACTCCTCTGGAAGCTCTTGGAACTTACCAGAAATAAAGCTCTTGTACTTTGATTGGAGATCCCCAGCTGTGAAATTATAAAACAAATTCAGTAAACTACAGTTATCCCTGTTGACCAGGAGAAAGGAAAAGGGAATGATGATTGAAGAAGCTACCTTTAGGTTCAAAAGGAGATATAGTCTTGGACAGTGTGGATTCTGCCAGCTTAATCAGCTCCTTGCCTACATAAACATAAAGGGTTACTTTAGTTGCTTCAAAAATGGGCTCCAGAAATAAATGGCAGAATAGAAAAGGACTTTTAAGTATCGTTTGGAAGTACCCCAAAGCAAAATTTACAAAAAGAAAAAACAGTAATATAGTTGCTCTCAAAGAACAGTAATATCTTGTGTCTACAAATCAGTGACCCATGAGATTTTTCTTTTTCGTTCTTCTAGACGGTTCATAGACCAATAATAGACTGACAAAAGCTCCTAAGCACTCAATATTAGACCAATAAAACACAGAATTGTTTCAGTTGACAACATAAGAACTTTGGGGTAGAAATATTTTTCGCACGACTCGTCAAAATTCTCCCTTACACCGTCAACCCCAATCTACCAGCATTTCCATCAAAGGTGACAGGGAAGTTGCACAAGGCAACTCAATCCATAGGTGGACTACATTACGTGAAATTTCAAATTCCTCACCAATATTCCCCTCTAGCTTACCTGTCACTTTCTTTTCTCCTTCACTGAGGTTAATTAGGAAAGATGGAAGCTGCTTCTCATTCATCTGCAACAATCATACAGAAAACACAAGTGTTATAACAATAAGCAAGATCAATTAAACCTTGAAAAATATCAAACGCTAACGTTGACAACTGCACAAACAAGTAGGTTCCTTTTTTTTTTGTGGGGGTTTGTCCAGACCTTAGATAAGAGGGCCTTTGCAAGTTCCAGAGGATCAATAGCTGAGGGACCCTTGCTATAAACAGGTACAAACTTCCCATTCTGATAGCCAGCAAGGAAGTGATAAGCTGCCTGACCAGGGGAGAGCTTCGACAAAGAAGGAATGGTGCCAGAGCTGCTTCAAGGCAGAATTTATTAAAATTTTCAAAAACTGGAAACTTGGATGTATCATATAACTTAAGATTCGATAGGTTGCAGTAAGAAATGGGATCTAAGATGCTTGATGGAATAAAACAAGGTTAAGGTAGAAAGAAACAGATTTTAATACCAAAAAATAAATGTAGCAGCACCGTATCCAAAACTTTTAACTCAACTGAGCCTTTGCCAACTAAATGGGGTTGGCAACACAGGTTTTGTTTTGCCATTCAACCCTATTTTATAGTACCAAACCCAATCAATGGTAAAAATTACATCCATCAGACGGAAATATTTAGACAATGCTAGGTTTGTTTGTGGCTAATTGTTGGAACCGCTTCCTCCAAAAGGCCGACCTTGTAGGAAAGAGAGGAAACAATATGTATATCATACAAGAGCCCAAACACGGCGGACTATTCAACTGGTGGATAAATAATTTCAACACCTGCCCACTCCCAGAGGGACTTGATACCGTGATCCCTGCCTACTCTGATACCATGTTGGAACCGCTTCCCCTAAACGGCTGACCTTATAGGAAAGGGAGGAAACAATATGTATATCATACAAGAGCTTTAACACAATGGATTATTCAAAGGGAGACATGGGTGGATAAATAATTTCAACACTAATTAACAAATTGCAGTAATCTTTGGCTCCTCAAGTCGATGACGATTCCACACACTAAAACTCCACTATATGACAATAAATTTTGGATTGGTATCATCTCATAAAATTTTGGTTTTAACTCTTCCATGTTACCCAATTACAAAAGATGGCCAAAAGAATTCACATTAAAGAAAACAGTAGCTAAAATGACATAACTGGGATTTTGGCAACAGTAATTGCTCATTATTTTCCACAACACCTGTAATATAGCTCGCATAAGAAAGATATTCACTTCTTTATAGAATAATATGCATCTAGTATCCTATTGATAATCCAGGCTTCATTCCCTGCTTCAGTGTGGCAGGGGACAGACCAGCCTAACCATACTTCAGATTGAACTTGGTCCAGACACCTAGTAGCGCAACTGGTTTGGATGGACTCACCAATCCAAAAGAAGAAACACACAGAATTCATCTTGGCATACTGCTATATACTTTTTACCAAAGAAGAAACCATAATCCATCTTTCTATCCCTTTTTTTGTCTCCATATGTTCCTCCAGTCGGTCATCCTAATCAGATCTACCCTCACTATAGAGGGATAGTCTACTCTACATAAACGCTAACCTTCCTGCTAGGGCTTTTGGCTTGTAGAACCTTTTTACTGCCACCACATCCAAAGTGCTGAGGGATCCTTAGTACTATGACAGAAGGACCCAACCTGAACCCAAGTGATATGATCCTGAGTTTAAAAACCCCGTATGGGTCACTTAAGGGGCCACCCAAATATTAAACAACTCAAATATGAGAGTGATTGTTGAGACACGGTATATACACTTGGTTTTTGTTGATTACTAATTGCGTCCTCAATGGGAAAAGTCTATTGCAACTTGTGTTATCTAACCTCGCTTCTTGTCTCATAAGTGTGCAAGATGATTTGTAAGCAATGGTTGCTTGGATGGTCAAACCACTATCATGAGCTTGGCCTTCCCACGGTTGGCAGTTTCGTCCTAGCTACAAGAGGGGGTGTTTGGAGAATAATCCCACATCTGTTATCCCTGAGACCTTTTATTCCCTCATATACCTGTAAGTCCCTCCACCCAATAATTCAAGCTTTTGGATCGGAAACTTTACACCATGGTAAGTCCACCTACGGCATGTGGTGACACTCGGCAACATCAAAAGCATCTAAGTCCACCATTTTGCGGCATCATGAATGCTAAGCAAACTGGACTTATCAAGCTTCCATTAGTAAGACCAATTGGAGATCGTCAAAGTGACCATTCTTCAAAGATTTTATCAATGGTGGTGTATCTCTCTGATTTAGGATTTCACTTTTGTAAATTGTAATCTCTTGTACTCTTAAGCATGCATATGTGAGGTGATTCTAAACACTAGGACATCAGCAAGTAAACCAAGAAGACCTAACTTAAGCAAATTGGTATACCAGAATTACTTTTTGGGCATTTGGCCTTGGGTAACAAAATGTTTTAAATTGGTGATTTTGACTTGGAAAATATTGGAAAATATGTTCAAAATCACAAGTATCAAAATCTAGTCATAACACAGCCAAACCGAGGTTATTGGTCGATGTACCGGTCGACTGGTTCTTATCGGTTGGCGTTGCCCAAGAGCCTTGGGACCTACAGGCATGCATATCGGCCGACTTGTACCTGCCAGCCGATGTGTCCCAACAGGTGCTAGCTCAGCTGGCCTGAGCTAGTGGTCGGTGCTCAAGCACCGGTTGTCCGGCGATCAGCCAGTTACAAGAAACAGTCATAAATGGCTAGTTTTGCTCCAACAATCACTGCGTACTGGTCGACCGGCAAGCAAAAACTTTCCTGTTGGATTTGGTTTTTGAGATAAATTTTGGGCTCCTTTTGAGTTCTATTTAATGACCAAGTGAGAGAAATTTTAACCAACTTTGTGCCTTTAATTGAATATTATTTATTAAGTAATTAGTGCCCAAGTATGTTGCAGTTATCATTGTGCTTCTATCTTGCATATTTACCTACTTAGAGGTTTTCTTGTTAGAGCTTTAACTATCCTATTTGGCTTTTGAGCTTGTAAACTTCATCTCAACTCTGAGAATGTTGTAAGGTTTTTAGTGGTGAGCCTAGAAAAACACTAGGTTTGAGTGTGAGCCCAAACACTTGGGCATGTGTTGATTACAGAAAAGCATTGTGAAGGTTGATCGAGTTGATCACTTTAGTGGAAAGTCCAAAAGGATTCCTCTTGGTAATGGATATATGCAAGTTGCTGAACCACTCTAAAACATTGTATATCACTTATTGTCTCTCAATCCCCTTTTCAATTTTGATGTAGATCAAAACACAAAGAAGAAGAGGCCAAAACACTGCTCACGTTACTGTTCACGTAAACAGTGTCACAGCCCCATATTTTACTTGGTGAGAATGAAACTAGAAGATCCTGTGTGGCCCAGGACCAGGTCATGTGAAGACTTTTTAGAAGGTTCAATTTTCTCTATGCGTGGGGAATTAGGAGTTTAGTTTCTATTTTTAAAATTATTCTCTTAGATATTTTGTGGATGTCTATTAATCAACCTTAGCTCTTTAGTTTCTAATTCCAGATTTAGAAAATAGACTTAGCTTTTATTTAGAAGTTTCTAATTTTAGTTTGTTTCCTTTTCTTGCAAGTTTCTAATTTTCTCTTACTTGTAAGGCAAGCATAGCTGCCCATAAATATGTAATGCCCTTAGAGGCCCTCCATCAACGATTATGATAAATGAGAATATGCCTTTTGTGCAAAGTTTTATCATCCTATTGTGTGGATGAAGGGTTGAGAGGCCTGGCTGGTGAGAGCCAAAACCCTTAGGGCTGAGAGAGCCGAATCTCCTTGTCCCCTATTTTCTATGTTCTCTATTCTCCTTTTCCTTGCAATCGATCCTTGTACTTCTGCTGTTCTCTGTTGAGCAATCCCAGTGCTGTGAAGACTCATTCAAAAGTTGCAATCAACCCCAAACCATAGTTGTCACGTCGTCACGGCGATCCAAGTCAGTGGAGGGGTGTCATGTCGATATATCGACATGTCGCACGCCACGGCGTTGCCATGGCGATCATATCGACCATGGTTTATTTTTTATTTTCTCTATTTTTAATGTCATTTAGTATGCTATAATATATACCCTCTAACATCAAAAATTAACATGAAAGTGTACTATTAATCTACTATGGTTTAATTCATGAAAGTGTAATATCCATTAGTGTATATGAAATCATGGATTATCAAATAATTGATGGCAATAGTCTTGCTGATAATAAAGTTGAAAAATCATGAGAGTTGAGATATGATTCATATGAAAGTGACTACAAAAGTAACAAAACAAAAAAACAATTACAAGAACATATGTTATATAAGAGTGAATAAAGCTAATTAGTGTTAGTCAATAGTGTATTAGTGTTTTCTGTTTGAAATTTTTTTACTTTTTTTTATGTTAAGGAAAAAGCATTAAAATAAAAAATGGTTTAAAAAAATTATGATTAAAAAATTAAGTTTTATAATTTGAAACAACCATGTCGCCCGATATGGCTATATGTCGTGGTATGGCATCCATGGCGGCGCCATGGCGACGACATGGAGGCCATATTGGTCGATATTCTTACATCATCCATATCGGTGGTCGATATGCCCACTTCTCCAGCGATATGATGCCATGGCGCCGCCATAGCATCGATATGCCGACGCCATGACAACTATGCCCCAAACACTCCGAGACTGTTGCTTCTGTTGCTGCCATCGATTGAAGCCAGTTGCTGCTCCTACAAGGTGAATTGTTGCTACAACTCCATATTTCCATAACTCCATATCCCACCACCAGAACCTGCTGGGTTTTGGAGCACAGAATCACACCACCTACCCCTCCACTTGATCCCAATTCTAGCTTACTCTGCTGGCTGGATTGCCCTATACCACTAACCTTCTATTTTCAAGTTTAACCTTCTAATTTTGTGACCTGTGCATATCTTGACATCAGGCCATCAGAATTAGGCCCAATTTAGAGGCCTAATCCAGCCTACCTACATCTACACTTGACCTGAATTTTAACCCCCATCACTTGTCTGATTCTAGAGGTTCTGTCCACTTTCTAATTCTGATTTTGTTTAAAATTTGATGTTCTGCTGCCTATCATCGATCCTACTGTAGAGTGATTCTTAGCTGAATATTTTCTACACTAAATTCTCTTTTACACTCTCCTTGTTTTTACAACCTCACCTCTTTGGTTCATCGAGATTATTGGGTAGATAATTTTTTAATTTTCATTTTTATTCTCTCACCCAATTCACCCCCTCTTGGGTTGCCCGATCTAACAGTAATGGTGATTTTGTTAATATATTGAAGTTACAAAAAAGGTGACAATATGGTTGTAGTATGAAGGGGCTATTGAGGTGTAAGAGTAGAGGACAGAAGAGGAATTAAGAATTAGAGTTGGAGGGCAAACTAAGAATAAAAATAAAATAGAAGATAGACAAGAAACAAGAAAGGAGGGGCAGTTAATGGAAACAAGAAAAGGTATTGTAGTCCTAGATTGGTAGAAGACCAACTAGGAGCGCCAGTAAACCAAGATCTGTTATGAACAAGTGAATGGGTTTAGGTCAAGTTGAGGTACGAGAGTGTCAGTGAAGGTTAAGTTAAGTTTTGATGGAGGAATGTGTGCTTGAATGAATTGGCAGCAAGTTAGTTTTAGGGCTTTAGGTTTTGGAAGGTGGAAGATGATGGAATCTAGGGTTTATAATAATAGGAAATCAGGTGGTTGAATGGGCTTAATATTTAGGTTTAGTGTGGGTAGCGCGGAGGGGATTATATGCTGAAAGTTACGGTTAAATCAAATGAAAATCTGGAGTTATGGAGGTCTCCTAGAAGAGTTACGAGAGAAGGGTAAACGTGTAATTTCAGACAATCGGCTGGATGGATGGTAATGAAATTTGAATCAAGTCTCTCTTGGGGTTTGAGGATGATTCCATCAAAATTTTAGCAGGTTCTAACAGTTAGATTTGGCCAGGCAGAATTCTTGCGAAAATCACCTTGCATGAGACCACCTCCTAGAAGGGAAGAAGAATAGTTGCAGATTCTCAATTCTAGACTTGTGGATGAAGAACAGATTGGATCAGACTTGGGATGATGTTGTAGACTTGAACAGTGCTTGATGATGTAGAATCACTCTTGAAATCAGAACTTGAAGGTATCAGTAATGGAGAAAACAAATAGCCAATTCGAACCACCCAGGGTTCACACCGCAAGGTGTCAATTGGATCAAACACCGATTCCTTCAGATGATCCACCCAGGTTTCACACCGCAAGGTGTTGATTGGATCAAACCCCAATCCCACCAGCCTTTATCAAACACAAGAGAAAAATCTTCAATGGAGAAGAAGAGCAACAAAAAGCTTTTCATTAATCAAAATTCGTGTTTAATGTTTGCCCCCCTTACAACCTTATATAAAAGACTCAAAAATAGACTCTTATATTAAAAAGGAAAGGCCTAACCAAATCCTTAACCTATCAGGTAACTTAAACTGATTAGGAAACTGAAATAGACTCAAAACAGAGTCTTAATCCAGCTGCACTAAACACTTAAAAGAAAACTACTAAAATCACCTAAATTGAACCATTGGTTGGATCGGTTCAATTTATGAACAAAAACACCGAATCGGTTAAATTCATTAACAAAAACACCAAAATAAAACTAAGCATAGGACTAAAACAACTAATCCTATATGCAACCTAATTACCCATTTTTTTAGGCCCAAAAACGTGTCCTATTACATAGAAAACTCATGGGATCAAAGGCCCAACATGTATATAATCTAACCCTAGACTTATTCCCATCAAAATAAGCCTCATTTGGTGATGTATCTGCATCAAAAGGGAGTAATCATATCAAAGAGGGGGAGAAGATGAGAGGTTGTCTTAAACCTCTAACAAGGGAAAAAGATGACATAGAACAGGGCTGGTTTCAGGAGAAAAAACTCAGTCATGCAAACCATGCGTCGAGCTGAATTTTAGGTGACAGATCCATACCACCATTCCTTTGAGAATCACTCAACAACAGATTCTAAATCTCAAGTATTATAATATTATTTCAGGCTGCAACTGAACCTTGCATGAGGAGAAAAGGTTCAGATCTGGCTGTGGGTTAAACCCCCCCTCCCCCCCGCAGAAGATGATTCACGAGGAAGATCCCTACAGCTTAGGTCGCCTATAGAAGGGTTTCCTTTGCCCAAAATCTCAGACTCAATGGACAGCTTGTTAGAGAGTTAGATCGAGTCTCTTGTAGTTCAGTTGGTTCGACATTAACAGGGTAAAAGTAAGAACAGAATACAATAAAGAAGAGAGAGGGAGGATAAGAAGAGGATTACGTAGGGGAAGGGAAGAGAAAAGAGATGGTACCTGCGATGAGGAAGGAGCTGGAGAAAGAAGAACAGCAGTTGACCAGCAGGACAAACACAACACTCACCAGCGCATGCAACTCAACTCAACTCAATATTATTCAACTGTCTATCGATTACAGGCATACCCCTATATAAAGTTGTAAAACTAAGACTCCTATTCAAACTCTAAAACTAAATGGAGTTGAACTCTACCTATGTAGCCCATTCAAAGTAAAATGAAAGATTACAATATAAATCCAAAAACATAAATAAATAAATTGCTACCAGCCCTTGATAGACTGAAAACCCAGGTTGGGCTGGTTCTGTCAGGGCTTGCGTTTCCAAACCCGGTCGTGTTGGTCTAACCACTCGAGTGTCACTGCATCAATTCTCCTCTGAAAATGGAGTCGAGTTTGGACAAGGACCAATAAGACCATCTGAGTCAACACACTGGAGGAGAAACGATCCACATGTCCTTTGAAGCTTGATCGTCGAAAGGTCTTTAGCTGGAAGGAACTTCATCTCAAGTCTACCATATTTGAAAGAATATAAGTGTTCTTATAACCACAATGGGTTGTACCTTCTTATCAAACAACCACGGTTGCCCAAGAAGCATGACACACCTTCAAATGTAGAGCGGTACATTACACGGAATTGATCAACCCACCAATAGAGTACATGAGCAAACACCGATCATTGATCTTAATATTCTGGTTATTCACCCACACAAACTTGTAGGGGTTAAGCTACGGCTCTGTCTTCAAATCGAACTTGCAAATGGCATCTTCATAGACAATGTTCATACAACTACCATTGCAGATTACCATAGTGTATAGAATGTAGTTGCATCTTACTCTGGTTTGAAAAATACTGTTGTAACACCAACCATCTTTGTCAAAAACCTTGTAATGTAACTTATGTATGACTAGAACCTGAATAGGTCTAATTCCAGGCAGGATCAAATAGAAAACCCTTCAATAAACAAGAAATCATATGAGGGAAACAAGAGAACAATGGGAACTAAAAATAAGGGAAACAAGAGCAATGGGATCTCAAAATTGGTTGGAGAAGAATGATGAGATCTCAAAAGATAACCAAAAGAAAGAATCCCATAAAATTAATAACCTGTTGAACCCAATGGAGCTGCAATTGAATGATATTGTAGATGTAAAGAAACTCCCAGAAGCTTGTAACACTCTTGCACTCAATTTAACAGAAATTAGGGTTTGGAATCAAGAATCGATGGAAGGGGATGGGGGAAGGGAATGGCTATCTCACCCAACCTATCTCAGGATTTTTCACAAAGGCTAAGCCAATATTTCATTAATCAAATTCATGTACAACGCAGGCCTCCCTTGCAACCTTATATAGAGGACTCAAAAATAGACTTAGACACTAAAATGGAAAGGCTTAACCCTATCATTAACTAATAAAGTAACCTAAATTGACTAAGAAAGTTAAAAAATAAAGAACATAGACTCAAAATAGGACTCACACTAAACAAATGAAGCAAATCCCGTTTTCCTACTTTCTACCCCTATTTTAGGCTCATTAAATTGGCCAATTACAAAATAAACCCATGGGTCAAAGTCACAATACATGTATGACCCAACCCAAAACTTATTTCCACTAAAATAAGCCCCAAGTGACTTATCTACATCACCTTGTGCATAGTCAAAAGAGGACAAAGCAAGCAACAATGGTGCTGCTCTCCATCACTTTTGTTAAAGTGAATCGTGCTGCTCTCCATCACTATTGGTAAAGTGTATCGTGCTGTTCACTAAGGCATAGGAGTATGGTGTTCAATTATGCTACTTTACTTTAAGTTGTTATCTCTTTTAAGTTGTAATTAGACTCTTAATAGGTTTCTTACTATATGTAGGCTTCCAAATGTGTGTGTGTGTGTGTCAGAACTGTTATGTACTAATGTTGTAATACTAAGTGGGGTAGTTATTAGGAAGTTGTTGCTGCAGAAGTAGTTATTGCTGGAAAAGTGGAGAGGTGTGTCCGGAGTGCTTTGTGACCGACGTAAGGACTGTTGTATGACCGGCTATGATGCATGGGGAAGAATGCTGCGCAGTTAAGAAGTGTCATATTGAGAAGCTGTGTAACAGAAATGAGGATGATAAGATGGATTTGCGGAAAAACTAGGAGGGACAAAGTAAGGAATGAACGTATTAGAGCTGACTTGGGAATTGCCCCAACCAATGACAAGCTCAGAGAGAATCATTTGAGGTGGAAACCGTGGTATGATCATCTCCAACGAAGGCCTAGGGACGCTCCAGTAAGGAGGAGTGAAATGATCCCGATTGAAGGAGCTAAAAGAGCTAGGGACAGGCCTAAAATGACCATAGGAGACGTTCTGAAGGACAAGCATAGTCTAGGTCTTTTTCCAAGTATGACCTCGGATAGAGCTTATTGGAGGGCAAGGATCCATGTAGCAGACCCCATTTAGCTGAGATTCTCCTGACTTGCTGGGCTGTGCCTCTTTCCTCTTACTTTCATCTTTCATTTTTCCTTTTATCGTCCATCTTTCATTTGTCATTTTCCATTTTTCGTTTCTCTTCTCACTCCCCATCCCTCTTTTCCCATCTCTTCATTCCCTTTTTATTTAGACCTCAGTTTTGCCTATTTGTTTTGCTTGGATCCATGTAGCCGACCCAATTAAGTTGGGATAAGGCTGAGTTATTTGTTGTATTTCTCCTCTTTTTTTTTTTGGGGATTTTAAGAAACTGTATTTTGGGATGGAAGAAAATGAAAGATGATGGAACTTGTGAGATTTTTCTCCCATTCTCTGCAAATTGAGAGATTCCCTGCAAACCTTAGAGTGAATCCAAGTTGGTGTGAAGCCAACCCCCTGTCTCTTCCTAGCTCTTTTCTCTTAGGCTACCACCCTCTCCCTCTCCCTATTTCCTTTTCTACCAGTTCCAATTTTCCCACTTTTGGCTTAAATTATAGCCTCAAACGTATGGAGATTCATCAATTAACAAGCAAGGAACTAAAACTCAGAACTCGACCAGGTTTTGACCTTGGAAAAACCCGAGTTGACTTGAGATCTTGCGAGATCTAGGTCGAGTTAGTGTATTTTTTTTTTTTCAACTCAAAGGCTGGTTTCGGTGGGTTTTAGACCTAGTTTGGGTCTGAAACTGGTACTCAACCTATTTTAGGTCATCTAAACACAATGGCACTATCAGATTTTGCAAAAACAAAGTCCAAATAGGAGTTTCACTTAGTGGGAAACTAAGACAGAGTGATAAACACTTATGCTAGAAACCAGGACAGACACAGGACAAACACTTATTTATGCTTAATATCATTCATATTTTATATTTCATTTACTTAAGATATCATTCATAAATAAGCAAATAACCCCCTATTTGAATCCAATAAAAATAGTTCAAAAATCAAATTCCAAAAGGAAAAAAGCCAACCCCCAAGTTCAAGAACAAAAACTGGATTTTCGACGGTAGATGCAATTTTCAACTTTCTTTTCAACTTTCTAGTGCTTGGGTTTTTCTCAAATCTAAAAATTCCATAAATCTTAATATGGTAAAACATTGCTAAAAACCAGAAGTGTAGTAAAATATTCATTTGTTTAGATGTCCAAAAAAATACTTTCATTCCGAGCGATTCTGACAACATTTGCACACAGGGTCATAGTTGTCATGGCATCGCCATGGCGTCCTGGCGCTGGAGAGGGTTGCATGGCGACCTACGCCATGGCGACTCTCTTTGATTTCTTCTTCCTGTCTCTCTTTCCCTCTTCGATTTCTTCTTCTTGTCTTCGATTTCTTCTTCCCTCTTCGATTTCTTCTTTCCCTCTTCGATTTCTTTCGATTTCTTCTTTCCCTCTTCGATTTCTTCTTCGATTTCTGAATTTTCTTCTTAAAACTTGAGAAACAATAGAGAAAAAATAAAATGGCTTGAGTATACATCTATTAACACATTAAAAATAGAGAAAATAAAAAATAAAACATGGTCGACATGCTCGCCATGGCAACGCCATGGCGGGCGACATGTCAATATATCGACATGACACCCCTCCACCGACTTGGATCGCCGTGACGCCGTGACAACTATGGTTTGACCTATACATAACTCCTTCAATATAAATCAGATTTAAGCAATCTTGGACTTGTTGGAAAGCTTCCTAGAAAGTTGAAAATTGCATCTACCGCCGAAAATCTAGTTTTTGTTCCTAAACTGGGGGGTTGACTTTTATTCCTTTTGGAATTTGATTTTTTAACTATTTTTATTGGATTCAATTAAGGGGCTATTTGCTTATTTATGAATAATATCTTAAGTAAATGATTTCTGGCATAAATAAGTGTTTGTATACCAATTTTTGCATAAATAGGCATCTGTATACCAAGATTTTCCACCGAGATCTCAAGACTGGCACTCATATAAAGGAGTTTGGGTTGAGATCTCGAGATCTCGCGTTGTTGCACTTTTTTGTTTCATATGCCATCTCGTCTCGACCCTGGGAAAAACTGGGATCTCACGAGTTTTAGTTCCATGTTAACAACAAGGAAACACTGAGGACACATTCTTGGAGTTTGATAGTGACTTGGCAATTGATCACAACACTCCAACTCACGGGACAGCAAAAGAAGGTACTGACCTATCATGTATCCTTTATTAAATTTCCACCAATTTTCTGCACTTTGTATTTGGAAATTTTCATCATTTATGGCTGCTGTTAGATATGATTTTCTGCATGTACGTTGTGAGTTGTGTGTTAGTAGACCTTCCCAAACCCATATTTACTTAATCCTTAGGCTTCAGACTTGTATTAGATTTCTCAAACCTTTCCTACACCATTTGTACTTCTCCATACTCTGGGATCAGAATATTAGGCCTCCTCTTGGATAGGGCAAGGATGCAAACTTGACATAAATGTAGAAAATTTCAACCGTCTAATTGAGGAACTTCATTCCAGTGGGAACTTAACCATCTGATTTACTTGTCACAATCCAAACCATCAGAACAGAGTTAATTTAGGTTTCTAGTCAATTCACAGGCTAGCCATGTCAATAGAATGAATGTGTTACAAGTTAGGAAAATCTTAATTAAAATAGAAACTGGACGGGAGTGCTAGAGTCCTTTTCCTAAAATCTCTCACTAGAGATAATAAGATTTATGGTACAAATCGCTGCCCCCCAACCCTAAACAGAATCAGCAGGGAGAATTTAACAAGAGCAACCAATCAATGAGCCACAGACAAAGCCAACATACACCAGCCCCAGTCATATCCATCAACAACCATCTTTCGAGAAGTGAACAATAATAAGTTGAACACAGAACAGCCCCACACCCCAATCATACTCCATTAACTCCTCAAAATAAAGCAACATGATCAGAAATTTTTAGTATTGTTTTCAGCAAGCAACCTTTTTAGCTGACTCATCCAAGAGATGGACGAAGATTGGTCAGTTCTCACAAGCATATACACAGATTTAAAAGAACTAACGGATGGACCACCAATAAGTGGTAGTGCCAACTGCCAAGGTTACCACATCTGTGTATGTAATGTTTTATCAAATCAATTATAGTAACCTTCACATGGTTTTATGTTTACCTATCAACAGATGCAAGTACCACAGCAGCTGGCAACTTGAATAGATTGGGGGATCCAGAGTCTCCAGTTTGAAAGAGTGGTGCAACACCCTGAGAGGACAGAATTACACCTGCATCTGCAGAAACTAGCAGATCCGAGCAGCTCTGAAGATCATCCTCTGGAGCAAAAAGAAGAATCACAGACTCACCAGACACCAATAGCCTGAAAGACACTATGATAGGAAGTAAATTCCCAGTTTCACCATTATAATTCATATCAAGAATGAAAACAAATATGTAGTTCTTTACCTAGCAGATAAAGGCAGGCCTCCTCTAGCAGATATAACAGGTCCAGCCAAGGCAGCAAGTGCATCTTTGATTCCCTTGATATCAGAAAAGGCTTTACCACAAAGAATGAGTGATGAGCGCTCAATATCAGCAGCTATAAAACCACCATTTGCTTGAGACCCAAGACCAATAGTATCAGCAGCGGTTGGACTGCATAAACAGTAAAAATAAATAACAATTATCTTGCGATATGTCACCATTAGAGTGTTTATATAAACAAAGTTTGCAAAAGCTGGTGACCAAAATGCCATATAAATTGATGAAGGGCAAGTTCAGAGTGAAGTGAGAAGAAAGCAGCTAAAATTAGCAAATAAGAATCAAAGCCAGAAACTTGTAATGCTTTGAAAGATGTGATGGGAAAATACTTTGTGCAAGAAATCCATGCAACACTGAGAGTTACCACATACAGTGTGTTCTAAAACATGAAAGGTAACGAAAAAGCATATGGTTCAAATTGCAGCAATCATTCAAAACTAGAGCACACCAAGAAAGAACCAATTGTTACCTTAATGATGTAGCAACGTAAACAGTCAGAGGGCAAGAATCATGAGAAATTGCACGACTAGGAGTCCTAAATAGGACACTGGAAAGTGATAATACAGCAGATGGACTGTCACTTATAACACGGACTTTTGCATCATATTTTGATGAAGACCCAACAGCTCCATCTTGAACAAAGACATTTGATATGGATGAAATGTGAGTTGTAACCTAAAAAAAAAGATGTTAACATACATCAAGACACAGAAAAGAACGAGACACCACAGCGATGTGCATATACAGTAATCTCTCTCAACAATAGAGTCAAAGATCCAGCACATCAGAGCTATCAAGGATCTTGATTACACCAGGTTTGGATCAGATGAATCAAACCATTGAGAAAGGAAATGGACTACTCATTTTAACAAAAGTATGGGATGGATCATAATTGGAAAAAATAAAACTGACATCATAAGCTTCCATCCAACCAATTAAGGAACACAAGCTAAAATAAAATAAACCAGTGTTGGTTACTTGGTTAAACTAAGTTGTCAATTTAACGCTCACAATAACTCCAAGTTTAAAGGTATTAACTATAAAAGTCACACAGCAGAACAATCTTATATAGGCATTGATGCAGGTCAATCGTTGGATCTACAAGTGATGGGTTCACTTAAGAATTGGAGGAAGAAAATTCTCATCTGAAGGCTAGATTTGGATCTGATCTGATCTCAGATCTAACGATCAGATTTCAAGAGATTAAATATCATACCTGCATAACTGATTTCAGGAATAAAAACTCAGAAATAAAATATCCAAAATATAGAAGTCGATGAGGTGGCAAAGCGGAGAGAAAAGGGGATAATTGATAGTTAAGATAAGCAAAGAAATAATAGCAGACAGAAAAGAGAGAGAAAGAATCTTGCTAGCTGTCCAAGTAAGAAGAGACAACAACCACGCAAGAGAGAGAAAATAGGAAAGAAGGAAGAAGTTGTAATGGAGTGAGAACACTGAAAATCTTCCTAAAAAATAGGATCAGAAAACTAAATAAATTTATAAGAGAGAAGACAAAGGGAGAAAACTTCCTACCGTGGGGATGCAAAGAGAAATAATGAAAGGGATAAGAAAAGAAAGAAACAATGAGAGAGAGACACAGAGAACCATGCGGTGAGGAAGGAGAAAAAATATATAAAAGGGAGAGAGCTAACGTGGGGCAGGAGAGAGACCTCTACAGCTGTAAATGGCGACAACGTAATCAAAACCATATTCCATTCATTCAATTCCCCTGAATGAGGGGTGGTTACATATAAATAGACCCCACTAAGGACTCTTAACTTTCTTACTCTAAATAAACAACCAAAATTAAGAAAACTCGTACTAGCCTAAAATAACTAATAATAGAACTCTTGTACAGCTAAGGATAAACTCGGACTCTAGAAATGGGACCCACTAATAAAATAATAATTTTTGTGCATCCCCTTAACCGCCGGCTTTATCATTCAGCCCATTACAATGATAAAACCCAAAAACTAAGGCCCAACCTAAACCCATACTAAAATCTAGCCCAAATTTAAACCAGGCCTGCATTAGGGAACAACAAGGGGATCTTGTTCTTGTGCAGGAGAACAGTGTGCTGAACAGTCCATGGAAGTGTATAGTTGTAATCCTAGTAGCTTAATTAAGCATCAAAATGGACCTTTGCTCAAGCCAGTTTTCGAGGGTTAGCATGGGCCTAAAGAAGGGACTAGAGTTTGGCCTCCAAAATGGTTTGAGTATGGGGCACATATATCGTATATTATGTCCACTTTTGAACGTTGGACCTCTACCGTTTGTAATGCTTTGACCCAAATGATTGACCACCACAAGTGTTACTTTTGGATGTTAGAAGTTGAGCATCCAAAAAATCTTGCTTTTCTCTAATGGATGTTTATGTACTGCTTATTCAATGTGTGATGGTATTCAAGTTTCAACTAAATTTTCATAATATCCATAGCTTTAACAATATCATCAATTTTCACTAACAGATATTTATTTCCATTTCCATAAAAACCAAATAATAAACCAAAACTAACATTTGAAGTCCTACATGAAGTTGGAAGTGGTATTGAGATAAAAAGGTCTGAGAAAATGGGATGGATAATAAAATGTGCCATATAAACTCAGCTGTCAAGATCAAGTGTCAAATAAATAGGCTTCATTTTTCTAGCGTAAAATTCTTTCTCGATATTTCTGAATATTTGAACTTGGTCAGTTGGTCTTTCTAACTCATAGTTTGGGGACTTTAAGTGATTTCCCAATACAACCAGCCATGATGTAGGAAAGTCTTGTGTGACACTACTACTTATTTTTCTCGATAAACCAAGACATATCATTGAAAAGAAAGGCCTAGTACACAATACAATGCAACAAAGAGAGGCTATACAAACCAAGGCTAGAAAATCTTGTATGTTATAGTCGCAAATTTCAAAGGAATCATGCATCCCTAGCAAACTTATCAAAAAATATGTTGACATAGCAACAAGGGGACCAAAATTGTCGATATTCTTGATATTAAAATTTATATTTATAAATGACAAAATGAAGATAAAACTAAAAATCATCTTCAGGTTGAGCCAGAGGGTAAAGAAAGCCAATGAGAAAGATGATATTCATGCCTTGAACTAGGACTTGCCTGTTTCAAGAGTTTACTAAATTGTGCGTTGGAAATTTCAGAAGCCCCTCCAACCGCATTACCTCTTACATGAACAGGAAGACCAGACAAAGTCTCTACAAATATCCCAAATAAGAAAAAGGAAAATTTTCATGACCTTAGAATTGGGTACAAAGGAAATAATATTTACAAGACAAATGAAAAATAAATAGAAATAAAGCCAAATAAAATAAGGAAGTACGAAAGTAAGATATCAAAGTTGTTACCTGAAGTGGTTGCACCTTTCTGTTGTAGCTCAGAAGGCTTCAAGTTGTGAAAAGCTTTATCCTTTACAATTACACCTCTCCCTGCAAGAGCCCAATTAAGACCATAAGAGACACCTGGGCCTTCCCTGCATAATGAAAAGTACGACTAACAAAATCAGAGAATAACCTAACCAACTCCCACGAAAATATGGAGGATGCCCAATATAATGCAATTTATGTCAACACACTGAGCTCTTTGTGACACCCAAGTATGAAACAAAAAAGACCCAACAAAAACAATAAAAGTAAAAGATATTGTTTAAATAACACTTGTTATCATGAAGTGTATCACTAATACCGAGATATGTGAGGGGTATTTTTGTCTAGGTCCTTTATTCTCTTTATTTCTTTTGTTTTCCTGTTTTACCCTTCACTGAATATATAATGAAGTATTGAGGGAGACTACACATATCGTGTAACTTCCAAGTTGCACATCTCCTCTTCTCTTCTCCCTCTCGATTTCTCTTCTTCTTCTTCTTCTTCTTTATATTTTATTATTGACATGATATCAGAGCATTAGGTACTGCTACAGCTTTTGTGAGTCCCTTCTTCTTCTTTCTACAGCCTACAACTGAAGATTGAAGAGTGTTTGAGGACTTGAAGGGCTTGCGGTTTCTCCTATTCTTTGTTTGAAGGGGTGCAGCACCCTATGCTGTATTTTGGGACTGTTTAGAGACTAGTTCATGGCATAAATTAAGAACTAGGTCTCTTTTTCTGTTTGTGGATGTGTTTGTAGGAGTTGGATGGAGTGAAGATTGCATTGGAGACTCTAGCATCAAATTGGCAACACTTGTTAGGGTTTTGAGATCGATTTTTCTAGGGGGAGAAAAATCGATTTTTTAGCAGGGTTTTGAGATCTTGTGGATTGGCTGGATTTTTTGGAGAGTGTCGCCTTCTCTTTGTGGCAGAATTTTTTAGGAAAACAAATTCTGGTTATCTTCTCTATGGAATCGATTTGTGTCAAGGTTTCTGACAAAGTCGACTTTTGTCAGGGTTTTTGGAGAATCGGCTTTTGCTCACTTTTTCAGCACTCTTTGGGTTTCTCTTTTCAGTTTTCACTTCATCAATCCAATAGTGCATAATGGGTGATGTATCCAAATCTGGTGATGGTTCGAAGTCTGTAATGATTACAGAAATTTTTTCTTCCTCCTTCAATCGTATCACTGAGAAGAAGTTGGAGGGGATCACCAACTTTAAACAATGGAAGAAAATTGTTAAGTTGGTGTTGACAGGACGTGATCAGCAGAATCACCTATTCAAACCTAAGCCCGAAGATGATCCCTTGTGGGAAACAGTTGATGCTCGAATCTTGGGATAGATGCTAATTCTATGGAGAACCAAATCATGGATTTGGTAACACACATTGATACAGTGAAGGAGTTGTGGGAGTATCTCAATGTTTTGCGTTAACATTTCCCGAATTTATGACTTGTCCCAAGAATTGTACAAGGTTGATAGAAAGGGTCGTACTTTGACCAAATATTTTGCTGATTTTAAGAGGATGAATGAGGAGCTTAATTCCTTACTTCCTATCACTTCTAATGGGAACAAATGCAAAGTCAACGGGAGCAACTTGCTCTTATGGGGTTTTTAGGATGACATGGGAAGGAGTTTGACTCAGCTCGTTTCCAAATTCTTGGTGGTGACAAGATAGCCACTTTGTCTGAAACCTTTTCCAGAGTTCGTGTTTCTCATGAGAGCACTACTGATGATGACACTTCGGCTTTGGCTTCTTTTCCATCAAACCGTGAGCCCAACAGTGGGGCTGGTAGTGGTGGTAATGTTAATACTGGTGATGGCCGTGATCTTGGTGGTGGGGCTGGTTCTAGAAAACACCTACTTCGGTTACTCAAAGTAATTCTGATGGTTCTGGTGGTTTAGTGAGGACTTGTCAATAGTTGTCATCATTATGGTCGTCCAGAATATATCCAATGTTTCTGTTGGAAACTTCATGGCAAACCAAATCAGCAATAGTTTACCAACTCTGCTACTATTACTGAGTCTCCTGTTTCTACATCTCCACAACCTGAGGGTAAGACCGTAAAGATGTATGATGATGAATATGCCCGTTTTACACAGTTCCAGATTACTCAATCAGCCTAGCCTCCACTGCCACCTTTGTTCAGACAGGTAATGCCACTACATGCCTTCTGACTGCCACTTCTCGTCCCTAGATCATTGATTCAGGAGCCTCGGAACATATGACTGGTGTTTCAGGTATACTTTCTTCCTTTCAGAAATCTTCTTCTAGTGTCACCTTAGCTAATGGTTCCTTAGCGAAAGTAACTAGTACTGGTACTGCTCATGTTACACCTTCCCTGTCTTTGCCTTCAGTTCTTTATGTGCCTGATTTTCCTTTTAATCTTTTATCTGTTAGTCGGTTTATCAAAACCCATAATTGTTTTGTAACCTTTTCTTCGGATTCTTGTCTATTTCAGGATTTTTCGTAGAAGAGGGTGATTGGTAGAGGTCATGAGTTGGGAGGACTTTATATACTTGAGGACAGTTCATCTATGCCGTGTATCAGTGTGGCGTCACCCCACCAGATTCACTGTCGTTTAGGTCATCCTTTGTTGGAGAGTTTGAAGCTTCTTGATAGTCATTTCAGTTACTTTCTAGTTTAAATTGTGAGTCATGTCAGTTTGGGAAACTCCACCGTGTGAGTTATCCTCCTAGAGTCAATACACGATCTGACCAACCTTTTGCTTTAGTTCATTCAGATGTTTGGGGTCCGTGTCCTGTCATTTCTACTTTGGGTTTTCGTTACTTTGTAAGTTTTGTTGATGATCATTCTAGGGTTACCTGGATTTACTTAATGAAAAATTGGTCTGAGTTATTTTCTATCTTTTGTGCTTTTGTGAATGAGGTAACTAATCAATTTCCGAATCCTTTGCATGTTCTTCGTAGTGATAACGCTAAAGAATATTTTTCTGCCCCTTTTGCTGAATTTATGATTCAACGCGGTATTATTCATCAGTCCTTTTGTGCTTACACCCCACAACAAAATGGTGTAGCTGAGAGCGAGAATAGACATTTAATGGAGGTTACTCGTTCTCTTTTATTTGAAATGAAAGTAGTTAAATCCTTTTGGGCAGATGTTGTTTTAACTTCATGTTACCTCATTAATCGCATGTCTTCCTCTGTTTTACGTAGTGGTATACCATTTTCTTTATTGTTTCCTTTTGTGTCATTGTTTGTTTTGCCACCACGCGTGTTTGGTAGTGTTTGTTTTATTCGTGATCATCGTCATAGTGTTTCCAAGTTGGATCCCAAGGCTCTCAAGTGTCTATTTGTTGGTTATTCTCGTACCCAAAAGGGTTATCGTAGTTATTCTTTTGAGTTGCGAAAATACTTTGTTACAGCTGATATCTCTTTCTTTGAGTCTACACTGTGTGATAGTTCGTCCTTTTCTGTGTCTAACTTGGATGATGATCTTCCCGTTTCAATTGTTCAGTCTATTGTTCTCCATGTTTTGCAGGCTGCCTCATCACCGGCACCTCAACCTATTGTGTTTAAACGTCACCAATGAAAAGTATGTACTTGGACCCCTGCTCCTACGACTTCTGTCCCATCTCCTTCTTTGCCGGCAGATCATGCAATAGGTAATGATCCTTCTCCTTTGGAACCTCCTTCTGATCTTAATGTTCCTATTGCTCATCGTAAGGGGGTTCAGGCTTGTACCCAATACCCCATTTCTAACTTTGTTTCCTATGATGGTTTGTCTTCCATCTTTCATTCTTGTTTACACGCTATTGAAAATCATCATGTTCCTAAGTCTGTTGCAGAGGCATTGTCTAGTCCTGGTTGGAAGGCTGCTATGAATGAGGAATTGTTGGTATTGGAAGAAAATCAAACTTGGGATCTTGTTCCCTTACCTTCACGTAAATCGGCTATTGATTATCGGTGGGAGTATGTGGTGAAAGTGAACCCTGATGGGTCCTTGGCTCACTTGGAGGCCCGCCCTATGGCAAAGGGCTATGCCCAAGTATATGGTACCGATTAATTGGATACATTTTCTCCTGTGGCGAAGCTTACTTCTGTTCGAATTTTGATATCTCTTGCTGCTACTTACCATTGCCCTTTATATCAGCTAGATGTCAAGAATGCATTCTTGCATGGCGATTTGAATGAAGAGGTTTATATGGAGCAACCTCCTGGGTTTATTGCTCAGGGGAAGTCTGGTTTAGTGTGTAAGTTGAAGAAGTCTCTATATGGGCTGAAACAGTCTGATGTAGATCCTAGCCTCCTCGAATTGAAGAAGCCACCCTAAGCCTAGGGTTTCAGTGGGAGTCTTAGTTTAGTTTAGTTTATTTCCATAGTTAGTTTTTATTTTGTGTTTTTAATTGAACCGGTTTAAATTGGTTGCATCCAATTGGTTCAATTGGTCTAATTTAAGTGAAGTGATCCTATTGGCTAAGAGGTTCTTATATCCTATTGGCTAGTATATTTTAAGTAGTTTAAGTTGTTTTTAAGTCATTAGGACTCTATTTTGAGTCTATTTCAGTTTCCTAGTTAGTTTAAGTTAGCTAATAGGTTAAGGATTGGGTTAAGCCATTCCTTTTATATAAGATTTTAAGGGGGCCATGTATTGAAGACGAATTTTGATTAATAAAAACTCAGTTTTATGCTTGCTGCCTTTGTTGCTACCTTTGCTCCATCGTGAGTGTGCCTTGTGAGTAATATCAAGGTTGCCTTGTGAGTAATATCAAGGTGAAGGGATTGGTGGATCTCCAATCGACTCCTTGCATCTTGTAGATCGGGAGGTCCTTCTTCTTCTTCCATCAAGCTTCCTCAACTTGCTGTTACTGCAGATTTGCAGATCCGGTGAGTTGTTTGTTAATTTAGTTATTCACTTCATCCTCTAACCTAATCCACACCCCCCTCCATCCATCAAACCCTAATCTCCATTAAACCTGCAACTCCTACTTCAACTAGGACTCCCCCATAACTTCAGATCTGTCCATCAATTCCAAACCAAACTTCTAGCATATATCCCCCACACCTCTCCCTACACTCTATCCAAAATCCAGCTCATAACTCCCACTCTATTCCCTCCATTCCTCCACTCCATTAAACCCAAAACCTGCAACTCAATTCTGCCCCCAACTGTAGAATTTTAAAATCCCTTCAAACCCTAACCTTTTTATGTTATTAAGGTCCCCTAAACCTGCATGGTAAAACCCTATAAACCCCTTTCCCAAAATCTATCCATAAACCCTAGATCTTGCAAACAGTCCATTTTCACAAGGCCTCTAACCCGAAACCCTAGATTTCCAACCTTATCCAAATCCATCCAAACCTACACCATTAGACTCCTAAAAACCTACACATCTTTACCAAATAAAACCCTACCTCAAAACCCTAACCCTAACCCTAAATTTTGACCTAATTAGCCAAATCTGTCCCATTCGGCCAATCCTATTACTTAACCCTATTCCCCGGGTTCCTAGTGGAACTTGTCCTACCTAGGACTACATTACAGTCCCCTCGAGCTTGGTTCGGCAGATTCACTGAGGTTGTGTTAGAATTTGGGCTGACACGGTGTCATTATGTATTTTTCCGTCATTCTAATGCGGAAAAATTATTTCTTGCGGTTTATGTTGATGATATAGTCATCACAGGAGATGATGTTTCTGGTATTGAAGGTTTGAAGATACATTTGCAGCAAAAACTTCAGACCAAGGACCTGGGAAGGTTGAAATATTTTTTGAGTGTGGAAGTTGCTCAGTCAAAGAAAGGAATTTTGCTCTCACAACGAAAATATGTTCTTGATCTTCTGTCAGAGATAGGAATGTTGGGTTCTAAACCTCTAGATACTCCTATGGTTCCCAATTTGAAGCTTACTGCAGATGATGGAGATGTCTTGCCTAATCCAGAGAAGAATCGAAGGCTTGTTGGAAAGTTGAATTACCTAACAGTGACTAGGACTGATATAGCCTTTCCTATTAGTGTAGTGAGTCAGTTCTCGTCTGCTCCTCGGACGTCTCATTGGGAGGTTGTTATGCATATTTTACGCTATGTTAAAAAGGCTCCTGGATATGGTCTTCTCTACACTGATCATGGCCATGGGCGGATAAAGGGTTTTTCAGATGCTGATTGGGCAGGGTCTCCGGTTGATAGGAGGTCTACTACAGGTTATTATGTGTTTGTTGGTGGAAATTTGGTGTCGTGGAAGAGCAAGAAACAGACAGTAGTTGCTCGTTCCAATGCAGAGTTAAGAGTACAGGGCTATGGCACACGTTACCTGTGAGCTAATGTGGGTGAAACAGTTAATGGCTGAACTTGGCTTTGTTGGTGGTTCTCCAATGAAACTGTGGTGTGACAATCAAGCTGCTATCAATATTGCTTCAAATCCGGTGTTTCATGAAAGGACGAAACACATTAAAGTTGACTGTCATTTTGTTCAAGAGAAGCTACAACAAGGACTGATTTCTCTTGATCACGTTCGTACAGGAGAACAACTTGCAGATATGTTCACAAAGTCTTTGGGGAGTGTAAGAGTGGATTATATTTGTAACAAGTTGGGCATGATTAACATCTATGCTCCAGCTTGAGGGGGAGTATTATCGTGAAGTGTATAAGGCTCAGTATTAATGCCTTCACTAATACCGAGATATGTGAGGGGTATTTTTGTCTAGGTCCTTTTTTCTCTTTATTTCTTATGTTTTCCTGTTTTACCCTTCACTGAATATACAATGAAGTATTGAGGGAGATTACACATATCGTGTAACTCCCAAGTTGCACATCTCCTCTTCTCTTCTCCCTCTCAATTTCTCTTCTTCTTCTTCTTCTTTTTCTTTTATTATTGACAACACTATTGATCAATTTAGAACTTGTAACCCTCTATTGATTGCCCCTTGTCTTATTTCCAAAAGTTCCTTAAGTCAAGAGTAAAAAAAGATTTTCAAAATAATTTAAAGTGACTTATCATTATGTCTTTACCAAAAGCTATTATTGTCTTGCACATTTTTCGAGTACACGTGAAATGACAAGATTTACTCTCACTGAAAGAAAAATGTGTTAGAAGGGAGAAAAAGTAAGGTTACAAATTTTTGACACCTTAAAGGGGTGTCAATAAGAAAATCTCAAAGTAAAAAGATGCCTAGTAAAGATACGCCACAAATGAAGCAGCTTCTTGTTGTCTACTATCTCCACGTAGTTCTTTTCACTCTTAATAAACTCCTTGAAAGCCACTTTAAAAGTTTAACAACTCTGATATTCTATACCAAAAAACAAGTTCTACTGTTCTAGCACCTCTACCTGTATCTCTCCCTCATAGATAACTGCAGAAGTATAAAATCCATTTTACAGATTGATTAAATTTAATGGTTGTATTCACCCACAAAAAATTAATGGTGGTAAATTTGCAGCTAACTACAAAGGTAAGTTAAAGTCAAAGATGTACTATACATTGTGAAAATACTGTAGTCTGTTGATAGACAGAAAGCAGAAAAGTACGATAATTGAAGTCTACAGGTAGCATTCAGCCAAAACAATGAGTACTAAAAACAAGTGCAAACTTTGGAAGAAGATGAAGAAAAGGAGCAGAAGATTGCCAGGTAACATGGTAATTATGCACCACCTTCTTGATATCAGATGAGGGAATTGGATGTAACTTTGCAACAAAAGCTCATTCACAGAACAAAAAAAAAGAGCATCCCAGTGCACGAGGCTCCCACAACTGCAGGCTCTGGGAAGGGCAAATGTACGCAGCCTTACCCCCTGCTTCGCAAGAGAGGCTGTTTCTAAACATTTACCACATGATGAAGAAATACAGTAGTCTGTTGCAAGATAAATAAGACGAAAGTGAAGCTAATTGAAATTTAAAAGCAAGATTCAACCCAACAAAGAGAACAAAAAGTAAATACAAACTGAAGAGAAAGTTTAAAATGTGAATTTACATTTAAGCATCAAGTGCTTTTATCAGACAAGTAATTACCTAGGAAATGTAACTGTTTCTGCCTCCTCCTGAGCCAATGATGCAGAAGCAGCATACTACAGAACTCCATAACATGGAGATGATGTTAGATCATAAGGACTTTCAAACACTTTCATAAATTTCCATGCATGTAATAGAAAGAAGATACATTAGAAGCATTTTGTTTTTCTTTGTTGAGTATATTAGGAGAATAAGTTATGCACAACTATAGGATCAGAAAAGGATTAAGATGGAATAGTGCTAACTATTGGATTATTACTGACAATAGTTAAGTTTATGTTTGTACATGGTAAATATGTACTACAAGATACCATGGTGATGCAGTACGCACAGGTGATGCAGCTTCCTCCAAGAATGGAAGGTTTACCCACTTCAAAATGTACGAGTGTGTTACAGTGCACGTATAAGAGTTATATATGTATAAAATAGGGATGACAGATCCCCCACAACAAAGAACAGATACAGTGTTCCTTCCTACCTATATAATGGAGAACAGATATAGAGTTCCTTCCTACCTATATAATGGTGATCCCAACTCTTAGGGGGAAAACCACCTCAAGATATGCAAATCCTGTAAAGAGCATAAGCAACCTATCACATTAACAGCTTATACTCATGCATATTCTCAAAGGAGGGGATCTGACATTATAAAAAGTGAGCCTTTGCATTCTTTACATTCCCCCCCCCCCCAAAAAAAAAAATATTAGAGAAAACAAAATGGACCATATGATCTTTGACTTTCGGTCCGTTCACTCAAAAAGAGTGACGCTACCAAGAAGAGAACATCTGTAGCCACCAAAGATGATATGAATTCTCAAATGAAGGAATGAGGCAGGTACCTTGAACATGACATGTTCACATAATGCATCCACTAAATATACACACAATTTAGTAATCAGGTGAGTATCTTACCTAACCCCATCATCCAAGAGAAAACTTCAACTCTTAGAGGAGCCTCCTTTTATCCTGAATACATACATCTAGGATCATGGTTTGAATTTTTCTTCTTTATTCTCATAGTCAGCCAAACAAGGAGAGATAATATGTGGTGAAGGGCTGGTAAGGAGGAGATGGAAGCCTGGAAGAAATCAGAGTTGTAGGGGAGAAAAGGAACACACAAATCAGCCACGCAGGCTCTTCGCAAACACATACTCAATTCATCTTTTCAATCTACTTCAATTGGTTACACATGTAGTTATAAAACCCCAAAAACTAAAGACTCCTAATTACTACCTAAAACTTAGACTAACTAAAATAGAAACTCGATAAAACTCAAATTGGAAATTTCCCTATAAGTCTAATAGCTACCCCAAAATAAAAGATTACATATCTTTCCCAAATAAAATAAATTCTAAATATCCGATTGAACCACGACATGGTTGGGACCCGGTTCATCTTTGTTTGGATACCCAACTGGGTTTGGGTTTGTAATACCCATGCCCAAAATATAAGGATAATTTAGACATTTCATACTTTGGCGTAGATTCTGAACCGACGGCCAACTGAGGATCTTGATTTTTGGATGCACGATCACTGAAATATGAGGTAAGATGATTAAATTTTATTAATTATTTATTTTCTTGGGATTTGTGCATAAGTTAGCAACTAGCCTAGTGGTTGACATCATATTTAACTAAAAAGGTCTAAAGATCAACTGTTGTTGGAAGCAATTAAAAGGAATTTTATTTATTTTGCATTAAGCAGCTTGGTGGGCCCCACTTAAAAACTACTAGGTCAGAGAAAATAGGGACCTGGAGATTCCCCATGCTTGAGAAGAGAATGACAGTTTAAAAAAAACAGATAAATAAGAAAATAAGGAATTTAGTCGTGAAAAAGGAAAGAGAAAGGAGAGTTTGAGTTGAAAAAGGAAAGAGGGGCAAATCGTGAAAAGGGGGAGAGAGAGATAGAAATTCTGATCGAGTGGAAATAGGAATGAGTAGGAGAGACATAAATCATGTAAAGGGGAGAGAGAGAGAAACTGAATTCGTGAAAGAGGGAGAGAGATCGTGGAAAAGAGGAAGGAAGGAGATTGGTCCACCATTAGAGCACCTTCAAATTTTTTTGGGAATTCGACTTTCAGCAAACCTGTGAGTTAACATCTATTACCTTGTGCTTATTTTATATGAAAAATATTCTCCTCTCTTGATTCAAAAAATCTGATTTTTCAAGCATGTGTTTAAAAACTTTATTTGAGAAAACCATGTTGAAAATTTTATTGATTTAAAGGCATAATAGCATGAGATATAGTGAGAAGGACGTTATGGTAATATTCTTCACGATTATAGAAGCACGGCAACTCCTTGCGAGCTTATGGATGTATGGATGTTTTTTTATTTAATTGTGATTTGAGAAGATGAGCCTGTAGTACGGTACGGGGGCATATTTTTTGTCCTCACCTTTGGTGAATGAGCTACGCTTGTAGTACGGTACAAGGCAGATGATTGTGGTTACATTGATGTACATGTTCATGATTAAATTCGGATATCGTGGTTATGCTTTTGGCCAAGTGTAAGCATGGTGTTTGTACTTGATTATGTATATGTTATGTTGTTGTTTTTTTTGAAATTTGCTATAGGGATGAGTAACCTTAATTTTATGTATATATTTTTTCAACTCTGTTATGGTGCATGCTTTTTTTTTTAAATATTTGTATGAGATTTGGATGTTATCTCGTTAAGTTTCTTCCTGACGCTTACCCCTATCATGTTTTAGATGAGGAGACTATAGATATTGATCAGACCTTTGTGGAGAATCAAGAGGACGGAGCTTATAGTTGTGACGGAGACATTCTTTAGGATTGAATCTTCAAATTTATTTAAATTCTGTTTTAGACTTGAATTTTTAAGGATATGTAATTTTGATTAATTTGAGTTTTGAGACGATGTAATTAGTTAAATTTTCAGTACTATTGGAGACTTGAATTTAATCTTGTCGACTGAATGGATATGGATAGAGACTTCCACTGCAATTATGTTTGAAGTTACAGGATGACTTATAGTCGAGTTTACTCCGATTCACATTTCCCTAAGACGTATGATCTTGCGGACAGTTAACGACCAAACTCCTAGACGGATTTGGGGGCGTTACAAGGTTGGTCCAAGGTAGCGTATCTGCATCAATTCCCCCGGTGTTGAGAAAAACTTGCCCACGAGTTTTGTAGGATGGCATAAATAAAAGCTCACGAGCGGGGGCTGTAGGTTCCATGTCTGCAACTTGAAGAAAATCCAAAATATGAAGCTTTAAAGTGCATCCATGGCTGGAAAATCATGGGGAAGAATGAACTCATGATGTGGAATAGCTTTTACTACACTGGACTCCGTTGTTACTTGATCCAAGATCTGCTCATCTTCTGTTGCCACTATTGGTTGTTCTGGTTGAGGCTGTAGCACTGATGCTGCATCTTTTGGCTTGGAACAAACGTTGTCAACTAACCCATGAAGAATGAATGTCTGGGGCATGTGAAAAGGTTGTAGGGTGCACAGTTTCTATCACAATCAATGATGCCTTTTTGTTCTTCTAGCCATTCACGATCCAATTTCATAACATGCTGAGGAGAATCAAACACTTCACAATGCGCTCCATCGCAATAATAAAAAACAGAGAATTCGACGAATACATAATCCTCAGAATGAATAATGATCTGGTCATTCTTTGAGAGCATCTCAATCACAGATCGTGAGACAAAATTGTCGCTCTGCCTTTCATCAATAAACAGAGTAGCGAGTTTTCCGTTGGGCAACCATACTCTAAACTTGAACACAAAAGGGTCCATGGCCAGTTTGTAATTAAAGGAATCTTAAAGGGTTAAGAAGGCAGACCAAAGAAAGGATATGATGAATAATAAAATTAAAGACTAGGGATCTACTTGGAACAAAATAAAATTAAAGGGGAAAAGGTGATAAGAGAGAAAGACAGGGGTATTATGGGGAACGAAAAAAACAAAATAGGAAACATAAAGGAACCGTGAGAGGGAAGGGTAATTCTGGAACAAAGATAAAAGGACCTAAATAAACTAAAAGACTAAAGTGAGGGGTAATATGGGGAAAGTGGTTTTAAATGAAGGGATAATAACAGAATAAGGATAAACTAGAGGGGGCAGTTTAGGAAAATAAAAAGAGAAAGACACAAAAGGGGACTCGTGAGCATAGTTATCAAGGCATCGCCATGGCGTCCATGCTCCTTGGTCGCCTTGGACGCCTTGGGCGCCATGGCGGGCGCCTTGCCGCCATGGCGGTGTCGCCTTGAATTTTGCCCCTCTAAAACGCCATGGTCACTTTCCCACCTTGATAACTATGCTCGTGAGTGGGGTTACTGTGTTCGACTTGGGCAGGGAGAACCGGAGGAGTTTGGGTGCAAAGAAGGGTTCTTCCTCACGAGACTTTTGCGGAAAAAAATGGCTGAAGGACTTCGACAAGGAGAGGAACGATGCTTCATGACTTCGACGAAGGCTTTGATGACGACCTTCCAAAACCAGGTATGAGTTATGCTCTCTTCAATTCTCTGATTCTCGCTCTCTCTGTTTTTTTTTTTTTTTTTTCTTCAATCGGTGGAGCTGAAGGGTGGTTCTGTTAAGGGGAATCGGAAGAGAAAAGTCTGGGTTTCAATGGGCGGTGGGTTGGGGTTTGGGTTTCAGCGAGAGATGGGAGAGGTAAAGGGTTGCGCAGGAAGGGGTTGGGGTTTGGGTTTCAGTGAGAGATGGGAGAGGTAAAGGGTTACGGCGGGAGGGGGAGGAGATGGGGTTAGGGTCTTGATTCAACTGCTTTGTTTTTGTTTTTTTCACTGCTGTTGGTCACAGAACAGTAATGGAAAAGAGGCGATAAAGAAGAAGAATGAGATGAGAGAGATTGACAAGAGGGATGTAGGAGCTTTAGCTCAATACCAAATTGGAGAAGGGCCGGTTAGGAGAAGATGGAAGCCTGGAAGAAATCAGAATTGCAGGGGAGAGAAGGAACAAACACAAATAAGCCACGCAGGCTCTTCACAAACACAAACTCAATTCATCTTTTCAATCTACTTCAATTGTTGGTTACACATGTATTTATAAAACCCCAAAAAATAAAGACACCTAATTACTTACTAATACTTAGACTAACTAAAATAGAAACTCAATAAAACTCAAATTGGAATTTTCCCTATAAGTCTAATAGCTACCCCAAAATAAAAGATTACATATCTTTCCCAAATAAACTAAATTGTAAATATCCTACTGAACCACAACATGGTTGGGGCCCGGTTCATCTTTGTTTAGATACACAACTGGGTTTGGGTTGGTCCAAGGTAGTGTATCTACATCAATATGTCTTCCATCTGCTGGAAAATATCAGGCTTCTAGAGAGTAATGGGAAAATTCAATTCACCCCTTCTTTCTTCTTTCCTCAAAAAGTTCATCCGAGAACTTTTGATCAGGCAAGTCTGCCAGAAGCAGACCAAGATCAAATAGTTTATAAAAACCACTCCATTCAGTGTCCTCAAAGTCTCGTCGCCTTATCCCTACCTCAAAATGATTGGTATTTTGTCAAAGGAGATCTTAATTGTATGAAATAATTTTTAATGGAAAGCACGTGGGTATATCTCAAAGGCATGGTTCAAAACTGTCAACAGGCAACTTCCTATCATCAAGAATTTTCCCAAGCTGAGCAACCTTGCTCATTATGATGAAAACTTCAATATCGCAAGCTAATGATCTACAGGGATTGGGGGGGGAGATACTTATCAACAAATACTTGAAAGCAGAAACATTAGCCAAATCCATGTTGGTTGCACTTTCTTTTCTTCTGCCATTTATATGAAAGGAATCTCTGAAGTATAAATGAAAAAGAATACAGTTCCATAATGGAAATAAACATATTTAACCACAGCTGCCAGCCTGCTAAATTCCACAGTAAATCCCAATGCTGATGATTTGTATTGACAAGCCTCCATTGCAAGAATACATTCTGCTAGGAAACAAGATTGTATAACTCTTTACAAAGATAAGCAGCAAAACAACTATATCTCCCACCAAGTCTCACTTGTCACTACTACTAGTCAGCATTTGCATCTGCACCCCTAATAAACAAGGTAGATCCGTTTCAATCATCAAAGAAGAATAAGAGAAACTCTGTCAAAATATAAAACCCATACAAAGGACTCACTCCATTTACTTGGACTACTAAAATAAACCCCATTATTAATGCACAATTATAGTCTCATCGAACCACAATAATTCCACAAACACCAGTGCATGGAACTAACCAAACCACAATAATCAAAGGTCCACCAGTCATGCCTTCTCCCGAATTGAAAAGGAGTTCTTCCATGCCTCGCAAAGACTCATCCAAAATCCCTAGGGGAATCCACGCTAAAGCACATCAACTACTCTACCTCAACAGTGATCCTGCATGTCCCGTTGCAGTATTAACCTTGGAGAACATTGGGGGTGATAAAAAGAAATCAACTTCTTCCGTAGTATAAACCCTTGAAGCAGAGACCAAGTTTCAGCATGCGGGTAAGTCAACAGTGGAACTACAATGAATCAAGACCAACTCAACCAATACTTATCAATGAATGTTGCTACATCCGGTAAAATTTGTTATGCCAATGGTGCATTAATACATTAGAAGACTGATACAATTTTAGATAACTCGAAAGTGAATAGCTTTAAGTTCGCGCATATCTCAGAAGGCCTCAAGCGCGATAAACCATCAATTAAAAAATACATGTTAAATTACAGACAAGAAATAATTGCGGAATCCAAATCGATGAGGTAAAAATAAGAAATATATTTGCAGAAAACAAACCGAATTTCTCAAAAACTGCTACTACAAGATCATTGGACCTTTGGCTGACAGAATACTAATCAAACCAAAGCAATAAAACACAGAAAATCAAACGAAATTCTGGAGATATATTGTTGTGGAGGGAGGGGGAAGAACTCACTTGTCTGTACGAGAGGGCGATTGGTGAAGTAGTTGCAGATGAAATGGCGGGTCTCGATCTCAACCTTGATGATGAATTGAATGCACCTTGGACGAAACGCTTGAGGATGGCGTTCCTCATTTTTGTGCCGGGGATGATTTAGGGAACACGATAAGCTCTGCACAAAGCGAGGACGACTAACCACTGCTCGCACAGCAAAGACACCTGCCTCGGATTTTTTTCCTCTAAGGTTCCCTCACCCACACGGTTGTGAGGTTCTCTTTAGGGATGTTCGACACATGTCAGAGAAAAATCCAACGGCACGATGGTGATTCCCAAATAACGAGAGACTCTCTTTCTCCTCTCTCCACCCTCTTCTCTCTCCTCCCTCCACGTTTGCTGCAACTCTCGCGTCTCACTCCTCTCTCTACTCTCCTCTCTCGTCTCTCGTGTCTCTCTCTGCTCTTCCTGTTCGTTTTTCAAGATTACCTCATTTCTGGTTCTGTTTCGACTTTCAACTTCAATCAATCGGTAATTTATCTTTGTGCTCTTTTTCTCTGTATTTTTTTGTTCGTTTTTTTATACTCTCTTTTTGGTTTGTGTTCATGTATGTCTAGTCTACCTTTTGAAATGGGTAGAAGTGTAGAATGGTTTCAGAATTTTTCTTCTGCTCTGCTCTTCTGCTTCTTTGTTGAGGAGAGTGGAGAGTTGAGAGAGGAGAGAGACGAGAGAGAGGAGACATGAGAGCTGCAACAAACATGGAGAGAGAAGAGAGAAGAGAGTGGTTTTGAGGATAGAGTGGAGAGAGGAAAGAGGAGAGAGAAGAGAGTGGTTTTGATGAAAGAGTGAAGAGAGGAGAGAGAGAGAGTCACTCGTTGTTTGGGAATCACCATCGTGCCGTTGGATTTCTCTCTGACACGTATCGAACATCCCTAAAGAGAACCTCACAACTGTATGGATGAGGGAACCTTAGAGGAAAAAAATCCTATCACCAAAAAGCAGTCATGTTCTGAATCCTATGCAGTTACTGTACGGTGCAATGCTGCATCATGCGGCGGTGATGCCATGTGCACCATGTGGGGTCCGCTGTTCCACATGGCCTCTGCTGTGCCGCACGATGCAATACTGCACCGTACAGTAACAGGAGAGGATAACAATTCGTCTAGTTCTGCCCATAGTGGCTCAAAGATATCACTCTTTTTTTTTCTTTTTCTTTTTTTGACACATAAGATATCACTCCGTTGTGGCCCTCTACTCAAAGAAAAGAAGGTAAATTACGTGACACCCCTGAAAATGAAACGATCCTCAAGTCACCCACTCTTATTTGAAATACTGGCCAGTCCCCATGTATTAGAATCATGGTTCATAAACTCGACCGAAACCTGTCAAAATCGTCGTGTTGTCTCGGTTTCGACAGGTTCCGAGACAAGTTGGACTTGAACTTTTAAAGATCCCTTAACTCGCACTGGTTTCGACCGAAACCGACGGTTTTGGTCGAAACCAAGGCATATTGATATGCTTTTTCCTTGGTTTTAGCAATACACAGACCAAGCATCTTTACTTTTAAGTGCAAAACCGTATTACACTTTGTTATTTTTCTTTTTCCCATTCAAACCAACGACAGCCTTATCTTCTTCTCCTATCTTCTTCTCATATTCGAGAGCGTCGAATCAGCATCACATGGTGGGTATGGACCGTATGGGGGTGGATATGCTGGTGGAACATCTTTTGAGAGCACTGCTACATATGGATTTGGGGATGGGTTAGGTGTTGAGTCATCTCTTGGCGACAATATCTTCGGGTATCCATCCGAGCCATGTGTGCCAGCTCCACCTTCTTACAATCTCGGTGAGCCCTTCCCTAGATTGGGATATCTTGGACAAGTTGATGATGGGGCTTATCATTGGGCAGTAATGGACTATCAGATCAATTGATCCCATAACATGTTATGGGATATGTATGTTGTGCATTCGGAGGAACGACTTCGGAATCTTCAGTGGTATGCTGCTCGTGGATTAGACCCACCAAGAAACTCCGCATGAATTGAAGAGGGACATCTTAATGTGTTATTTGGATTAAATGTATGGTTCAAGTACTTTATAATTATGTGAACTAAGTATTTATAATACCACTTTAGTGTCTGTATCAGCGCGTATGTTAGTAAACTTGGGTCAATAATCACAAGTACCATTTTTAGTGATTTTTTTGGTGAATGTAATTCATGGATTGTGTTTAAAATGTGAAAAAATAGGCAACCTGTAAAAGATCAGACCTAAAAAAACCTTGTTTTGGGGTCGAAACCTTGGTTTCCCCATCAATGGGAAAAAATCCCAGGTTTCGATCGAGATATGGTCAAAACCGAGATGAACTCGATTTTTGGCTGGCCGAAACCCGAGTTTTAGAACCTTGATTAGAATACAATAAATTACACGTCAATCCTTGATTTTCAAACAAAACTCAGATCACCCTCTGATTTTTGAAAATACTCAAATCACCCTCTGGTTTAGAACCCAATATAACAAATTAGTTCTTACCGTTAGCTTTATGTTGTTAAGTGATGATGTCAGTCAGTTAAATAAATTTAAATCCCTAAACTACCCTTGACCAATGTTGAAGATGAAGGAAGGGTAATATTGCAAATTTAATTCTAATGTTTTAAAACAAGGGTAAAATAATCCTTTCACACCAATAACTAACAGCAAACTAACATTGTTACTATAGAGGGGTAATTTGAGTTTTTTCAAAAACCAGGGGTGATTTGAGTGTCATTTAAAACCAAGGGGGTGACGTGTAATTTACCCATATTACAACTTAGTCCCTACTATTAGTTTGATGTTGTTAACTTATGATGTCAGCAAGTTAAATATTTTTAAATCCCTAACTACCCTTGACCAGTGTAGAGTTGCTTTTTTACTCTTGGATCTAAAAAACTAACATGTACAATATGTGAGGTCTTACTTTTTTTTTTGGGGTGAATTATGAAACACCCCCTAAAAATGAAACGAATCTCAAGTCACCCCCTCTTATTTGAAAATACTCAGAACACCCCCTGCTTTAGAGCCCTATATTACAAATGTGAACTTATGAAGTCAACTAGTTAAGATTTTTAAAAACCCTAAACTACCCTTGACCAGTGTATAGTTACTATTTTGCCCTTGAAATCTAAAAACCCCAAATTCGACCCTGATCCTCTTCCTTCTTCACACCACTCTCTTTCTAACTGACCTACAACTCCAAACTGAAGCAGAAATTTGTCGGAGAGGAGAAAGACAATAAATTTCCAAGATTTCTTGCCAAGATACACATGAAAACCATAGAAGATTCTACTTTCATTCACTTCTTATTCTTCAACCTTCGTTCTTCTTCAACCTTCGTCTTCAATTTCTGACAGAGAAGCAACTCGGCCAGAAAGTGGGAAGCATCTCGGCCACCAGAGTACGGAGAAGGTTCTTCTTGAACCCTTGTCTTCAATTTCCCCATCCTTTTGTTCCACACTATTATATAGTGCTCATAATTTTGGGGTTTTTTATCACAAGAACCAAAACCCTAACCTGTAACCAACTTCCCAGACGATCATAGGTAACCTTCAATAACAATAGGGTTATTCATATTACATATTAATCCTATGCAATGCCCATATGTTCCCCTATGTTCTATGCTCTGATTATCCAAATTAATTTGCAAAGCATTCTATGAGAAAATATTGTCCTATTTGTTCCATTGTTATAATCCCCTTTGTTAGATGGTTTTCCGAATAATGATGAGGTGTCCTTCAGGTGGTTCTATTTTGAGTTTTAGTACTCTGATATTCAGTTTATAGAACATAATAATGAGTTACTAACTATATTTTATGTATTAGACTTCTGGATGAAATTGAGGATGCATACATGCGTGGGTTTTGATGGACTAACCCTACGATAGTTGCCATTAGATATGTGATTCTGGGGACCAAATTTGACATGGCACTTCCTATTGATGATGAGACCAGATAAAAACCTTCAAAATAGATTTCTGATTGATTGCTACACTGTAACATATGATGTATTTGCACCTTTTTTTTTTTTGGGGGTAAAAGATAGTCTATTTAGAAACTCGTGCTAAGCTCATGCGAGAAGTATTACAAAACTCCTCAATGCATGGATCGGAGTGTGGCCATATTGTCGAACACGAAATAGACAGGGCCTTCCTGGCTAGGAAATCTGCTAAAACATTAGCATTCCTAGGAATATAACTAAAGGAACATGTCCTAAAACATGGAGCTAGCTGAAGGATATCCTTGACAATCGGGTCGATTGTAAGTGTGGCCGGACGAGAAGGGTGAAGGATGTAACCTATAACCCTTTCAGCGTCTGATTCCACCAGAATATCATCCTATTCCTTCGAGGAGACCATGTCTGATTGCCAAAGCTTCACCCATTTCCACCTCATCAAAGTCTTCGATGATAGACTTAGCTAAGAGAATCTTCCCTTGGGTATCTCTGATTATAAAACCCACCCCTCCTTTCTTCTTGTCCTTTATTAGAGATGCGTCACAATTTAACTTCAGGGTTCCTGGAGGCAGAGGTAGCCAGACTTGTTGGGTTCCATTAGCTTGCGGTTTCTGGGTTGGATTCCCAAAGTTGTGGGCTTTAGCAAATTGGCTTTGACCGAGTTGGGCCGAAATAATAACCTGTTTTAGGCTCCACTTCTTACCACCAAACACCAAGTCATTGCGAGCCTTCCACAGACCCCACAAGAGGAAGTTGCATAGGCTCAGGAACCGTTTCCTCTCCCCCTTAGTAGGATGGGTCATCTTACTCAGGCTGTCGATCCAATCTCCAAGGGAAGAGTGGCTGGCCGTTGGAAACCTGAAGGAAAGCACCGACCCAAACCACACTGCCTGGGCGAAAGGGCAATGCAGCAAGATGTGTTCAGTTGACTCTAAAGCAGCGCTACAATGAGGGCAACAGGGATCGATAGGGACTTTGTAAAGATAGAGACCTTCTCTAGAGGGCAAACAAGAGGAGCATGCTCGCCAGATGAAGCTCCTGATTTTCGGAAGGGTAGGTAAGCTCCAAATGGCTCGCCACGTTTGAGAAGGGGTGTTCTCCCAAGTATTGATCTGTGGTGAAACCTGTGCTGGTTGTCCATGAGTTTGGAGGTTACAAGACAAGTGGTATGCTGATTTGACGGAGAAAACACCCGTTTTTTATCCTCCCCAAACCAAAGTATCTTCGGCTTCAAAGTTGGATAGCTTAATCTTCATGATAGCGCACTTCTCCTCCTGCGAAAATAGTGAGTTAAGCACATCAGCTTTCCACAGTCTATTCTCCCCATCGATGAGGTCGGCAACCCACTAGTATTGACAGGGATTGGGAACAGTGCTCTGAATCCTGAAGCTTGGCATGGATGGGATCCACTTATCCCTCCAGATATGCACCTTGGAATCGTTCCCAATCTTCCACAGTAAGCCCTCCACTAAAACCTTCTGAACTTCTATGATGCTCCTCCAGGCTCATGATGGGCTGTTGCCAAGCTGAGCCTCCAGGAAATCACAGTGAGGGAAGTAGATACTCTTCATAAACTGAGCCCAAGTGGATCCTGGATCTGAATAAAGCCTCCAAGCTACTTTTGAAAGGAGGGCTTTGTTATGTGTCCATTGGTCTCTCAGGCCAAGCTCTCCCCGCTCCTTAGAAGAACATAATCTCTTCCAGCTCATCCAGTGGATTTTGGGCTCATCCACAGTTCCTCCCCACAAAAAATGGGTGGCTTCCTTCCTTATAGAGTTATGGATGGACATTGGGATCTTAAAGTGAGAAGAGGCGAAGTTTGTGATTGGGAGGGCAGCAGACTTTAATAGGATCTCCTTGCCGGCATGGGTCAAGAACTTCTGAGACCACCCATGAAGTTTCCCACTTAGCTTGTCACTCAACGAATGGAATAATTCAGCCTTACTAACTCCAAATTCAGTTGGTAAACCTAAGTATTTACCTGGCCCATCCCCATATGGAAGTTTAAGAACTCTGCTAAGCCATCTCTTATGTTTCTGAGCTGTATTGGGACTGAAACACATACTTGATTTTTGACAGTTTAGTCCTTACCCACTAGCACGGTAGTAGAGATCCACACATTCCTTAAGGTTGCAGAGCTCCTCTAGCTTGACCTCCAAGAAGAGCAAGTAGTCATCGGTAAATAGTAAATGTGTCACTGGTTTGGCTTGGTTTCTAACTCTGACACCGTGAATGAGACCCTTCTCCTCAGCCCCATGAATAACACTGGAGAGGGCCTGAGAACAAATGATAAAGAGAGCTGGGGATAGGGGGTCTCCTTGACGTATTCCTCTGGAAGGGCACACTGCACATCGGATAGCCCCATTGATTAGGATAGAGTACTTGACTGAGGTAACTGTACCCATGATGAGAGAGGTCACCTTGTCACTGAAACCCATTTTGGGGAGGATCTGCCAAATAAACTCCCACTCCATTATGTCGTAGGCCCTCTTTATATCCAGTTTAATGGCCACCAATCTCTTCTTTCCCTTTCTTTTCTTCTTAATGTAATGGAAGGATTCGTGAGCCATAAATATGTTATCCGAGGTTACCCTCCCTAGGATGAACACTGACTGGTAAGGGGATATGATATTTGGTAAGATTGTATGCAACCTCATAGCCAGAACTTTAGAAATGACCTTTGCTGCCACCGTGCACAGGCTAATTGGGCTGTAGTGATCGATGGATTCAGGACAAGCAATTTTGGGGATCAGACATATGAAGGTGTCGTTGGCCTGATGAGGGATGATACCTATGGAGAAAAACTCATTGACAAAGGATAGAAGATCCACATGGGTTAGATCCCAGAAAGATTGAAAGAAAATGGGGGGGAAACCGTCGACACTTGGAGCCTTTAGCGGGCCCATATCGAAGAGTGCATCCTTGATCTCATCGAGCTGAGGGGAAGCAGCAATCCTGGTATTGTCCTCAGTTGAAATACAGTGTTGGACGCATTGGAGAACCGTTGCAAGAGCCTCTGCATCCACCCCTTCAGATTTGAAAATGTCTTGATAATGGTTGTGGACTTCTTGATACACCTGATTTTCCGAAGTAGTCTACGAACCGGACTAGAGTTTCAATTTAACGATGTGATTCTGTTGACGCCTTATAATAGTAGTCGCGTGAAAGAAGGTAGTATTCATATCACCACTGGTTAACCAGGAGACACGAGATTTTTGTAACCACCGGTCTTCTTCGCATTGAAGCGCCAAGGCCAGAGCATGAGAGATTTTGTTCTCCTTGGCTTGGGTTGCAGAGGAGCTTTCCATCATAAACACAATGATTTGAGCCATTAAACACAATGTATTTGCACCTTTATTCATCATAAACACAATGATTTGAGCTATTAGGGTATAGATGAATCACCATGCACAAACAGTATGGCCAACATCCAAGCCAATATGTCTGTGCAATTTTGATTGCCCATAGTATTATTGCAGACTAAGGCTTTCAACTAGTAAGGACTATCCTATGGTAGATTGATCTTATTAGACTCTAAGCTTGAAATAACATGCACTCAGATAGGCTTACCATTTTTGAAATAATTTAGTTATTCCTTTCCTTCCCACAAGGCCCACCAACCATTTCAACTATTATTCTTGATAAGATATGGGAACCAAGTTTAGAAAGCTCTCATGACCTCCAAGATAATCCCAAGTAAGATCATAGGAATGATCAAAGCCCAATAAGGAGTTATATTATTGATCCAAGCCTGCTATTCTTTGCAACCTGAGATCCAACAAAGCTGCAGTTCTGGGGATCTATTCTCCTGTCCAAAACCTCCACTTGATCACTCGGGATCCAGATATGAGGCCTGCTGATTGTAATTTCAGAGACCTCCATAATAGACCTGAGGTGCATGTTTTATGGGAAATAGTTTTGTGATTAGGGTCTGTTGTTCTCTGCATGCATTTTAAAGCTTCAAAAATTTTGAGGATCTAACTCTTTTATTTATTTCTCAAGGCATTAAAGACTCAGAACTGGTGTGCTATGCTACATATTCAAGACTTTTGAGTGTTAATTTACAGGAGCTACTTGTGTAGAGAAGAGGATATAGGATTATGGGGAACTCTAGAGAGTAACGGAGTGATTGTCTACACCGCCTATCTAAAAGGGTACCATACCATTTGCATCTTACCAAAATACTAAAACGAGGTTATATGCATTAGTCTTTTTTTTTTTTTAATCTCATTTGAATATAGACCCTATTTTGTATATACCATTGCAGGGTTGCCTTTCAAAGATACATAAAGTAATGGGTTTGAGGATACCAGTATTTTACTACTTCAATGGGCAAACAACTGAGAGATGGATAGACCCAGACAGGTATGGGTATTTGGATGTAGTGTTTGATATTTACAATTCATTGATTAGGGATGAGGCCCCTGTGGGGCATACGGTATATTTTAGTGTGAGGTAGGTGTATATTACCAGATCAAGCTCAAAGTCTCTGATACAAGTAATGTGTTTACATAAGAAAGCAAAGAAGATGTGTTTATTTGTGCATGAATTACAAGTGCATGAGTCTGTGGTTGATGGGAACACAATTAATGGCTTCCCTAGTTTATTGGTTCCCAGATTATGAACCAAGGATTGGGACAAGTAGGTTTGGAAAGCAACCTATGAGAAGAGGGGATATTTCTATTAATTTTGTTGGAAGGGCATCCAGTAGTGCTACTGGAACTTGCAGGAATGCCACTACTCGTGTAAATAATAGGAGTGAATTTACTGGGTTAAGAATGTCCAGTAATATGGATGCAAATACTAGTGGAAGAGGTAGCACTTCAGGTGGTGCTAGTGCTAACATTAGTTGGCAGATTATGAAAATAAAGGGAATGAAGAAGACAACAGAGGAAGTGATAATCCAAATGAAGAAGATTATGGAAATTAATGGAATGAAGAAGAAATCAGAGGAAGTGTTAATCAAAATCAAGAAGTTTATGGAAATCAAGGGAATAGAAGATTATGGAAATCAAGCAGATGATGAAAGTGACAAGGAACTAGAAGATGACTTTGATAGGGAACTCAATGCCACACCAGAGGAAGAGGAAGGGGGGGGGAGGCAGATGGAAATTATGAAGTGGAAGAAGAAGATTTTGACATGGATGAAGAAAACTTATTAGAATATGATTCTGATGAATATCATGGTCAATTTGACAAAGAGTTTGATGTAAATAATGATGTGGATTGACTTTGGCTTGGAATCATTATTTACTGATGTGCACAACACTTCAGGGCTGCACTTGGTGAGTATGCTATCAGAAGGGGTTTTGATATATTGAAAACCAAAAATGAGAAGGACAGGGTAACATCCACATGTGATGGAGATGGTTGCCTATGGAGGGTTCATGCATCAGTTCTTGCAAATAAAAGAACTTTTATAATCAAGACACTCAACTCACAACATACCTGTAAAAGAGTTGGAAAAAACAGTAATGCTACTGAAAAATGGATTGCTCAGAAGCTTTAATCCAGGTTGAGGACAAACCTTGATATGAGGGTTAAGAACATGGTAGATGTGATTAGAGAGTTGTATAGCATAAAAGTAGGTCGGATGCAATGCCATAGGGTACGGTTGATTGTGAAGGGAGAGAGTGAGCTAATGCGTAAGAACGAATATGCAAAATTACCCATGTATGAGAATATTTTGAGAGATAGGAATCCTGGTACTATATTTGTACTCAAACCCTATGAGAGACATGACTTGATGCATGCAAGAAAGGTTTTATTGATGGTTGTAGACCTTTTATACGTCTAGATGGTTGTTATCTAAAGGGCAGATATGGAGGAATACTATAATCAACAATTTCAATGGATGAGAACAATGGGTTGTTTCCCATTGAATACAATATAGTTGAAGTGGAGAATAAAAATAGTTGGAGGTGGTTCCTATACAACTTAGAAGAAGTGTTGAGGAAAACACCTTATACACTCCAAGCCATGTTTTGATGATAACAAATAATGCCTCTCTTATACTAACATTTGTTTAAGATGTTTAGATGAGAGTGTAGCACCAAATGAGGGGGAGCGTACATAGGAGCGTACATAAGAGCGTACACAAGAACAAACACAAGAACATATATAAATACATACAAGATTAATGCTCAAGATGATTCCAAAGAGATGGAAGTCAATGAGTCAAACTTGAAGACTAAAGAAGCCTGTTGAAGATTGAAGACTTTTGAAGATTTTGTAATTATGTACTTGGATATTTAAGACACAAATGATGTAATGCACGCACACACGCATACATCCATGTAGAATGTCCTTAGGAGGTGAATTGACCCCTTAGACATGTGACCATTTGGGTTTAAAACCCCCCAAACCAAACTCTTAATGGAATTGGACTAATTTCCACTGAAATTGCCCAATCCGGCATATCGGTTCCTGATCTGGCGTACTGGATTAATGGGAATCTTAGGAAAATCGTCACAGTAGCCCTCCGGAGTACGCTGGATCATGATCCAGTGTACCAGATCCTTTTGGCTTGTGTTTTACCCTGATCCGGCATACCGGATCAGTGTATTACTGTTAAAATCTGACCGTTATTCGTCTAAATACTGGATCGGAATCCAGCATACCGGATTTTATATAGCTGTTGGAATCCGATCTTAATCTAGATTCCTAATTAATTTAAGCCATCTAGCCTATAAATACCCACTTGTTTAAGGCTCTAAACACCACTACTAATCACAATCAAGAGCCTCCAAGAACAAGTCACTCTCAAGTGAGAATTCAAGCACCAATCCAAGGCATTCAATCTCACTTAGCTCCCTTCATTCATATTTGCATTAAAGCTTATAGTTTGAAAGGTAACACATCTTTACTAAGGTTTGAGGTAATTCTAAACCCCTTAGTACCATTTTTACTTTATATAAGTAGATTGAGTTCTCTTGCTCGGAATCAAGAGTAGGTTGAGTCCTCTTGCTCATTAACTCAAGATTAGTTGTCGTTGAGTCTTCTTGCTCGCTTCTCAAGAGTTGTACGAGTCCTCTTGCTCTTACTCAAGATTTGATATAGTGAAATTCCCTCTAAGGTGAGAGGAGTGGACGTAGGCAAGTATTGGCCGAACCACTATAAATCTCTTGTGTCACTATTTGATTTATTGCTAGTTTATTGCTTGTCTTTACTTGGTTATTTTCGCATATTTTATTTATTTTCCTATCTTCACCTATTCACCCCTCCTCTAGGTGAATTCACAAGAAGCACTTCGCTTGGACCATAATGCAATTGGCTTGACATTTATGTCAGATAAATAAAAGGTAATAATTCAAAAAGTTACTTTTACTTTTATATATCCAGTTTACAATATCTGTTAATATGATACCATCCTAATATTGTATCTAAATTTTGCTATAGGGCCTACAAGATGCAATTGTTGAAGTCTTTCCCTATGCCAACCATAGGAATTTGTTACAAACACATCTACAACAATTTCAAGGAAAGATTTCCTAGTCTATGGTTGAAGACCCAGTTTTGGGCTACAGCCAAAGCACCAAATGAGTTTTTTTTTTCAGAAAGCAATGAAGAAGATATAATTAGCTGACAAGGATGCATATGACTGACTGATGAGGAGTCACCCTTTTACTTAGAGCAGGCATGCATTTGATTTCTCCTGTAAGAGTGATCACATAACCAATAGCATGATAGAGTCCTTCAATCAATAGATAAAAGATGTGAGGAGCAAGCCAATTCTAATCTTAGTCGACGAGATTAGGGTGAAATTGATGAGAAGGTTTTACAAGAGGTATTCACAGGCATTGCCCATGGAGGGGAAGGCGACACCTGCCATTAAGAAGAGACTCAAGTTAGTTAACAAAGAAGCCAAAAACTGTAAGACTATTTAAGCTTCAGATTATGAATCTGAACTGTTAGAAGGGTTTACTAAATTTGAAGTGAATTTAGTAAACAAGACTAGTTCTTATAGAGTTTGGGAAGTCCCTTGTAAACATGTAGCAGTATGTGTTACATATAAAAGAGAAAAAATTGATGCATATTGTGACCCATTTTATTCTGTTGAGAGATACAGATTGGCACACAGACAGGTTATTCACCCATTTTCTAGTTTAGAGGAACTGGAAGTTTTGATGATGCAACCTCCACCCTTGAAGAGATAACCAGGTAGACCACGGAAAAATAGGAGGAGGGAAGAAGGTAAATCAGACCCTTCAGATTTTAGAAGGAGGACTAATACTGTTAGGTATGATGTATGCAAGTAGGTGGGGCATAATAGTTTCAACACAACAACTTTTAAATAACTTAATATAACTTCATTATATTATATTATTTCTTTTTTTTACTGATGAACTTATATTGTGTGGAGAAAGAGAATTGATGACACAAGTGGCTCCCAGAGTCAACTTACCACACAGGAATTGAAAAGAGCATATAGAGTTGTGAAGCAATCAAGGAGAATGGAAAGGAGAGGTGCAGCAGTTGCTGGTGTGAGAGGAGCAGGAGCAGCAAGTGGCACAGGATCAGGAGATGCAAGTGGAATAGGACCAGGAATAGGAGCAACAAGTGGCAGAGGAACAAGAGTAGTAAGTGGCAGAGAAGCAGTAGGTGTTGGTGGCAAAGGGGCAATGGGTGTTGGTAACAGAGAGGCAACAAGTGCTGGGGGAAAAGGACCAGCAGGTGCTGGTGGCAGAGGACCATCAAGAACAAGTGCAAAGGAGCAACAGGTGCTGGTGGAAGAGGATCAGCAAGAGCAAGTGGCAGAGGAGCAGGAGCAGTAAGAGGTGGTGGCAGAGGTGCATCAGTTGTTGCTAGCAGAGGACTAGCTAGACTTTGTGGGAGAGGTGTAGCAGTTGCTACTGGGAGAGGACCAAGACCTGGTGGCAGAGGCGCAGGAGAAAGTTGAAACCCTTGGATGATTTAGGAGCAACAGTTTCAGCTTTGATAAATTATGAATTGTTTTTTAGAATATGTATTAAGTTGATTTGGTTAGTGAGATATGAATGTACTTGTGTTTGGCAGTATTGAATGGACAAGAGTATGGTTTGAAGACAATGTAATGAATATTGGGTTTGAATTGAGGTTGGAAGTATTCAGATTTCAATGGGAATGATTTCTAAATCTTGATGTGTTTTTCTTTACTTTACTATTGTTATGTTGTTCTCTAAGAGAAAATGGAAACCAGAATTTTCTGTCCTTTTCATGAGTCATTAGTTTGAAGTCATGACCTGTAAGAATTTTTCATGGTCTTCTAGTTCATCCATCTAACTTTGATAGACCTCTTTTCCCTAATTATTTTTGGGTCCAAGTTATCCTATAATTTCTGTTTTTAAAAACTCCATACCATTTGCATGGTTTGTGGCAAGAATGCAAAACTGAAAATGTGCATCAGTTTCTTCTAGGTATCATTAGACGATCTTCATGAACGAAACCAACTTCTTCCACCCTGCATGCATTAGAAGTTCACACAAACCACATTTTGACATATTCAGAGTTGATTATAGTAACAACCAAATGTTATTTTCTTACATTGAGAAAGCACAATTACCATAACAACCAACCCAAGTGCAAATTAACCCAAATGTCATTACCTTACATTAAGCACTGTTAATACCAAAACAGCCAACCCAAGTAAAAATTAATCCAATAATCATTTTGTTACAATCAACACCACTACCACCAAAACAAACAAAGCTATTACAAAATAACCCAAAAGTTCTACTCTTGAATCTGACTTCTCCATATTACTGTTCATAATATTCCTCAAACTTCGGATCTCTTCCGGATTGTATTTCCCTTTCCATCTCAAATAAATAAATAAATAAATAAAAATAATTTGTATAGGATTGTATTCCATTTGCATAGAATTGTGTTTCCCTATGCATCTCTAAAAAAAAATTATTTGTATAGGATCATTTTTCTTTGCATTTCAAATTATGTTTGCATAGGATTATGTTTTCCTTTTGCATTTTAGATTATGTTTGCCTACGATTGTGACTCATATAGGATTGTATTTTTACTTTTTCATTCCTATCTATTTTGTGAATGTTAGCACAAGATTGTGTTTCTCTAATCTCTGTCGCCGTGTGTACTACCTAGCTTCCAATGGAATACATTATGGATCATTTTTTTGTTTTCGTTATAGATTTATGTCCATGCGATTACATTTTTCTTTGTACTTTGATTATGGCAGCATTCGTATGTTATCTGATCTCTGTCACTGTAGTACTAGCATACTACCTGACTTCCAGTGGTACATTGGATTCGTATTCCATTTTCATCATGGATTTTTTGTGCATGATATTGCATCTTCCTTTTTACTCCTCCGAAGTTTGAAGATTAGCCACGAGTCAAGTAGATCGACCAAAATTATATCATTTTTTTTGGATCAACCAAAGGGTTTCACTTCGAGGTTCCATTTTCTAGGATCGACCTAGGGTGTATTTCCATATACAATTTTCTTAGATCGACTGAAGGGTGTCGTTTAAAAATACCATTTTTTGGCATCGACTAAGGGTGTCTTTCCACATACCATTTTCTGGGATCGACCGAAGGGTGTCATTCCAAAATACATTTTTCTGGTATTAGCCAAGGGTGTCTTCCTATGGTACCTTTTCTGAGATCGATCAAGGGTGTCTTTCCACATATCATTTTCTTAGATCAACCGAAGGGTATTGGTCAAAGGTACCTTTTTCTAGGGATCGATCAAGGGTGTCTTTCCACATATCATTTTCATGGACCGACCAAAGGTATCGCTCCAAAGTTCCAATTTCATGGATTGATAGAAGGGTGTCGCTTCATAATACCAACATTTGTGATCATTCGAAGGGTGCTGAATCACTCCCATGCATCTTTGATCGGTCAAGTGGTGCCTTATCACTTTGATATATCTTTAATCGGTTGAGTGGTGCCTTATCACCCCCATTGTCCATCATTTCCTAGTGCAGTCAACACATCTGTAATCGGTTGAGTGGTGCCATGTCACCCTCGTCTATTTGTGATCAGCCAAAGGGTGCCCAAATCACTACTGTTTCGATCATTACCCGAAGGGCATTGTTCCTTTCCTCTCAGGTTTGTAGCCAGAGTTCGACCGATAAGGAGTACTAATGTCATTTGACTACAGTTACTACCTTTGATCCTCGATCCTCTGAAACCCTTAGGTTAATAGACTGTTTGGACTACCAATAGGGAGTATCATCCGAAACTCTTAGGTTGATAGCCTATTTGGGCTGCAATTAGGGAGAATCATCTAAAACCCTTATATAGCTGTGGGGCTGCCGATAGAGAGAATTATCTAAAATCCTTAGGATAATAGTCGTGGGGCTACCAATAAGGAGAATTATCTAAAACCCATTGATTTATAGTTGTGAGGCTGCCAATAGGGGCTGTTACTAAAAAACCCTTAGGTTTATAGTCATGAGGCTGCCAATAGGGATTGTTACTCAAAAACCTTTAGGTTGATAGCCTATTTGGGCTTCCAATGGAGAGAATTATCTGAACCCTTAGGTTGATAGTCTGTTTGGGTTGCCAGTAGGGAGTATCATTAAAAAATTGTTAGATAGCCGTGGGCTACCAATAGGGAGTGTCTTCCAAACCCACCATAAGTAAATAACCGTATGAATGCTTTTTGTGGTGGATCATATGAATATTACCAATCTGCCTATTTTCACCATAGGTAATCTGCATATTTTCAGTCTCATGAAAGGAAATCTCCATATTTTCAGCCTTATGGAAGGCAACCTACATGTTATCAGATTTTATGGGGTCATAGTTTAACTTATTGATTTTACCTAGTTTGATTTATCGTGCATATTGTTTATTTTTTCCTTGTCACCCGTGAGCAAGGTGCAGTAGTACATGCTCAAGGTGACAAAATCAGATGTTCTTTTATCTTTGCCCTTCGACTGGTGCACAAGCCTCGACCAAAAAGGGGCATTCTGTAGGCCCTAAATTTTGTCACTCGCTAGTAATGATGACAACCGGACGGGGATTCACAAAGTATCCCTCTCAAGAAGAACTTGATCACATAACCTACCCCACCATGACCCCAATAAGGTTTGGACATTTTTTTTAAGTGCAAATACTTGATGCTAGTCAAGGTTGCAAAAGAAGTGATTAAAAAGACTGCCAAGAATTTTCCTGGCACCAAATTAGGGTTAGTCTTTATTCTGAAATTCAAAATATTTTTTGACCAAATATTGGAATAAGACTTGAACCATTAGATAGTTCTCGGCAATATGATTCCAACAGTATATTACATGTCTAAACCCGATACCCGGGCGCGAAATGGTGCCCAAAATAGTCAAAATCGGTATTTTCAGGCCCACGTGGAGGCCCATGGATCTCTTAGAGGTTCCACCGATCCGTGGAACCACCCTTGGATCCGTTGAACAAATATCTAAAAATATCTTTATTATTGATATCCCCCTTCACCTTTCAGGAGATTGGATTTTTCTGAAAAAATCAAAGTTTCCTTTGATCTCCAGCGATGAAGAATCAACTGTAGTTTTGAAAATCTCTCCTTTTTAAGTTTCTTTTAACCTTTTTCGACATAGTTTGACACCCCGATGTCCCATTATTTTGCGAAAAGTCCCTCAATAAGTTCCTCGAAAACCCGAATCCATGGAAAACGAGATATTTTCCACATTAAGGTTTAAGAAATGGGTGAGTTATCCAATTCTAAACCCTACTGTGAGGATCCACTCCGCCGTGCGTGGGGTGTGTGATTATGGATCCAATGCAAATTTTGCACCCATTGCGAATCACAATCTGTACCAATCTATGATCGCACCAAATCAACAACCTATGGAAACATAGCCTACAATTCTTGGGACTGCAAATTAGTTAAAGGTTCAAGTTGTGATTGCCAAAATGTGTGTAATTACCGCATTCAATATGAGGATCGGAGTTACGGCTATGGCTTTCTCGCAACCGAGTTTCTATCATTCAAGAATTCCAAAGAAGAAGTCACGGGCACAGTTAAGAATATGGCTTTTGGTTGTGATATTAACAACCATAATTCAGTTCTTGGCCCAGTGAGTGGAATACTAGGCCTTGCTGCAACTCCATTGTCATTGGTCACTCGATTACATCCCACAACACAACCAAAATTCTCTTGTTGCTTGAACAACGCAAGTGATCCATCTTCTAAAGGTAATTTGATAATTGGTGAAGATTCACATATTAGTGGCTTCTCAACTCCTTTTATATTCAACCATGGTTGTTACCAAGTCTTTCTTGTTGATATTAAATTGGGGCAAAAAAGTCTTGATATTCCTCGAAAGGTATTTGGTTCATCAGGGAATGTGATATTAGATAGTGGGACCACATACACATTTCTACCACCGGAAGCACATAATAAGGTAGTAGATGCAATATCTCAAACAATCAAAAAATTTAAGGTCAGACAAATTGCAAGCATAAGAAAAGGGGAGTTATGTTACTCAGGAAGTATTGGAAAGGATTTAAATGGATTTCCAACTATGACCATTAATTTTCTAGGAAATGCCAAGTTGGTTTTAGAGAGACGGAGTATTTTCATCCCAGAAGAAAATTCAACATTTTGCTTAGCTTTCCTCCCTACTAATGGTCTAAATGAGAAAAGCATTATTGGTAGCATGTCTCAACAGTTGTACTTGGGTTTGACTTTGCTACATACCATGTGTCTATTATCCATTCTGTTTGCATTTACTAGGAAACGTTATTGGTCTTCTAATGGATATTGGTTTTTCCTTTTCTTTTGTATTAATAAGAATAATATGAGATGAAACTCTTTTGCATATATATATGATGGGTTTAAGGCCCTGTCTGTTGTGTGTGTGTTTGTGTGTTTTTCAATCTCTGTCATGATTTCTTGAATGTGTAATAAAAGTCTTTTTAACTTTTGTAAATTAAATGGAGGATTGAGTTCCCTATCCGGCTGTGTAGTGTTTGCTAGTGTCTCCTTGTATCTGTCTCTTTCCTCCCTCAATAAGAGGTAGATATGTCATTTCACATATAGGAAGGAGGACAGAGATAGATACAGGGCGACACTAGCATACTCTACGTAACTGAGAACCTTCTTTTCCCCATTAAATGGGAAAAAGCTTCACACCCATAATTTAAGTTATTGCCCTTTCACAATGGGATTTTTGACCATGTGCACTTTATGTAGGTGATACCGTTCCTTGCACTGCTATTAATGTGGCATGGAAGATTCTTCCAACACTGGCAGCATGAAAAACCTTCTCCCATGTTATATATCATACTATCATACTTTCATACCATTATATAAAAGCACGTTGTGGCAAATCTTTCAGTTACCTATTCTACCCTTCATTCTTATCTAAAATTTCATTATTCAATTTTTAATTTTTATGTCATTCTTTCTTATAATTTTATAATCTTAGGTACCCTTTGTATTAATTATTATTGTTTTAAAATAGTGGTAAATCTTTCATTTACCTATTGTTCCCTTCAAAATTAGATTTCCCAAAAGTAAATTGGTTAACAATTATGGAGAGAAAATCTTTCCAATTCTCTCGCATAAAATTAAGGCAATAAATCATACTATTATATAAATTAATATTAATAATATTTATTATTACTTAAAGCAAATCTCTCCAATTCTCTCTAAAAAATTAGATTTACCAAAAGTAAATCGATTAACAATTATGGAGAGAAAATCTCTCCACTTCTCTCTCATAAAATTAAGGCCATAAAAAAAAACCTTTTAGTTAAATATTAAATTAGGTAGATATTCATGCTCTCTCTATGTTACACCCGTGACCCAACTCGTACTAATAATACTTGTGTGTGTTGTTGCGTAGCTTGTACAACCCTACGAAGTCTCAAAGGAAGACCTTGACTAGGTAAGCTTTAAACTTAGACTATGTATGTTGTTGTTTGCTCATTTTACATGATTTGATTCTTGATCATTGCCTTACCTCCTATGTGTATTATTGATACTCTTTCATGTCCTCCCTTCATGTATAACAACCCCAATTAGAACCCCTTTTAAATTGTTATCTTAATATCCTTGAAGTAGACAAGATCGTCGGAGTCAATTCAAATTCTGGTATGCTGTCAATGCACTACAACCATCTTTGAACCCAATTTCGAGGACCTTCCCTTAGAATTTGATCAATGGTCTCTTCATGAAAAATATAGCTCTTTAAGTCTAGTTTACAACGCATTTTGAATTGCATCATCTCGTTATTTATTGACCGAGTTATGGCCAAAATAGTGGGAAGAGGTCTGCTGTATTTTGACCCTGTGGCTCATGCCTGGGAAACTAGTGAACGATGCACACAGTCCGCCACTGGATCATCCGCCAAGTACAAAAATGATGTTATTTTGGTCTAGTTTCATCTTGCCTCGACCCAGGGCGTAACCCTTGGTTATTTTAGACTATTTGTGGTCCATATGACCTAACTAAACCCTAAGACCATAGACCTAAGACCTATTTGGATTCTATTATGTTTTAAATCCCATTTCAAGCCCCAAATCAACCCCCAATCAAACACACCTTTGGATCCTTATCAAAATTGATGGAAACCACAGCCCCCTCTCATTTCTCCCACTTCCAACACCTAAGAGAAGAGAGAGAACGTGGGAAGCAAGAAGGAAAGGGAGAAGGAGGAAGAAGAAAGAGAAAGAAGAAAGAAGAAGGAAGAAGATCACTCCCTTGCTGTCCCAAATCCATCTTTGCACCATTTGTGAGCTTCACCTTCTTTCCAGCACCATTGGAGCCCATTCTAACCTTGGAGCTCATGGAGGAGAAGAAGATTGAACCACTCCAAGCTCAAGAACACCTCACCTCTGCTATCCCATTGATTCCCCATTGTAAGCAACCCTTTCCCTCTTTATTTCTATTGATTCCTCTTAGGTTTAGATGAGTTAATGATCAATATTAGTTCAGGTCTTGGGGCTTCTTGCTCTAAATGTTTTATCCATTCTATTTGATGTTAGAAACATCAACTATTGACCTAGAATCACCCATCCTCAGCCCCATGGCTTAATTGTCATGAACCCCTCTTGAAGAACCTCCAATTTGAGGATTCTTGATGTTGGAATCCATCCAATCCCTACCAAACCATAGGGCTTCTATTTCTAATTAGTTTATTCACCTAATTGGATGCCTAGAGAAACATTTGGAACCCTTGAACACCCCATTCCCTTGTCTTTGGCTAAGATGCCATGAAACCCCTTTTATAGACCTTCATTTTGAGGTTTTGAGCATTGAACCTACAATCCATGCCATGGGACCTAATTAGGATCCAATGTACATGTTTAATGGCTCATTTGGAGGCCTAATACATTACCCCATAGGTCCCAACCAATCCCATGGCCATTAACCAAGGTTTGGAATCAATCCAAGCCATTTCCTACACTTTTGGACTCTGGCGGACGATACAGCTGGCGGAGGAGGCCATTGTCCGCCAGGGTAAAATTAAGCACAGCCCATCTATTTTATTGAAAGGCCACACTGCCTGCACAGTCCTCCAGACTGGCGGATGATGGCCAGGTGCATGATCCGCCTAGGCCAAATTGGTACTGAATTGGAGTTTTTGACTATGGACCTTGGACACTGACACTCCCTCACCTACTATATACTTGTATGATGACATTCTAGGCTAGCGTACACATACGGGAGGACCATACACTACACGGAAGATAAGATTACCTACGCTTCAACGATGTGAGTGGATCGAACACTTGAACTATTTTATGGAGTGTTTCTCATTAGGCATCTGGTTAGTCATGCATGTTGAATTAATTATGTATCATGAGCATGACTAACTCTGTCACACCCCAAACCACCCCTGGGAGGATTAGGTAGTTGACCCGAATTGCATAACGGCAATCCGTCAAAATCTACGGATCTAGAAGCAGTTATTACATTCATGAAATCACATTCGTTCACTTTACCAAAAGCAAGATCAGAGTGCTGCAGATAAACTATAATTTTACAATTATAAAGAGAAAGCGTAGCAATACGGGAAAGAAAGTGATATATATATATATAAAGTGTTTTGAAACATTCCCGCCCAAGTACAACCCACAACAAACAGCTACACAGCTGAAAGCTAAAGGAAAGAAATATAAACATATATATATATATACACACAAGGTGAGATAACTCAACCCCAAAAAGGAATACAGAAGAAACTACACTGAACCTCAACCAGCACGGGGATAAACTCCTAGACAAAACAAAAAGGAGTCCCCAAAACAAAAATCATCAAATGCACTCGTCAACGGTCTTCATCAATGATCACCGAGAATTAATGCATCATCGGCACGACCTCCGTCGGGGTCCATACCAAGATCATCATAACAATCAGGGCTCTCCTCCTCGTAATGAGCCTCCATGCCACAGCGGCATCGATCTACAAAATCATCTAAAGAAAAACATATATAACAGAGTGTGAACCCCACTGAGCTCGTGAGCAAATATATCATCATGCATGCACGTGCAATCACAATCCACATGATCCTATATGATATGCAAGTCTAGTTTATTATTAGCCACCTAGCAATACAACTAAGTCAGGTCTGTGCTACTACAATCCCCAATACATGTATCCCTGGTGCAGGCTTGGTTACCTCTTCCCGCGATACACCCATTGAGTTGTCGGAGAGGACTAGTCAGCTCCCGCATTCGTTCACCAAGGTCAGCCCGACCAGCCCTCTATGATTAACCCGTGGGACAATCCATTTCTTTTCTCTTTTCTTTTCTTTTCTGGCTTATAGCCCATATTCACCATTCTGGTGCGTAGCACGGGTGATGAAACTCTAACCCCATGTCTATACGGCATCATATAAGTTGGATGGTGTCAACCGCATCGCATTTTATGGGCTACCACAGGCCTCATTTCCAAGCCGACTACGGCATCTAATCTAACATTCACAATCATCATATAAGAATTCACAGTGTTGATCAACAGATAGTCATTATGCAGTGATTTGAGTAATTTGAAACAGAAGTAAGTAACACAGCATTTATAATTACAATTCTTAATAGCCGGCATATCATCATAATTACACATGCACATATGATAATATTATTCACTCACCTGAGTTGGGTTCTAAGGCCTCGGTTGCAAACTCAGTTCCAATAGCAGTCTGGTTGTTGACCTCGAGCGCGGGTGTTTGAGTTAAAATAATACCGCAAGCGTACGGGTCAATCGTAGCTACAGGTCGAACACGAGGAGATGTACGCCACTCTATTTAACTAACTTAAAAATAATATAAAGTGAACCAGATTAAAGTGTTAAATTAAACTAATTAAACTAATGAAAAATTAATGCATCCTAACAAAATTAAGGGATTAAATTGGCGTCCTAACACATGAGCATCTCATCTATCAAACTAACGTGAATTGGAATGAATTGGAAGGAATAAAAATAAAATGCAGCCACACTTCACAACCACATAAACAAAATAACCACATAAAAGGAAAAAAATAAAAGAAATAGAGGGAGAAGAAGAAGAAGAGAGAGAGAATGAGATAGAGGAGAGGGAGAATGAGGTTAAGGGTTTAGAGAATGAGGTACCTTGATGTGCTTGAACCAGATTGAACTTGCTTGCATGAATACTTGAATACCATGGCTTCCTCTTCTAAATCTCCAAGTCTTGTCATCAATATAGGAACTTAGACTAGGAAGCTTTAAACTAGAACTATTACAATCATATTGAAGACATTAAAGCATGAATTAAACCTATTACAACCATTAAACTAGACTTATGAAATAAAAATTAAGAACTAGAAAGAACTAATCTTATGAAATCAAAACAAAGAATTAGAAAGAGCTAATCTTATGAAATCAAAACTAATAACTAGAAAGCCAAAAATCACAATTTAGAAGAAAAAGAAAAGAAGAAATTTCACTAAGAATTGAACAACTTTTACAAGAGAAGTAGGGGGTATTTATAGGGGGAAGGGATGAAAAGAGAGAAGAGGGAAGTGTAGGAGAAATATTCCCTAAGAAAAGAGAATATTCTCTTCTCCTTCCTCTTTTACAATGCTTGACTCCTAAGAAAAAAAAGAAAAAATGGAAAGAGGGAGAGAAGAGAATATTGTTTTCATAAACCTTCTATTTTTAGAAAAGTAAATTTTTAATTTTAACTTGTGCTTCCTTTTCTTTGTAGATATCTTCTCCAAGCAATGAGATCAAAGCATCTTTGACTTTTCAACCTTTTATAGATGAGAAAATATCTTTTAAAATAAATTTATCCCAAGTAGAATTTCAGAAGTACCCTTGGAAAGTTGAAGGAGAGAAAAAGTGATGACTAGGATTCCACTTATAATTAATGAAAAGCCAAATCTATCCTTCAAAAAAAACGTGGAGCATGGGGTGCTTATATAGGCCTCACCATTGTGTTTCTTGCAAAAAATCACCCAAAATAGACCCAAATTTTGTCCAATTTGGAGTTCTGGAGCCCAAGATATCTCAAGTTGAAGTTGGACTGTCCAGAGCCTTCCAAATGGAATCTCTAGGCTAACAGAAAAACTTTTTAGAATTGCACTAAAGCCCCTCGAATCCGAACTTCCGCTTTACTTTTTCCCCAGTCAATTTTTGATAATTATAAACAAACCCCTATAGACCATTTTCGTGCGTCGTTACGGAAACGGCCATAACTTCTTCGTATCAATTCGGAATCAAGTGTTGTTTGAACCATTGCGAAGTTGACTCAATGGGCTACGTATCCATATCATTAACACCTCAAAATTATGCTAAGGGGCTCACTGTAATCATGTTCAAATTTGGTTAATTGGCATGATTCTTTCAGTGCTCAATCCAAACTTGATTTTCTCGACTCCTGGACGCTTCCGACCACTCTTATCATCTTTTGCTCCATTTTCACAAGAATTCACCTAAAACCTAAAAAGCACAAGAAAGCACCAAAGTAACTTTGTCCAATATAGTAAAATGTATGATTTATGCCCTAAGATTTCACACATAAATGTGCTCATCAGATTCCCCCACACTTGAATGTTACTTGTCCTCAAGTAAGCAAAAAGAAAAACTAACCTAGAATCCAAAAAATCCTAACTCACTTTCGTAGGAATCACGGTTACACTTAGCATGTGCAACAAGCCTTTAAACCCCTAGGTTACCCCTAGTGGACGAGTTGTGTCTAGTGGGTGTTTGCAGTTAATATACACCCAAAATTCAATAAATCAAAAAGAATGATGTAAATTTTTCTCATGGCATAAGTGAGTTAGTGCCCACAATCTCAAAGAAGTACTCAACTAAAGATTAAGGAGCCAAAGATTCCCCCACACTTGAATTTTATCACCCCACATCAATTCAAGCAACTAGCATATATCAAGATTAAGGGATCTCCTCTTATCTTTTGAACACTACTCACCTTCAAGTAAATCACTCATAGCATCGATGGAACCAAAGACTTAGGCATTGAGTATTTTTTACCATACTTTCTTTTTCAGGCATTAAGGCAAAAACTGTTTCTTTTTTTTTTCTTTTTCTTTCTCAACCATAAACTCTATTTCTACTCCACTACTGTTCCCTGAATGACATGGTGGAGCATACATCAAACACCCAAATACTTGGTAGCTTCGCTTTTTGCATATATCCATAAGACATTGAGATATTGATGCAAGAGTTTTTTCTTTTTTCTTTTTTTTGAGTTTCCTTCCAAGGAATTTCGATCAAGTCACCTTGCTTCGTGAGGCACAGTGCCCTGTCTAGTCCCAAGGAATTCCACTTTTCTATCTTTTTCTTTTTTTTGTCCTCTCATTCACTTTCATGCCTTGCCTTACCATAAACAAATTGGTCTCAACTACTAGCCAAAAGATCAAAAGGGTCCATAAACACATAGAGGAATTTAACCATCAAATGAAGTAGCACTCATATTTTCAAACTCAATCCCCATCACCGGATACAAACCAACTACCATCTTTGAAAAGGGATTTTTTTATTATTTCACATGCTAGGGAACCTAATTCCCTCTTTATCTCGCTTTACAATCAAAGAGGCTCATGCACATAACCAAACCATCGTCACAATCAAAATTTACAAAATTCACAAATTAAATCAATTAAGTCCAACACACCCCCCACACTTAATTTATGCAATGTCCTCAATGCATGCAGAAAAGAAAGAGTGAGGATAAGGGAGGGTAAATATACCAAGAGGTCATTCTTGAAGGTAAAGAGGCTCATGGAGATCCATGACATCTTCTACAAGTGGAATGGGCATCTCAATGTAAGACTTCAATCTTTGGCCATTGACCTTGAAAGTAGCACCTATACTAGGATTGGCAACCTCAACAGCCCCATGAGAATAAACTGTTTGAACAATATAGGGACCATCCCATCTAGAACGCAGCTTACCTGGAAAGATGTGTAAATGAGAATTGTAGAACAAAACTTTTTGGCCTACTTCAAAAGATTTTCTCAAAATGTGCCTATCATGGAAAGCCTTGGTTTTTACCTTATAAATCCGGGCATTCTCATATGTCTCATTCCTAAGCTCTTCCAACTCAAATAGTTGGAGTTTCCCATGGGCACCTGCAGTGAGTAGGTCAAAGTTAAGCTTCTTCATAGCCTAAAAGGCCTTGTGCTCAAGCTCAACAGGTAAGTGACATACCTTTCCATACACCAGATGGTACGGAGATTGACCAAGATCGATTTTAAAGGCTATCCTATGGGCCCACAAAGCATCTACCAACCGGTTAGACCAATCCTTGTGGTTCAGGTTGATAATTTTTTCAAGAATTTGCTTTATATGTCTATTTGAAACCTCAACTTGGCCACTAGTCTGTGGATGGTAGGGTGTAGCCAACTTGTGAATGACACCATATTTCCTCATGAGGGCCTCAAAAGGTCGATTACAAAAATATTTGTCCCGATCACTAATGATAGCACGGGAAGTACTAAAACGGAAGAAGATGTTCTCCTTCAAAAATTTCACAACCACCTTGTGGTCATTGGTCTTACAAGCAATAGCCACAATCCACTTGAACACATAGTCCACAACAAGTAATATGTACATGTTACCAAAAGAAATAGGGAAAGGCCAAATCAATACCCCATACAACAAACACCTCAACCACCAGAATTGGGTTGAGGGGCATCATATTTCTCTTAGAAAGACGTCCTAAAGATTGACATGAAGAACACGCCTTGCAATAAGTAAAAGTGTCTTTAAACAGACTACGCCAATAAAATCCACACTGTAAAACCTTGGCCGCAGTCTTATTAGGCCCAAAGTGGCCACCACAAGCCTGATCATGGCAAAAAGATAAGACAGATTGTTGCTCATGATCAGGAACACATCTTCGGATTAGTTGACCCGGACAAGTCTTAAAAAGATAAGGATCATCCCAAAAGAAATATTTAACCTGTGAAAAGAAACGATTCTTATCTTAGGTGGACCAATGTGCAGGTGTCACACCCGTAACCAGGTAATTGACAATATCAGCAAACCATGGTTCACTAGACACTGCCATCAGATACTCATCAGAAAAGTTCTCGTTGACTGGAGAATCATCAGTCAAAGAATTAGGCAGCCGGGATAGATGGTCTGCAACCAAATTTTCACACCCTTTCTTATCCCTAATTTTAAGATCAAATTCTTGCAACAAAAGGACCCACCTAATGAGGCGAGCCTTGGCATCTTTCTTCTGCACAAGATATTTGATAGCTTCATGGTCAGTATAAATAATCACATGTGATCCAACCAAGTAGGGCCTAAACTTTTCTAAAGCAAACACAACAGCTAAAAATTCTTTCTCAGTGATGGTATAATTAAGCTGTGTATCATTAAGAGTCATACTTGCATAATAAATCACATGGGGCAATTTGTTGATTCTTTACCCAAGAACAGCCTCTATAGTAAAATCAGAGGCATTACACATAAGCTCAAATGGCACTGTCCATTTTGGAGCTTGCATAATGGGGGCTGAGGTCAACGCTCTTTTCAATTGCTCAAAACTATCATGACATTTAGAAGAGAAATCAAATGGGCAGTCCTTTGCCAAAAGAGAGGTGAGAGGTTTAGCTATCTGGCTAAAATCTTTGATGAATCTTCTATAAAAACCTGCATGGCCAAGAAAAGATCTAATGTCCTTCACACTTTTGGGTCGTAGTAAATTGATAATAAGGTCCACCTTAGATCTATCAACCTTGATCCCCTCTTTGGGCACAATGTAACCAAGAACGATGCCTTGCTTCACCATAAAGTGGCCCTTCTCCCAATTCAGGACCAAGTTCTTTTCTATGCATCTTTTAAGAACCAAGAAAGATGATGCAAGCAATTAGAGAAGGTAGAGCCGTGAATAGAAAAAATCATCCATAAACACGTCTAGGAAGTGCTCTACCATATCAGAAAAGATACTCATCATGCACCTTTGGAATGTAGCAGGGGCATTGCAAAGCCCAAAAGGCATACGCCGGTAAGCAAAAGTTCCATAAGGGCATGTGAAAGTGGTCTTGTGTTGGTCCTCTAAAGCAATAGGGATTTGGTTGTAGCCTGTATAACCATAAAAAAAACAATAATATTCATGGCCAGCTAGTCTCTCTAACATCTGATCAATAAAAGGAAAGGGAAAGTGGTTCTTTCAAGTTGCCGCATTTAATTTTCTATAGTCAATGCACACTCTCCACCCCGTTTGGATACGGGTTGGAATCAATTCATTATTGGCATTCTCAACTACAATGACTCTGCCTTTCTTAGGCACAACCTGCATAGGACTCACCCATTGGCTATCAGAAATAGGATAAATTATTCCATGATCCAAGCACTTTAGGTTCTCTTTCTTGATTGCCTCTTTCATGACAGGATTAGCCCTCCTTTGGGGTTCCCTAGAAGGTTTGGAACTCTCCATCAGATGAATATGATGTTGAACAATGGAGGGGCTAATACCTTTGATGTCAGACATGGTCCAATCTATAACTTCCTTATGGTCCTTTAGAAGCGTAATCAACTCTTCTTCATGAATAGAAGTCAAATCAAAAGCAATAATAACAGGAAGAGTATGATTTGACCCTAAGAAGGCATATTTGAGGTTGGAGGGCAATGCCTTCAACTCTAATGTGGGGGGCTCAATAATAGAGGGTTTGGGAATGGAGATGGATAGGGGTCCAAGGGGCTCCAATGGTGGTTGGATGCTCCAGACCTTAGATAAGGTGGTATCATCAACACCTTTCAATTCCTACATATATTCCTGAAATCCCGAATCAAAATCAATCTCAAAGAAAGTGTCAACATCATCGAAAAATCCTTGAAGCATATGCACATCTTCATCCATATCAGGCTGCTTGTCCAACCTTAACACATTGAAGTCAACAAAAGTATTGTCAAAAGAAATTTTATGAGACCATTCCTGCAATTAATTAAAGCATTACTAGTAGCTAGGAATGGCCTACCCAATATGATTGGGATTTGGTCCTTGAAGTTGGCAGTAGGTTGGGTATCTAAAACAATAAAATCCACAGAAAAAATAAATTCCCCAACCTTCAACAGGACATCCTCAATCATTCCCTAAGGACCTTTAATAGATCGATCTGGAAGTTGAAGAGTAATTTTGGTCGGTTTCAGCTCTCCCAATCCTAATTGTTGATAGACATGAAAGGATAAGAGGTTCACACTTGCACCAAGGTCCAATAAGGCATGATCAATAGTGATACTACCTATAGTGCAGGGATGGTGGGGCTTCTAGGATCCTTATGCTTGGCTGCTACTGGCTGTGAGATGAGAGAACTAATGGTAGCAGCCAAAAATGCCTTTTTGGGCACATTGGTGGTCTGCTTTTGGGTGCATAAGTCTTTGAGGACTTTAGCATAAGCGGGAATCTAGGCAATAGCATCCAACAAGGGGATATTCACCTGAACCTGTTTAAAAACATCCAATATTTTCTCCACAGAAGGAGACTTCTTGCTAACCAAATTATTTGGGAAAGGGGCAGGTGGGGTATAAACTCTTTCAAGGGGGGTCTCTTTCACTTTCTCAATAGAATCATCTTTGATTTCCTCAATCAAATGATCTGGACTTACTTCAGGTTCATCAGACGAACCACGAATAGTAGGCACTTCAATGGCCTCATCAGAAGGGGGAGAATCAATAGGACTATAAGATGGTAAAGACTGAGGTGTACTAGCCTGTTGATACTCACGGCCACTCTTTAAAGCATATACAACATTAACCTAGCTAGAGGGCCCTTGAAGCTGTTGGCCTTGCACCAGGTTGAGTGGGGGAGCTTGGGTACCTTACTGAATATGAACCTGATGTCTAAGATTTGGCTCAGGTTGGCTAGGTAACTTTTATGTTTTTCTCTCATGCAAAATTGTGACAACCTGGGTGAGTTGCTTCTTCATAATGGCCATCCTTTTCTCAATCTCACCTATTCTTAGTGCTTCTCCTGTATTGGTAAACCCTGGGAGTTGCTGATAAGATGCAAAGAGAGGAGGCCTAGCAGAATTCACAGAAGGTCCTAGATGAGGACGAGGGGGAAAGGGGTTAGGAGACATCCTTGGTTTTGTGATGCAAAGTTGGGCCTTTGGATACCAAGATAGCCTTAATGGTTAAAGTTGGATGGGCCTGCTTGGTTCCCTTAATTCCAGGAGAAATTGGGATGATTTCTCCATCCTGGATTGTAAGTATTGCTATATGGGTTATGTTGGTAGAGAGCACTTACATTCTCAGTGTTGGAATTGCCCACCAAGGTGTTGGGGCATTCCTCCAAAATATGTCCAGGTGTTTGGCATCAACTGCATATTGGCACCTGGTTGACCTGGTTAACCGGTATAGACTCTTTAAGAACTATGGACTCCAACCTTTTTATGAGGTTGTCAAGTTTGGTCTCTTTTACTGTCGTACCCTCAATAAGATACCCCTTAGTGGTTCTTTCAACCGCTTGGGAAGATTCTCACTCCCTAGTCTTATCAGTCAAGTTGGTTAAGAATGTCCATGCATCATTCTCCTCAGAAAAAGAAGTAAAGCCTGTTGGACACACGGACTCTACAAGTTGCTTGGTCTGATAATCAATACCCTCATAAATAATTTGGCATAGCTGCCACAAGTCGAAACCATGGTGATGGCATTCTAAGAGGTCCTTAAATCTCTCCATGAACTTAGAGAAGGACTCATTCGGTTTCTGCCTGAACTGGAGGATGTCACTCTTAAGCTTATTGGTCTTGTGAAGAGGGAAGAATTTTTTCAAAAAGACAATGGTGAACTCATCCCATGTGAAAATGGAATTAGTAGGTAATCCATAGAGCCACTTCTTGGCCTGGTCTTTCAGGGCAAAGGATATAAACTTAAGCCTAACTGCATCATCAGTCAAATTCTAGATCTTAATTAGAACATAGACCTCCTCAAATTCCCTAAGGAAGAGACATGCATCTTCATTGACCATCCCATGGAAGTGGAGTAGCATACTAATGAAGTTGGTCTTGAGTTCATAATTGTTTTCTGTAATAGGTGGTAAGTTGATGCAAGAAGGCTGTGCAGCCCTAGTAGGGTAGAACCTATCCTTAAGAGTCTTGGGTTGTTGGTCATTCATGGTCAAAGGTGGGGTTAAGGGTAGTGAAGAAGGTGGTATTCTAATAAGACGATTAGATGAATCACGAGTCCACACTTTAGCCACCTAAATAGATATGAGGTCTCTTTTAGAAAAATTAAAGAAAAATAAAAGACTTAAGAAAAAGTACTAAAAATAAGAGGGAGCCCAAGGTAGATAGTGCATCTATCCCTCAAAAATCGAAACAATGGTTCAAAAGCTATAAGGATGTCATATAGGTTGACAGCAAGGGAACCCGTATAGTCTTCTATAGCCACCTACGGGCGATTCCAAATGGATTCTGATGTAGAGTGGAGGTCTACTATACGTTTATGTTTCCAACGCTCTCACTATGTCGCTTTCCTATTATCAAGAGTGGTCACCTCTAAAGATAAGTCACTTGCCAATCCATCCAACCAAGTCAAGATGTAGCGTCATATGTAACTTAATCCTATGAGGGACACCAAAAGATGGAGGGTTGAAGCATATGAAGGACTTTAGGTTGGGCGCACACTATTTGAAACAAAAGAGAAACAAGAAGAGGTTTTCAAAAACTGATTTTTTTTTTCAGAAAAAGAAGAGAAAATAATAAACTAAAACACTTCGAACTACTTAAAAATCAGATAAATAAAATGGACAATAATCTCTCCGGCAACGGCGCCAAAAACTTATTTGAGTTAAAATAATACCGCAAGCATACGGGTTAATCGTAGCTACAGGTCAAACACGAGGAGATGTACGCCACTCTATTTAATTAACTTAAAAGTAATGCAAAGTGAACCAAATTAAAGTGTTAAATTAAAATAATTAAACTAATGAAAAATTAATGCATCCTAACTCATAAGCATCTAACAAAATTAAGGGATTAAATTGGTGTCCTAACACATAAGCACCTAACCTATCAAACTAACGCGAATTGGAACGAATTGGAATGAATAAAAATAAAATGCAGCCACACTTCACAACCACATAAACAAAATAACCACATAAAAGGAAAAAAATAAAAGAAATAGAGGGAGGAGAAGAAGAAGAGAGAGAGAATGAGATAGAGGAGAGGGAGAATGAGGTTAAGGGTTTATAGAATGAGGTACCTTGATGTGCTTGAACTAGATTGAACTTGCTTGCATGAATACTTGAATAAACTTACCATGACTTCCTCTTCTAAATCTCTAAGTCTTGTTATCAACATAGGAACTTAGACTAGGAAGCTTTAAACTAGAACTATTACAACCATATTGAACACATTAAAACATGAATTAAACTTATTACAACAAATTAAACTAGACTTATGAAATAAAAAATAAGAACTAGAAAGAACTAATCTTATGAAATCAAAACAAAAAACTAGAAAGAGCTAATCTTATGAAATCAAAACTACAAACTAGAAAGCAAAAAATCACAATTTAGAAGGAAAAGAAGAGAAGAAATTTCACTGAGAATTGGACAACTTTTACAAGAGAAGTATGGGGTATTTATAGGGGGAAGGGAGGAGAAGAGAGAAGAGGGAAGTGTAGGAGAAATATTCCCTAAGAAAAGAGAATATTCTCTTCTCCTTCCTCTTTTACAATGCTTGATTCCCAAGGAAAAAAAGAAAAAAATAAAAAAATGGAAAGAGGGAGAGAAGAGAATATTGTTTTCATAGACCTTCTATTTTTAGAAAAGTAAATTTCTAATTCTAACTTGTGCTTCCTTTTCTTTGTAGATATCTTCTCCAATCAATGAGGTCAAAACATCTTTGACTTTTCAACCTTTCATAGATGAGAAAATATCTTTCAAAATAAATTTATCCCAAGTAGAATTTCAGAAGTGCCCTTGGAAAGTTGGAGGAGAAAGAGAGTGATGACTAGGATTCCACTCATAATTAATGAAATGCCAAATCTGTCCTTAAAAAAAAAGGTGCATCATGGGGTGCTTATATACGCCTAACCATTGAGTTCCTTGCGAAAAATCACCCAAAATAGACTCAAATTTTATCCAATTTGGAGTTCGGGAGCCCAAGATATCTCAAGTTGAAGTTGGACTGTCCAGAGCCTTCCAAATGGAATCTCTCGGCTAACAGAAAAACTTCTGAAAATTACGTTAAAGCCCCTCAAATTCGAACTTCCGCTTTACTTTGTCCCCGACTGATTTTTGATAATTACAGATAAACCCTTGCAGACCATTTTCGTGCGTCGTTACGGAAATGGCCATAACTTCTTTGTTTCAATTCGGAATCAAGTGTCGTTTGAACCGTTCCGAAGCTGACTCAATGGGCTACGCATCCATACCATTAACACCTCAAAATTATGCTAAGGGGCTCACTGTAATCCCGTTCAAATTTGGCTAATTGGCATAATTCTTTCAGTGCTCAATCCAAACTTGATTTTCTCGACTCCTGGACGCTTCCGACCACTCTTAGCATCTTTTGCTCCATTTTCATACGAATTCACCTAAAACTTGAAAAGCACAAGAAAGCACCGAAGTAACTCTGTTCAATATGGTAAAATGTATGCTTTATGCTCTAAGATTTCACACATAAATGTGCTCATTAGCCGGATCAAATCCTAAATATAAATCAGAAGGTGTCATATTGAGTTTTCAGTTTATCTCTGGTGGGTCTAGGGTTAACCTAAGCTTACTGGGTTGACCCGGTGTTCAGTTGGTACTCACTTGGAAGCACTGGGCCTTGCACTGGGCCTTGGGTCTATGTCCCGGTGCATCATCCAGTGTCAGTGGCATAAGGGTAAAATGGTCATTGATAGTGATTGTACCTGACCTTAGGTCAGATTAGGTTCACAGTGTTGTCCACAGCTTGTCTGTGCTGTAGGACCAAGCACAGGCAGGGTTTCCTTCACCTGCGGGGCCCACTTGGGTTCCAAAGCATTCCCTTAATAAGGACAGATGTGGGGAAGGGCATTTATGTCATTTCCCAGCTTCCCACAGTGTCACATGGCCAATGGGTGAGGTCCCCAAAGCCAGATCAACATTTCTGTCCATTTTCCTTCACTGGGCGATGTCTCTGGGCGTTGGGTGCATCGTCCAGTGCATTGCCCAGAGGCTGTAAAACGATACAGGGCTGAGACTCCAAGGTGGGGCCTTCTTAGGCAGTGTGCTCAACATCACCCCATGCATGTTAGGGTGTTGTGTAGCCCTAGGGATGGCCTACCTTTTGGTCTAAATGGATCTTCCATCAGGGCCACCATTTGGCTGCCAGAGGCGGCCCAGACAACCCAGTGAATAGTATCACAGGGTTTTTTCCAAACTTGGAATTCGCTTTCAGCCACATGCAAGGCTGGATTTACACATGCAACATGGTTCTAGGGCTACTACCACCTAGGGCTAGGTCCATGCAGCCATTGCTTGCATCCAGGGTTCCAAACAGCTAAGCAATAGTGCATCTGGGCAGTGCAGCCATGCATAGCCAAGTCTTGGCCTCAAGAACAGCATAACAGCCTACTAAAATCCAATAAAAATTACAGATCTTCCATGCTCGATGTTTGCATGGAAGATCTGGAGCAATCCTGGGCAGTACCCAGCTGTTCTGGGTTGCCAGAGAGCAAACATGAAGAACTTAGGGTTTGAAGGGAGTAGCAGGTGTATACAGGTACTTTTATACCTGAGTAGGTCTGAGAGAGCTCAGTTCCAGGCCTGGGTGCAGGTCTGCCAGGAGTCCTCCTCCTCTTCTCCTTCTTTCTTCTTCCTTCTTCTCCTTCCTCTCCTTTCTCTCATTTCTTTCTTCTCTTCTCTCCCATGAATTGAACAGTGGCCAAGGGTTCTAAAATGAGCCCAAGGCTACCTATTTATAGGCCCAGCCCACACTGAGGCTTGTTTGGCTGTGAAGGACTCTTTTGAAAATGGGTTTTTAAACTGATTCTGAGTGATTCTGGGCACACTGGTGGGGTCCACAGTGAACTAAGGGTATGAGGTGGTCCCTCAGACTCCCCTCTATCTATGGAGGGTGCCCATGTTCATATTGGGTGGTCCCCATAATTAAAATCCAATAAAATATGTTGTTTCATTCACTGGGCGATGTCTCTGGGTCTTATTTGCATTGCCCAGTGCCATCGCCCAAAGATTTTAGCAAGCTGAATCTCAGTGGGTTTCACACTGGGGTTTGACCCTTGGTCAGGGTATTGTCCCCACATGCCCTTTACAGGTTTTTACACACTTTTTTAGAGTTGGGTCCCACTGTTATTGGGAGGAGAGAGATTATCTGGGGTCCAGGCCATACATCATGTTATGAGCTGTGCAAGTGCAGGGGTTTGCTGTCCATCTTCTGACAGGTATATAGGGGAACCTGTGCAAAGTCTTCTCATTGATCCCATTGACTGGAGTGATACTCCACAGTGTTCCTGGTTGCCTGGTCAGGGGTTCTTACCCTTCAATCAAAAGTCCAACCACTCAGGAGCAGGGTTTGACAATCTCTCCTATGTTATGTGTAATGAATGGGGGCGGGTTTATTCATGTGTGAATAATGATGGACTTTACATATTGATCACGCTATTATGGGGGGGTGTAGATTATAAGATGCTTTATTTATAATTCTTTATTATGATGGATTGTGGAATTGATTCGGGTGTGACCGGCCGATCGTTATCTCGGTATCACACTGCCGTATTGCTACCTTGGTGTGGATGTGAGTCGGAGAATGAGAAGGTAGTAACCTCCAAATTAGGTACTGTGGACTCAACCTCCGGGTTACACTTGTATGGTGTAGGATTGTAAATATGATCATCGCATTCATTGATTGTCAGTTGGCTAGGAGGGGATGTACCCAGTACTATGACCCTTCCGACAGGGGTGTAAGTGTTGGGTAAACCCATCGGTCCCGATCATATTTTGGGGTAGCCCACCGTGAAGTCATCGTTGTACTTCAGTGACGCCAGGATGGGGTTTGTATTGGGGGCTCGCGGACAATCTCGGTGAGTGAGTCCGATCTCGCAGGCTTCCTAGGTAACATGGGGTTGATATGGTCAGAATACCATCCGTTATGACACCGTTATTTGTCATCCGTTTATGGCACTGTTATTGTCATCCATTTATGGCACCGTTATTGTCATCCATTTATGGCATTGTTATTGTCATCCATTTATGGCACTATTATTTGCCATCTATTTATGGTACCGTTAGCCGATGATGCTCCCTGTATTACTGTAATACTTGACCTGACTTAGAGTCTCATTGTTAGGGGGAAAAAGGTATAGAAAAGGACATTCATGCATCATGTGTGATGAGCATACTTTAGCATGCATTGATGATGTATCTATTTAATGTATTGCATTTGGTTTGATCGCTCGCTGGGCTTTGTAAGCTCATCCCTCAGGAATCTTATTTTTAGATGTGGACACAGGGGCTACAGACACTATTGGAGGAGATTCGATGTTACCCGTGGGCAAGGACTTTAAGGCTTGGGGCGCTCAGCCAAAGTAGGAGCTGACATCGGATTATCTTTACAACGAGTGCACCCATGAGTGTTATTAGTTTGAGCCTGGGGTTCGAACTTGATTTGGATACCTCGTACTTGTGGATTCGAGGATGAATGTAATAATGGCATTGTTACTTGACCTTTCTTCTCTTACTATTATATGATTTTAGTACTAATGTTATAACTGTGACTTGAGATATTGGTGTTAAACTGTTTAATTTACTCATAAGATATCACATAGAACTCCTAATTAATTGTGATCATTATGTATATATTCTTCCACCATAACTTTGATTTCTTCTTATTCATTGAATGAGAAGCCGGGTAGTGTACATGACATAGTAAAGAATGTCGATCCTGTTGAATGATTTGGGATACGGGGGTATTCCTGTCATATTTCCATGGTAAAGAAATTGGGGTGTGACAATATGGTATCAGAGCCACTTTTGCACTGCCGTGTGCACTACCAGATCTGATCTATCTCGATCCATTCAGCGTTAAGATTGAAATATAAAATTTTTTAACAAACACAAATAAGGAAATTAAGGTAGAGACATGTTGATGATTGAAATTAAAATTGCAATAGGTAGAAATTAATTTTACAAAATTAGACCGTCCAAGGTCGACATAACCCGAATAACATCGTATGGAATAAACATGAAAAAGTACAAGTGGGTGCTACAAAGATTAAGGGGTTTCAAAAGATGAGACCCATGGAGTTTACTGGGCTAAACAAAGATCCCTTGCACCCGGCAATGTGGGTCCAAGAAATAAAGAAGACCTTTACAATGATTGATTGTACCGAAGATTGTAAGATTTGGGTTGCCGCCCACATGTTGAAAGGCAAAGCAGATGATTGGTGGAGATCTATAAAATAGTTCAAGGAGGCCTTCTTTAAAATAATAATAATAATAATAATAATTAAATTAATTTTCGGAGAGATACCGAAAAAGGAAAGCACGGGGCGGAGTTCATGGATGTCTCTCAAGGATCCAAATCAGTCCTTGAGTACTAGCAGAAGTTTGAGGAGCTGCTCTATTTTGCTCCTATTCATTTGATGGACGATGTCGAAAAGGGCAAGAGGTCTGAGAAAGGTTTAAGGCTGGGAATAAACTCGATCTTAGTGTCTCATGGGCCCCGAACCTATGCTAAGGTGGTTCAAGTAGCTAAGTCCATTGAGGACAGATAGAGGAACTCTTACCTTGCTCAATCTAGTCATGACAAGAGGACGGACACGACATCATTTAGCCGTGAACCGGACAAGTTTCCTTGAGCACAATACTCGAGCTACGCTCTTACCTATTACAAGCGTGTGGATTTAACTAAGCCCGAACAGCCTGCTTAGTCTGCAGCTTCTTTCCCTACCTACTAGTGGTACTGTACAATGTTACAATTGTAACAAGTATGGGCATGTCTCCAGGGCTTGCCTCAGTCTAAGCCTTGGGTGTCATTGACTATAGCTTAGCCTTCAGGCTTGCAGGCACCTCATTCCAAACCGATTGGCAAACCCCTGTGCTGACACAACAGGGTAATAGAATCCCAGCCCAAGCATACATTATGACTGATGCCGAGACAGAGGCAACACCTGGGGTGCTGATAGGTAACACCCTGACTTTGAACTACTTGAGTTAACGCTTTGCATCATGTCATTTCACGTATGCATGAGGGTAAGATATAATTGTAACAGGTACCATTTCCATTGCTTCTATCCTTGCGTACGCTCTCTTTGACTCAAGAGCGTCGCTTTCTTTTGTATCCTCTTCTTTTGCCAAGAAGTTGAGTATTAGCCCGAAGAGTTTAGTGCAAGGATTAGCAGTTAGTACACCTACGAGAGGTGTGGTTGGCTTAGACACAATTTATTAACCATGTCCTGTATGGATCAGTGGTTGAGATAGGATTGCACACCTTGTGGAGTTAGACATGAAGGATTTCGATGCAATTTTGGGTATTGATTGGTTGGCTGCCTATAAGGTAAATCTAGCATATGTGAAACAACAAATTGTTTTCAAACCCACCGATGGAGAAGAGAATGTATTCAAACGTGATAGGAAGAAGAAATCCAAGAGGCTTGTAATTTTGGCTCTTCAATCCAAGAGACTTATGGGTCAAGGATGTGAATGCTACCTAGCATCGGTAATTGACACAGAGGATAAGGTGAAGCCATTAGAAGAGTTGAGTTTCATGAAAGACTTTTTGGGTGTGTTTCCGGATGATTTGAAGGAGTTGCAAGAACAGTTGCAAGAATTGTTGAAGGAGGATTTCATCTGTCCTAGTGTGTCTTCATGGGGAGCACCGGTCCTCTTGTCTAGAAGAAGAGTGAGAGCATAAGGATGTGCATCGATTATAGGGAGCTTAACAAGCTCACAATCAAGAATAAGTATCCACTACCTAGAATCGATGATTTGTTTGATCAGCTTTAAGGAGCTAGAGTATTCTCCAAGATAGACTTGAGGTCTGGGTATCACCAATTGAAGATTAAAGAGAGTGACATTAGCAAGATAGCATTCCACTCACGCTATTGTCACTATGAGTTTTGGTGATGTCTTTTGGTTTGACTAATGCCCCAATTGCATTCATGGAGTTGATGAATTGGGTATTCCAAGATGTGCTAGATAAGTATGTGATTGTGTTTATTGATGACATCCTGGTTTACTCAAAATCTGAGGAGGGGCATGCAGTACATCTCAGGATGGTATTGCAGTAGTTGAGAAAGAATACCAAGTGTGAGTTTTGGCTCTCACAAGTGGCCTTCCTAGGCTATGTGGTCTCAACTGAAGGAATCAAAGTCGATCCAGGCAAGGTAAAGGCTGTAATGGAATGGGAAGCACCAAAGAATGCAGGAGAGATCCGTAGTTTTTTGGGATTTGCTGGTTATTATTGGTGCTTTATCGAGAACTTCTCACACATATCAGTCCCCATGACCAAATTGACCCAAAAAGGAGTGAGATTTGTTTGGTCTGAGGAATGTGAGAAGAGTTTCCAGTCTTGACACTACCTGATGGTACAGGAGGGATGACTGACTACAGTGATGCTTCAAGACTGGGGTTGGAATGTGTGTTGATGCAAAATGGAAAGGTTGTGGCTTACGCCTCGAGACAGTTGAAGGACTACGAGAAAAACTATCCCACTCATGACCCTGAGTTGGCAGCAGTTGTTTTTGCATTAACGATTTGGCACAAACTACTTGTATGGCGAGAGGAGTGAGATCTACAGGGATTCCATCAATATTCCAATTCATTCTAAAGTTTAGTTAAGTAGTGCGAAATCGGATGTGAAAGTTATTATAGAAGTGCCACGTAGACTAAATGTAATGTGAATTCATGTCGTGCGGCCCTAGACTAAGGTTTATTATATTAGGAGAGGTATGCTGGGTTTGGACCTTTAAATTTTAAAAATACAAGTTTGGAGTTCAAGGATCAAGAGTTTTCGATCACGCCAAATCGAGCTTGAATTTGATGTGGGCCACATGCATAATGGGATCAAGATTGTGCTGCCCAAACCAAGTAGCCAAGCTATTTTTTTTTGTGTAAGAATCCCCACCTATTCGAAGCTTTGTAAATGCCAAATTTTGGGGGTGAAATTTCTTATAAGGTGTGGAGAATGTTACAACCGCACCTAAAATTTGGGGCTAATTTGAACTTTCACAGTGGCCATTGCCCCGACGACTGTTGACACCAGTGATTCGTGAGATGTTATAGCCAAGAGGTCGATTGGGAGTAATGACAACTCATTATGTACGCGTGGTGATGGGAAGAAGACCATAGGGAGTACCCGAAGCCCTTCGGATAAGTGATGGTAGGTAACTTCACCTGAGATACATGTGAAGTGTACTGGAGAAAATCCTGGGTCAATTGGAATTGATTGAGTACTTGAGTATCATATCCTGGGATACTTGAGGAACCTCCTCGGGTATGTCATGGATGGGTCAACAAGTTGTCCATTCCCCTAAAGAAATAAATTGGGATGAGATCGGTGATCAACATTTATTGGGGGCCTAAGATGATCTAAGGCACCGTGGTGAATGTAGATTTGATAAGGGGCCGTATCAAGTCGGCTTAGTCAAGACAGAAGAGTTACGCCGATGTCTGACGTAGGGATTTAGAGTTTACAGTTGGAGACGAAGTATTCTTGGGTATTACCCACCAAACGAGTGGTGAGGTTTGGGAAGATAGGAAAGTTGAACCCGAGATTCTTTTGTTCATATGAGATTTTAGCGCATAATGATAAGGGGGCATGTAGTTTGACACTGCTCCATCATTGGCAAGTGTCCGCGATATCTTCCACGTATCGACGTTGCAGAAGTACCTCCCAGACCTGACTCGTGTCGTAACTCAGGAACAATCCAAATTTACTGCCTACTTAACTCAAGTGTAGCAACCAACCAAGATCTTGAACCAAAAGAAACCCCACCTACACAGCCACCCCTTTGCCGAGGTGAAGGGGCTCTAGAATAGCCTTTCCGACAAAGAAGTATCTCGGGATTTTGAGGTCGAATTGCGGGTGACATACCCACAATTCTTCAACCCATCCGATAAGCCAATTTCGAGGACAAAATTCTTATAAGGTGTGGGGATTGTTACACCTGTGACCCAACTCGTACAAATAATACTTGTGTATGTGTTGTTGCGTAGCTTGTACAGCCCTTCAAAGTCTCGAAGGAAGACCTTGACTAGGCAAGCTTTAAACTTAGACTATGTATGTTATTGTTTGCTCATGTTACATGATTTGATTCTTGATCATTGCCTTAGCTCCTATGTATATTATTGATACTCTTTCATGTCCTCCCTTCATATATAACAACCCCAATTAGAACCCCTTTGAAACAATTATCTTAACATCCTCGAAGTAGATAAGATTGTCGGAGTTGATTCAAATTCTGGTATGCTGTCAAGGCACTATAACCATCTTTGAACCCAATTTCTAGGATCTTCCCTTAGGATTTGATCAATTATATCTTCATGAAAAATATAGTCCTTTAAGTCTAGTTTACAATGTATTTTGAATCACATCATTTTGTTATGTATCGACCGAGTTATGACCAAAACAGTGGGCAGAGGTCTGCTGTATTTTGACCCGGCGGCTCATGCTTGGGAAGCTGGCGGATGATGCACACAGTCCGCCACTGGATCATCCGCCAAGTACAAAAATGATGTTATTTCAGTCTAGTTTCATCTTGCCTTGATTCAGGGCTTAACCTTGGTTATTTTAGACTATTTGTGGTCCATATGACCTAACTAAACCCTAAGACCATAGACTTAAGACCTATTTGGATTCTATTATGTTTTAAACCCCATTTCAAGTCCCAAATCAACCCCCAACCAAACACACCTTTGGATCCTTATCAAAGTAGATGGAAACCACAGCCCCCTCTCATTTCTCCCACCTTCAACACCTGAGAGAAGAGAGAGAACGTGGGAAGCAAGAAGGAAAGAGAGAAGGAAGAAGAAGAAGGAGGAAGAAGAAAGAAGAAGGAAGAAGATCACTCCCTTGCTGTCCCAAACCCATCTTTACACCATTTGTGAGCTTCACCTTCTTTCCAGCATCATTGGAGCCCATTCTAACTTTGGAGCTCGTGGAGGAGAAGAAGATTGAGCCACTCCAAGCTCAAGAACACCTCACCTCTGCTGTCCCATTGATTCCCCATTGTAAGCAACCCTTTCCCTCTCTATTTCTATTGATTCCTCTTAGGTTTAGATGAGTTAATGATCAATATTAGTTCAGATCTTGGGGCTTCTTGCTCTAAATGCTTTATCCCTTCTATTTGATGTTAGAAACATCACCTATTGACCTAGAATCACCCATCCTCAGCCCCATGGCTTAATTGCTATGAACCCCTCTTAAAGAACCTCCAATTTGAGGATTCTTGATGTTAGAATCCATCCAATCCCCTACCAAACCATAGGACTTCTATTTCTAATTATTTTATTCACCTAATTGGATGCCTAGAGCAACATTTGGAACCCTTGAGCACCCCATTCCCTTGTCTTTGGCTGAGATGCCATGAAACCCCTTTTATAGACCTTCATTTTGAGGTTTTGAGCATTGAACCTACAATCCATACCATGGGACCTAATTAGGATCCAATGTACATGTTTAATGGCTCATTTGGAGGCCTAATACATTACCCCATAGGTCCCAACCAATCTCATGGCCATTAAACAAGGTTTGGAATCAATCCAAGCCATTTCCTGCACTTTTGGGCTCTGACAGACGATACAGCTGGCAGACGATGCCATTGTCCGCCGGGGGTAAAATTGAGCACAGACCATTTGTTTTATTTAAAGGCCACACTACCTGCACAGTCCGCCAGGTTCATGATGCCATCATCCGCCAGGTGCATGATCCGCCTAGGCCAAATTGGTACTGAATTGGAGTTTTTGACTCCGGACCTTGGACACTGACACTCCTTCACGTACTGTATACTTGTATGATGACATTCTAGGCTAGTGTACGTGTACGGGAGGACCATACACTACACGGAAGATAAGATTACCTACGCTTCAACGATGTGAGTGGATCGAACACTTGAACTATTTTATGGAGTGTTTCTCATTAGGCATCCGGTTAGTCGTGCATGTTGAATTAATTATGTATCATGAGCATGACTATCTCTCCTATGTTATGTGTAATGAATGGGAGTGGGTTTATTCATGTGTGAATAGTGGACTTTATATATTGATCACCCTATTATGGGGGGGGTGTAGATTATAAGATGCTTTATTTATAATTCTTTATTATGATGGATTGTGAAATTGATTCGGGTGTGATCGGCAGACCGTTATCTCGGAATCACACCCGCCGTATTACTACCTTGGTGTGGATGTGAGTCGGAGAATGAGAAAGTAGTAACCTCCGAATTAGGTACTGCGGACTCAACCTCCGGGTTACACTCGCACGGTGTAGGATTGTAAACATGATCATCGCATTCATTGATTGTCAGTTGGCTAGGAGGGGATGTACCCAGTACTAGGACCCTTTCGACAGGGGTGTAGGTATCAAGCAAACCCATGGGTCCTGACCGTATTTTGGGGTAGGCCACCGTGAAGTCATCGTTGTACTTCGGTGACGCCAGGATGGGGTTTGCATTGGGGGTTCGCGGACAATCTCAGTGAGTGAGTCCGGTCTTGCGGGTTTCCTAGGTATCATGGGGTTGACATGGTCGGAATACCATCCGTTATGACACCATTATTTGTCATCCATTTATGGCACCGTTATTGTCATCCGTTTTTGGCACCGTTATTGTCATCCATTTATGGCACCGTTATTTGTCATCCGTTTATGGTACCGTTGGCTGATGCTGCTCCCTGTGTTACTGTAGTACTTGACCTTACTTAGAGTCTCATTGTTAGGGGAAAAAGGTATCGAATGAGAACATTCATACATCATGTGTGATGAGCATACTTTAGCATGCATTGATGATGTATCTATTTAATGTATTGCGTTTGGTTTGATCGCTCGCTGGGCTTTGTTAGCTCATCCCTCGGGAACCTTGTTTTTAGATGTGGACACAGGGGCTACAGACACTATTGGAGGAGATTCAACGTTATCCTTGGGCAAGGACTTTGAGGCTTGGGGCGCTCAGCCAGAGTCAGAGCTGACATCGGATTATCTTTGCAATGAGTAAACCCACGAGTGTTATTAGTTTGAGCCTGGGGTTCGAACTTGATTTGGATACCTCATACTTGTGGATTCAAAGATGAATGTAATAATGGCATTGTTACTTGACCTTTCTTCTCTTACTATTAGATGATTTTAGTACTGGTGTTATAACTGTGACTTAAGATATTGGTGTTAAACTGTTTAATTTATTTATAAGATATCACATAGAACTCTTAATTAATTGTGATCATTATGTATATATCATTCCGCCATAACTCTGATTTCTTCTTATTCATTGAATGAGAAGCCTGGTAGTGTACATGACACAGCAAAGAATGTCGATCCTGTTGAATGATTTGGGATACGGGGGTATTCCCATCATATTTTCCATGATAAAGAAATTAGGGTGTGACACTCTATCTCTTTTTGACTTGACTATTTTATCCTTTATTTTTATTTAATTCTCTTTAACACCCTTTTATTATTCTCTATCATGCAATATTGTTTTTCTTTATCGTTCTCAAATTTCTGGTACTCTTTCTAATAAAATCCTTTGGTTAAATTACCAATCACCCCCTGGTTTTCAATCGAAACTCAGATCACCCCCTGGTTTTTGAAAAAACTCAAATCACCCCTTGGTTTATACCCCAAAATGCCAAATTAGTACCTACCGTTAGTTTTTTTCTGTTAAGTGATGATGTCAGCCAGTTAAATAGATTTAAAACCCTAAACTACCCTTGACAGTGTAAAATTACTTTTTTACCCTTGGATCCAAAAACCTAATTTTTTTTAGGATTAGGGGAAGCAGAGGGGAATATTCCCTCTTCTTCCCCAAATCAACAAAACAGAAGCAGTGGTGATGCTGCAGCGGCGGCAATGTTGCACGGGGGCATAATGCTACTAATAGCAGAGTCGCTGGCAAGCATGGGGAGCTAAGGCCATCTACCACCTCCGACCTTGTTAGCCCAGACTGCAACGATGGTTCCTTGAAGAATATGAAAACCCCACACCCCCTCCCCCTAATTCCTTGATGAGCACATTTATATATGAAATCTTAGGGCATAAAACATACATTTTACTACATTGGATAGAGTTACTTTGGTGCTTTCCTGTGCTTTTCAGGTTTTATGTGAATTCTTGTGAAAATGGAACAAAAGATGCTAAGAATAGCCGAAAACGCCCAAGAGTCGAGAAAATCAAGTTTGGATTGAACACTAAAAGAATCACGCCAATCAATCAAATTTGAATGTGATTATAGTGGGGCCCTTAGCATAATTTTGAGGTGTTAATAGTATGGATGTGTAACCCGTCGAGTCAGCTTTGCAACGGTTCAAACGGCACTTGATTCCGAGTTGAAACGAAGAAGTTACGGCCGTTTTCGTGGATAGGGGTTTATTTGTAATTATTGACAGTCGGCCGGAGACAGTAAAACGGAAGTTCGGATTCCAGGGGCCTTAGCACAATTATCAAAAGTTATCTTTCTGTCGGCCGAAAGATTCCATTTGGAAGGCTCTAGAGCAATCCAACTTCAACTTGAGATATCTTGAGCTCCTGAACTCCAAATTGACCGAAATTTGGGTCTATTTTGGGTGATTTTTTGCAAGGAACACAATGGTGAGGCCTATATAAGCACCCCATCCTCCACTTTTTTTTAAAGGACAGATTTGGTATTTCATTAATTATGAGTGGAATCCCAGTCATCACTCTCTCTCTCCTCCAACTTTCCAAGGGCACTTCTGAAATTCTACTTCGGATAAATTTATTTTGAAAGATATTTTCTCATCTATGGAAGGTTAAAAAGTCAAAGATGCTTTGATCTCATTGCTTTGAGAAGATATCTACAAAGAAAAGGTAGCACAAGTTAGAATTAGAAATTTACTTTTCTAGAAATAGAAGGTTTATGTAAACAATATTATCTTCTCTCTCTCTTTCCATTTTTTCTTTTTTTCTTGGGAGTCAAGCATTGTAAAAGAGGAAGGAGAAGAGAATATTCTCTTTTCTTAGGGAATATTTCTCCTACACTTCCCTCTTCTCTCTTCTCCTCTCTTCCCCCTATAAATACCCCTACCCTCTCCTTTGTAATGTTGTTCATTCACTTAGTGAAATTTCTTCTCTTCTCCTCCTTCTACTTTATGATTTTTGGCTTTTCTAAGTTCTAGTTTGCTTTATTGATTTATAGTTAATGGTAGTAATAGGTTTTATTTATGCTTTAATTTCAATTCATGTCTTCAATATGGTTGTAATAATTCTAGTTTAGTTTCAAGCTTCCTAGTCTAAGTTCCTATGTTGATGACAAGGCTTGGAGATTTAGAAGAGGAAGCCATAGTAAGTTTATTCAAGTATTCAAGCACATCAAGGTATCTCATTTTCTAAACCCTTAATCTCATTCTCCCTCTCCTCTATTTCTCTCTATCTTCTTTTTCTTCTCCCTCTATTTCTTTTATTTTTTATTTTTTTATATGGTTGTGGTTTGTGGATGCATTTTTATTCTCTTATTTCTTTTTATGTGGTTATTATGTGTGGCTGTAATTTTATTCCTTTCAATTCGCTTTAGTTTGATAAGTTAGATGCTCATGTGTAGGATGCCAATTTAATCCATTAATTTTGTTAGATGCTTATGAGTCAGGATGCATTAATTTTCATTAGTTTAATTAGTTTAATTTAACACTTTAATTTGGTTCATTTTGCATTACTTTTAAGTTAGTCAAATAGGGTGGCGTATATCTCCTCGTGTTCGACCTGTAGCTACGATTGACTCATACGCTTGCGGTATTATTTTAACTCAAACAAGTTTTTGGCGCCGTTGCCGGGGAGATTATTGTCCACTTTATTTTTCAAATTTTTAAGTAGTTCGAAGTGCTTTAATTTACTCTCTTTGTCTTTCTCTTTTCTTTTTTTTTTTTAAAAAAGAAAAAAGGGTTTTTGAAAACCTCTTCTTGTTTCTCTTCTGTTTCAAATAGTGTGCGCCCAATCTAAAGTCCTTCATATGCTCCAACCCTCCATCTTTTGGTGTCCCTCATAGGATTAAGTTACCTATGACGCTACATCTTGACTTGGTTGGGTGGATTAGCATGTGACTCATCTTTGGAGGTGACCACTCTTGATAATAGGAAAGCGACATAGTGAGAGTTATTGGAAACATAAACGTATAGTAGTCCTCCACTCTACATCAGAATCCACTAGGAGTCACCCGTAGGTGGCTCGTGAAGACTATACGGGTTCCCTTGCTGTCAACCTATATGGCAACCTTACAGCTTTGGAACCACTATTTCGATGTTTGAGGGACAGATGCACTATCTACCTTGGGTTCCCTCTTGTTTTCAGTACTTTTTTCTTAAGCCTTTTCTTTAATTCTTCTAAAAGAGACCTCATATCTGTTTAGGTGGCTACGGTGTGGACTCGTGATTCAAGTAACCGTCTTATTAGAATACCACCTTCTCCACCACCTTTGACCCCATCTTTGACCATGGGTGACCAACAACCTAAGACTCTTAAGGATAGGTTTTACCCTGCTAGGGCTGCACAACCCTCTTGCATCAATCTGCCTGTTGTTACAGGGAACAACTATGAACTCAAGACCCAATTCATTAGTATGCTACCCCACTTCTATGGGATAGCCAATGAAGATGCCTATCTTTTCCTTAGAGAATTTGAGGAGGTCTGTGTTCTAATTAAGGTTCAAAATTGAACTGATGATGTAATGAGGCTGCGGTTTATAACCTTTACCCTGAAGGACCAGGCCAAGAAGTAGCTCTATGGACTGCCAACTAATTCCATATCTACATGGGAATGAGTTCCCTATTGTCTTCTTGAGAAAAATTTTCCCTCTTTACAAGACCAATAAACTCAAGAGTGACATACTCCAGTTCAGGCAGAAACCACATGAGTCCTTCTCTAAGTTCATGGAGAGATTCAAGGACCTCCTTTTAGAATGCCCTCATCATGGTATTGATTTGTGGCAACTTTGCCAAATTATTTATGAGGGTATAGACTTTCAGACCAAGCAGCTTTTAGAATCTATGTGTCCTGCAGGCTTTACCTCTTTTTTTTTTATGAGAATGAGGCCTGAAAATTCTTAACCAACTTGGCTGACAAGACTAGGAAGTGAGAATCTTCCCAAGAAGCTGAACGGACTACTAAGGGGTATCTTATTGAGGGTACGACAGCGAAAGAGGCCAAACTTGACAGCCTCATAAAAAGGTTGGAGTCCATAATTCTTAAAGAGTCTATATCGGCTAATCAGGTCAACCAGGTCAACCATGTGTCAATATGCAGTTGGTGCCAAACCCCTAGACATCTTTTGGAGGAATGCCCCAACACCTTTGTGGGCAATTCCAGCACTGAGAATGTAAGTGCTCTCTACCAAAATAACTCATATAGTAATACTTACAATCCAGGATGGAGAAATCACCCCAATTTCTTCTGGATCAAGGGAACCAAGCAGGCTCATCCAACTTTAACCATCAAGGCCATTTTGGTGTCCAAAGGCCCAACTTTGCATCACAAAACCAAGGGACGTCTCCTAACCCCTTTCTTCCTCGTCATCATCTAGGACCTTCTGTGAATTCTGCTAGGCCTTCTCTCCTTGCACCTTATCAGCAATCCCCCAGGGTTTACCAATACAGGAGAAGCACCAAGAATAGGTGAGATTAAGAAAAGAATGGCCATTATGGAGAAGCAACTCACCCAGCTTGTCACAATTTTGCATGAGAAGGAAACAAGGAAGTTACCTAGCCAACCTAAGCCAAATCCTAGGCATCAGGTTCATATTCAGCAAGGTACCCAAGCTCCTCCACTCAATGTTGTACAAGGCCAATAGCATCAAGGGCCCTCCAATCAGGTAAATGCAATATATGTTTTACGGAGTGGCCGTGAGTATCAATAAGTTAGTACACCTCAATCTCTACCATCTTATACTCCTGTTGATTCTCCCCCTTCTGATGAGGCCATTGAAGTGTCTATTGTTCCTGGTTCGTCTGATGAACCTGAAGAGATTCTAGATGATTTGGTTGAGGAAACCAAAGATGATTCTGTTGAGATAGTGAAAGATACCACCCCTGAAAGAGTTTATACCCCACCTGCCCCTTTCCCAAATAGATTGGTTAGTAAGAAGCCTCCTTCTGTGGAGAAAATTTTGGATATTTTTAAACAAGTCCAGGTGGATATTCCTTTACTGGATGTTATAGCCCAGGTCCCCGCTTATGCTAAAGTCCTCAAAGATTTATGCACCCAAAAGCGGACCACCAATGTGCCCAAAAAGGCATTCTTGGTTGCTAACATTAGTTGTTTCATCTCACAGCCAGTAGCAGCCAAGCATAAGGATCCTGGAAGCCCCACCATCTCTTACACTATAGGCACCACCACCATTGATCATGCCTTATTGGACCTTGGTGCAAGTGTTAACCTGTTACCTTACCATGTCTACCACAGTTGGGATTGGGAGAGCTGAAACCCACCAAACTCACTCTTCAGCTTGCAGATCGGTCGGTTAAAGTTTATAAGAGAATGATTGAGGATGTCCTGTTGAAGGTTGGGAAATTTATTTTTCCTGTGGATTTTATTGTTTTAGATACCCAACCTACTGCCAACTTCAAGGACCAAATCCCTATTATTCTGGGTAGACTTTTCCTTGCTAGCAGTAATGCTTTAATCAATTGCAGGAATGGTCTCATGAAATTATCTTTTGGCAATACCTCTGTGAATTTTAATGTGTTTAGGTTGGGCAGGAAGCCTGATATGGATGAAGAGGTACATGTGCTTCAAGAATTCCCAGATGATGAGACTTTCTTTTTTTATTTTGATTTAGGATTTTAGGACTGTACAGAGGAATTGGAAGGTGTTGATGATACCACCTTATCTGAGGTTTGGAGCATCCAACCACCATTGGAGCCCCGTGAACCCCTATCCACTTCCATTCCTCAACCCTTCATATTTGATTCCCCCATTATTATCCCATATGTTGATTGGTCTAAACCTCTTAGGTTTGATGATTTTATTGAAGAGGACAATGTTAATCATGATGCTCCCCAAGCATATTATCGTGATCCTGATTTGGAAAACCAAGTTATGCAAAGGGTGGATAATTTTATTGCTAAGGTTGATTTGAGTAAACCCCCCCCCCATTTTTTATGATTATTTTGATAAGGTTATTCATAATCCTTTTTATGCTTACTGTGATTCATTCTTGGTTGATTTTTACGATAATGACATGTGTTCTACATTACAAACGGGAGAGAATGGGAGGACTTATGGCCTGAGTTTCAATGCCTTCATTTTTCACTGTCCCATGTGGACAGATTTTACTGTTGGGTATTACTCATGTGTGCTTAACTTCCATATTATTTCTCACTTTACTAAAATTCATGGTCGAGTATTTTCTGGTTCTGAAGCTCTTTCTACATTTACTGGCCATGGATTGAGGTTTCTGTTGCTACCCCTAATACTTTTTGTAGAGATCATGACTCTTCATGATCCTCTTTGTTGATTATATCTGGTAAACCCCCTTATCTCATCCCTTGTCCTTATTCTTTCTTTTTTGCATGCATTGAGAACACTGCATGAATTAAGTGTGGGGGGAGTGTGTTGGACTTAATTGCAGAATTTTGTGAATTGTGATTGTGGCGATAGTTTACTTATGTGCATAAGTCTCTCTGATTGCAAAGCGAGAGAAAGAGGGAATTAGGTGCCCTAGCATGCGAAATAATAAAAAATCTCTTTTTCAAGGACGGTAGTTGGTTTATATTCGGTGAGAGGGATTAAGTTGGAAAATATGAACGTTATTTCATTTGATGGCTAGATTTCTCTATGTATTTTATGGACCCCTTGATCTTTTGGCTAGTAGTTGAGACCAATTTGTTTGTGGCAAGGCAAGGCATGAAAGTGAATGAAAAAGAAAAAGAAGGAAAAAAAAAAAAAAAAGGAAAAAGAAAGGAAAGTGGAATTCCTTAGGACTAGACAGGGCACTGTGCCTCATGAAGCAGGGTGACTTGATCGAAATTCCTTGAAAGGAAACTCAAAAAAAAAACTCTTACATCAATGTCTCAAAGTCTGCAAAAAACGAAGCTACCAAGTATTTGGGTGTCTGGTATATGGTCCACCATGTCATTCAGAGAACAGTAGTGGAATAGAAAAAGAGTTTACTGTTGTGAAAGAAAAGCTTTTGCCTTAATGCCTGAAATGTAAGTATGGTAAAAAATACTCAAAGCCTGAATCTTGGTTCCATCGATACTATGAGTGATTTACCTGAAGGTGAGTATTGTTCAGAAGATATGAGGAGATCCCTTAATCTTGATATATGCTAGTTGCTTGAATTGATGTGGGGTGATAAAATTCATGTGTGGGAGAATCTTTGGCTCCTTGATCTTTAGTTGAGTATTTCTTTGAGATTGTGTGCACTATCTCACTTATGCCATGAAAAAAATTTACATTATTCTTTTTTATTTAATGAATTTTGGGTGTATATTCATTGCAAACACCCACGAGACACAACTCGTCCACTAGGGGTAACCTAGGGGTTCAAAGGCTTGTTGCACATGCTAAATGCAACCGTGATTCCTACGAAAGTGAGTTAGGATTTTGCAATTTAGGTTAGTTTTTCTTTTTGTTTACTTGAGGACAAGTAATGTTCAAGTGTGGGGGAATTTGATGAGCACATTTATGTGTGAAATCTTAGGGCATAAAACATACATTTTACACATTGGACAGAGTTACTTCGGTGCTTTCTTGTGCTTTTCAGGTTTTATGTGAATTCTTGTGAAAATGGAGCAAAAGATGCTAAGGCTACGTTTGGTAAATGTCTGAACAAAGAACGCCCGTTCTTGACTAGAAACGTTCTTTAGCGTTCTTGGTCTAGAACGGCATTCTGAGACCCAAAATGATTGTTTGGTAACGGTTTCAAGAACGTCGTTCAGAACGAAAATAATGTTTGGTAAAACCTGTTCTTCCCTATTTGATATTAATTACAATAACGCCATTTCCTTGTCAATTATACCAAAAAAATACTTGTAAAATCCTTTTCTCTTACCAACCTTAGCATAAAATTAAAATATCTCATTAACATAACCAAAGTAAGTATAAAAATATTTCAAATTTCAAAGATGCCATTAAAATTGGGTTCTTGTGTGGATTAGTGTCATAACTGACTATGCTATGAACAGTTGAATAAAAAGGGCCTTGGTGGATTCGAACCACCATCCCCTTGGAACATGCTCATGTGCCAAGTGCTCTACCAATTTGAGCTAAAGACCTATCAAGTAGAGATCCAAAACAGAAATATAACAAAAAAAATTAAAGTAGCATGAATCTCTACATGAGGAATGCAATGAGCAAAGGTCTAAACCAGAAATATATCAAGGTCTATAACAGAAATACATCATTCCTCCTCCCTTGGCTCGCAATTCAGAACAAATCTTCTTCATCATATCCCTCACTGCTGATACACACCCATGCATCATTCGTTCTCTCTCTGATTCACAATTCACAGTGAAAACTGCTAATGGATGTCAAGAATGGAGAGGGCAGGGTAGGGCATAGTATGTAATATTGTAATAAAAGGGAGAAGAAGTAGAGAGAATATTGATTCCACAATGGTCTTACCAATCAAGACATACTAATTACCTACAATGGACTTACCAAAAAAAAAAAGTACCTACAATGTAATATGTTAACCATTACAAAGCAATTCTCAGATGGGTTAGTTCCACATCAAAAATTTCTCACAAGGGCTTCAAAAAAATCAGTTCCTCTATGCAATTTCCTACCATACTAGCAATGCTCTGTAGCTCAATGTATCTCTAACTTAAATGTCAAAACCCAGAAAACTTAATTATCCTAACAGTTGGATCTTGTTCATGCACTCCATATTGCATCAAAGTATCAGTTCCAGTACTGCAATTTCCTACCATTGGAAAGGAGAACTTCAACATTATCTCACACATGATTATTTGAGGAGACATGAAAAACATAATCATCTCTGATCTATCTCCTGGTTTTCCCTTTCATATTAATCTCTATTTCAGTGTCAAAGAGAATAGCAGATCACGAGAACAGGGTGGTCACAACCCCACATTAATCCATATAATGCCACATTAATTTTATATACCCATCAGTGCTATTTAACAATGAATTAAACACTACAGATGCATTAAAAAATTCAAAGCAGCCCTCACTTTCCATACCGAAAAGTTAACCCCTTTGATCTACTAACTCAGATTTCTTCCAAATCCTTCTCCTATCTCTCCTAAATCAAAACATAAGTAGCTAAAGAACCCGACAGCAGCTCATACTACAGAAGAAGCAAATTAATCCAAGTATTAGACCCTAGTGAGAGAGAAAGAAAGAGAGAGTAAAGATGGGCTACAAATCAACAGTTCAATAATGGAAGGAAGGGAAAGGGAAGGGGGAGTAGTGATGTTTGCTGCCTTACCAAATCAACAGTTCAATAATGGGGCTGAGCAATGAGCATGCATGCACTGGAAATTTGAAACCCTAATCACAAATTCCCTCTTCAACCTTCACAGTTCATCACACACTTCACTCTCAAAAAAAAAAAAAACAGAGTTGAGATGAAGTAATTTGGATCTTGTAACTCATATATATAAGTAGCAGTAACAATCTCAGGAATGAGAGAGAAATTAGATTTGGTCTTTCAATTCTCAGGAATGAGCGAGAAATTAAATTAATAATAAGCCTAGCTAACCATTGAAGCCTGTGCTATATATGCTTCAGCTTCACTGAAAATTAGTACTTACACATGCTGCTTGGAAGATAGTAAAGAAAGATAGAAAGATTCACATCAATCCATCATCCTTAAATTATTGATCATTAGAATACTCATTTTAATCTTTGTTTGTGAATCTTCCTCAAAATAAGAGACAATCATGAATGAGAAGAACAAGAGAACATGACCTAACCCCTGCAATAATTACAGAGAAGGCTCTTCATTCGTTCCTTATTGTACCCCACATAAAATTTTAAAAAAAAATAAAAAAAGGGGGCAAAATAATGGATAAACACCAATTCAGTATCCCAAAAGAGACAAAGATAGCACAGAACCCAGTTGATCAATTAACTTGGACTAGTTTTTACATGGTAGAACTAACAGAAATCCGCCTGGACTAGATTACAGGTCTACAGAGTAGGAACAGAGAAATTATCAAAGACACAAAAACATCATAGCCCAAGTGATCAATTACATGGTTTGGCTTTCACAGGTCAAACTAAATGAAATATTCCTCAGTTTAGCAGAGAAGTTCCTGGGACAGAGAACAGCAAGACTAACCCAGACCCATGGCTGCCAATTGATATTAGTTCTATTTAGAAAAATTTAAAAACGAAAAGGCATTACCCGACAAGAACCAGAAACCTAAAACACTAGAGATGGTGGGCTCATAAACCACTTTTGAGCCTCAGACACAGAGGGATACAGATCAGACACAGAGAAATTAGCGAAAACCCATGACCGTTAAGTGAGTTGAGATGATTTATGAGAGTTTAAATCAACAAATTTAACCAAATTTACATTATTGAAAACTGGACACTTTCAAGAACAAACAGTTAGAGAATTAGCAAAGGAGAAAAAGAAAATGCCTGCAAGCTTGAGTTACATGGAGGAAAGAAAATCCAAGAACAAAGACGAGATTTTCTAATCTAATCCTGAAAAACTAAATCGAAAACCTAATTGGGAACCCTACAGACCAGAAACGAAAATCACAAGAATGATAACCCAATTAGAGAGAGAGTCACCTTCGTTGTTGTCAAGTTCAGTTGCAGAGGGGGTCGTGCTAGAGAGGACCACTGTAGCAGAAACCTTCATGGGATGTTGCTCCAAATCCTGAGACACAAGGGAGAAAAATCGATAGAGCTCTAGTCAGATCTTCATCCCAACAAACGACCGAGAGAAAGAAACAGAGAGAGAGAGAGAGAGAGAACGAGACAGAGAGAGTGAGAGGTAGAGAGAGCAGAGAGAGGAAGCGAGAGAGAGACAGATAGAGATCGAGAGAGAGAGAGAGAGGAGATCGACCTGCAACTTTCGCCTGCTACTGCTCTTCCTTCCCCGGATCTGCCTTTCCGTTTTTTCTTCAAGCCTTGCTCACGGGTTTTGCTCGTGAATCGCGCGATCAATCGTTCTTGTTCTTTGCAGACCGTCTCTAAGACGACCTGTAAAGAACGTTCATTACATCAAATATTCCTCCGGTTCGTTCTAAAAGAACAAAAAAAAAAAACCGTCAAGTCAAATAGAAAATCACGTTTTTTTGTTCTTAAAGAACGGAAAAACAGTTCTGAACATTGTTCAGACATTTACCAAACGTAGCCCAAGAATAGCCAAAAGCGCCCAAGAGTCGTGAAAATCAGATTTGAATTGAGCACTGAAAGAATCATGCCAATCAATCAAATTTGAATGTGATTATTGTGGGGCCCTTAGCATAATTTTGAGGTGTTAATAGTATGGATGTGTAGCCCATCAAGTTAGCTTTGCAACGATTCAAACGACACTTGATTCCGAGTTGAAACGAAGAAGTTACGGCCGTTTCCGTGGATAGGGGTTTATTTATAATTATTGACAATCGGCCGGGGACAGTAAAGCGAAAGTTCGGATTTTAAGGGCCTTAGCATAATTATCAGAAGTTATTTTTCCGTCAGTCGAAAGATTCCATTTGGAAGGCTCTAGAGCAGTCCAACTTCAACTTGAGATATCTTGGGCTCCTGAACTCCAAATTGGACGAAATTTGGGTCTATTTTGGGTGATTTTTCGCAAGGAACACATTGGTGAGGCCTATATAAGCATCCCATGCTCCACGTTTTTTTTAAGGACAGATTTGACATTTCATTAATTATAAGTGGAATCTTAGTCATCACTCTCTCTCTCCTCCAACTTTCCAAGGGCACTTCTGAAATTCTACTTCGGATAAATTTATTTTGAAAGATATTTTCTCATCTATGAAAGGTTGAAAAGTGAAAGATACTTTGATCTCATTGCTTGGAAAAGGTATCTACAAAGAAAATGAAACATAAGTTAGAATTAGAAATTTACTTTTTTAGAAATAGAAGGTTTATGTAAACAATATTCTCTTTTCTCCCTCTTTCCATTTTTTCTTTTTTTCTTGGGAGTCAAGCATTGTAAAAGAGGAAGGAGAAGAGAATATTCTCTTTTCGTAGGAAATATTTCTCCTACACTTCCCTCTTCTCTGTTCTCCTCTCTTCCCCCTATAAATACCCCTATCCTCTCCTTTGTAATGTTGTTCAGTCACTTAGTGAAATTTCTTCTCTTCTCCTCCTACTGTATGATTTTTGGCTTTTCTAAGTTCTAGTTTGCTTTATTGATTTATAGTTAATGGTAGTAATAGATTTTATTTATGCTTTAATTTCAATTCATGTCTTCAATATGGTTGTAATAATTCTAATTTAGTATAATTCTAGTTTAGTTTCAAGCTTCCTAGTCTAATTTCCTATGTTGATGACAAGACTTGGAGATTTAGAAGAGGAAGCCATGGTAAGTTTATTCAAGTATTTAAGCACATCAAGGTATCTCATTCTCTAAACCCTTAATCTCATTCTCCTGCTCCTCTATTTCTCTCTATCTTCTTCTTCTTCTCCCTCTATTTCTTTTATTTCTTATTTTTTTATATGGTTGTGGTTTGTGGATGCACTTTTATTCCCTTATTTTTTTTTATGTGGTTATTACGTGTGGCTGCAATTTTATTCCTTTCAATTCGTTTTAGTTTGATAGGTTAGATGCTCATGTGTAGGACGTCAATTTAATCCCTTAATTTTGTTAGATGCTTATGAATTAGGATGCATTAATTTTCATTAGTTTAATTATTTTAATTTAGTTCATTTTGCATTACTTTTAAGTTAGTTAAATAGAGTGGCGTATATCTCCTCGTGTTCGACCCGTAGCTACGATTGACCCGTATGCTTGCGATATTATTTTAACTCAAACATTCCTCATTCCTCTCTCGTTCTCCAACGTCCTCTTCTCAGGTTAGCTTCTTTTATTTTCTCCCTTCTTTGTCTCTCTGCTGTCTTTTATAGTTCCCTAATCTTCATCTTCGTATTTCTCTTCTTCAATTAAGTTTCTGAAATCCTTCCACTACCATGCTCTAATCTTAGAACTGGTGTTTTCATTAGGGACAACTTGATCTCTCTCAAATTGCATTATTTTGACCTGAACTATTGGGATTTGAAACTCACCTTAGGGGCGACCAAAATCCTGTAACTTGAGACCCTTATAGTAGCCCAATCGTGAGATCTAAACTGGAACTCAAACCCACTTTAATCTTTCTGCCAGCCATGGTTTCATTCAATTACTGTGGGTCTTCATGTTGCTGAAGCACTTGATGGTGTGAAGGATTTACTAGCGTTAGCAACATACCTTTGCCGCTAGGATTGCCGGTCTCCCCTTCCTCCTCTCCAACTCCAGCACCATGGAAGTCCCCCCTTGATTTCTCCGCCCTCTTCGGCCCTGAAATCCGTCAGCGATCGATGACGACGATGCAAGCAAGACCCAGACGTCTTCAATCCCTTCCTCTTTCTCCAGAATTAGCTCCAGGAATTTAGAGCCTGAACCTCTGGTTTTGGTCATTGCGAGGACGACCCACCGCCTCCGCCACCAATCGGGGTTGCGACAAAGTTGTCGACAGCATTATCCGACTGCGGCCGAGAGATCTCCACCAACATCTTCTCCGCCAATGGTTGCGCTTGGTTCGATGGTGGCTGTGTTGGTTCGATGGTTGCACTTCGTTTGATGGTGGCTGTGTTGGACGCGTTGGCTGCCGATGGTAGTGCTCGGCCTCTCCATTGCAAGTGACGGAAGCAAATTTCATTTTTCAAAAGGGTAAAACTGTCATTTCACTTTTTTTTATGATTTAAGTTAACGTTATTACTTTAGAGGGGGACGGATGAGTTTTTTCAAAAACCAGGAGGTGATCTGAGTTTCGATTGAAAACCAGGGGGTGATCGATAATTTACCCAAATCCTTTTTATTCTCTATTATACCTTTTTTTAGAAAACTTTTTTCCATTAAACTCCTTTCACTCTCGAGGATTTAATGAAAAGGCTTCCACGTAGAAGCCCTAGAGAGTGAACCAAGACACGTCTCCATCTGCTGCTCTCTTCATCGTTGCACAAGGCTCACCCATGATCGACCCCATCCCTAATGGTCGTAACTCCATTCCTCTCTTTTGCCCATCTATGTCATTCTCTTTCTCTCATAATAGTCCATCCCTGCCTCCATTGTTGCAGAGAACAAATGTCATCCTGGCTTGTGGTTCAACCAATCTATCAGTTTGTGTTCTTTAATGTCCCTGACTCCCTTCTTCTCTATTCCCCCCCCCCCCCCACATCCTTGTCTCTTTCTCATAATAGTCCATCCCTGTCTCCGTCATTGCAGAGACTAAAGACCTCCATCGTTGCAGTTTCACCCGATGGCTCTGTTTGCCAATGGTGGGAAGGATGGTGTGACGCTGGTATGAGACTTGTCTGAGACTAAGAGGCTTCATTGGCGTGACGCTTGGGGTATTATTCACGTTTTCTGTTACAGCCTGAATAGATTTTGGCTTTGTGCAGCGACGCAAGAGAGTGTTAAGATTTGGGATCTGGAAAGCAAGAGCATCATTCAGGACTTGAAACCCGATGCATCCTCTGGCAAGAATGAGGTATATTTGATTTTAGGGTTAATGTTTACTTGGTTGTTTATTAGAATTGCATGCTTCACTGTCTTCTATTTATTTCTGCGTATTTTTATTAGCTACACGTTTGCTATATCTATCTTTTCCATCTCATAGACATATCAAGTGTTCGATCTTAATGATTCTTGAACATTGTGGTGACTGGTGATTGACATGGATATTCTTAATTCAAGTTTGGATGTCATCTTATTGGAATAACTAGCAAACCAGTTTATTTAATCCAATTAAACTTGGACCACCAATAACATGCTTGACATCTTCGTTCATCCTACATTTTCTTGAAATGGGTAGTTAGGCATGGGTTTTTTTGGTTGGTTTAGTTTATTGTTGTAACTTTTATTACATGTGTAATTCCATGATACAAAAAATCAGTTTACTAAGTTTCCCATGGTAACTGGTTCACATACTCAAATGTCTAAGCCTTTTAACAACAAATTGGGAAGGTATCTCCATTGATTTATAAGCACTGTATCTTATCTCACTACAACTGAAATCATTATTATCTGTGCCTCTGTTTCTGATCAGCATCATAAGCTCTCTTTCTCTCTATTCGGTACACTTCACTTTCTCTACTAAATATTAAATCATTCTATTTTTGATCTAAGTTGTAATAGATTGAGATAATGACTTATGAAATGGTAGCCTTTCTTTTGCATGGAAGATTACATTGTTTGAAGTTTTTGCTTTTTAAATTTGTTTTTTCTAATGAGCTATTGAGTTTCAATTGTTTGTAACATTTTCAGGTTTCCTAATATGATTGTGGAGATTTTGTGCTTTATGCCGAATCATTTGGGTCTTCCACAAGAACCGATTTCCTAACGGTTGCAGTCTCTTCCACTTTGTATTCTCACCCTCTTCCTCTTCATTGTGCTTTTAAAGGTCAGATTCGTATCCCTCTTCACTCTCTTTTTCTCTGATGCATTAGAGAGTTAGATATAACTTGATATGTTGTGTATATCTCCTTGCTTAAAAGATTACATTGTTTGAAGTATTTTCTTTTCAAATTCAAAATTGTTGTTTCTAATGACCTATTCAATTTCAATTGTTTGTAACAGCTGCCAGGCTTCCTAATATGATTGTGGAGGTTTGGTGCTTTATGCCAAATCATTTGGACCTACCACAAGAACTGATTAACTAACGGTTGTAATCTCTTCCTCTTCTTTGCACTTGTAAAGGTCAAATTCTCACTGTAGAGGTCTTGACAGAGCCTTCCAATTTTCCAGTGAAACCGGGGTGGGTGAACCCTCGTGAGAGAAAGCAAAAAGATGCATCCATTTATTGGCAAATTCCTCTCCCCCTCTCTTTTCCTCTGATGCATTAGATAAGTAGATATTACTTGATCTGTTGTGTATAACTCCTTCATCCCCATATGTTATAACTGTGAATCTATTAAACATCCATGAATAATTGAAAACTGACCACCTCTATTTTTCTTCTTGACACAAAATTGATGTATTGAATACTAAATATCGAATAAAGCATATATACCACAGAACAGGACTTCAAGTGTAATTGAAACTTGAAGGTTTCTCCATGAATTTCAGGTTTGCAGGTGAACCAACACATTCGCCAGTTGTGAGCTCTTCTTGAATACATCCGTAATGACCTATCTTTTTTTCATCCACCCCATGACTCTCCCTCTGTCCAAATGAATAATGCCGCAGACCCAGCTCAGTTCTGTCCTCTCCCCTTTCCATAAAGTATAAGTTAATCATGTTGCAACATCTTATTTGATGTATTGTTCTTTTTCACTTAGTTCCTCCCATTTCCATAAAACTTGAGTTTCCTTTTAATGGATTTGTGTTTCAAAATTCATTTGTTCAAGTAATAATTCACTTGCCTCCTTTTCATGAATAATGTGATAGCAGTCTCATGTGTTGGTTCAATTGCATTTATTTTTTCCACTGATTTGTCTTTTTTTTTTCCTTTAATGGTATTTGATGGATTGCCCCCCTAGTTTAGTATGCCACCAAATATGTATATAGAAAATTGACATCAAAGATACAATGAGAATAAAAGCACCATAAGAGCAACCATACATGCAAATAAAAGAGGGGGGGAGGGGTTGGGAAACATAAATGGTTACTCTTTTTTTTTTTTTCCGTAAAGAATAAATGGTTACTCAAAGCAACGTACAAAGTCAAGTGCTACAACTTCAAATCCTGAAAATTCAGAAAATCAACCTTATGCTACTTTTCGCTCGATTACTTTACTTTTTTTCTTATCTAAATACCCTCTCTCCCTCAATATCTTTTTTTATTTTTATTTTTCAAATTGTTGGTACCCCATATTATAGTCAAATATTTTTTCTCTCTATCAAAACCAACCGACTCCTGTTTCCCTTCATCCCCCACTCCTTCAACTCCCGTGATTCCCTGTTTCCCATTCTCCCTCCATCGCCTATGAGTGGCTCAACACTGATAGAGGTCCACCCTCCTTCGACTTCCTTATGAGGTAATTCATTTTCTCTCCCCTCCTCACTATTTGTTGTTTTCTTTGAAGTTCTGAAGTAGACCATCAGGGATGGATTTTGACAAGAATTTTATACTTGATTTTTTTTGGGACAAATAGGTGTCTTCAACTGTGAAATATACTACATACTGTGAATCTAAGTGAAGGTCTTGCTTTACTTAATGTGTTATTGTTCTCAATTAATTCAAGATTGATTCTGGATTTTTTTCTCTCTAACCTTGTTCGATTTTACCCATTAGAGGTTTTAGTTAGGATTTCTTTGCTGTGTCAACTTCGTGCATCTCTCTCCAAGTTGGATTCAGTGTGCTTCGGTATATCTTCCTTCATCAGTATACAAATTGCTATAACTTATTCCTTCATTGTCTGAAATATGTGTTTTGTCATGTTTTTTTGTTTGATATTGGTTGCTTATCTCTCTCTCTCTCTCTCTCTCTCACTCTATCCTTACCTTTCCTTATATCGTCTCTCCGACTTAGTAATTAAAAGGTCTTGTAGCATAAGATGGTTTTCATCATTTATAGTAAGTCACACTTAAGATTAGCAAAGCAACCCCAAGACCAAAATCTTAGATTGGGAACTAGATAGAGAGTTCTTAATCATTAGGCAAAACAAACAAGAAAACTGCAAAAGAATCTAGCTTCAAAATCAATAAAACGAATATATGGCCTTTATAAACCAGAAATTTCATTAACCCAAAAAGCTCCACCAATTTCTGGTTTACTTCCTTTCTCATTTTAGGATTCCTCCTCCCTAGGCATGATAGAATCCAAAGGGCTTATTATAACGTCCATTACTCATCTCATTAATAGAAATTGGAGATAAGAATGCTATTATTAATGGCTTTTAAAGGATTGCAACCTGGAATCACTGTAGAAAAATGGGGAGTTTGTACAAAGATGCACACAATTTGACAGCCCAATATGTGATGGGGATTAAGCACAATTCTTCAGACAAAAATAAAGGGAATTAGTACCTAAAAGTCCAGTTTGAAAATCATGGCCTATATATGAGATGATTATACGAGACAGAATCTGAGAATTTTTGTGGAGGTTCTGTCATACACTGATTTTGGATGATGGATTTGGACTTTGGAGCTCAGATCTTCCAATCATTTGGTGAAATGGAAGAAAATGAGATATGCTAGAATGTATTCCATAATGCTGCTGGGTAGTGGGTGTTGGATAATGGATATGCCCTCCATTAATGGGTTCTTCCAAATACATTGAGAAGGATAGCATTTATGAAGTTATGAGCTATACTAAACTAAACTGTGACAAAGATGAAGACGCTTCTGTCTCCATGTTTTAGTAATTACTATGAAAGATTCCTCACTTTGTCTCTTTTTTCTTCTTCTCTAGAACATAATCTCTGCAAATTCTCTTTCTTTTCTGTTCCTCTCTTTTCTCTTGTTTTGCTACTGGCCGGATTCATCTGCTAGAACAACTTATTGCAAACCATTAGGTCATGGGTGCTCAAGTTTTGTTATTATTTCTTTTGATGGCTCTTGGGTACTAATGAATATTTCAGGGAACACAAAAACCAGGAAGAGAAAACAGGGATAGAGACCACGGTAGAATATAATCTGAATCACTTCAAAATTGAATGTTTAAGTTTGTTCAGGAGGAAACAGCTGAAAAGAAGAGAGAGAGAGAGAGAGTTCAGAACCTAAATCAGCTTATTATTAGGTAGTAAGCTAATGTTTGTCATTTCCAGTGATTTTGATGTTTGCAGTAATTTAATATTTTGTCATCTCCAGCTATGGAAAATGTTTGATTTTCAGAATTAGGATTTTCCTTGTTTGGTTAATTCCCTACCTTCTAATTGGTGGTTTGGATATTCTGACATGAAACCTGTTCTCGATAAAGTGGGTAAGCATTGTCCTGTGCATTTTGGCCTCATTCAATATCTGTCTCTTCTTCATATTCTTTATATTTCATTTTTTAAAGTAAAACAAATTTAATAGGCCTGCTGTGTTTTCTATGTAGGCTGCTTGTTTTAGTTCTGATCTTTGGTTTAGTTGGTTCCTTAAAAGGCAAAGTTTAGATTTTTTTTTGAAAAATATGACCTTTATCATAACCAACACAAGACCTCCCTGACTAAGGTTGTTGGTATCTCTCCATACCCTATCCTCTCAATCCCTCTCTCTCAAGTTCCTTAAGGATATATTGTTATCAGTTCTGTGTTTTTTTTCCTTCTCTTTTATATAGGGTAATCCCCAATCTGTGACTATTCCTTTTCTTCTGTTTTAATATAAATTTTGTCTTTTCTCTTGATTTTTTATGTTTTGTTTGTACTCAATAGAGTGACAAGAGGATCAAATATCAATGGACTAATGATAATTCTTAACAGGTTTCAGTGAGATATCTGTCCATGAAGTTTAATTAGCAAGGATGTTCTACCAAAAAAAAAAAAAAAATAGAAGATTAACACAAGAAGCTTGGCACATTTGATGTTTGAAATTTATGTTATAGCAACCATTGACACAAGATCTTTGAACACTATGAAACTGTAAATAACTCAAATTGATTAACTAGGAAGTTGTTTCAAGATATTATGAAAAGATTTTTAAATAATGATTTTGTCACACCCTTTTTCTTTTCTATTTTTCTTATGGCAGATCAGCCATCATTAAGGTTTCTAATCAAACTAGATGCATCTTTCAATTGGTGAAGGGATGCCAAGGAAAGATTGGAAAGAGAGGTGATGCAAACACAACTAGGGTAAGGATATAAGCTTGTCTGACATGCATCGATTGAGGTTTCACACAGTTGTTTTAGTGCATTTTCGAGATTATAGAAGTAGTGCATACAGTCCACATTGTATTCACCGATGTGTTCCAAACAACCACAAAATAACTCATTGCTATTGAATACATACAAATACTTGTCAGTCATTAAATCAGAAAGCATATCCCCGGTATTATATTTCTTAATTAGATTGAATTTTGTTTGTACTAGCTTCTGGCTTCTTGCATTAATTTGCAGGGAATTTTTATTTAAACATTTAAAGTAGTCATAAAGTTCATGCTCAAAAGGTTACATGGGTGTATTTAAAGAATGATCTGAACAAGATAAATGGCCTTTTACTGGTTCTTTTTTTAATGATCTGAATATGAGAGTGACAAATTTGTTTTAATTGAAGTTTAGAAGGAAATATGCATAAAAAATGTGCATATTTTGGCTAAATCTTGATTCAACATATAGACTTTAGTAGGTTTTACTAAATAAACAATTATATGGTTGAAATTAAACATCAATGACTCCTTGTTGGGAAATCCAGGATCAGTGGGTGCAAGTGGGATATTCAGAAACCACCATGGCTCTCCAATTAAATGCTTTGCTTCTTTCTAGGGAGTTGGAACTAATTTCATGGCTGAGATGACGGCGTTCATGGTGGGTATTGAAGAAGCTCGCGAGCTACGCATCTCCAAGCTTTGGATAGAATGCGACTCTATAGCTACAGTGTCTGCCATCCTATCCGGTAAGATCCCATGGAGTTTCATGCAAAGCTGGCGGTCTATCTCCCCTTTCCTAGACTCTATCCAGTGGAGAATCACACACTGCTATAGGGAAACTAATGTTGCAGCGAATGCCCTTGCAAACCATGCCGCAAGAAGAAAGGAATCAAACTCATGGCAACCCTCTCCGGGTTTCATCTCCCACGTTGTAAGCTGGGATGCCATAGGCCAGCCCTATTACAGATTCACTTAGGCTGTGTGGTGGGGCTTACGCCCATTTTTGTATGTATCTTGACTGATATGAAGTCAGGCTGTGTGGTGGGGCTTACGCCCATTTTTGTATGTATCTTGACTGATATGAAGTCATTCTTGTAACAAATCCTTTTTAATTTTCATATCAATACATTGCTGATCTTTAACAAAAAAAAGAAAAGAAAAAAGAATAAACAATTAGGATGCACTAATAGGTGCTTCAATTGCTATTTACTCATTACGAGAGTGGATACAAGTTGAGATATTGGAATGCATGTTATGATATTAATGTATACTTAACGATAAACATTGAGAATCGGTAACTTGAATTAAATCATTTAACTTTGGATAATCCACTTAGGTGATCTTTGACCATCGCTCTCTTCCTTGCCTATTCCTCTCACTTTGCCCATCCCAGTTTTTTAAATCTCTTCCATTCTTTCACTCTTTACCTCACACACAGTCACATACAGTCTTCACATGTGCATTTGCATGTGTATTTACTAGAGTATATATATATATATATACACACACTAGTAAATGTGACCATATATTGGGGCAATATAGAAACAAGTAAGAGTAAATCCTAGAGGGAACAAGAGATTTTGATTGACAAAAGCCATTGTCAATCAAAATGACAGGAATGGAGCATATCTGAGTAACTCCATTCCATTCAGCAACACAAATCTCTCACAGTTTTGTTGGCATACAAGGTGATGAAAGTGGAGAGAGAAGGAAAAGAAATAAAGAGTGCTTCCTTAGAACTAATTGAAAAGAGATAGGATAAAAAACCAAGAACATTGGTTTTTGGTTGGTGAGAAAATCTCTAACTGACCCTATGGTATCTTTACAACCAAGCATATGAAAGACATACATGTTACACAGTTAGAGATTGGAAAATATAGGCATCAAGAGCAAAAAATCAACTGCATTTTCAATCCAGAAATACATTGGAATAACAAACTTTTTATGTATCTACGCATCTGAGGACAATATCAACAAGGCCATGAGACTTGTAGGAAGGATATAGTATCTTCTATAGAAAAGAGTTCACAGCCTCATGGGGAAGTATAGTGATGAGTCAATTGTCATTCCTCAATTGGATACAAACACCGAGTTAGATACCATATCTCATAGTTTGAGGTTCATCTGAACTTGCATTGCCTTCTTTTCAAGGTCACACATCATCTTCAGAGATTGAGTAGAATGCAAAAGTGGCATAAATTGCATATGTTGTCAACCACCCTGAGGAAACATATGGCCATTCATCCTGCACTAATATTGTCTATGCTGTCTTGAGTATTAAGAATCTGCGCGCAAAATTTTAAAATATAAATCAACCATGTATACTTTCAAAGTATAAATGAACAATACACAATCATTCTATATTATATAAGAGAACCTTAAAACAAGTGACAAATACTTACCATAGATACTGTCATGGGTTGAAAAGTTGGTCGGATTGGAGATGCATATTCATTAGCCTCCACCCTGGTCTCAAACTCAAAGGTTGATATACATGCCCCATCTTGGAGGAATTTGTGGAACAACACCAGGAGGAGGTGTGTAGGAAATATGAGGATAACCAGCAGGGATAACTAGAGTTGAGGGACCTGCTAATCCCGCAATACAATACGCTGGGCATATTGAAATTCCAATTGTACTTGCCTAATTGATTTCCTTTGAGCAATAGCCACATATAATGCCTTCCGATGAAACATGCATCCTGTGAGAACCACGAAAACTAATATGATTTTTTCAACTCTGAGTGATGATGCATGTAGGGTAACAGAATGGGTGAAGTCATCTTCCCGGTCTGTGTTTTACAAATGGGGTAGTCAATGGGTTTGGATTCATGATCTGATTGATCCAAGCAAAGGAGTTACCCCTTCCCAAACTCAACCCAGCTAAAAATGACTTCTTCCTTTGCAAAAATTCATAAAATGAGTTCACCCCTAACCTATAGATGTACACCAAGTATGTCGTCATAGCAAAACAACGAACTTGTTCTCATCTCCCTTGCCTTATGAATTGTATTAAAAATGCTACTTGGGCATTGAAAATACAGTTTATTATGAAGAGTATTCAAAAATTTGTTCGCTTCTTCAGGAGTTGAGAAGCATACAAACCCAAATTCCTTACTATTGTCCTTCGAGATTACAGAATAATAATTTTTCCAAAATCAAAGAACTTTTTCGATAGAGAAATTCTTCTGTGACATCTGGATCCAAATTTCTCATGTACAGACTCGTGAATTTTGCATGAGAGCTGGGTAAAAACTGTTTGCTCTTTTTCACGAAATCACCACCATATCTGTATCATGCAGAAATTATGGTGCAGCAAATTTCAGTGGATCAAGAAAAAACACTATGTCAAGATCAATGAGTCGGATTTAACACAAGTTTAAAACAAAAAAAAAAAAAAAGAAACAACAATGTGCAATGATTGAAATGACAAAAAAAAAAAAAAAAAAAAAAAAATTATAAACATTAAAAAACATTAGAGTGACTTACAAATCAAAGTGAATATTAAAAAACATTACCTACAACATGACTTACAAATCAGAGTTAACTAATCAACAAAAAGAAGCCAACCAAAAAATATGGAACATTATGGAAGATCCAATTAAGCGAAGTATCAGCGGAAGGAAGAATACAACACCAATCCCATTACGATGTAAAGACCAATCCTCTTTTTCATGTTATTTTTTTTATTTCCTGATATAAACAAACCGAATTTGGACATAATGTGAATAGTATCACAGCAAAAATTCCAAAAGCAATGAACAAGAAGAAAAGATACACAAGAAATGAAGAAAAACCAGAGAAGACGAAAATGAAAGCAAAATGGATGCAAGGGAAGAGATTCACCCCTTTTATCCATAGAAGAGGAAGTGTTGACTCAATGCAGACTCTTCCTGAATCCTACCTAGCATTTGATGAACAGCCAAGTAAGTCCTCGGGTTAGTAGTTCAACTGGACCATCTCTGTCAGGGTTGCCAGGCCCTGTGGGGCCCACTTTGGTCCCCAAGGTGTAATTATTAGTGGACAGATGAGACGAGGGGTATTTGGTCATTTACCACCTCCTTACACTGTGCATGGCCCACTGGTGAAGGCCCACAGAGTCAGGATAGTTGTACAGTCCATTTCCATTCTTTGGGCGATTCACTAGGTGATAGGTGCATCACCCAGAGCCTGTTTGAAGTGTGAACAGGCTCCAAAACTAGGATTTTTCATCATGGGCAGTGCCTAGGTCCATTTTTAATGCATGTAGGGTTGTTGTGGACCCCATGAGGAGTGGATTTCAGTGGTCCATATGGATCATGGCCTGGGCCCACCATTTGGCAGCCAGGAGCTGTCCAGCCAGCATAGAGAACAGCAGCCCAGCCGTGTTCCAGCATAAGGCCACAGTTTGGGCTGCATGCAAGAAGGATTCCACGTGAAACATGACAGTGGGAAGCTGTTACAACATAGGGCTAGGCAGAGAGCAGCCTGTGTGCACAGATCCAAGCCCAGACTGCCTGTTCTGGGTGCAACAAGGCAGTGCAGTCTGGCACAGAGATTGATCTCAATCTCAGGTATGAAACAACATCAAAATCCCATGAAAAATACTCAGATCTTCCATGCAACAGGTTTGCATGTTAGATCTAACGTAGTACAAGGCAGCCCCCAGGTGTTCTGGAATGTCCTTGGCCAGTTTCACATCCAAAAGGCATAGATCCTGATAAACCCAAAATCACACCAACCAATCAGAGGTCGCCACGTGTCCCAGGCCCAAGGAGGTGGACCAAGGCCATGCCAGCGAAAGACCAACCGTGGACGCGAACCACACGGCCCTTTATGGGCGTGGCCCAAATGACCACCCTCCACGGACCTGGACTAGGATACTACCATCATCCCCAATAAGAGGTACACCGCCACCTGGACTCTGTACCACCGTCATAGACAAGACCTCTACCAACTTCAGGACTCTACACCATCCTCCATTAATCACACAATCCAAGACGGACACAAACACTTTACATTTATCTATTGGAAACACCATTCCTATCAGGACACTACCTCCCCGTAGAGAAGCAACCAACCATGGAAGACCCTTGACACTCCTGGACTCTATCTGCTACGGGGATTATTCGCCATCAATTAGGATTCTTTGCACCTCCATACTCCATTATAAAAAGGAAGGTATGTTACTCCATGAGGCACCTTGAATTCTATTCACTCATCTATTTTCTCAGAGAGATCTAACTTAGGCATCGAAGAGTCCTAGGCCGGAACCACACCGGTTCTTCTTTGTCACCCAGGGTCTTTTGCAGGTTACGACACTCGAAGGACCATCGAACGATTTCTTGACTCAACAGATTGGCGCCGTCTGTGAGAACGATGCTAGCCATCACATCTACTAGCTTGTTTCCATAACTACTCAACCATGTCACCACGAGGCAAGAAGGCCGCTCCCTCCACCAACAATGCCCTGAGGGAGGGGAACGGATCACCTCCCCTCAAGAGCTCATGTCGTAGAACCAATGACCGTGGCATTCCGGAGGAGGAGGTCTCAGAGAACCGACATGCTGAGGCAGTCCACCTCAACCGCAAAGCAGCCATTGAAGCTGTAGGGGAGCCAGCACCTGATCCCAACGTGCCGGCAACTGTAGGTCAGGTCAATGGCTTACAGCGCCAGATCCT